>NC_059115.1:64212488-64812488 GCF_020740685.1 Jaculus jaculus
TCCCTAGACTTACTGGGGTATTATTGAGAAAGTCCCTATCACTATATCTTGGAGTTTTATCTCTGCTTTTCCTTCTAGTCAGAAAACTTACATCTTAAAGGAAAAGCCTAACTTGGTTTTCAAACAGGTTTTAAGCTGAATTTAAATGGACAGTTTTTTGTTGTTTGTTTCCTTTGTAGCTAGGAGAGCAGTGATAATGTGGGAGGGGTGGCGACCATGGCTCTTATAGCTGAGGCAGATCAGATCCAGAGCAGAGACCATGATCATCCCTTGGGTCTCCCCAGAACATACCCTCCCTGGCCAGAGTGTGCTGAGCCCTTCTCAGGTCCATATTGCCCCCTAGCAGCTAGCAGACCAGGGCAGCCAGAAGTGGACATGGAGCTAGGAGGGGTCATGTGCTTGCTTGGTTCATGGAAAAAGAAAATTAAATTTAAAATAACCTAGAATGGGAAAATGGGACACTTTACTTTGTTCTTCACTCAATTCTAAGAGGAGGAAAGAGAGCACTTTTCTTTTTTTCTTTTTTTTTAATTTTTTATTTTTATTTATTTAGACAGTGACAGAGAGAGAAAGAGGAAGAGAGAGAGAAAGAATGGGTGCACCAGGGCCTCTAGCCCCTGCAAACAAACTCCAGACACATGCGCCCCCTTGTGCATCTGGCTAACGTGGGTCCTGAGGAATCAAGCCTCGAACCGAGGTCCTTAGGCTTCACAGGCAAGCACTTAACCACTAAGCCATCTCTCCAGCCCGAGAGCACTTTTCAACTAAGGAGAAAAGCAGCAGAGTCCTCTAAGGTGGAGGACTGTTGAGAGCCATCGCATCCCGCTGAGTCTGGGGAAGGGCAAGGGAGAGGGTTCACTCATCCCACCAGAGCAGACAAGACAGGGGAAAGAATGTAAGGGCAGTGAATCAAATCCTTTAGAAATCAAGCTGTTTTGGAAAAGTTAATATTGATTTAAAGCCAAGAACCTTGTGTGGCGCTTTTGCCCAGTTAGAAAATCAAGTACCTGGTGACCTTGGAGTAACGCCTTCCCACCACAAGCCCACGTTAGGAAAGCAAGGAAGCGGGACATAACGGGTTCTAGGTCTGCATCTAGGGCTGTCATCCCGACTTTAGTCTCATAGGACAGGTCATCACATATGTTCTTGTGTTTTTGTGTCTCTAAACGGACTATCTGCTTTAAAAAATGTAATCTTGCTCTTAATCTGTATCAATTCCAGGGACATTTATTACTTTGCTACTTCATCTGGCATTAGCTGCTTTTCTCTATCTCTCTGGGATAAAAAGAGGAAAGGAGTGTTTGCATTCTTTGTTTTGGATTCTCAAAAACTGGGCTGGAGAGATGGCTTAGCGGTTAATCGCTTGCCTGTGAAGCCTAAGGACCCCAGTTCGAGGCTCGGTTTCCCAGGTCCCACGTTAGCCAGATGCACAAGGGGGCGCACACGTCTGGGGTTCGTTTGCAGTGGCTGGAGGCCCTGGCGCTCCCATTCTCTCTCTCTCTCCCTCTATCTGTCTTTCTCCCTGTGTCTGTCGCTCTCAAATAAATAAATAAAACATGAACAAAAAATATTTTTAAAAAAATGTCTGACCTTTGGTAAGTTTTACCCAATTGGTGCACCTCATACCTTCCATTTGGTTTTGATGACCCTTAATATCCCCACTCTCAATGTGTCTGGCATTCAAAATCTCCCTCGCCCCTCTCCCTCTCTGACTTTGGATCCTGGCATTAAAGTAAGAGTCTTGGGCCCAAAGAAAATGGTTTGTCCCCAGTTCCATCTATTTTGACCCCAGAACCTAACAATAAGTTTAATACATGTGAAGTCACCAAGTGCTTCCTTTAACAATTTACATAATGACCAGTGGAATTATTTTAACATTTCTGCTACTTTTAACTAGTGCTAGTCAAAAAAAAAAAAAAGCCTGCCATTTTGGCAATCATGCTATTTGAAAATCTGATCTACCTGCATTTGCCTTGAAAAAGTATGTTTCTCTCTCTCTCTCTCTCTCTCTCTCTCTCTCTCTCTCTCTCTCTCTCTGTGTGTGTGTGTGTGTGTGTGTGTAATATGTGCCTGCACATTAGAAAATAAGTGTGTTTATGGTCTCTAATGCAATAGGTCTATTTTTTGTCATTGTTATAGAGTTATTATTCTTCTGAGCCAAAGATTCTAAATTTCGCATCAGAAGTAGGACTGAGGTAATATATAAAGTCTTCTGTGTAGTAACACCATACAGAAGACACTCTTATATGTTGAACATATTTCTGTCCCTCTAGTATTATATAATCCTTCTAAGACACAAAGCTTAAGAGCTTATGGAGCTGGTGTGCTCCAAATTAAAACAATTAGTGGTGCTGTTAGGTTTGGGCTATGCAATGGGGACCAAGACAGACAGTTTCTTGAGCCCAAGGCCTTATATGGAGTCAGGATAGACTGGTGTGATCTGAAAAAAAGGGAGGGAAGTTTCAGATCAGGCAACTCACAGGCAGACAATTTCTTAGATGGAAGACTATAGTGGGGGATATAGAAAATGGAGGCAAAGAGAAAGGGAGAGAGAGAGAGAAAGAAGTGATAGATAAGGGAGAAAGGAGGATCTATGTACCTGGAACTTCAGAGCCAAAACAAAGAGTCAGGGCCATGGAGAGGGTTTTATGGGGAGAGACACTACCCTGCGAGGGAGGGCCCTAGGGTGGTGTGCAGAGAGCTATGGGCCGGCTGAGGGCTGGAGGTGGTCTTTCCTTCTCTCAGCCCAGAGCAATCCTCCACTACAATACCAGGAGGCAGTCCCAAAGTCCTAGAACTAGTGTGGCCAGGTCGTAGGGGAGAAAGAAGGGGAATGGGTCGAAAGCTCTAGAACTCTATGCTCATCTTTCCCAGGTGTTCCTGCGTGTATCATGTCTAGTCTCTTTAAGCAAAGATAATTAGATATGCTCTAACACTGTGAGCTGTGAGGGCCCAGGCTTTAACCGTAACAACTTAGGTAACAACATCACCAGTGGTTTCCCTCCTCCACTCAGTTGGTCAGCCCACAAAGAACCTCTCAGAACCCTCTTGCTGCGCAGCTTCTCCACCAAGCATTCACTACGAGCGCCAGGAAACGGAGACAATGCACAGGTTCACAATGTCAAGCAGGTGACATTCATCACCAATGGCTCTTTCTTTGTCCAGTGCCACATCGCCATCACCCAGCTCCTTTTGTTCTCTAAGCCTCCTCCACTTAAAAAACATACATATAATGATTTATATTTATGATTTTAAATAGATTATTTCAAGTAACCTACATCAAATTAATTTTAAAAAACATTTTATTTCACCCAAATCAATTATCTCTATTTGGATTCATAATCTAACCCTCCAACTCCATCTTTCTCCTGAAAAAAAAAGTAATAAGTACTTTTGGTTTCCAAGCTTAATTTTAAAACCTAAGTGGAAAGTAATTTCTACACAGAAGTGATTGATTTCTTCATATTTCTCTTTCAATCGTGGATTTGGCTGCTTCTGTTTGTATACTTATTCATGAAAACACTTCTTTGGGAGAAACTTTTAAAACTGTATGCCAGTCCCGAAATGAAGCTTGTCTGCACTGCTTGGACTTGACGGGGCTTCAGTAGTTTTCCTAAATGTTTCACTGCAGGTTGAGCAGGGCCCAAGGCACAGTGGTTTGAACGGTTACTGCATAAATTCTGGAGAATGTCAGCTTGTCACTGCTTCCCCCCCCCCCCAACACATACGCACACGCACATTTGTTATTCAGCCAGAATTCTTTTTGCTGTCAGCTTTTGAGGGGAGAGTATCACTTGTGGACAAAACAAGTCAGAAAACACCCTGCTGTCCTGGGGATCCTGCTGTCAGCAGTGACTCTAGGCTCTACCAAATGTCACCAGGAAAGGAATAAACAAGAACCTACAAAGCAGAGGTGGCAGCCGCCTCCACATCAGTGATGTGCTTCTTTTTCATGAGATTACTGGTTCAAACTTGAGTTTTAAGTCAAGGCTATAAAGTAGTCCTACAGTACTTGTTATAGTCCTTATTTACCTTGCTTTAATTTAAACTCGGGTGGGGGAAAGGTTTAATTAAAACCATGGAACTTACCCATTATATTTCTCAGGTCAAGAAATTGTATCTTCACCACATTGTCTCATAGTGTGTCCAGTCCAGCGGGGGTGATGGCTCCAAATGCAAGAGGCAGCCATTCTCATGTAAAAACCAGAGGGGGAAAGGCCTGCTGGTCTCCAGACTCCTTATTAAAGAGAATTAATCAATTTCACTTCAGTCCATCACCAGGTATGAACTGAACACCTGCCACGTGCCTAACGTGATGCCTTGGAAGAAACAAGGCTTTGAATTGGATTTGAATCAGATGCACCTGGGGCATCTTCGTTCCAATACCAGCAGCTGTAGGAAGGAGAGGAGCAAACAGAGTTGATTTCTCTCCTCCAAATTTTTATGGCACATATTTATACCTCAGGGAACCAAAGGTAGGAAATAGAAAAACAGTAGCACAGTAGGTAATTTGCAGCTTAAATCTAATATGGTATCTGTGATTCACAAAATTATATCATTCTTCTAGTAAGCGTGTTTCATGCGTTAAGTTAAATCTCTATAAAATGTAAAACTGGGGCTTAATGGTTAAAGGTCTACATGTTTTAGTCAAGTTAGGCCCTGTGGATATAATAAAACAATTTGACCTTACAAATCTTTAATTCCTTGCACTGAATGTCAGGAAAACACCACAGAGAAATTATCTAATTTACAAAAGGAGGCAAATTAAATACGATCTAAGAGCTCTACAGCCTAATTCATCAGTCAATATGATTCTGGGTTTAGATCACTAAATCTGAAATACTTTCTAACCTTCATCATTCTTATCAGAGCACAGAAAGGCAATTTCAAGCACAACACGGGGTGATTTTAGCCCTAGGCGATTTGCTCCTTTGCAAGCCGCAATACCCATGACTGTCTTCTCAAAGCCAAGTGACATAAGACTTGTATACAATTCAATTTCACAGCTTCTTCCCAAAGGAAAGATGAACATTTTTCATTCCACAGATTTGGATTCTGTACTCTGAACAATACAGACGTTCAGGAACAATTCCCTCATCTCAAGAAGCTCCTGGGAAAAACGTCGTCAGATTTAAGGTGATGAGAAGATCATTAAGGATGTAACCGTGGGGCTCTGAGTAAAACCCAAAATCGGTATAAGAGGATTCTACTATGACCGACTGAGTTGGAGAAAAATGGAATTGGAGCTGAATGTTATCCTAGTTGTTTCATTTGGTTTCTTGGTTTCTCCTATTTTCCAGAGGGATTTTTCAAAAGGAGACACTGACTCTCCCAGGTACTGTTTAAGAACATGTAACATAGGCCTGAGGCAGGAAAGTAGGGTGGGAAGTGAGGCCCACAAGGGCCTCATGAAAAAGCTACAGTGTTAGCCAATAAGAAAACCCAGTTGGCAAAGAAATAGACTGGGACCTGCAACACCAAAACCACTGACCAAGGCCAGCTGAATATGCCCACTGGCACGGGTGCAGAGGTACTGCCCAGTGTCTGAAAGTGACTTCTGGTTCATTACAGCACTGACACACACCCTCCTGGCTGGGTAAGTGATGCCGACGAGACGTGAGAGGCATAAAGATTAGGTAGAACTACGTGTAACAGACAGGGGTCTGTGCCATGCAGGTGACACAAAAACCTCCACTTTGGGACAGAAGCCCCAACTCTCCCCACAGCATTGCCACTTGAGCTGGTAAATCCTCATGGCTCTGGCCCATTTTGCCGCCCTTATCTCCGAATTGACTCACTCTGCCTCTTCTGTAACTATGTGTCTCTGCTCATTTCCCTATTCAGGAACATGAGAACCTGGGACTCCCCCAGAGATGCTCACAGAACCCCAGTATCTGTCAATGTCAGGCCAAGTAATTTCTTTTCTCTTTTTCTTTTTCTTTTTTTTTTTTTTTTTTTTTTTTTTTTTTTTTGTCCTCCCTCTGGTGGAAGTTATCTTTTTTCTTCTGCCTCTGAATTCCTATTGTTTGGGGCAGAATTAATTTAGATTATACTACAATTAATACAATAAAGTGTCCATGATATAGTCTTATAGACAACTACTTCCAATCCAGCAAAAGAGAAGAAAGTGAGGTGGAGGAAGGGTGTTTTGAATTAAAAGAAGAAGTTGCTGTAGACTGATTCTATTGTGTAGTCATCGAGAAATGGCATGTTGCAGATCGAGGGGCAGAACTCTCTCAAGTTGTCTTTTTGCCCCTTTAATAGCCACTTATTACTCACCTCTGTAGCTGATCTCACATCTCTGTAGCTGTTCAGTAAAACATTTGGAACATACTACTGAACAGACTAAGAACTTCCACCAACCCTGAAGCTAAAGAATATTATAAGACACTGATGCATGATGCAGCTCTCATTTCAAAGGGAATGAGATAGTTTATTCTAAACCCAATATAAGTGGCAGCCTAGAAACATGCATCCACATTCTCCTGAATGACATGTCCCAATATAGAAGCAGGTACATGAAGATTTTGTAGTCACAGAACAAAAATATAAAATCACAGACCAAAGCTTTTACTAAATAGAATGATGGAACATTGTTAGGTTTCATAGTTTATAATGGAGGACCGAGATGAACAGTTTCTTGGATCTAAGACTTTATGGTAATGGAGGGGGAAGAGAAGAGAAATCAAGGGAGAGAGCATGTGTGAATAAAAAGAAGTGGAGAAAACAAGGGTATGCACTCATCTAGAGCAGGAAAGTCAAAATCGAGAGTGAGGACCAAGGAGAGGGTTTTATGGAGAGGAGAGAAACTCCCCTGCAAAGGAGGTGCCTTGGCTGGTGTGCACAGGTGGGAACTGGGACAAAGTGACCTTTTCTCTTCTTAGCCCAGAAGTAACTGAAACGGCAATAGCAGGAGGCAATCCCAGAGTCCCAGAGTTAGCACAGCCCGTCGGTAGAGGAGGGAGAGGGATGAGCCGAGACCTGAGACTCTAACAGACATCAGGTAGGCAGATTACACCACAGGGGAGAGTTTTTTAAACTATGTAGTGACAACTTCCTCAAATATAGACAATATACCATGAGCATAATCCTTCTTACCACCCTCTCTTTTCCCTCTCCCAACCCCATCTCCACTGAATTCCTTCTTCTTTCTAAGTAGTGTCTCTTCTATTTTGATGCCATCCTGTTTTCCTCCCACTTTGCAGATCTCGTGTAGGTAGCATCAGGAACTGTGAGGTCATGAATATCAAGACCACTTTGTGTCCAGAAGACAGAATTGTGAGCAGTCCTCCCCTTCCTTGGGCACTTACATTCTTTCTGCCATCTCTTCCACAGTGTACCCTGAGCCTTGGAGGGTGTGGTTGAGATGTCTCACTAAGTGCTAAATACCCCACTATCACTTCTTCTCAGTAGTATGGTAAGTTTTGTGGTCACCACCATATCTAACCAAAAGTGAGATTAGCATTGAAAGATGGGCATAAACATAAGTGTTTAGAGGACAGTTTGGTGGGCATAATATAAGCATTTATCCAGACAACAGTAGTCATCACTGCCCTTGAGTTTATGACCACTCCAGCCATAGACATTTGACTTAGTTTTCAGTACCAGGCATGTACCTCTGCCATGGAGCAGGCCTCTAGTCCAATCCGACAGAAGTTGGTTTCCTCCATAACAGACATGCCACAATTGCACCAGTTGACACATTTGGCCACCCATAAGGCTTGCAGATGATTTAACACCACTGGTGACTTCTCTCTCCCAAGAGGCTGCATGCAGCATTCTGACAGCTAGTCAACAGGGAGGAGGTTTCCAACTCAGAAGGAAATTTTTGTTATAGGTTCTAGATGCTACCTGATGACATTCTTGTCCTTTGGCTTTGTGGAAGCTAATAACCATTTTTTAAATTCAAAACATTTTTGCTCAATGGTCAAAAAGAATGTTGGAAAAGATACAGAGATGGACAATAATAGATACTAACGGGGACAATAAAATAGCTCTGATAACTTTGTTTCTCAATCTGCAATACTCCTAGTCTCCACCACTAAGAAAGTTATAATCAATTAGCCTGCAGAATATGCAATACAGTGTGTTGTTTTAGGGAATGTTGGTGAGAGATAGCACCTAAAGCCTACACAAGAGATTTCACTGTTCTGTAACCTACTTGCTTAGATGTCATACCAAAGTACTTGACAAATGAATTAATTTATGGCTTTCTCCTGTTTTGTGAACATTAAAGTTCATGGAATCACTTCCATGAGGAAGCATGCCATTCAGAGCAGCCTGGAGCCTTGCTCCTCCTGGGCCAATGTCACTTATATCTAGCTCAGAACAAACATTCTCTTATTCCCTTTGGAGCAAGATATGTGGTTTTCACTGACAGGCTACAGAACTTAAAGGAAAAGAAAACAAATGTATTTCAAAGAAAAAGGAAGATTGAACAAGAAGAAACAAAATTGTCATTTACAAGCAATATGATAAGCTAAGCAGAAAATTCTGGAGAACTTTGTTATGGTTACCTTCTCATTGCTGGGACAAGCACCTGACCAGAAGCAGCAGCTTATAGGAGTAAAGGGCATATTTCAGGATTACAGATTCCAGGAGAAGCTTCATCATGGCAAGAAGCTGGCTCACTTCATCATACATCCACAGCAGAGAGACCACACCAAGCACCCACAAGCATGAGCTAACTCTGAACTCACCCCAAGGTCTGGGCTCCACCTCCCAAATGCCCCAAGCTAAGAACTAAGTAGGAAACTGGTCACAGACACCTGAGGTTATGGGAACTTTTTTATGTTTGTTTGTTTCTGTTTTTGTTTTTCATGGTAGGGTCTCACTTTAGCCCAGGCTGACCTGGAATTCACTACAAAATCTCAGGGTAGCCTTGAACTCATGACAATCCTCCTGCCTCTGCCTCCCAAATGCTGGGATTAAAGGTGTGCGCCACCACGCCCAGCTTTGGGAACATTTTCTATTCAAACCAACACAAACCTGAATGCTTAAAAAAGTAGGTGTTTGGGCTGGAGAGATGGCTTAGCGGTTAAGCGCTTGCCTGTGAAGCCTAAGGACCCCGGTTCGAGGCTCGGTTCCCCAGGTCCCACCTTAGCCAGATGCACAAGGGGGCACACGCGTCTGGAGTTCGTTTGCAGAGGCTGGAAGCCCTGGCGTGCCCATTCTCTCTCTCCCTCTGTCTGTCTTTCTCTCTGTGTCTGTTGCTCTCAAATAAATAAAAAATTAAATAAATAAATAAAGTAGGTGTTCTATTAATTAGCACTAACACACTGAACTAAGAACTTGACTCAGCAAGAAGCTGAATCTGAAATGAACTAAATTCATATAATAGCAATCTATATAGTAGCATAGCTATGGGAAAAGGTTATTGACAATTGACTTGAAGGGTCTTAGGGATTTAAAAGTAAGCCTAACAAGACCTATGTGTATCTTTAATATGCAAAAGTGTCCTCAGTGGAACAATAGAACACCTGGATCAGATGAGGGGCACATGGTGAGTTAGCAACTCCTCAGCACCTCGCCACAAAAGCAACCAATGGCCCTCTTCCCAGGGCTATTCTCTTCCCAGAAAAGACTGTTAGAGTTCAAGAAAGCTTCCCCTCCTGTGCACCCCTCTCCTGAAAGGTGTACCCAAGACCAGAATAATAACACCTATCGACTGTGAAGGAAATTGTCTAAGCTCTACTGTGTCAGGGCTGCAGTGGGGAATGGGTCTTTCTCTCAGCCACCTCCTGTGGTCCTGAGCGGAGATGTGGCTATCCAGAGCTCACTCCATGAAAGAGTTTCTGCGGGCACTCCAAAGAACCCTACTGAGGGGCCCTAAGATGCAGACCCAGAAAAGAAATGCCCCCTTTCATGCAGGTTTCAGTTACTTTGCATGGCAGGTGTTCAACCTATTTCCCTCACAGAACAGTTTTCGTCCATCCTTTCTCTGGAAGCCTTTTAAATCTCCTTCCTCCCCTTATTCACAGTCCCAAGGCTTCCCTCTGTTTTGCTTCAGGTCCTGATAGGCCTTTCTGTCATCCCAAAGATTATTTCCCCTTTGTTTCAGATCCCACTGGTCTCTCCTGACATTGAATGAAACTTTAAGGTCAAGAAACTATCTTGGTCACTCTTGTATTCTGAACCCCAAACCTGACAAAAACTCGATATTGAAACATTTCTTGAAAAGGTGTCCTACTATTTGAAACAGGCATATCGAACTATATAATGGGGCCTCACATTATTTGAGTAAAGACCATGAGGAAGCAACTGGGTGGGACACATGGTTATCTAGACAAATATTATCAAGGCAAAGAAGCTGAAAACAAGCCACGCGTTGGCTGGGGCTCTGAGAAGCTGCAAAGGAGCCAGTGTGACCAGTATAGCTCAGAGAAGGGGATGCGTGGGGGTGGAACTTGCTTCGCATCCCTGAACTTGAGCCATTTTGCACCCATACATGGATTGCAAAGAATTTTGCTGCCAGTTCAATTTCAGTTCTGTTGACCTGGCTCAGCAGCATGATTTCTGGTAGTTATTTATCTATTTCAACACAACAAATTGAATGCACTGCAAAGTGAACTACAAAGAAACTTTATCTATGTCAAAGCCCAGCGCCTTAAAATAAAAAAAAAAAAACTTGTGCTATTTCTTTACTGCTTATGGTTTATCTAGAAAATAATTGGGCCTTACTCCCACCTGGCATTACCTTCTCTAGATGACAGAACTGGAACCAAGTCCCCACTTCCCTGTGGTTGTACCTTAATCAACTCAGACACAAACATGAGGGCCCCTTAATTCAGTGAATCTTGCTGAGTCTTCTCTAAGCTTAACAAGCTCACAGGCATGAACTTTGATGATTTATACACTGACAACTTGCTAAATGTTCTCTCACATTTCTGTTCTCTCAACCAGAAGCTCTCTACAGACTTCCCATGCAAATTTAATTGGCTGTTAAACTCAAAGTAACAAGCATATCGTGGTAAAAAGGTCATTCAAAGAAAGCCAGGTTCCTTCAAGATGCTGTTGGAGGGAAAAAGAAAAAAAGATACCACACTTACTTAAGTTATCACTGCCTTTCTCCTCATCTATCAAACTGGGAAAAGAGCTTTTGGTATTCGCAAAAATGCTACCAAAGTCCTGGGTAATTTTCAATGTTAAGTCATAGACATTATGAGAAAGAAGACTCTTTTGCTTGTTATATAGAAATAGAAACGTTTGGGCTGGAGAGATGGCTTAGCAGTTGAGCGCTTGCCTATAAAGCCAAAGGACCCCGGTTCGAGGCTCGGTTCCCCAGGTCCCACGTTAGCCAGATGCACAAGGGGGCGCACGAGTCCGGAGTTCGTTTGCAGAGGCTGGAAGCCCTGGCGCGCCCATTCTCTCTCTCTCCTTCTATCTGTCTTTCTCTGTGTGTCTGTTGCTCTCAAATAAATAAATAAATAATTTAAAAAAAAAAAAAAGAAATGGAAATGTTTGTTACTACCATGAGAGGAAATCTGTTTTGGCCAAAGTCTCAATGGTAGTTGGTTGAAACAACTTTTGGTGCATTTACCTGACAAGTGTTTATTGAAGCTGACTCTAGCAAAATGGTCCAAAGATATGCTCAAGTCCTAATGGATATACTGCTCTTGATCCTGAACGATACTTCTAATGTCTTTGGAAACTATTTGGGACCAATTACGCCAAACTTTCCTAGAATCTAAAATTTTAGCTTAGAAGCCTAGTCACTGGGAGATATTGATGAGGAAACATTTGAAGCCCTTTACTTCTCCTCCCACCATCCTCAGGTGTCCTAGCTTATAAATAAACTGGGACATCAATGTACAAAAAAATCTGACTTTCTAGATAAACCATACTTTACAACAAAAGTTTTAAAATAACATGTATTGTGCTGCAAGCCCCCTGACCCGCAGGAAAAGCACGACCAGCAAACAAGGATCCTTCTCGATCACGTAGCCGCTCCCTGCAGTATTGAATAATGGCATAAGACAATAAGGAAAATACCACAAGAGATTATACTAGGACCAAAGAAGTGATATTGACATGAAGAGGAAGGAGAAATCCTGTGGGTTGGTACTTCTATTGTTCATGTGCGTCCATGCATGTGTGCATGCGTGTGTGTGTCTGTGTTCACATATATGTGTAGGCACATGAGTGTATGCAGGTTCTTACACCATAGAGACCAGTGTGTTCTCTTCAGTCACGCTCTACCTTGTTTTTTGAGAGGATACTTGCTGAATCTACAGCTCACAAATCCAGCCAGACAAGTTAATCGTAAGCCCTAGGGATCCCCCCATCTCTGCCTCCCCAACTCTGGAATTCCAGGCACGTGCCACCATGCTCAATATTCTATGTGGGTGCAGGGGCTACCAAACATAAGTCCTTAGGCTTGAATGGCAAACACTTTACCAATGGAGAAATGTCCCCAATCCCCAAAATCAGGCTACTATAGAATTCTTATAAAGGCAGGCAAGGGACTCTCCAAAACCCAAAGGAAGTTCTAGTAGGGAATTTTGAGTTATCACAGTGACGGGATAAGCTATCCTGGCTTTTAGTGAATGGATGCCTAAGGAAGCTAAACATCCTATAATACCAAAGAAGTCTCACATGAGGGAGAAATGACACTCCCAAAACTTCAGAAGCACCTCTTAGTTAAAAAAGTGGGGGGGCTGTAGAGATTGATTAGTGGTTAAAGCATTTGCCTACAAAGCCAAAGGATCTGGGTTGGATTCTCCAAGACTCACTTAAGCTAGATGCACAAGGGGGTGCACGCATCTGGAGTTCGTTTCCAGTGGCTGGAGGCCCTGGTGCACCCATTCTCTCTCTCTCTCTCTCTCTCTCTCTCTCTCTCTCTCTCTCTCTCTCTCCACATATTTCTCTCTCTCAAATAAATAAATTACATATATATATATGGCTTAGTGGTTAAGGCATTTGCCTGCAAAGCCAAAGGACCCAGGTTCAATTCCCCAGGATCCACGTTAGCCAGATGCACAAGGGACATACACATCTGGAGTTCATTTGCAGTGGCTGGAGAACCTGGCACTGTGCCCATTCTCTCTCTCTCTCCCTCCCTCCCTCCCCTCTTCCTCTGTCAAATAAGTAAATAAATAAAAATAAAATATTTTTTTAAAAGGTTATTCCATAATAAACAAAGCCAGAACTATCAACAAATCTGCAGAGTTCAACACTGATCTAACCCCCCAAAAACCTGAAAGAAACACACTTCCTAGTGAAACTAAAAGAACTTACACAAGACAAGACACACAACCAGATAAAGGGGTAACAAATAAAATTGGAAACAAAAAATCTCCACAAATGCTCAAGGCAAAATAAAGAGACACAAAGAAGAAGGGAAAGCAGGCCACCACAACACACCCCAACTTCTCAACATTCCCACAAGGGAAGCAAAATAACAACAGCGTGAAAGCTGAAATGTCAGAGAAAGAACTTAGATACTTCTTAAAACAGTTCATGACTATATAGACACCTCTAATAAACAGATAAATGACCTAAATATATACATGCAAGACCTTGACAAGACAGTCTCTGAAGTAAATAAAACAGTGAGTAAGCTCAAGGAAAAATTCATTAAAATGGAGGAAAATTCTGCAAGGTAATGGAAACAGTGAAAAGGAATCAAAGAGAAGTCATGGACATGCAAGCAACCATCAGTCAGTAAAACCACATCAGAAGTATTGTTAACAGGCAAGAACAAGTTCATGTGGAAGAATGGGTATCAGGTGCGGAGGACGAAGTTGAAACAACAATGCACAAGGCATTTACAAAGGAAAATTAAAGAAGATGACCAATATTTTCAAGAATGCTTGGATAACTTCAAGAGATCAAACCTCCGAATATAAGGGGAAGAAGAAGGAACTGAGGTAAATGCAAAAGGAATTGATTAGGGATGAAGAGATGGCTTAGCAGTTAAGGAACTTGCCAGCAAAGCCAAAGGACCCAGGTTCAATTCCCCAGTACTCACATAAAGCCAGATGCACAAGGTGGCCCATGCATCTGTAGTTTGTTCACAGTGGCTAGAGGTCCCGGTGCACCCATTCTCCCTCCCTCCCTCCCTCTCTCCCTCTCTCTCTCTCTCTCTCTCTCTCTCTCTCTCTCTCTCTCTCTCTCTTTCTCTCTCTCTCTCTCTCACACACACACACATAAATAAATAAAATATTTTTTTAATATTTTTTGTCCATTTTTTATTTATTTATTTGAGAGTGACAGACACAGAGCGAAAGACAGAGGGAGAGAGAGAGAGAATGGGCGCGCCAGGGCTTCCGGCCACTGCAAACAAACTCCAGACGCGTGCACCCCCTTGTGCATCTGGCTAACGTGGGACCTGGGGAATTGAGCCTCGAACCAGGGTCCTTAGGCTTCACAGGCAAGCACTTAACCGCTAAGCCATCTCTCCAGCCCAAAATAAATAAAATATTTTTTAAACCTGGTTATCGAATACTGGATTTGCTATCTTGACTAGTCCAAACAAGATCAGACATATGTACATGCGCGCACACACACACACACACACACACACACAGCTTTAATAACATAAGGAACAGGTTAGAATTTTAAAAAATATTATAATCTCCCAATAAATGACATTTTCAAGCTTATGAATCATCTATTCATTTATTTATTTATTTGATTGATTGAGAAAGAGAGGCATATATAAAAACAGAGAGAATGGGCATACCAGGGCCTCTAGCCACTACAAATGAACTCCAGACGCATGCACCACTTTGCGCATCTGGCTTTATGAGGGTCCTGGGGAATCAAAGCTGAATCCTGAGGCACTGTGGGTAAGTACCTTAACCACTTAGCAATCTCTCCAGCCCCCCATGAGTCTTATTAAAATTTCATGAAGTTAATGATTCATATTTTCTTATTTTCCACATGGGTAAACGTCACCATGGATAAGCATTTAGGAGCAACCACCATAGACCACAGGTAGAACCGATTATTGCATTATCATCTTGCATAGGTTTATTACACTGAACATGATTATTTTTCTAGAGCTCTTCCCCATTTTTTACTTATTTTTGAATGTTTAGTGGAGTGAGAATTATTATTATTACTGGTGTTGTTGTTCTCTGTATGCCAAACATCTGGGACATAATATAGCACAGTAAATATCTATTCATTTTAAAAATGTCTTATCTATTTACTTGCAAGTACAGAGAAAGAGAGAGAGAGAAATGGGCATATCAGGGCTTCTTGCCACTGCAAAATTGCCAGGTACATGGTACACTGGCTTATGTGGGTACTAAGGAATTAAACCCAGGCCAGCAGGCTTTGCAAGCAAGTGCCTTTAATCTCTGAGCCATCCCCCAGCCCAATACCTGTTAAATTTTAATGCAAAGGACTCTGTGTGTAAAAGTAATGCTGGGGCAGATTTGCCTCAGACACAAAACAGTCATTACTGTAGAGTAAGGACAGTTTTCTTTCTTTCTTTCTTTCTTTTAAATTTTTTATTTATTTATTTGAGAGCGACAGACACAGAGAGAAAGACAGATAGAGGGAGAGAGAGAGAATGGGCACGCCAGGGCTTCCAGCCTCTGCAAACGAACTCCAGACGCGTGCGCCCCCTTGTGCATCTGGCTAATGTGGGACCTGAGGAACCGAGCCTCGAACCGGGGTCCTTAGGCTTCACAGGCAAGCGCTTAACCGCTAAGCCATCTCTCCAGCCCCATTTTTTTATGTGTTTTGCATCGCTGAAAATTTCTGTGCCTCAAATCTCATTTGTTACGCTCACTGGTATACTAGGTTCTATGTCAGTAACATACAGGACTTAGAGTTCCTCTTTCCTGGGTTACAATCATTACTCCCTCCATTCAAAGCATTATCATCCACTGAGAGTATCCTCTTTCTCTCATGCATCCTGCCAAATATTTCACAAGTTTAGAATTTCATCTTCTCTTTTGAGTTCGGCTGCATATTAGTCAGTATACTTTAAGTTACAAATAGCACAGCAGAACTGAAACTCGGTTAAAACTGAAGGTGATTTATTGGTTCATACACTGAAAGTTGTTCAGGCAAAGCTGGGTGCAGCATCTCACTGGTGTCACCTTGGCCCTCCTTCCTTCCTTTCTCACTGCTCTGCCTTCAGCATGGTCTTTTCCCCAGCCCTGGCCCCTCTTTGGTTTTAAGAAAGATAGCTATCAAGTGCTCAAAAGACAATGGGCTTTGCTTCTTCATGTTGTGAGAAAGAAAGTACAATGTCCTTAACATTACCTCTCAGTCTACAACTGTATTCACTTAGGTTACCTGTCCCAGGTGTGCCCAGTGGAAGGAAATCCACAGAGTCTATGGTCTCAGTTTCTAGCTCTGAAACTAGGATGGAAGCATGAAAGACCTAAATCCCAACATGGAGAACGAGGGCTCTAGGAAAAGCTAAAGAAGCAATAGTTATTGGCAATGCATGTTCTCTATGGTCTACAAGTGATAAGTTTTTAAAGAACATGTGTAGCTTCAAAAAAAAAGCTTATCAAATATACTTAATAAGTGTTTAAAATTTTCTTTCTCCTTATCCTCAAAACTTCTTATCCAAGTCCTATAAAGGGAAGCCACATTATTCTTTTTTAGCCAAGTGTAATTTAAAGATCTCTTCTAGAAAGAGATGGATGATGATAAAGGAGCCGTTTCAAGAGCTGGCCCAGAAAGTAATGATTAATTATATTCTCATAGGCTGAACTGTCCAAAGTACTAGAGGGCATCATCTTTCTTCCAGTTTCTAAGGGGGTCAAGAGATTCTTGCCAGTGGTAGGAGATATGAATGGAAATCTAGTCACTTGACCCTGCTACAGAAGCAATAACTCACCGCCTTCCAGGCAAGCTCTCCAAAAGAAGCATGTGTGAGGGTCTAAAGGACAATGGCTCGCTAAAATGGACAGATCCTTAGGAATGGCTTTAGTTGTCTGAAGGATTCAGGTTGCCTGCCCAAATAGAATAAATCTACCTGGTGAAAAAGTCAAATGGACTATCATGACCTAAATGACTGAGGGACCTGGGAAGATGGCTCAGAGGTTAAAAGTGCTTTCTTACAAAGCCTACTGGCCTGGGTTCAATTCCTTCATCCACTCATGCATTGGCAAGAGACATTGGTACACACACACACACACACACACACACACACACACACATAAATAAATGAAATGAAATGACTGACATTTATAATCTTAAAGGGCTACTAAAACTCAAACCTTATTTGTCTCACAAGTTTTGGTTATTAACTCCAAGCCAGACCTAATGGACTACAGAATGAGTTCAAGGCCAATATAAGCAACTTAGTGAGACTGTGCCTCAAAATAAAAAGTCAGGGATGGGGGGATGACTGGGGTATAGTTCAGTGGTATAGTGCTTGCCTAGCAAATATAATATCCTAGGTTCAATACCCAGTACCAAAAACAAATAAACAAAATCCTACTAAAAGTTTAATTTCCCTTAAAGAAAATGCTTGTAGTAATGGCCCCAAATTAATCACATCCTTCTTTGCCAATGCCCACTGGCTAGCTGCCAATCTGTCTCTTGCTCTTGCTCACTCTCTCGCTCTCACTCTCTCTCTCACCCACACACATACATACAGAGAGAGAGAGAAATGATGCCCATGTAATGGTCTTTTGCTGATGAGCTATAGCAAACACAACACAACAGAAGTCTAAAATGTGTGTTCATCATGGCTTGCCTTTCCTGGTTGCTAGGAACATTTGCACCACCACATGAAAGCTATGATTGCTTCTTGGAAGATACAAAAGCAGGAAACATAAGGTGTCTGTTGTTCCATCGTCCAGTTATTCAGACTTTGCCAAAGCTATGTGCAAGGTTGATCCTAGCCATTACCATGTCGAGCAGAAATGAATTGTTCTAGGTCAAGGATCCCCATATTCACAACTTAAATAAATATGATCAAGTAAATAGATATTATTTTCAGCCACTGCACCTTGAATTGTATTCACATAAAACAAACTATGATTAACACAGTCTTCATACCTTATGACACCTACGTACCTTAGAGTACTTAATAGATAACCAATAAATGTCTACTGAATTGGAAATTAATCTATCTGATTATCGGCTTGAATTCTAGTAACACAACTGTCAAAGATTCTCACTGAGTGTCAGAAAACATAGAACTTTTTATACCAAAATTAATCTGAGTCTTCTTACTTTATTTAAAGGAAGACATAGGGCACAACCTTCCAGCTCTGCTGACAAAGCTTTACAGTGGGAGTTTAAATAGAAAATGAAGTGATTGGCCTAAAATTCTTAGCTCAGCTTCTGACCTTCAATATATGTTATTCCAGATGAAGAGGATGATTATAAATTGTATGATGATGGATCCACAAGTATAGGAGCTACTTTAATCTATATTTTATTCAGGGTACAATGCTTGTAATATCGTGACTACATAAAATGAGGGGTCTGTGATAAGGAGGACGCTAAAGCAGGATAATAAACAGGGTGGTTTGGGGAATAGCCTTATCCTACCCACCATACATTGTTTCTTCTTGGAGAACTGACATCCGTCTTCAGTTAGCACAACGCTTATTTCTTAAAATATTCCCTGTTTTCCATTTTCTGTTCTGCGTATTTGATAGTTTATTCTGATACCTTTGGGTATTAACATTTCTGTTAACCTTTCTCTCTTTTCTTTCTGATGGTCATCTTACATCCTAAAATTGATCATTTTGTTCATCCTAATACCTCTCCTTCTCCACCTAAACATGCAGGTAATCCACCTCCCATGCTTTTGATTTCAGGTGCTCCCTGTTCTATTCCTGTAAGTGTATTTGTTTTTTGGGTGTTTTTTTTTTTCTAATCCTCCTGCTCTTTCCCACGCTACTTTGTTTTGTTTTCTATGTGTTCCTTATTTCTATAAGCATTGTAAACATTCCCATATTACAGGTTCCGATTTTAAATATGTCAAAAGCGGATTCTGGGAAGATGGTAGAGTTGGAAGCCCTAGAAACCTATCTCCCTATCTAGACAACAAAGCACTGCAGAATCTTTCCAGGGTAACTATTTTGGGACTCTGAATTCTACTCAGGAACTAAGTATTAAAATATACTCAGGTGCTGGAGAGATGGCTCAGCATTAAAGGTGCTTGCTTGCAAATCCCAGCAGCCTGGATTTGATTCCCCAGTAACCATGAAAAGCCAGATGTGCAAATTGATACATGCATCTGGAGTGTGTATTGGGAAGAGGTTCTGGCATGCCCCCACACACACATGCCCACTCTTTGCAAATAAATTAAATTATTTAATTTTTAAAATACAGTTAATTTTGATCAATTTAAGTGTTTTGCACTGTAGTAACTAACCATTCCCTCCCTACTTAATCCCCACAGTAGGCAAATGTTGCTGGAGTGGCTTGCACAGAACACAGAGGAGTGATAGTGGACCTAAAGCATTCTGACCTACAGATATCTTGGATCTGTGCCACTTCTGACCATTGAGACGCAGAGGTGGGGCAACATTTTTGTTGCACTTCCCTGTTCCCTATTACTTCAAGACCTCACCCCTCCATTAAAATGATTACCAGGGAATTTAAAGAGGTAGTGCCACTTTTCCATCCTTATTTTTCTGTTTTGCCCTTATAGAAAAAAAAAATTACTGAATTTGGGGGTAAAGCAAGAAAATACCTGGGTTTGCCCAGAAAAAAAGGTAAAGATTCAGAAAAGTCCTAACAAAACCTTATTTTTAAATTTTTTTTTGTTATTTTTATTTGTTTATTTGAGAGCGACAGACAGAGAAAAAGAGGCAGATAGAGAGAGGGAGAGACAATGGGCATGCCAGGGCCTCCAGCCACTGCAAACGAACTCCAGACGCATGTGCCCCCTTGTGCATCTGGCTAATGGGGGTCCTGGGGAATCGAGCCTCGAACCAGGGTCCTTAGGTTTTACAGGCAAGCGTTTAACTGCTAAGCCATCTCTCCAGCCCCACAAAACCTTATTTTTGAACTTCAGACCAGTTCTTGGCATGGAGACAGCTTACATAATGAAAAGGTTTTTAAAAATCAGTAACAATTACATAAAGAGAAGCCATGAGGAAAGAATTCTGATTTCTAGTTTCCATAAGATGCAAATGTACAATTTTCAATAATAACAACCAAAAACAAGCTATACCAAAAAAAAAGAAAGTGTGGAATGCTTAAAAGGAAAAACAATTATCCCCACAAAGGCTAAATGATAGATCTACTAGATAAAAAGACTTGAAAAGTGGCATGGTCCATTTTCTGTTGCTATAATAGAATGCCAGAGACTGGGTAATTTATTTTAAAAAATAATTTTAGGGCTGGGGAGATGGCTCAGCCATTAAGGCACTTGTGTAAAAAAGCCTAAGGACCCAGGTTTGATTCCCCAGTACCTATGTAAAAACAGATTACAAGATGGTGCATGCATCTCTATCTCTCTATCTATCTATCTATCTATCTATCTGTCTGTCTGTCTGTCTGTCTTCCCCTTTCTCATCTACCTTTCTATCTCCCTCTCATAAGTAAATAAATAAATAAAATATTTAAAAAATAATAATTTTACTTGTGATTCTGGAGTCTGGAAGACAGGTGTGCAGAAGCAGAAACTGACAAAGGCCTTCACATTATAGCATAACATGGTAAAGTGTATATAAGAGAAAGAAGCAGGGCTGGGAAAATGGCTTAGCAGTTAAGGTGTTTGCCTGTAAAGTCTAAGGATCCAGGTTTAATTCCCCAGGACCCATGAAAGCCAGATGCAAAGGGGGCACATGTGTCTGGAGGCCCTGGCATGCCCATTCTCTTTTTCTCTCTGCCTCTTGCTCTCTCTCGTGCCCTCTCTCTCTCTGTCTCTCTCAAATAAATAAAGAAATAAAAATATTTTAAAAATAGAAAAAGAAGCATAAAGGGCACACTCACTTTTATAACCACTTATTCTCACAATAACTAACTGACTTCCACAATAACACTGATCCATTACTGAGGGCTCCACCCTCACACCCCAATCACTTCTCAGTAAAACCTACCACCTAACATACCAGACATCAACCACCTAACATATTAGAAATCAACCTCCCAACTCATGACTTTGAGGTACTCATCCAAACCATAGCAACAATGATCTTAGGGATGCTCAAAGAACAACCCACCCCCCCCCCACACACACACACACTGTGCACCACCACCCCCAGCAAATCACTGTGGCCATAGACCACCCACCCCATGGAATCATTCCAGCCTGGAAGTCTCCTCTGATTGGTACTAAGCCTCACTGCTGGCCTCTTCCTCATTCCCATGGTCCTACTGGGTAGCCTCTGCAGACCAATGCCCCCACACTGGCCACATACTCAGTAAGGTGACATCAAGGAGCCCCACATCCCCACTCCCAACTCCCCTTCTGCTTCCAGGTGCCCATACCCACCTACCAGTGCCCCCTTGAAGCCCCAGACAGGGAGCACAGGAATACTTGGTATGCCCTCACTACTGGGGTACTAGCGGGACCTCTACAGCCTACTCAGCTGAGGTACAGTGAGGGAGCAGGGCCAGTGCTACTGCTTCTGAGCCCCACAGGCAAGGCATGGCTATGCCCATAGGTTGAAGAAATCTGGGACCTCCAACACAGCTCTCTAATAGCAAGGAGTCCAAAGCTGCTGGTGCACTTGCAACCTGCACAGTCTGTTCCTCTGCAGATAGAATCCCATCCCACCTCAATCAGGTTCAAACACAAACAGAAAGAACGCTTACTGAAGATCCTACAAGGGCCGCTATTTGCTGTCCTCCTTAATAAAATTAGACTTTTAACCTGAGATGGGTAGGCCCCAAAACAAAATTCAAAAATACGAGATAAGATGACAGACCTCCACAAAGACTGCCTAGTCCCACAAAGGAAGTATTCAATGTAAACACAGAGGAGACAACAGGAATAGAATCCCAAGATGAAAGTACAATAAGCTTATTTAATGAATTCAATGCAACCCCAACCATGTGATGGCTGAACTGGAAGCATACCATCAAAAACCCAACAATCACATAAATGAAATGCAACAGAATCAAGAATTATCTCTTACAACATTCAGCTTTCATAAGTAGGCCTAACTTAATCAAGGAAAAACAGAAAGACCTCAAAAGAGAGATAAACAAATTGAAGGTGAGTCAACAAATAGAGGAACTCAACAACCAGCTGATTAAGTTTATTGCAGACATGATCAAATGCAAGAATGAATTCCAGGAAATGTCAAAAAAATCAAACCTCGAACTGAAATTGGACTTCAAAAAAAAGATGGGCATGATGCAAAATAATGCAACAGAAAACAAAAATCAAACAAAGTTTTTGTTATTGTTGTTGTTGTTTTGGTTTTCAAGGTAGGGTCTCACTCTAGCCCAGGCTGACCTGGAATTCACTATGGAGTCTCAGGGTGGCCTCAAACTCATGGCGATCCCCCTACCTCTGCCTCCCGAATGCTGGGATTAAAGGCATGCACCACCACACCCGGCTTTCAAACAAAGCTTTTAAAAGCCTCTCTACAGACCCTCACTAACAGAGCAAAGTCTGTAAAAGAAAGAACCTCAGTTCTAGAAGACAAGACAGAAGAAATTGATCGTGAGTCCAAAAACATTGATAAGTTCAAAAAATCATGCAAACAGAATATGGGGAAATGATGGGATACCATAAAAGAACCAAACATCTAGATCAGGGGTAAACCAGAAGGGGAAAAAAATTCAGGCTAAAGGCATAGCAATCATATTCAGCAAACTTATTGAAGAAAATTTTCCCACTCTCACCAAAGGGAGACCCATTCAGATACAAGAAGCTCACAGAAAAGCAAACAGGACCAAAGAAGAAACTCTCCAAGCCACATTATAGTAAAAACTCTAAACCATGAAAAAAGAGAGTACTGAAGGGATCAAGAAAGGAACAACTCATTACATACAAAGGCAATATCATCAGAATTACCTCAGATTTTTCAGTGGAAACCATGAAATCCAAAAGGAATTGGAGCAGAACACTTCAAAGTCTAAAAACCTATGCCCTCCAACCCAAACTACTGTACCCAACAAAAGTATCCCTCAGAACAGATGGAGAAAGAAAACTTCCATGACCAAAACCAGCTCTATGATTATATGAACACAAAGCCAAAGCTACAGGGAATACTTCAGGTAATACTCCACACGGAAGAGTCAACCAACCTCAAGAGCCTACAAGAGGACAAACACAATAGCCAAAACTAGAGCAGGCGAGAAAACGTTCAAGGCCCAAGAAAGCACCAAACCCCAATAAACCCTCCTGCATGGCAGGGAATAACTCAAATATCACAGTTATAACTTTAAATATTAATGGTCTTGACTCACTCATCAAAAAATACAAGTTAACAGGATGGATCAGAAAAATGGGCCCTTCCATATGCTGTCTTCAAGAAGCCTATCTCAACATTAAGGGTACACATCCCCTCAGGGTGAAAGGATGGAAAATGACTTTCCAAGCAAATGGAAATAAGAAACATGCGGGTGTGGCTATGTTAATATCTGACAAAATAGACTTCAAATCAAAAGTAATCCAAAAGAACAAAGAAGCCCACTTTTTAGTCCAACAAGAGAATATCACAATTATAAATATACACGCACTAAAAACAGGTGCACCACATTTTATAAAGTAAAACCTACTTCACAAAACAAAAAACCAGAAATAAATCCCAATACCATCATAGTAGGGGATGTCAATAACCCACTATCATCAATAAACAAATCATTCCAGCAGAAAATCAATAGGGAAATAATAAATTTTAACAACCACCATAGATCAATTAAACCTAACAGACACCTACAGAACATTCCACCCCAATTCCACAGAACACACATTCCTCTCAGCAGCACATGGAACCTCCAAAATAGATCACATATTAGGGCATAAAGTGTGCCTCCATAAATTCAGGAAATTTGACATAACTTCCTGCATCATGCCTGACCATAATGCATTAAAGCTAGAAATTAGCAACAAGAGCCAGGTATGGTGGCACATGCCTTTAGTACCAGCACTCAGGAGGCAGAGGTAAGAGAATCGCTGTGAATTCAATGCCACCCTGAGACTACATAGTGAATTCCATGTCAGCCTGGGCTAGAGCAAAACCCTACTTCCAAAAAATAATTAACAAGAGAAACAACAGGAAATACAGGAAGTCCTGGAGACTGAAAAACAATGAATGGATTGTAGAAGAAATCAAAAGGGAAATTGTAAAATTTCTAGGACTGAATGATAATGATAACAAAAAAAAAAAAAAGATAGCAAAACTTATGAGACATAATGAAGGCAGTCCTAAGGGGAAAATTTACAGCACTAAATGCCTTCATAACAATGACAGAGAGCTCTCAAATTAATAACCTAACCATCCATCTAAAGGGCATTGGAAAAACAAGAACAATCCAACCCTAAGAGCTCCAGATGGAACAAAATAATTAAGAACTGAGCAGAAATTAATGAATTGGAAACTAAGAAAGCATTTAGGAAAATTGATAAAATGAAGAGCTAGTTCTTTTAAAAAATAAACAAGATTGATAAACCCCAGCCAACTTGATCAAAAGAAAAAAAGAGAAGCCTCAAATTAACAGAATTAGAAATGAAAAGGGAGAGGTCACAACAGACATAAGTGAAATTGGAAGACTCATCAGGACATACTTCCAAACTCTATACTCCACAAAATTGGATAATCTGTAAAAAATAAAAATGGATGAATCCTTAGATATATACTACCTACCAAAACTAAATCCAGAGCAAATAAATCTCCTACACAAACCTATTACATCCATTGTGATTGAAAATGTAATCAAGGTCTGGAGAGATGGCTCCGCAGTTAAGATTGACTGCAAAGCCTAACGACCTGGATTCAATTCCCAAGTACCAACATAATCCAGATGCACAATGTGGCACAATGGTTTCAAGTTTGTTTGCAGTGGCAAGAGGCCTTGGTATGCCCCTCCTCTCTGTCTCTCTTTTATCTCTCTCTCCCCCCACACTCTCTCCCTCTCTCTCTCTCTGTGCAAACAAATAAAATACTTTTCAAAAAGAACAGAAAATACAATCAAAAATCTCCCCAAAAGAAAAAGTCCAGGACCTAATGGATTGCCAGCTGAATTCTACCAGGCCTTCATTGAATAACTGAAGCCACCTTTTCTCAACCTGTTTCATAAAAATCAGGGAATAGGGAATGCTCTCAACTCCTATGCCAAAACCAGACCAAGATACAACAACAAAAAAAAGAAATCTATAGACCTGTATCACTGATGAACTTACATGCACAAAATCCTCACAAATTGAAATCAACAACACATCACAAGCATTTTCCACCTCAATCAAGCAGACTTCATCTCAGGGATGTAGCAATGAACCAACATACAGAAGTTGATAAACATAATGCATCACATAAATAAATTGAATACAAGAACCACATAGTAATTTCAATAGACACAGATAAGACCTTTGACAAAATACAACATCATTTCATGATCAAAATTCTGGAGAGACTAGGCATGTAGGGTTTATATGATAACATAATAAATGCTATATATAAAGCCCAAAATCATACTCAATGAAGAAAGACTCAAGTAGTTCCTATTAAGATTGGGAACAAGACAGGGGTGCCCACTCTCAGTACTGCTCTTCAATGTAGTATTTGAAGTTTTAGCCCAAGCAATGAGACAGGAGAGAGTTATAAAAGGGATACAAACAGGAAAGGAAGAAGATAAACTAGCCCTATTTTCAGAGGCCATCATCCTATACATAAGTGACCTAAAAGACTCTACCAAAAAACTTCAAAAAGTGATAAATTGCTTCAGCAAATTGGCAGCATACAAAATCAACACACAAAAATCAGTAGCCTTCTTATATGCCAAAGACAAGTATATGGAAAAAAAAAAAATCAGCAAGGCTGATCTGGAGAGATGTCACAGTGGTTAAAGTGCCTACCTGCAAAGCCAAAGGACCCAGGTTCAATTCTCCAGGACCCACATAAACCAGATGCACAAGTGGTGCATGCATCTGGAATTCGTTTGCAGTGGCTAAAGGCCCTGGTGTGACAATTTTCTATCTTTCTGTCTATGCCTGTCTGTGTATCTCTCTCTCTCAAATAAATAATTTTTTTTAATTTTAAAAAAGAAAGAACTCAGTGAAACTGTCCTATTCTCAATAACTTCCCCCTAAAACATCAAATACCTTGGAATAACACTAACCAATTAAATGAAAGACCTATATAATGGAAACATAAAACACTCAAGAGAGAAACTGAGGAGCACATGAGAAGTTGGAAAGAACTTCCATGCTCCTGGATATGTAGAATTAATATTGTAAAAATGGCAATTCTATTAAAAGCAATATATAGATTCAATGCAATATCCATAAAAATCCCAGCATCATTCTTCACAGAGATTTAGAAAAAGTAATCTCAAAATTTATATGGAAGCCAAGCATGGTGGTGTATGCCTTGAATCTCAGCACTTGGTAGGCTAAGGTGAGAGGATTTCTATGAGTTAGAGGCTATCCTGAGACAACATAGTGAATTCAAGGTCAACCTGGGCTAGAATAAGATCCTACCTTAGGGAAAAAAAAATTCATATGGAATAGCAGAAGACATTGCTTATCAAAAAATATCCTCAGCAAAAGAAACACCTCTGGAGGTATCACCATACCTGATTTAAAGCTATACTACAAAGCCATAGTAACAAAAATAGCATGGTACTGGCATAAAAACAGACATATAGACCAATGGAATAGAACTGAAGACCCAGACCTTAATTCAAGTAACTACAGCTACTCGGTCTTTGACAAAAGAGCCAACAACATGCATTGGAGAAAAGACAGCATCATCAAAAAAAATGATGCTGGCCAAATTGGATAACCACATGTAGAAAAACGAAACTAGACTCACTCCTCTAACATGCACAAAAAATCAACTCCAAGTATATTAACTAGCTCAATATAAGACCCAAACCTCTTAAACTAGTGGAAGAAAAACACAGAGGGAACTCTCCACAATATAGGAGTCAGGAAAAACTCCCTGAACAATACACCAGTAGCCCAGGATATTAAATAATCACACAATCAGTGGGATTTTATGAAACTAAAAAGATATTATACAAACATGCCATAAACAGAGCCAACAGATTACCCATAGGATGGAAGAAAATCTTCACCTGCTGTACCACTGACAGAGGCCTAATATCTAGAATCTACACAAAACTCAAAAAAGTAAGCAATTAAAAAAAAAAAAAATCCAGGCCAGGCGTGGTGGTGCATGCCTTTAATCCCGACACTCGGGAGGCGGAGTTAGGAGGATCACTGTGAGTTTGGGGCCACCCTGAGACTACATAGTGAATTCCAGGTCAGCCTGGGCTACAGCAAGACCCTACCTAAAAAAAAAAAAAAAAAAAAATCCACTCAAAAAATGTGGCAGAGAACTGAATAGGAAATTCTTAAAGGAAGAAATACAAATGGCCAATGCTCATTTTAAAAAATGTTCAACATCCTTAGCCATCAGGGAAATGCAAATTAATAAAAAACTATGGTGCTTCAAAACTTACTTGCTCAGCAGGTGCCTAAACAGACCTAGATTGTTTTGTTTTGTTTTGTTTTGTTTGTTTTTCGAGGTAGGGTCTTGCTCTAGCTCAGGCTGACCTAGAATTCACTATGTAGTCTCAGGGCGGCATTGAACTCACAGTGATTCTCCTACTTCTGCCTCCCGAGTGCTGGGATTCAAGGCATATGCCACCATGCCTGGCCAGACATAGATTTTTAATTATCATAGCCACCATTTATGAGGCATTAACTATGTTCCAGCACTGTGTTAAGCTACATCTATAAAAAGTAGTAATAAGCCAGGCATGTTGGCACATGCCTTGAATCCCAGCACTCGGAATGCAGAGGTAGAAGGATCACCTAGAGTTCAAGGCCAACCTGAGACTACATAGTGAATACCAGGTCAGCCTGGGCTAGAGCAAGACCCTACCTCAAAAAAAAAAAAAAAAAAGTAATAATAATTGGTCTTTTTGGTAAGCTTTACAAAGAGAGAGTTCCCCATCACAAGTAAGAGCAACACACAGATAGAGAAGAGCTTGAAGGAATTAGTCACAGTCCCGGCTGATAGTTACAATCAGCTACAGAAAATCAGTTACCATCATACCCGAGCATATGAGAGTCAGGAAATACCACAAGGTTAAGCAGATTACAAAGGACCAAGATGAGTATAATTACTTACCTCTAAGGGACTAGTATAATGCAATCACACAATTCATTTTCATTCGGGAAGTTCCTGGCTTAGTCTCTTTGAGGATTGCAAGTCAGGAATGGCTATGCCCTTCTTCCCTCTTGTCTAGTCAAAGCTCACCGGGAGCCATGGGGTGTGGCAGTCCATGTGGTTAACCCAAGGCTCTCCAGCCACCTGCCCTTGCAATACTCTGCAACATCACACACTACGATAGAGCAGACCTCTGTCTTCTCTGAAGTATGAAGAATGCTAAGAATGAAGTCAGAAGCCACCCTTGATGTAGGAAGATGTATTTAAACAGTGTGCTAAGACAGGAAGAATGCAGGAGTTGCGGATTTGAGTTTTAATTCACCCTTAACTGGCTTTGGATTCAACAAGACCACAGCCTGTCTGTCAGGTTTCTGTGACTAGGGACAGCCATACTGTTCTGCCTAACTCTAAGGTCACCTGTGAGGATGACATGAGACAATGCATGGAAACCCCTTGACATAGGGCACCTAGTTTGCAATAGGAAGAGGTCATCATTGATATATGTATACTACCCTGTACCTCAAACACATATTAATGAGATCATCTGGAAATGGGGAAGGGAAAAATTGGCAATCTCAAATTTAAAACTTACATTTGCCAGCTATAATGGCATACATTCTCTAAACCTAGCTACTTGAGAGGCCCAAGCAAGAAGATTACAAGTTTGAAGCCAGCCTGAGCAACTTACAGAGGTTTTGGTCTCAAAGTAAAATGTTGGGCTGGAGAGATGGCTAAGCAGTTACAATGCTTACCTGAAAAGCCAAAGAAGCCATATTCAACTCGTCAGATCCCACATAAGCCGATGCATTAGGTGATGCATGCACAAGGCCATGCATGTACACAAGGTAGCACACACTTCTGGAATTTGATTTCAGTGGCTGGAAGCCCTGTTGCGCTCTCTCTCTCTCTCTCTCTCTCTCTCTCACTAGCTTGCTCACTCACTCTCTCATAAAATAACTGCTGAGAGCTCAACACTAAAGTAGACTTAAAACACACCCACCACAGCCCAGGGAATTTTGTGGAAGAGGGGGAGGAAAGATTGTAGGAGCCACAGGGTAGGAGGGAATATTTAGTGGCACTGCCCCCCACCCCAATATTGGCTGACCACTGCTCTTACAATTCTTAACTCAAAACCCCATGGTGAATACAGAAATCCCACTTTGGAGGGCCTCAGTGGAATGGATGCAGGGAGGAGGGGATGATGTGCCCATTCAAAGTCTCTATTTAATAATTTTAAAACATTTATTAGAAAGTTTCAAACATGGCTACAAACAGGCAGACTGAACGACTGGAGTCCCAGTAGTAGAAGAGAGAAAGAGGGGGGGAGAGGAAAGTGAGGAAAGGGAAACAGAAAAGAGAACAGGGGAGAGAAATGAGAGATGAAAAGAATGAATATTGGGCTGGAGAGATGGCTTAGCGGTTGAGCGCTTGCCTGTGAAGCCTAAGGACCCCGGTTCGAGGCTCGGTTCCCCGGGTCCCACGTTAGCCAGATGCACAAGGGGGCGCACGCGTCTGGAGTTCGTTTGCAGAGGCTGGAAGCCCTGGCACGCCCATTCTCTCTCTCTCCCTCTGTCTGTCTTTCTCTCTGTGTCTGTCTCTCTCAAATAAAATTTTTAAAAAATTTAAAAAAAAAAAGAAAGAAAAAGAAAAGAATGAATATTGGAAAAAACAATGCCAGATGACTTTCCAAATGACGATAATACACATATTGAGACATTTAATCAATCTTTTGAAAGTCAAAGACAGAGAAACTTGAAGGCAGCAAGAGAACAGCAGTTTGTCACATACATGGAATCTCCAACAAGTTAATTAGCAGATTTATTATCACAAATGTTGAAACCAGAAGGCAATGTGCCAATATATTCAAAATGCTAATAAGAAAAAAAAAATGTGTCTACAAAACTGTCCTTCAAAATGAAGAACAGGGCTGGAGAGATGGCTTATTGATTAAGGCACTTGCCTACAAAGCCAAAGGAACCGGGCATGATTCTTCAACCCATGTAAGCCAGATGCACAAGGTGGCACGGGTATCTGGAGTTTGTTTATAGTACCTGTATGCCATGGCATGCCTATTCTCTCCCCCTACCCTCCGCCTCTCTCTCTCAAATAAATAAATTTTTAAATGAAGGAGAAATTGAGATGCCTCTAGATAGACAAAAGATGAGGGAGAGGCTGCCACCAGACCTAACCTGCAATAATTTTTTAAAATATTTTCTTTTTATTTATTTACTTGACAGGGAAAGAGGGGAAGAGAGAGAAAGAGAATGGGTGTGCCAGGGCCTCCAGCCACTGCAAATGAACTTCAGATGCAAGTGCCTCCTTGTGCATCTGGCTAATGTGGGTCCTAAGGAATTGAACCTGGATCCTTTGGCTTTGCAAGCAAGCGCATTAACCGTTAAGCCATCCCTCCAGCCCAACCTGCAAGAAATTTTTAAGGAAGCTCTATGGGATAAAATGACAGAACATTAGATAGTACTTAAAGAAAATATGTAAAATCACTATCCCAAACAATGGTCAATTAATGAGCAATTATTGAAGTATGTGACTTGTAATTCTTTTTTGTTTGCCATACAGTTTAAGAGACTAATGTATTTTTTTAGAATAATTACTAGTCTATAAGCTAATCATATTATAATTTCAGTTTGTGACTCTACACTTTATTTTCTATATAATTTAACAATGCCTTTTAAAATATTTTGTTTATACCTTGGGACACACATTACATAAGGACTTAATTTTGTGCAACAAATAAAAAATATAGACAAAGATCTTAAGAAGCAAAAATTTCATATATTATTAAAATTAAAGTGACATAAATTCAATTTTCAGTGTTGCAATTTTACATGTAATCTGCAAAGAAATAGCTACAGAGGGCTGGAGAGAGGGCTTAGCAGTTAAATGCTTGCCTGTGAAGCCTACGGACCTAAGGACCGTTCAAGGCATGATTCCCCAGGACCACATTAGCCAGATGCACAAGGGGGTGCATGCGTCTGGAGTTCATTTGCAGTGGCTGGAGGACCTGGCGCACCCATTCTCTCTCTATCTCTATCTCTCTCTGCCACTTTCTCTCTATGTCTGTCTCTCCCAAATAAATAAATAAAAATTAACAAAAAAACTTTTTTAAATAGCTGCAGAACATATTTTTTATAAAAGAAGGGAACTGGAAAGGACTTCAACATTTTATTTTAAACAAATAGCATCTTCATGCAAAGGAAGATAGTAATAAGGGAAATGAAGAGGAAAATGTCAGCAAAATGACAGAAGTCTTTCCTTCTCAGTAATTCTGTGAAATGTTAATGGATTCAGCTCTACAATCAAAGGATGAAAGTGAGGAGAGAAAGAGAAGAGGAGCTTAGGAACCACGAGAAAGGTGACAGGAAACCTATAAAACAGGCAGAAGCAAAAAATACAATTCTAAGACAAGTATAGAACAGTTGTCATTCTCCCAGCTACTGAGTGGGACGAGGGGAGCCCAGTACTGCAAGCCAAAGCACACCCATGCTGTGAAGATCCTGGTGATAAACCAGAAGCAGGTAGACCTGGGCAAACCCATGGTGCTCACAAGTTCTAACTCAGTGTGGGGATGTGGTTTGAAACTGGCTTCTCTTACATGGAGATATTTATGTGCCCGTGTTTGTCCAACATTATATTATAACAATAGCTAAAATATGGAAGACAGAAGAAGAGATGCACAAAACATGGTATCTACAAATGCTATGTGAATCAGCATTGAGAACACTGTGCTCAGCAAAATGAGTCGAGCTACCTTAGCCTGTTCGCTGCTGTAATAATAGGACTCCACAAGCTGGATAACTTACAAATGGCAGAAGCCCACTTGGCTTATGGTACTGGAAGGAAGGAAATGCAAGAGTGAGGGGAAGTATCTGGGGAGAACCTTCATGCTGTATCATGACACGATGAAAGGGTGAACATATATGAGCTGGGACCCATTCCCAGGAGAGCTAACCCACTCTTATAATAATGGCACTGACTCATTCATGAGGATAGAGCCTTCACAGCCTGTTAAATGTTAGGTGGGGACAAAATGGAGTTACCAAAGACAGCAAGAGGGAGACAGACACAAGGACGTGGGTCATCCACATTCCTCAAGAAACTGCCCAGCCAATATCCCTTCCTTGCCTAACAATGCTCCAGGTCTTGGTTTCCTGCCCCCTTATCTCCCAGGTCACCTGGTCACTGTGCTGGTCTCACACCCTAGCTACTTGAAATGGCTAATGTAAAGAACAAAGGAGTTCCCCCACCACCACCCTTCCTCACCTTTTCCCAACTGAAGAGCTTTATAAAGCCCTCTATCTGTAATCTCAAAGTTAGCTGTACTCCGCACTTGAGAGTCAGTCCTGGTGGCTTGTGCTTTTCCCGAATAAATACTTCTATCTTTGCCTCAGTGTGGTCTCTGTGATCTTGGTCACTCCCGAATCTTACATTAACCACCTAGGAAATGTCTCACTTCTGAATACTGCTACTATAGCAATTGTGTTTCCACATGAGCTTGGTACAGAACACTGGACTACAGCAGAGTCACAGAAACTCAAATACTTTAAGGTTCTGCTTTTATGACACCGTTAGGATAACTCAGAATAAAAGACATAGCAGCAGACAGTACAATGGTAGTATCCAGGGATGGGGCAGAGGGGAAAATATGGAGTTCTTGCTAATGGTTATAGAATTTCAGTTTTATATGACGAAAAATTATGGAGATGAAAGGTGGTGATGACTGCAATACAAACATTGTAAAAGTACTTAGCACCACAGACATGTACACTTAAAATGGTTAAGATGTAAATTTATGTGTATTTTAACACAATTAAAAAAGATGGGAAATGCTTAGGTCTTGGTTGCATTGCTAGATCTCACCTATTAATTTGTCATTTTTAAACATGAGCTTATTTTCAAGGATGAACATTCATTCTTTGGGAGTCCTGTTCTTAAAATTAACTTTTTTTATTTATTTGAAAGGGATAGACCGAGAAAGAGGCAGAGAGAGAGAGAGAGAGAGAGAGAGAGAGAGAGAGAGAATGGGCACACCAGGGCCTCCAGACACTGTAAATGAACTCCAGAAGTGTGCGCCCCCTTATGCATCTGGCTAACATGGGTCCTGGGGAATCGAGCCTTGAACCAGGGTCTTTAGGCTTCACAGGCAAGCACTTAACCGCTAAGCCGTCTCTCCAGCCCGGGAGTCCTACTTTTTTTTTTTTTTTCTTTTGTGGTTTTTCCAAGTTAGGGTCTCACTCTAGCTCAGGCTGACCTGGAATTCACTATGTTGTCTCAGGGTGGCCTCAAATTCTCAGTGATCCTCCTACCTCTGCCTCCCGAGTGTTGAGATTAAAAGCGTGCACCACCTCGCCCGGCAGGAGTCCTATTCTTTATAAACTTATTAGACTACAGTGTTTTCAGCCTTGGCTTATGCTTAGAGAGCAAAAGGTTTCAATGATTTGAGGCCATTGTTAATGTCCAAGAACCTGGTAAGAATGCTGCTTTCTGGTCGGCTTCAAGGACTAGCCATAATTGGCCATCAGAGAAACACCATTATTAGGTTCTTGCGTCTAATGAAAAATAAATAAGATGCCTCACGCAGCTTGTAAAATTCTGCAGAACCCTATTCAACATCAAATCGCCAGGACCCTCCACCTTGGTGGCACCTGAGGGTTGCCAGCAGGAGCTGAACACCTCCTCAGAGCACTCAGCCTCTAGTGCCTGGCCTGAGAGGCAAACCCCAGGTTAGCTCAGGTTGTCTCCAAAACCCAGCTGATACTAGGTTTGTAAGACACGGTGGTCTTTAGATAACCATGTGCCTTTCCCCTCATACTGCTCGCTTGACAGATTCAAATAAGCTAATTTCAGTGACATGGTAGTTGACCTGGTTGATCTTAAACAGGAATTTACTACAGACTTACTCTCTTTTGCTCCCCCCCCTCCCCAATGCTCATAGCTCTTGCCCTGCCCACTATAATCTGGGAAAATGAGGATCATTTCTCTCCTTTAATCATCACACAGAAAGTCTCCAAGAGCAAAATGGTGGCTTCAGAGGTGACAACATGCAATTAAAAGTCTGCAGTTTTGCACATTCCAAGCAAGCAATTTAAAATGTCAACTAGTGAGTAGGTTCTTTGTGCTGTATAAAAGACTCCCTCTGATTCCCCCAGACAACTCATTTGCAGAATTGCTAGTGAATCAACATAATTTGTTTTCTCCAAGACTTCGTTCGGCTAGGAAAACTACCTTCAAAACTGCTGAAGCTACTGCAATTATATAAAATGATTGCCTCTTACAATAAGGAACTTCCCTATAATTGTTCATGCAAATGAGAGACGATAACACACATATAATTTAGACACCGAGGATTATCCTTGAGAGGAAGTGTGAGTGTTGCTCCCAAGTTAGTTTAATTTCACCCATTTTCCCCTTGCTTCGTAAAATCCCTGGATTCTACAATTCAGGGGATATCAAGGTTCTTAGGGACATACATTTTGTTTGAGTGAATTCAAATACGTAGTATAGAGTGTATGTCAAATATTTGCAAAATTTGAATGCAAATGCACCACCATCATAATGTCTGTGACTCAGAATAGGAAGTAACTAGAGAGTCCTACATTTGACTTCTTTTCTTTCTTCCAGCTTTTTGCTGTGTAGAACACCACCCCTTATAGCCATACCTGCCTGGAGTTCTGCACTTAAATTTCTAGCATCACTAGTTCCTTCTCATTCATCACTCCACACATCTACTTAAGACACCATCTGTAAGTAAGTGCCTCTTATTAGCCAGCCATTCTTAGGAGCTGGAAATAGGAAAGTAACATACACTGCCTTCAATCCAGTAATTGCAAAATGAATCGAAGAAGCATTGGAAAGACATTAAACAGGCAATATTGACAGGACATGAGGATTGATGGATGTGTCAGACTGGAAGGGAAGTTCATTCCCTTCAACATCTATACCAGTTCTTTTAGAATTCTTTCTTTGAATATTCTTTTGTCCAAACATTCTCTGCTAATTAAAACTGTAAGATAGACTATGCAATATCACAAGTGCTAACATAATAGGAAATTTTCTATTTAACCTCTGGAAAGCTCACACACATATATGTTTTCTTGGGAAAAAAAATTTTTTTCCACTAGCTAAAAGTAGCAGAAACTGACTCAGGGAAGTAAAAGTTCAACTACTTTTCCCAGAATCCTACTTAGTAATTTGGCTTGGGACCTTTGAAGCCGTTAAATATGACTTGTCATCCAAAATTACAAGGGCTTTTTGAGAGCCAGGGTTTTACTGGTGAGAAATGCAAAACAAAACACTTAGATGTGCTTTCACTCTGCAAAGGGAGCAAATGCTACATACTCGAGTCAACAAGTAACTGAGCTTAAGTGGCTCTGCAAAACCGTGTAAATTTCCCCATTATGAGGTCATTTGTTTATTGCTCATACATAAAATAGACAGGAAAGGGTTGCAGCTCTAGATCCAATAAGGTGGAGTGAAGGAGAAGTGCTGTTTTGGAAGGTCAGAGGCCTCCAGCAACATGGTGAAAGTACACTCAGAAAAAAGCATCTGCAGGACTAGAGGGATGGCTCAGTGGTTAAGGCACTTGCCTGCAGAGACTAACAACACCTGAGTTCGAGAGCCCAGTAACCACGTAAAGCAAGATGCACAAAGTGGTGCGTGCTTCTGGGGTCCGTTTGCAGCAGCTAGAGGCTCTGGAATGCCCCTTCTCTCCCCTCCTCTGTTTGCAAATAAATAAATACATTTTTTAAAGCATCTGCAGAGGGCCATAAGCTGCACTATAGACTCAATCAGCAACATAAACGTCCAGGTCTGCTTCCTCTTTCTGTAGTTCAACCCACCTCTCCTCCCTCCCCATAAAGGAAGGACTATATCCATGTCAAGGGTGACAGGAAACAGCCCAGCAACATGGGCAGGCTTCGTGGAGGCGGCCAAAGATGTGAGAGCATTCAGCCCAGCGTTTCCAAGGGAAGTGTGACCAGCAAAGGACCAAGACATGCGAGCATTCTATGGGATCCTCAGACCTCAATGGAGGGGGCAGAAAATGTCTGCCTCACGTGGACTGCAAACTGTAATTACTTTTAGTGGTTATCAAAGGAAAGCAGTAGTTTAAACGCGCTAGAGAGTTGTGCTAGAGTACTGTAGGAAGGTTCTTACAGAAGACTCAAACATTTGAAAGAGGTCAGAATGCAAGCCACTACACAGTGCTGAAAAACTTCCAGAGCCCAGGCCTCCAAAGTGTGCTAAAATCAGTCTGAGAGGGTTGGTCCCCTTGGGACTTTAGACATCATAAAGGCCATGCCGTGGACAGGCAGCCAGAAGAGTTTCACTGATTTGTCTCATTCATCACTGAGGTTCCTACAAAACATACGATGACCTTCCATTCCCAGAGGACTCCATTAGAGAGTGACAAAGTCAAATGGCTGCCGCCCCCTGCTATGAATGTTGTGGGATGGGAAATGTCTGCCTTCTTTGAATTTCCACTTCTTTAGTTTTTTAATCGTTTAAGAGTCTTGTTACCAAAAGAGCCATCTCTTCCAGAAACTCCATCCCACTTCTGCTCCCTGAAGATGAAGAGCCACCAGTCAGCATTCTGTCCTTACTTTGTTAAATCACAACAGGACCATTAAGCTCCTGGGCTTATCTTTTTATCCAGGCTGGGCACAATCAATTTTACCTCACGGGCTGTCCCCCTTGCTCCTCCCAGTGACAGTCCGCAGGCTGGCATCTCTGGTTTCTACACATTCTAATTGTAAACAACAACAACAAAAAAAATCTTATCTCGAAGCAATGAGCCTGGGATCAGTTCAAAGCATACTAAAAGCATGCATAGTTTTACCTCATATCACACTTGTGACACTTATCTTTAAACTTTCATTAAAAAAAAAGAACATTGCTCACAAAATTTTACATTTAGATACCTACATCAAGTGTATGAGTCTGCTGTGTACTGAAACAAAGTCCAATTCCACTAAACACAATTCAGTTCTATAGAAAACTTTCTGAAACACTTCATTTTTTTTCTTTTCTTTTTTTTTAAGATTTATTTTTATTTATTTATTAGAGACAGAGAGAAGGAGAAAGAGATAGAAGTAGAGAATGGGCTGGGTGTGGTGGCGCACACCTTTAATCCCAGCACTTGGGAGGCAGAGGAGGTAGGGGGATTGCCATGAGTTCAAGGCCACCCTGAGACTCCACAGTGAATTCCAGGTCAGCCTGAGCTAGAGTGAGACCCTACCTCGAAAAACCAATAAAAGAAAGAAAGAAAGAAATAGAGAATGGGCATGCCAGGGCCTCTAGCCACTGCAAATGAATTCCAAACACTTGTGCCACCATGTGCATCGGGCTTACGTGGGACCTAGAGAATCGAACCTGGGTCCTTAGGTTTCGCATGCATGTGCCTTAACTGCTAAGCCATCTCTCCAGCCCATATTTCACTTTTTCTTTCTTTGGGGGGTGTGTGGGGGGGTCAAGGTAGGGTTTCACTCTAGTCCAGGCTGACCTGGAATTCACTATGTAGTCTCAGGGTGGCTTCAAACTCATGGTGATCCTCCTACCTTTGTCTCCCAAGTGGTGTGATTAAAGGCATGCACCACCATGCCTGGCTCCATATTTCACTTTTAAATACAGCTCCTAGAGGAATTGCACAGGGAATGCAGCCAAACACACCAAAAGTGAACTTTCAAAACTAAGAACAGAGTAGTTGTCAATCAAACTACTCCTGTTCCATCCGGGTCACGGGGGACACCCACAGGCCTGATCCAGTGACCTTTTCTGACTTTATATTCCCAAAGCAAGACTTCCTCAAAACCCTCTTCTTCCTTACAGGATCTTCCTCCTGGGCTTTCCTCTCTGTCTCTAGCTCTGTGTTCTTGCTCTTTGCTGGCTCTGCTTCGTCTCTTCCCTAAGTTTAATTGTGAGGGTTTCTCAGGCTCCATCTTGACCCATCTTCTCCTATAACTGAGGCACTGTCTGTTATTTTCTCCATTGCTTTCTGTGGTTTTAAGACCTACTTATAAATCAAGGAGTTCTGGTGCAGAATTCTGGTCCACACTTTTTTTAATATTTTATTTATTTATTGGAGAGAGAGAAAGGCAGATAAAGAAAGACAAAATGGGCTAGCTAGGGCCTCCAATCACTGCAAACAAATTCCAGATGCATGCACCACCTTGTGCATCTGGCTTCCATGGGTGCTGGGAAATCGAACCTGGGTGCTTAGGCTTCGCAGGCAAGTGCCTTAATCATTAAGCCATGTCTCCAGCCCTGATCCACACTCCTCTCTCAACCACTCAATTCTCCATTTAGACATCTAACAAATGACTCCTGCACCCCCAACAACAGATCAGTTTGCTGTGTTCCTGTACTTCCTAATTCCAAAGTTGCTCTTATTTTAAAAAGTAATGATTATTGGGCTGGAGAGATGGCTTAGCGGTTAAGCGCTTGCCTGTGAAGCCTAAGGACCCCGGGTTCGAGGCTCGGTTCCCCAGGTCCCACGTTAGCCAGATGCACAAGGGGGCGCGCGCGTCTGGAGTTCGTTTGCAGAGGCTGGAAGCCCTGGCGCGCCCATTCTCTCTCTCTCCCTCTATCTGTCTTTCTCTCTGTGTCTGTCGCTCTAAAAAAAAAAAAAAAAAAGTAATGATTATTATAAAATAAAATAAATTTAAAAAATAAAACGAAAATCTTAGTATTGTCTGATACCTCCTCTACTTTGCCCTTTATATCCACTCACTCATTCATACCCATTAGATCTATTTCCTAAATTCCTCAAATAAACCTGTTTTTCTTCATTTTCAGTTCCAATGCTCCTTATTAGTGGCTTTTTTGTCACTGCAATAAAACACCCAAGGCATCTAACTTTCATAGACAAAAGAAGTCTGTCTAGCTCATAGTTTTGGAGACTAAGAGTTGAAATATCAGGGTATAGGTCCTGGTAAAGGTTCCTGGTGGATGATGGGGGTTGCTCATGTGGAGAAGCAGGAAGCAAGAAGAACCAGACTTGTTCCTTTAATAACTGCTCTCTTACAAAAACGACTTAATCCCCTTCAAAAGCATGCCACCAGTGACCCAAGTACTGCTCAATAGGTTCCACCTATTACCATCTCCATCACCTCCCACTAATGCCAGTCTGTGGAGCCACTCCTTTCCTCCAGGGAAGACACTCAAACCATAGCACCTTCCTGCACCACAGCCACTCTCGCCTCTGCCCTTGGCTTCTACAAAACCACCCCCCACCATATCCCTTTCCTATCAGTAAATCTTCATGTGGCAACCAAAGTGGTGGTTTAAAACACAAATGTCCCAATGTTACTTTACTCCCTTGCTTTTTTTACAGACCCAGTTAAGACCATACTGAGAGATTTCACAGATGAGAAAAATTACATGATCTTTCCCTTTCAGCCACTCAAGCAAAGATGACTATGAATAAAGAAATTATGTGGGCTGGAGAGATAGCTCAGTGGTCACGATGCTTGCCTGCAAAGCCTAACAACCCAGGTTTGATTCCCCTGTATCCACATAAAGCCAGATGCACAAAGAGGCACATGTGTCTGGAGTTCATTTGCAGCCGCTGGAGGTCCTACTGCACCCATTCTCTCTGTCTCTCTCTCTCTCCCTTTCTCTTACTCACTCTGTCTCTGCTTACAAATAAATAAAAAAAATTTTTTTGAAAAAGAAAGTATCTATTTTGTTTCTTACAATGCAGTTTTTGCATTTTTTATTGTCTGTAGGGCGGGGTAGCATACACGCCACTCAGTGGATGTAGAAGTCAGTCGACAACCTCTAGGTGCTGGTTGCACTTTTTTCAGAAAAGGTCTCTGTTGTTTGGCTGCTGGGAAGGTCAGAGTAGCTGGTCCCACAGGCATCAGGATTCTTCTGCCTCCACCTCCAACTGCCCCAGTTGCACTGAGAGGAAAGATGGCTTGCCCCTCTTGAGCCTGACTTTACTTGGGTACTGGGGAACAAGCTTCAGTTGACAGTCTTGCAGACCAAGTGCCTTTAAGCACTGAGCCATCTCCCCTGACCTGCAATACGGTTTTGACTTCTAAATTCTCCCAGTGTTAACCCCTTTTGTGGAGTGAGTGCAGATATAAAATGTTTTGTATAGATTTTGTCCCAATATATGATAATGTTCCAGTAATTCATCCAACTTTGGTTGCTCAAGTTCCCAGTAAACTGGGAAGACATGCTTTTATTCCTGTTACACTGCTTTTCAGTTTTGTATTAAGTATCTTAAGTACCACAGACAAGATTTAACTTCTTCCTTTAAGGCTTTTTGTAACATATGTAAGGACTATTTTTAAAGAAAAGCATTCGAGTGTAACAATATGCAATCTGTGTTTTCACCATTCAAAGAGCACCATTCAAAGAGCTGTTCAGTCTTTGAAACAATTGAATGCCAACATAACCAAAATGAAAAAGTCTTAATTCTTTCACTAAGATATTATCCTAATAGTAAAACTTATGTGTTAGTTGAATAAAATAATTTAAACTAGAAATGAATAAATTCCAAAAAAAAAAAAAGTTGTTTTACTTATTTATTTGCACACATTTGTGAACGCACATGCCAGCACCTCCCGCTGCTGCACATGAAGGCCCCTCCAGAAAATCCCGGACCAGCAACCTTTGCAAACAAAGTGTATTTAACTGGTGAGACATCTCTCCAACTCCCAAGGCATATCTTCTTAATGCTTGAATAATACAAAGCATGAACAACTGGATTTTCAGATCTTAGTGTCTATAAAGTTGCACTTGACTTGATTTTCAGGAGCCTTTTACAGGAAACTTGTTCCTATTGGCAGATACCCTTGTGGCTCTGGCCTGACCTGTGCCAGTGTAATCCTTCCAAGGTGGGCACTCTCTAGGAGAGTCCCAGTGGGTGTTCCATCAGGAGAGGCATGCAGGAGGCAATGCACCAAAGCACGTAAGTAACAGGAGTTTACCACACACAGACCCCAAGGAGGACACGGGACGGGCAGAGCCAACGAGCAAGGCTCTGCTGCTCGACCTGCAGGGTGGAGCAGGAGAGAAGATGAGAGACCTGTGAGCCAAGCCTATATTGGGGTCCAGGGATCACCCAAGGATATTTTCCTGGGGAAGTTCTAGTTGGCGAGTTTAAAGCACGTGGGCCCAGTATTGCAAACTCAAATTATAGCTAAGACATGGTCACCGCAGGTCTGGAGGGATGGCATAGCGGTCGAGACGTTTGCCAGCAAAGCCAAAGGACCCAGGTTCGATTCCCCAGGACCCACTATGGCCAGGTGCACAAGGGGGTGCACACGTCTGGAGTTCGTTTGCAGTGGCTGGAGGCCCTGGTGTGCCCACTCTATCTCTCTCCCTCTTTCTCTGTCGAATAAATAAAAATAAAGTATTTTTAAAAAAAGAGATGGTCACTGCAGCATAGCTACCCAGTCTATAAGGATGCACATGGAGTGGGGAGGAGGTGAGTCAAATAGACTATATCCAACTGCCCCGTAAGAAGGTAGTCTCTACAGACACTGAGGATACTCCACACATACCAAAGCAGAAATCCAGTGGCTCCTAAGAGCTCATCACTGAAGTACACTTAAAAGACACTCGCCAAGGCTCAGGGAATTTTGCAATAGAGGGGACAAAAAGATTGTAAGAGCCACAGGTTGAGCTGCCATGTCCAGAGGCATAGCCTCCCCCCAATAACTGAGTGCTGCTCCAACAACAGATAACCCACCACCCATGGGAAATACCAGCAACCCCACTGCCCCTATGGAATGGGGGCAGGGAGGAGGGAAAAGATGGTACCATCACATGTTGTATCCATACAACGTATGTCCTTAATTTAAAAAAAAAAAAAAAAGTAAAGAAAAGAAGAAAGTAGTCTGTAGAAAGTACTTGTCTGGACTGATAATGTTGAGGAAGTGGTAGGAGACTGGTGAGTCAAAGGTCCCCAAGCCATTCCAGTATGAAAAAAAATCTACTTCTGAGTCAAAGTGGATGTTGGTATAACATATAACTAAGAATTTACTATATGAGTTCTACTCTAAAAGTACTATCTCATCCAAGGTGTTACCCACCTTTAATTCCAGAACTCAGGAGGCAGAGGTAGGAAAATCACTGTGAGCTCAAGGCCTGCCTGAGAGTGCATAGTGAATTCCAGGTCAGCCTGGGCTACAGCGAGACCCTACCTTGGAATAAACAAAAATGAATAAAAAAATAAATAGAAGTAATATCTCAGTTTTTAAATGTTGGGTAAATTTATCTCTTTTTTAAAAGGACTTTCATCCTTTCCAGGGAGATGGCAGTAGACACTAAAGAAACTCAAAATTCATCAAAGCAGAAAATCAGAGGTTTCTGAGAGCTGAACACTCAAGGAGATTTACAACATGCCCTCAAAGGCCCAGGAAGCATTGTGGAAGGGAAGGTGAAAAAAAAAAAATCTGAATCTGAGAGCCACAGGGCTGGGAGATTACTCTGAGCCATTGGCACCCCAACATAAAACTGAGTGGTGCATTCATGACCCCACAGTGAATACCCATAACCCACTGAGAAGGGCCTTGGTGAAAGAGGGGCAGGAGAAAGGGACATAAGGGACCTGGTGGAAATATGACCAATTTGCAATATGTCCATATATTACAGTTATTTTTTTATCTTTGAAAGAAAGAGGCAGAGAGAGAGAGAAAGAGAGAGAGAGAGAGAGAGAATGGGTGCTTCAGGCCTGCTGTGAACAAACTTCAGACACATGCACCCCCTTGTGGTGGAAGTGCAACATTGCATGCTTGCATCACTATGTGTGTGGCTAGGCGGAACCTAGAGATTTGAACATGAGTTCTTAAGCTTCACAGGCAACTGCCTTACCGCTAAGCCATCTCTCAGCCCTCTTTTTATTACAGTTCTTTTTTTCCAAAATGTACTTATTTATTTGATAGAGAGAAAGAGAGAGAGAGGCAGATAGAGAGAATGTGCACGCCAGGGCCCCTAGCCACTGAAAACAAACTCCAGACACATGAGCTCCCTTGTGCTTATGTGGGTCCTGGGGCATCGAACCATGGTCCTTAGACTTCACAGGCAAACGCCTTAACCGCTAAGCCATTTCCCTAGCCCTACAGTTCTTAATTCAAGAAAAGAACTTACTTCTCAGTGTATAGTATGGAGGAGCCTCATCTACTCATTTAGGAGGCCAACTACCCTCTCTCGGAGTGGGCACAGCTGCGGTCATTCCAGGATCTATCCTCTGTAAGCAGAATCTGGAACCTGCAGAAGCAGCTCCTCGCAAGGCCAAATCTGAAAAATTAAGAGGACAAAATGACAACTAATGTCATAGGACCTGGAAAACATAATTAAGGAAATTGCTGTGAGGAAAAGATGTAGCAATTATAAGGCCCATCAGACTGAAAGGACACCACACCAGAGGCTGCCATGCCCACATTAACCACCTACAGGTTGAAGAAAGCAGGAGACCCTTGATGTCTACAAGCAAGCTGTGCAGGCAGCTCTCCTGCCTTTGCACCAAAGAAGTAAATGTATTATGGAGGAGACAGCCTGTGCATACAGAACATTTGTAATTCAAGGGGGAAAAATCACTCTGGGCTACTAAAAAGCAGCAGAGAAAGATAGGAAAAATACAACATTAGGCAGAAGGTAATCTGGTTTGGGAATGGAGTGTCCACTAGCTCCTTGGGTGACATTGGACAACAGATTTCTATTCATTGCGTCTTGTTTTTCTTGGAAGCATAAAGAGAACCTTTCAAAGGAACAGGTGTTTTAAAACTATGGCTCTCAGAGCTCCATCCAGATGTTCTTTCCGTCTTCTTTCCTCCCAGTCCCACAGCAGTCTGTTTGCGGCAGCTCCACACTCCCATGTGAAGACCCAGAGCTTCAGGCTCAAACTTCACTTGCACCAAAGGTTTTCACAAAACTCTCATCTAGATCTTCTTTCCGACAAAGTTGGCTTGATGTCTTCCCTTTGGCCCAATATCCAAATTAAGTCATATTTAGTTTAAATTATGCCAGTCCTCAAAGAGAAGCCCTAAACAAGACACCCAGGCTGTGAGGGGTTGTGGTCTTTGACGTCAACCTGTCTTCTTGAGAACCTTCCTTCAACAAGCTGCCTGGGATGGCAAGAAAAGTTGAAAGGGTGCCCGAGCACAGTGACCTTGTTGCCTGCATGTTTATCTTGCATTTGTTCTTCAAGCTCCTCTGTGCCCTTCCCCACCCGCTCTCTGCTACACTGGGCTGGGTCTGCTGCTTCCACCCTCTGCTTCTGCTTACATTGTCCACATTGTGTCCTAGCAGGAGGTGATACACATGGTGGAAAGTGAGGTAAGACTGTCAGGTTCATGCTTCTCTCTGTGGGGTAGAACTTACGATCGCAGTCCCTCTCAGGGTTTCCCTCTGTTTATGGCTCTCTTTTCCTGTTTCCAGTGACAACTTCTTTCTGTTTTTACATAAGCCCCAGAAGTAGGAAAGCCTCCACTGTCATTACCTTGAGCATAGTACAACCACTGTGATTTTCCTACTTCCTTACCATCTGTTAAGCCATATCCTCTTAAAAAACGTCCTCCTTAGGCCGGGCATGGTGGCACACACCTTTAATCCCAGCACTTGGGAGGCAGAGATAGGAGGATCACTGTGAGTTCAATGCCACCCTGAGACTACATAGTGAATTCCAGGTCAGCCTGGGCTACAGTGAGACCCTACTTTGAAAAGAAAAAAAATCTTCCTTAATTATTCTAATGTGAACAAATATGCCAAGATAAAACCTAAGTGATAAACAAACCAATGAGAATCTTCTTTTTTTCCAACTGACACAAAGACATCTCCTATACAAAAGAAAAAAAAGTAGACCTAAAACGAACCCATCAAGGCTCAGGGAAATTCGTGGAAGAGGGGGTGGAAAGATTGTCAGAGCCACATGTTGGGACATTATGCACAGAGACATTGCCTCTTACCCATAACTGATGGCTACCTCCATAATGCTCAACTAATTTTTAGTGGACTAGTTAAAAAAAGAGGGTACCAACACATGATGGATCCATATGTTGTTAATATTAATAATTAAAAAAAAAGAAAAAACTCTTAGTAGTCTGAGAGTTTGAGAGCAAGGCCACTGAAATTCAATGCCTGAATCCAAATTATTAATCATATGACCTTTTTCAACATTTCCATGCCTGAATTAGAGGCTGTATTATTCACGTTTGCTTCACTATGACTAAATACTTGAGAGAAACAATTTAAAAGAGAAAAGATTTATTTTGTTATGTGAGCACCCACCAGAATCATCCATTAAGCTCTGTTTCTAGCACAGCATGATTTCTCTTGCCTGCTTCTCCAAACTTTTCCAAATTTCTCATACAAACCAGCTCTTTTCTTAACCTTTTGTTGATAACTTCCATACACAGACAATATAACATAATCATAATCCTCTCCCATCATTCTCCCTTTTTCCCCTCCTGAATGCCCCTTTACTGAATTCTTTCTTACTCTTTCTAACTAGCCTCTCTTCTCCTGTGATGTCATCATTTTTTCCCTCCAACTAAATAGGTCTTGCGTAGGTAGTATCAGTCACTGTGAGAGCTTGAGTACCACTACCACTCCATGTCAGGAAGACAGTATTATAAGCACGCCACATCTTCTTTTGGCACACAAACCATTTCTAAGTGCTTAATAACCACATAGTCAGGACTAATCACAGCAATGACCCCGCTCATCTGATACCAATTTTATGTCTTAGTCACGTTCTGATCATTATGGCAGAATGCCTGACACAAGCAGCTTAAAAGAATGAAAGATTTCTTTATTATTATTATTATTATTATTATTAACAATTTCCATAATTGTAAACAATATCCCATAGTAATTCCCTCCCTTCCCCCCCCCCTTTCCCCTTTGAAACTCCAAGGAATGAAAGATTTCTTTTCGCTCAGAGTCTGAGAAATTTCAATCATAAAACAGTGAGAGTTTGGCAAAGTAATTCACGAGGAAGCCAGGAAAGGAGAGAGAGAAACAAAGTCAGAGACAGTGATATGACAGAAAGAAACAGAGAGAACGAGATGACAGAGACAGAGACAAAGAGAGGAGAACGAGATCAAGAACGTTTGTTCTATCTAGCCTTTTCCTTTTTACTCTTTTATCTCATCTGAGCCTGCACCCTGTGGGACAACTCACAGTCTGCAGGTGCCTTGACAGACACACCAAGAGGTGTGCTTTTACAAGGCTTCTAAATTCCATCAAGTTAGCCATTGAAATTAACTCTAACAGAGACATGTACTCAACTCAGAGTTCCTCATCTGGTTGATCCAGTAGCTCCCCACCCTTGCCTGAGAGAATTACTCCTGCCTTGTCTGTGGAACCAGTAATGACCTTCCCTGAAGGAGATGCCAAGTATATGGGTAATATCCTCCAATGGGTCTCCCAGATATGAAGGGGTCCTAGGAAAAGGCAGTATTGCTTGTCTGCCTTCACTTCTTTCTGAGTGAGTGCATCAACCGTTGCTGCTGCTGTCATTGATGTTGCTGCTGCTGCTACCACTGCCATCCTCTGCAGACATCAGACTCAAGATTCTTCAGCCATCCAGTGGGGAGTGAATTCCAGCAACCTTCTAAGAATCTTTCAGGCCATTGGTGCCAGACTGGGGCTCCTGAGGCATCCGGCTTTGTAAGCTGAGCAGCTACTGGGTTCGCAGCTTCTCTAGTGTGCAGACAGCCATTGTTGGACGACCTCCCTCCTGTTATATAAACCAAACTAGAAACCAACCCCCATTTCCACCACTCAATTCCTGGACCCATGAATAATCTGGGTGTAGCAGACGGCTTCAGGTTCGCTGAGATGAACTTCCAGACCAGGCACAGTTATGGAGGAAGGGATATTTATTGAAGCTTACAGATCCAAGGGGGGTTTCATAATGGCAGAAGAAGCTGCCCCCCTCTTAAATGACCAAGAAGGGAGAGAAAAAGAAAAGGCCATAAGCCAAAATCCACAATCACACAGCACACTTCAGAGACTCCAGGAGGAACTCCGGCACTTTGCCTATCTGTAGACTGGAATCTCAAATCCACCACCACGTCTTAGGACTGGACCCAAAGATCCACCTCTTCCAGCCAGGTGGCTGCTGATCCAAACTGCAAGTAAAACACCGAATATATTGGGGGCAATCTAATTCATCTACCATGCTGGGCTATAAGAGAAACAGTACTATACATAGGACACTGATTCAGAGCATATACAGCCTGCTAGAGGACATTCTCCCAGCCCTCCAAACTATTACCACCTTGTTGGCACTGTAACTGTCTCTTCAAAAGGCCATTCCACAGTTCTATCAAGCCAGCTGCTTCAGGGTGGTGGGGCACATGGTAAGACCAGTGAATTCCATGATCATGGGCCCAGTGCCGTACTTCCTTGGCAGTAAAGTGAGTTCCTAGGTCAGAAGCAATGCTGTGTGGAATACTGTGATGGTAGATAAGGCATTCTATAAGCCCACAGATGGTAGTTTTGGCAGAAACACTATGTGCAGGAAAAGTAAATCCATACTCAGAATAACTGTTTATTCCAGTAGGGACAAAATACTGTCCTTTCCATGATGGAGGTAGTCCAATGTAGTCAGTCTGCCACCAAGTTGCTGGCTGGTCACCCTGAGGGATGTTACCATATGGGGGTCTTGATTACAGAGGATGAAGTACTTTGCCAGGAGACACACGCACACACACCAAAAAAAAAAAAAAAAAAAAAAAACATTTCATTAAACTGGAAGCTAAGACTTCCCCCAGGCACCTTTGGATTCCTGATGCCCTTGAGTGAACAGGCTAAGAAAAGAGTTAGTGTTAACAGAGGTGATTGATCCAGATTACCAGGGGGGGAATTGGACTGCTCCTCCACAATGGAAGTAAGGAAGAGTATGTCTGGAGTACAGGAGATCCTTTAGGGCGCCTCTTGGTGTTACCATGCCCTGTTATCAAAGTCAGTGGACAACTGCAACAACCCAATCAAGGCAGTGCGATAAATGGCCCAGATCCTTCAGGAATGAAGGTATGGGTCACCCCTCCAGGTAAAGAATCAAGAATTGAGTTGCTTGCTAAAGGTAGAGGAAATACAGAATGGGTAGTAAAACAAGGTAGTTACAAATACCAGCTAAGGCCATGTGACCAGTTATAAAAACCAGGACTGTAATTGCCATGAGTGGTTCTGTGCTACGTTAAGGAGTGTTTGTACATATATACAGCAATATTAAGATGTTTTTGTTCTTCCTCTATTTCTTTACTAGGTAATTAATATTGATTAAGATTATATCACTGGTTAACTGTTGTTGAATTTAGATTTAACCTATTATAGTAAAGACTAAGCGTTCCTCAAGAGAACTTGCTTTGTGTTGGGGGGAGGTTTGTGCATTTCTGGTTGTACATGAGGTAGTTATATCATGTTAGGTGGAATTATGACCTTGTTACTGTCTTCATTTTAAATTCAGTATGATGTAAAGAGGTATGGTTTGGTGTCAAGTTGATAATGGGTGGACTTGTGTTTGTTGTCAACTTGATCCGCTTAGGAATCCATTAGGAAGACATTCCTCCTCTTGGATGGGTCTCTGAGGTTGCTTCCAGGAAGCATTAACTGAAGGAGGAAGTCCTCCCTCCAGAGTAGGTGGCCCCTCTCAGTGGGGGTCTTTATCTAAGGAAGCTCTGGGCAAAAAAGAAATCCTTCCTCCCACCTGGTTGCAGTACACACTGGTCTCCAGGCCTTCCAGCATGGCCTGGAGACCAGTGTGTACTGAAGGGCAGTGTCTCTCCAGGACACCTCCAGGCCTTCAGTGCTGGATTGGGACTGCTGAGGAATCCAGCCTCATGGACTGAGCAGCTACCGGGTTCCTTGATTCTTGGGCCTATAAACTGCTATTGTTGGACTGCCTTAACCTAATCCAATAAAATTCCTTTTTAATACAATTCATTCTAACAGTTCTGTTCCCCTAGAGAACCATGACTAATACAGATGCCAAGTAATTCTTCAATTTCTTCCTAACATACAGCATTCTGCAATGCTCATTTCACTAGTTTTATAATGAACACATACAAAGACAGGAGTGACTTCTGATTCTGCCTCTTTAAAATACAACTTCATAGAGACATTAGGAAGTTTCAGTGATATGAAGTACATCAAGCCGCATCCTTTACCTGCCACAGAGACATTGAAGCAATGTTCCTAACAGGGAATGAGAACCTGGCCAAATGGATAGTTGGTGGTTCATGGATGGACAAATAAATGAAGGAACCCCCTTGTTCCCTAAGCATCACATAGTACCTTATCTCTCAGAGGACAGCTTTCTTTTCTTTCATTTTAGAGAAAGTGAATGCCAGCTACTACCGTGACTATCTGTAAATTTAGACTTATTTTCATTTTTTTTATACTTCCAGTGATGTCTTCCTATTTTCCTCCTCAAATGAAAACATGTTTCTCTCTGTTTTAAGGAATAACCCTTGATCTACCATTCCCTGAAAAAAAAAAAACCTTAAGAATGTGTCTTTTCAAATGTGGTATGCATTTACTTATCCTCTGGTTGAATGTTAATCTCCCTCCTGTCAAATGACTCAGGAGTAATAATATCATATCAACAACGTAATAGCATTGCTGCTAGTATAACATCAGATGAGTATTAATAGATGCTATATTTGGGCACTGTGATGCTTTATTCATTTTCATTTATGAATCTCACAACTCTATGATGTCAGTACAATAAACCTCACTTTTACATATTAGGCAATAAAGGCTGGAAAAAAATTGGAACAATACATTGGTTACTTGGTGATTAAAAAGTGGTAGGGTTGGGCTGGAGAGATGGCTTAGCGGTTAAGTGCTTGCCTGTGAAGACCTAAGGACCCTGGTTTGAGGCTCAATTCCCCAGGACCCACGATAGCCAGATGCACAAGGGGGCACACGCATCTGGAATTCGTTTGCAGTGGCTGGAAGCCCTGGCGCACCCATTCTCTCTCTCTCTCTCTCTCTCTCTCTCTCTCTCTCTCTCTCTCTCTATCTGCCTCTTTCTCTCTGTCTCTGTTGTTCTCAAATAAATAAAAATTTTTTTTAAAAAAGTGGTAGGGTTGCTGGGCGTGGTGGCGCAAGCCTTTAATCCCAGCACTCGGGAGGCAGAGGTAGGAGGATCACTGTGAGTCTGAGGCTCCCCTGAGACTACATAGTGAGTTCCAAGTCAGCCGGGGCTAGAGTGAAACCCTACCTTAAAAAAAAAGAAAGAAAGTGGGAGGGTCACACTGGGATATAGCCCAGAGGTAGACTGGCAGGGCCTAGGAGTACACAAGTCCCTGGAGTAAGTAAGCAGTAAGGCTAAAGTTTGAATCCAGGTCTATCTTATTCTCAATGAAAAGAGGAGAATAAATGAACAGCAATACAACATAGAATCGATATCAGAAAATTTAAATAATAATACTCAATTTTACCCAAAACAACATAGATTGTTGTGTCCATCAAGCATAACAGACATTACTGTCTTAATCAAACCAGGTGTGATTACCCTTGAGAGACATTCAACAGGATAGGGTCTGTTGCTGTGACCTCATGTAAGGTGGCTGGGATATCCATTAGACCCTCCCCTGAGATTTCAGCCACATACTTATTCCTGCTTTTCCCCTCCTGGCCGTATGTAACTTTGTCCCAGCTGCACATGGCCTCAGTAGATGCTAGCATATACAGGAGGTAGAAAGTTAACTGAAAGGGAAACTCCATTTATACGCCTATGTGGAAGCCATCATCCATGCTTGGGTGGGAATTTTCAGTGATGTAGTTGTTTTGGGGTCACATTTCTATAAGTAGCTCCTCACCTATGCTCTTTTAAATAAGCCAACTCTACATATTGCTTCACCAAGCTAAACTTGAGTGGGGCCTGGAAAGATGGTTCAGCAGAGTGTAATCATTGCTTTAGCCCATCACTGATGCTCTGTCTGGGGTGAGAAGACGTTTGCTCACAATTTCCAGGGGGATCGTTAATGCAACAGAGATACAGCCCTCCTCCACCTTATGAGAATGAGTCATTTCTGGAAAAACACTCTTAGGACACTCCTCATACCAACAAGTGGAACACTCAAATTAATTGTACATGATTTCAGTAGTTATCAACGCATGTGTATCAGTGACGTTGCCGTTGCTGTGAATAAATACCACACAGCAACTTAAGGCAGGAAGGGGTTTATTTTGGCTTACAGATCCAGAGGGTAGAGTACACCAAGGTAGGGGAGGCAAGGCAGAAATGGGAAGCTTGCGCACAGTCAGGAAGCCAAGAAAGACAAGGAAGGGAGGCCAGGCTATAATACTTCAAGGCCCTCCCCCAGTGACTCATTTCTACCAGCAAGACTCTAGTTCCTAAAGGTTCCATAACCTTCCCAAACAGTGCTACAAGGTGGGACCTATGGGGAGGTATCTTACCTTGAAACTACAATAACATGCATGGGATGTCCAGTGTTTATAAAATTTAACTTTACTGCCAAAAAAACCCTATAGCAGAAAAATAAAAAAAAGACCGGTGGAATATGTGCCTGGGAAGGTGGCTCAGCAGTTAGAGGTGCTTACCAAGCCTGACTGCCGAGGTTCAGTTTGCCAGCCTCCCACACAAAGCCAGACAGACGTTTGATTGCAGTAGTAAGAGGCGCTGCACATACATATGCACATATGCAAATAAAATTTTTAAAAAGAACAGTACAAAGAATGCAAATGGTAAAGCAAACCAAAAGTTTTGGAGGAAAGCAACACAATAGGAGACAATGATACATCTGTCAAGATAACCATAAAGAGGCTGCTATTTAGGGATTCTCAGAACTCTAGATATGCCTGCAATTTAATTCTTCGTCACATGTGAAGAATATCTCACAAACTCAAGTCAGATTCTTATGATAAAATACTTTACAAAGGTGAACTCTCATAGGATAGACACATTATCTGGGCATGACTGAATTACTATTGAGCTGTTTACTCTGGTTTTTGATCCAACAACTGCTAGTTTGGCAGTTTTTGAACATTTTGTGTTTGCTAGTTTATTATAAAGTAGATTCCAGTGGATTCAAATGAGAAAGATGCAAAGAGTGAGGTATGGGAGAATAGAGGCAGAGTTTCCATCACACCACTGGCCATGCTGCCCTCCTGAGGCCTCCACACACTCAGATGATCCTTTGTTTGCCTTTCGATGAAAGCAATGTTGAGTGCCTTCCTCAGTTGTTCTTTACCTTATTTTTTGAGAGATGGATTCTCACTAAACCTAGAGCTCACTAATTCAACCAGCAAGACTGAGGGATCCTCCTGTCTGTGTAAATAAAGTAAGCAAAATGTTATATTTCTCTACCTTTCTTGATACCTAGCTTAGAGAAAAATAGAAGTCACTTCCTTGTAGGAGCTCATGAAAGAATGGAATGAAACACTTTTTTAAGCAGATGAGGAAGGTAGATAAAAAGGAGACTCTGCTGATGGTCAGTAAACAAGAGGCTCTGCTCGTCTAAATAGCATTACTCCAGGCCTGCATTAATGAGCAAAATCCTTAAAGGCAGATAAACTGGACATTGGGAGACCAGGATCCTGGTCTCCGGCCTACCTCACACCCCTCAGGCGCTTCCTGTAACTGACCAACAGACCTGTTTACAAGTTGCTTTTTTTTTTCCTTTCTTATCATCTTCTAAGATGCACTGAATTCCCCACTATATTTAAAATTATTTTTATTGCATTAACTGTCACAAGTGAATTGTGATTTATGGTTTAATTCCCATCCTGGCTTTTTTTTTTTTTCTTTAAACATCTTGTGGTTATTTCCAATAAAAGCTGACACTCTAAAAAAATAAAAAATTAAAATTAAAATTAAAAAAAAGCTGACACTCTGAACAGTTCAGGGCTTCATCATGAGATCCCGACCTCTGGGGTGCAGACCTGATATACCAGACTTTCTTCTTTTTCTTTTCGTTCTCTTTTACACAATAAAACTTTGCCTCACAGTCCGTGAGTGGATGAGACTCACTTGCGGGACACCAGACCCCATGACATCTGTACCTTCCCCGGGCTGGGATTACAGGGGTGCTGGGAACTTGAACTCAGGTCCTCATGCTTGCACAGCAAGTACTTTGACTAGCTGAGCCCTGGGATATTTTTATGTTTACTCTTCACAGACTATCCATAATAAGCAATGGCAGAGATAAACACAAGAGTTTAATATGCAGAAGTTTTGTAATGCTCCTCAGCTTCTGTAGAATTTGCTCAGCTCTAGGTCCTTTAACATTGTACAAAGCAGCTTAAACTTTATTTTGTATTTAATTGTATGGCTATGTAACAGTACACTAGACCAGGTAGTAATAATTGCTACCACATCTGAGATCCTATTCCAAGTTTAATGTTTACACTCAAGTTAAAATGACTTTCCCATTAACTTGGCTCAGTTGCATTGGTGAGAAAAGTGAAGCTGAGGGATGTTAAGTAACTTGCCCAAACTAAGTGTACATAAAAGATTTGAACCCAGGCTTTAAATCTTTTGTTCTAATTTAAGTATATTTGTTTCAGTATACATAGGATGGAATCATGCTGGGAGTCTACATCCTTTTTATTTTAAGTAAAAATTGAGCAGTACAATTATCTAGAAATTTCCATTCATTCGTAATCTATAAAGTTTATAAATTCTAAACAATCAAAATGTTTCATGGAAATATAACTCTTGGCATCCACATTATTGATTCAGATATATTGAATCTGGGGTATAGTCCTTAAATCAATTTCTTCACATATGAATATGTATACATGTGAGCATATGAGAGTATAAATATATGTTAATTGAACATTTAGAAATAACCAATATCTTGGTAGTGAGGTATTAAAGCAAAATCAGGAATGTTCCATTAACAGTATCTTTCTCTGAAAATGTAGAAAATGGACTATGGCCATATCACTCTGAACCTGTGAAAATGTGGAAAATGGTTTATTGTTTGATAACTGACATAAGTATCAAGTAATTTTCACAAGCGATAGGACATTGATGAACAATTCTATTAATTGGGTCGATAGTCTTTCCTAAGGGGCAACATTTAACTTTAAAAATTTTATCTGTTTTAACAAATCACCCAAACTAATCTTAAAATTTTCTAGAATGTGAATCATTAGCTATGAAATTTGGTGAAGAGAATGAATTCTGTTAACAGAAGTCTTTATCTTTCATTTTGAGGGGAAAAAAAGTTGAATCAAGTCATATTAAATCTGGAATCACTTTTGTAGTCAATGAAAAAGAATATACAAATCCTGTGTCTGAAGCAAGTATATTCAGAGGGAATGCTAAGGCCCGATAAGAGGGCTCCTTCAGGTTTTTAATTGAAATGTGACTTCAAGAAGGGATTGTCAGAAATAACCTCTGATTTCCAGATAAATGTACAAATCCAATGTCATTAAAAAGCTGATAAGACAGAGTTCTAGAAAAGGGATTTTAAAAGTTCCTCCCACTTTGCTGATTGTGAACAGGACAACTTCAGTACAGCTTCCTCTGTTATCTGGGTATCCTTGGCAGTGATGCAGGGTTATTTTCACAGGCTTTTGTATTCCCATTGCTCCCCCGTGGCTATATAAATGCAAGGTAATAAGATAACATTATCAATAGCTAGTAAAAGGGCTTTCATCTTAGTTGCTAGAGCAGAATGCTCAGATCTAAGGCTGTCTGGTCTCCCAATGCATGTACTAAGACATGACTGTTTTCTAGCAAGATCATGTTTGTAACCATCTCACTCTTAGCCATGCTCCTCGAGGCACTGTTTCACAGCATGGTGTGTGCACTGACAAGGGAGAATAAAGGCGTTCTCTATTATCTCACTGCTCAGGAACACGGAGCTTCTCATACTTGATGCAAATCAGAACTAAAAGGCTGCGTGGTATTGTCACCTCCTCCCCTCAGTATGGCTTGAACATTTGCTACTGAAACTACTTCATTTGCAACTTCAGGAAGGAAAAATTCAGATTCAGTGGAAGATGCTCATTAGCTATGGAGGTGTAGGAAGAGGATACATTTGGGGGGGGTGCGGGAGGTGGAAGATAGGAACTAAGGCCTTGGAATTTTTCCGTGGTTACAAATTTGATTCTGTAAGATTCAAGAGTGACCAAGGCCATAGAAACCACTCTGAGGCAAAGCTGGAAGCTTTTATTCCGGGGGTGGGGGGGGAGCATGAGCTGCCAGGACTCACTCTCAAGAGCAGAGCACAGCCAACTTGAAATTCCAGATAGAGGGCTTTATGGGGCTCTACAGTTGGGGGCAAGGTGAGGAAGGGAAAAGAACTCCTTTGTTCTTTACATCAGCCATTTCAAATAGCTAGGGTGTGAGACCAGAACAGTGACCAGGTGACCTAGGAGATAAGGGGCAGGATACCTAGACCTGGGGCATTGTTAGGCAAGGAAGGGATGATGGCTGGGTGGTTTCTTAAGGAATGTGGATGACCCACTTCCTTATGTCTCTGTCTCCCTCCTGCTGCCCTCAGTGACTCCATTTTGTCCTGACCTAACAGATTCACCATTCACTTTGCAGTAGACTCTCAGGTAGGTATTGACACGTAACTGATTTGTTAGAGAATATTCTTGGGATAGGAAGGGAATGGTTTAGCCAAAGGGCGAAGGCAAGGCTCAGAGGAATCTTCAGAACACTCTCACCCGGTCTCATGGGTAATTATGAAACTGGGCTGTGATACCACATGACAGCCAGAGAGCACACCCTTTTTGACTAGTCACTATATTCAGGCTGCCCCAAAAGTGTGAGGGGGTAAGGAGCTCTCTTTTCTTTTTTTTTTTTTTTTTTTTTTGAGAGAAAGAGGGAGGGAGAAAGAGAATGGGCATGCCAGGGCCTCCAGCCACTGCAAACGAACTCCAGACACATGTACCACCTTGTGCATCTGGCTTATGTGGGAATCGAACCAGGGACCTTTGGCTTTGCAAGCAAGAACCTTAACCGCTAAGCCATCCTGCTGCCCAGCCAGAACCATTTCTGAAGAGGACTGACATTTGAGAACTTCCAGTGCCAGCACTCCTCAGAGCTTCACATCCTTCAGCAGAGTTCTTTTGAAGAACTGGAGAGCGCTCTAAAGCACTCACTTGTCCAGGCTGTGGTGGATCCCCATTGTCTTGAAATGGTAGCAGTGAGTTAGGAAGACATACTTTGCTTTCCAGGCAGCTATACAAGAAAACTGTGGAAGGAACTCGTGAATGAATTATTATTACGTCCCCTATCTTGAGGAAAGGCAGTAGAAATAGCTTTCCATGGACTGTGCACATCTGATGGTATTGTTCTTTTATGACTTTACTCTTCTGAATCTAATCCTGGCATTTATCTGACTCTTTTAGAGGTTTGTGCTGGATCATCTTGCATTCCCAGGAATGACCTGAGGTCCTTTTGAAGATAACTTGGAAGATCGTGAAAAAAATTTATCAGCCAAGCATGGTGGCACACACCTTTAATCCCAGCACTCTGGAGGCAGAGGTAGGAGGATTGCCGTGAGTTTGAGGCCACCCTCAGACTCCATAGTGAATTCCCGGTCAGCCTGGGCTAGAGTGAGACCATACCTTGAAAAAAAAGGTATCATATATTTACCATTAATCCACATATAGCCCACTTAATTGTAGGGACCCACTTTGGCATTAAAACATCAGAGCACATTCAACAATAGTTACTTGTATAATTTATTCCTTTTTTTTTTTTTCTCGAGGTAGGCTCTCATTCTTGCCCAGGCTGACCTGGAATTCACTATGGAGTCTCAGGATGGCCTCAAACTCACTGCGATCCTCCTACCTCTGCCTCCTGAGTGCTGGGATTAAAGGAGTGAGCCACCATGCCGGTTCATACTTGTGTAATATCTAGACATAAGATTCTCCATATAACATATTATCTAGATTAATCTTACATTTGAAACAGTTTGAAAAGCATAGGCTTAGAGAGAATATTATGTTCTTAGCTCTTTCTGAAATATGGACTACTAACATTTCTTAAAGCTATTTAAATTTATTTATTTGTGTGTGTGTGTGCGCACACACACACACGCACGTGCACAACTGCACATGGAAGTCAGAGGACAGCTCCAGAGTGCCTGTGCTAGCTTCTTTGAGACAGGATCTCTCGCCATTGCAAATGAACTGCAGACTGCAGACTAATTCAGACTAGCTGGCCCAGCTTTGGATTCTCTTGGCTCTGCCTCCCTTTGCTGTAGGGTTGTATGTGGGTGCTATGAATTGGCAGGCTTTGTCAGCAAGTGTCTTTAACTACTGAGCCCATCTCCCTAGCTTTGGACCATTAACCTCTTGATAAGAAATGTTTTATGCTAAGTGCCTCATTTTATATATAGATTATGCAAAATAGGCTTTTGATCACTGACTTCTCTTTAAGATTCTCATAAACACTGTTTAAATCAGTAAATGGCTTTGGGAAATTTTTGAAACATCGGCACCGTGAGGAAACCTGTGGAAATCGTCAGCTTCAATTATTCACACAGAGGAAGCTGAGAAATTATCAAAGAAAATAGATAGCAAAAACAATACTATCCCAGCATTTAAAAATTTTTTCCACTGATAGCTTCATTCAAAATTTGTAATTGTAAAATGGGATTCTGTAGTTCTTGCCCCTGAATTGAAACATTCCCTCCTGGAGGGAGGCTCAGAAGATTCAAGAAACTAAACTTACAGAGTTTAGGAACTCAGAAACTTAACAAGGTTCACGAGACCCTGCTTCAAAGTTACTGGAGGAGTAAACAATTGCTGGGCCGGGCGTGGTGGTGCATGCCTTTAATCCTAGCACTCGGGAGGCAGAGGTAGGAGGATCGCCATGAGTTCAAGGCCACCCTGAGACTACGGAGTTAATTCCAGGTCAGCCTGGACCAGAGTGAGACCCTACCTCGAAAAACCAAAAAACAAAACAATTGCTGGGAAGAGGAGACTGTGGAACTAACAGCAAGTTGTGTAGGGAGCTCTGGGGGTACAGTTTTCATGAGACTCACCCATGATGGGGGGGCTTTCAAGTGGAGCAGCTGCCTGTGTTACCCACGCTCCTGAAAGTAATCCAATAAAATCATTGGTTCACCAAGGTAATTCGGTGGAATCATTTATTTGGTTTGTTGTTGTGCCCTGTTTGGGGTGAATAGTTTTTGTTCATGTCTTCCCAGGAAAAATCATACAATACTGGCTATGGTGGTATAAGTCTGCACCTAGCATTTGGGAAGTAGAAGCAGGAGGATCAAGAATTCAAGACTAATCTGGGCTACAAAGTGAGTTTGGGGCCAGCCTGGGCTACATAAGATCCTGTCCCCAAACCATATATAAATACATATATATATATATATATATGTATGTATATGTAATATACACATGCATCTATATGTATATGCATGTACACATATACATATATATGTAACTAAGTAATTGTGCATTTTCAGGTGTATAATGGTTTAAAATCATTTATTTTTATTGCAAATATGCCAGATTATAGAATTGCATTTAGCACTATGCTTGAGCAGGAAGCACTCTTAAGTACTGATCCATCTCTCCAGCCAATTAATAATTTTTACAGTAACTATAATACTAATACATTCAGTTAAATATACTATGTGAACAGAATTCTGCATTGAGCAACATAATATATAAGTTCTGTTGCAAAAACTGAACCTTTCCCACATTCTAAATTTAATATTCTAAGGAAGAAGTAACGCCATGCATTCCTGTGTGCCATCCCTGAGTATTCCCATTGCATTCTTCTTCCTCTGCTCCCAGGCTCAGCTTAGAGAGGTTGTGGGCTCCCGTTCTGAGATCCCGGGCTAGTTAATCAAGCAGTCATTGACCCAACAAGTAAGTCTGAAAAGCCCTTGCCCCGTGTTCTGTTCTGTAATGACTGTTCTCAGGGATTACAGATGTGGAGAACCCCATCTCCATCCTTAAGGAATCCACATTGCGGTCAAGACACAAAAAATCAGTAGCAATGTTAATAGCAGCTATCATTTATTGGTGTACATTGAACCAAGTATTATAGCTATACTTTCCTATACAGACTTGAATAAATTTCATATATCATATATATATATATATATGTATATATAAATCTAATACTTATCTTTATGTAATCTTCTAGTATATATAATATATAATTTCCTAGCATTTATCATTAAGTAAGTGGCACTGCAAATTGATGATATAGATGTTTAGAAAAATATCATCATCTGGTCTGGAGAGACTCTCAGTGGCTAAGGCACTTGCCTGAAAAGCCCTACAACCCAGGTTCGATTCCCCAGTACCTACATAAAAAGCCAGATACACAGGGCTGTAGAGATGGGTTAGAGGTTAAGGTGCTTGCCTGTGAAGGTTAAGGATCCATGTTTGACTCTCCAGATCCCACGTAAGCCAGATGCACAAAGGTGAGGCAAGCACAATGTTGCACATGCCCACTAAGTGGCACAAGCATCTGGTGCTCCATCATGGTGGCTGAGGCCCTGGCATGCCAATTCCCTCCCATCTGGAATAAAAAAGAATTTTTTTTTATAAAAAGCCAGATGCACAAAGTGGCATATGTATCTGGACTTTGTTTGCAGCAGCTGGAGGCCCTGGAGTACTCTCTCCTCTTCTCTCTTTCTCCCTCTCTTTCTCCTTGCAAATAAATATATAAAGTATTTTTATTTTTATTCATTTATTTGAGAGGGAAAGAGGCAGATAGAGAATGGGCGCATCAGGAACTCCAGCCACTGCAAACAAACTCCAGATGCGTGCGTTGCCTTGTGCATCTGGCTTACGTAGGTCCTGGGGAATCGAGCCTTGAACCAGGGTAATGGGCTGGAGAGATGGCTTAGCAGTTATATAAAATATTTTTTAAAAAGAAAAATAGGGCTGGAGAGATAGCTTAGTGATAAAGGAATGTGGTGGCTTGATTCAGGTGCCCCCCATAAACTTAGCTGTTCGGAATGCTAGGTCCCCAGCTGATGGCAATTTGGAAATTAAAGCCTCCTGGAGACAGTGTATTGTTGGGGGCAGGCTTATGGGTATTACATCCAGATTCCTCTTGCCAGTGTTTGGCACACTCTCCTGTTGCTGTTGTCCATGTGATGTTGACCAGGAGGTGATGTCCACCCTCTGCTCACACCATCATTTTCCCTGCCATCATGGAGCTTCTCCCCAAGTCCATAAACCAAAATAAACCTTTTTTCACCACAAGCTTCTCTTGGTTGGGTATTTTCTGCCAGCAATGTGAACCTTACTACAACAAAGCACTTGCCTGCAAAGCCAAAGGACCCAGGTTCAATTCCTCAGGACTCACATAAGCCAGCTGCACAAGGTGGTACATGCATCAGCAGTTCATTTGCAGCAGCTGAAGGCCCTGGCATGCCCATTTTCTCTATATATAGATATTGGCCTCTTTCTCTTTGTCAAATAAATAAAAGAGAAATATCAATATCTAATCCTTGGAAGATTTACTACATAAGGATGTGGGATAATAAAATATTCATTCATCCATTTCCTAAATATCCTGTGATGTTTTAATATTGTTTTATAACAAAAAGTTCATGAATCTGCTTCTTTATATAACTAAATTTCTCTGAGTTCATCTCATTTGAAATGAAGACGGTTTTTAAATACTATTTATATTATATGAACAACTTCAACTAATAAATTGTATGCAGAGTCTAATAAAGAATAGTGAGTTCTTAATATAAATTTCCCTTTCCTTTCTCCCTAAGAAAAATGACATTTCATTATTTGGTTTAAAAGAATGCCAGCACTAAATTTAGATAATCCAATTTCATTGATTCCTAAGGGAAAGTATTAGCATAGAAAAGGGTAAAATTATCAAGGACTACCCTAGTCATCACAATAGTTCAAAGCACAACTGAGGGAAGTAATCTATAAGGTCTTTTCTTAAGCCAGAAAAGATAACTTATTTTTTAGCTTTTCATTTATGTCTTATGATGATTTCTACCAAATCAAAGCTGACTTATTATCAACACCAACAAAAAAAAAAAAAAAAAAAAAAAAAGCAATGAAAAACCCTGTGATCACCTCAGGAGATAGTTTTCAAGTTTTGTTAAATTCTTTTTTTTTCTCTGTACTAGAGAATAGCAGAGGAGATTAGTCTAAGAACCAAAGAGTGAGGAGTGGACACATCCACATAGTCCCAGGGCCCATGTCTATCCATTCCAACCCTGGCAGCAGCTAAACTAAGCTAAACTGCCAGAGTGGAAAGGCCAAAACCCTACAGGTGGCAAAAACATCAGATGCTGAGAGATGAATAGCCCAGGAGCCAGAAAAGTTGGGGGGCGGGGGGGGATAACCACCACAAGCCTCCTGAGCAACCAGGCTTTTTATCCTGGGTCAAGGCTGAACCCAGAAGTCAGTACACCTGGGTGCAGCATCTGGAAGGAGCTGGGCTTAAACGCACACACCTGAGTCCAACACTACAGCAGCCACGGCAGATAGCAGGGTCAGGGTGGTCATGAGATGTTTGTTTGTTTTTTTTAAATTTTTATTTATTTATTTATTTGAGAGCCACAGACACAGAGAGAAAGACAGATAGAGGGAGAGAGAGAGAATGGGCGCGCCAGGGCTTCCAGCCTCTGCAAACGAACTCCAGACGCGTGCGCCCCCTTGTGCATCTGGCTAACGTGGGACCTGGGGAACCGAGCCTCGAACCGGGGTCCTTAGGCTTCACAGGCAAGCGCCTAACCGCTAAGCCATCTCTCCAGCCCCATGAGATGTTTTATCTCTACTCTCCTATGGGCCTTCCTGTCTCACCCTCACCACCCAGGGAAGCCAGACTCAAGTGTATCCCTGAGACCCTAAGAAAGAGAGGTAGGCAGGTGCACAGTTAGCAACAGGGAGAAGACAGGAGCCTTTTTAAGCAAGGGGAAGACCTCATTGGTTGGAAGGTTTAGCAGTCCCATCCCTGGGGCAGCCCATCCATGGCCCTGTGTCTCGGTAGCGTGCTAAACTGGGCAGCAGGGAGTGCTTGTAAGTCAGTCTCCATCAGATGTAAGTTCCGTTTCTGCCAAAAGTTCCCTTGTTGTGTCAGGGCGAGATGGCATGGGGAGTGGGCATCTACTGGTTCTCTCGAGGCCTCAATCTCTAACTAAAACTTCCTTTTAAAAAAGCTGGTTTGGGGCCAGAGAGATGTCTTAGCGGTTAAGCGCTTGCCTGTGAAGCCCAAGGACCCCGGTTCGGGGCTCTATTCCCCAGGACCCACGTTAGCCTGATGCACAAGGGGGCGCACGTGTCTGGAGTTCGTTTGCAGTGGCTGGAGGCCCTGGTGCGCCCATTCTCTCTCTCTCTTCTCTTTCTCTCTCTCTCTCTCTCTCTCTCTCTGCCTCCTTCTCTCTGTTTGTCACTCTCAAATAAATAAATAAAAATAAACAAACAATTTTTTTAAATGCTAGCTTTCATTGGGATTAGGCTAAAGTAGTTAGTAAACTTATAAAAGGCTGCTATGGTAACACTAAACCTAAGTGGCCTCTTGAATTATTAACACTATCTTGTAGACTCGGAAACATAGATTGTGTAAGAATTGCTGAAGTTGAGCTTGGCTGAATGAAGACCATAGGTTGTGTGATCTATGACCAGTGTACACATCTGAGATCCCGACAGTGGGCCCCAAAACCCAGCACATTAGAGTTGATGGAGGGTACTTGGCATTACAGATGACTCAGACACTGAGTGCTGCCTTCTATACACTGCCAGTTTGACAAAAGATTTGTTTGCAACAGCTTATGCCTAATTCTGCAGGATTGCAAGTAACTTTTTAATGCATGATGATTACTTACTGGTAACAAGAGGGGGCGGGTGGCCAGTGACTAGATCACTGATTATAATTTTGGAAAAAATGGCTACATTGATTTTTTTTTTTCAAGAAAATTGATGGAATGGGAAAATACTGTACCAAGTAACCCAGGCCTAGAAAGACAAAAACCACATGTTCTCTCTCATCAGTAGATCCTAAATTTTAGTGTTCGGATATAAGTGCATAAGGAATGTGAGTATAGCTATGAATCAAGGTAAACCATAAGAGAGAAATAAGAGGTGATAAAAAGGAGTGGAGAACAAAAGTAAAAATGTAGTATGAGAGTGGAAAGGAAGCTATGGTGGGGGGAGGGCACAAGAGGCAAGGGGGAGGAAGGAAGAGGGGGCAAAAGAAACACAAAGAAAACAACGGGGGGGGGGCCTGAAGAGATGGCTTAGTGGTTAAGCGCTTGCCTGTGAAGCCTAAGGATCCCAGTTCGAGGCTCGGTTCCCCAGGACCCACGTTAGTCAGATGCACAAGGGGGCACATGCATCTGGAGCTCATTTGCAGAGGCTGGAGGCCCTGGTGTGCTCATTCTCTCTCTCCCTGCCTCTTTCTCTCTCTACCGCTCTCAAATAAATAAAAATAAACAAAAAAATTTAAAAAAAGAAAAAGAAAACAACAGGGGGCTGGAGAGGTGGCTTACTGGTTAAGCGCTTGCCTGTGAAGCCTAAGGACCCCAGTTCAAGGCTCAATTCCCCAGGACCCACATATTCAACTACCAGAAACAAAGACTGCCATATAGCAAGTTAAGTTTCTACTTTCTCACCTAATATTCAACTACCAGAAACAATAGGATCGTACACCTAGCTAAATACTCCCCCATCCTGCCGGTAGCTGATGAAGAAACAAAAGCATTGCAGTTTAACCAGTTACTTTGTGATCTTTGCCCTAACTACGTCCCGTTCCCCCTACAACTCCTTGCCCTGACCACATCCCCTTCCCCCTACAACCCTATATAAACCTACGTGGAAAAAATAAAATCTTGAGGCCTTGACAAACACCTAGCATGGTCTCCTTCTTGTGTCTGTTTGCCTTTTCCCACTCAGGTTAGCTTTTCCTCGGGTCCTTGTTCAACTCCCCGCTGGCCAGGGCACATCTGGAGTTCGTTTGCAGTGGCTGGAAGCCCTGGCATGCCCATTCTCTCTCTCTCCCTCTATCTACCTCTTTCTCTCTCTGCATGTCACTCTCAAATAAATAAATATAAAATAAAATAAAGGCATGCGCCACCACACCTGGCTCTCCTTTCTAAAAAAAAAAAAAAGAAAGAAAGAAAACAACAGGCTGAAGAGATGGCTCAGCAGTTATAACACTTGCTTACAAAGTTGTTGGCCTGGGTTTGATTCACCAGGACCCACATAAAGCCATATGCACAAAGTGTTGCGTATGTATGGAGTTCATTTGCAGGAGGCCCTGGTATACCCATTCTCTCACTTTGCTCTCTTTTCTCTCTCTCTCTCTCTCTCTCTCTCTCTCTCTCAAATAAATAAATGTTAAAAATAATTTTTAAATACTATCTAAAATAAATATACAAATGGCTAAATATAGCTTTCCTGGGCTGGAGAGATGGCTTAGCGGTTAAGATACTTGCCTGTACAGCCTAAGGACCCAGGTTCAATTCCCCAGTACCCACCTAAGCCAGATGCACATGGTGGCACATGTATCTGCAGTTCATTTGCAGTGGCTAAAGACCCTGAAACACCCATTCTCTCTCTTTCTCTCTCCCTCTCTCTCTCTCTCTGTCACACTCTTTCTGAAATAAATAAATTAAAATAAAATATAAAAAATTAACCTTCCTATATATTTCCAATTCACTCATTATATTCAGTAGAGGGGTATGCAGAAGTGAATTTTCTAAAATAAACAAAGGAATGAACAGTAATTTTTACAACTTGGGTTTCCATATTCTAATACTTTTGGATTACAGGCCACCTGTATAATCAGGTCTTGAATTGATAGTCTACTCTATCAATTTTGATAATAGGTTAACATTAGATGAAGAAAGGCACTAGGGATAAAAGGATATTCTTTATAAATGATTTGAAGAACAAAAAGCTCTTGCAAATGAGTGCTATAACAATTTTGGGATTCTTGGAGACCTTGCATCTATCATAAATATGTAATCTGGGACTCAAAAAGTTTCAATGTCTTGGGCATTGAATCAGTGTATTGATGTAAGAAATGATTCCATCTCTTGTTTTTCTACTATATGACCAGGAAGGCTAAGCAAAACAAATTTTATATATGTAATTATATAATATAGAGTGACTGTTGTAGTCAGGTTTGCATTGCTGACAGAAATCACCCAACCAAGAGCAGCTTTAGGGGAAAAAAGTGTTTATTTTGGCTTACAGACTCAAGGGGAAGCTCCATGATGGCAGGGAAAACGATGACATGAGCAGAAGGTGGACATCACCTCTTTACCAACATCAGGTGGACAACAGCAGCAGGAGAGTCTGGCAAACGCTGGCAAGGGAAAACTGGCTATATATAGTATATAGCCACTTATTTATTATATATAATTATCTAATATATGTAGTCACTTACATATAATTATAAAATATATAGTCATGTATATATAATATTATATAATTATATAATATATAGTCACTTATGTAATAGATAATTATATAATATGGGTATATCACTAATTGTCCATGTCACTCACTGCTTCAAATTTCAAATAGCAAGAGATGTTAAAGTCTCCATCAGAAGCAGCAAGCACAACTCCCAGAACCTAGGAGAAAGAAAGCAGTTTCCTTAATGCATAACAGTGCATTCCCTAACATTCTATGGGGAAGGCAATAACTAAAACACTACTAAAAAATCCTTTTGGGGAGAGGCTGGGGAAATGGTTTTAGTGGTTAAGGCATTTGCCTGCAAAGCCTAAGGACCCTGGTTCAATCCCCCAGGACCCACATAAGCCAGATGTACAAGGGGGCACAAGCTATGTATTGTGTAGTTATATATTACATAAGTGACTTGTTTGCAGTGGCTAGAGGCCCTGCCACGCCCATTCTCTCTTTCTCTCTATCTGCCTCTTTCTCTCTCTGTCAAATAAATAAATAAATAAATAAATAAATAAATAAAACATTTTTTACAGAATCCTTTTATTAATGCATGCTGTGCTGATGGTGATATAAAAACTTGGTTTGACGACATGTCCTTCTTCCTTTTTCCTGACATACAGGAAGCATGTGGATTCCTTGCCTAATCTTGCTGTCATTCAAAGCAGAAATAACCTAAACCCGAACCCCTGTGCTTTCACCACCGCAGCAAACATGACTCTAGGGCAAACAAAGCAGGATGATGCAGGATTAATCATAATTAAATCTGTAGTAAGTCCAAACCATTATCAGAAGACTGAGATGACCGAATAGAAGAGAAATATCCCACCAACTTACTAATGCATCATTTCCTTGAAAACATTTATGTTGCAGAGTGTTGGTTCAGCTATAAATAGAGAACTGACTCTATAGAGATAATTGACTTTTCCAAAACCTGGTTTATAAAAGGGGGTAAGGGTCTGGAAACACATCTATATCTGCATTCAGACTGAAATTAGATTTCATCCTGACAAAATCAGGAAATAGCTGACAGCGTATGGTGGAGAGGAGTTGATTGACAGGCCCGAGTTTCAACAGGAGACATAAATAAGAGAAGAAATGGAATATGAAGGCATTGTGAAGGGAATTTGACAACCTGAGGTTGGGTGAACTGTTGCGGTGGGTGGGAAGAGCTAAGGAAGTTTAAGGAAACTTCTGTAACACTTTGACTATCCAAAGGTATTGTGATTTCCGGGACAGAGTGGTGGGGAATCTGCCCTCTCCTCTCCAGTCAGGGCCCAAAGCGGAGGACATGGCATGGAAGAGGGCCAGCCCCCAGGCCATCACTGTCTGTTTGAATGTGTTTTCCACTTCAAGTTTTCAGAGGTCAAGAGAAAACAAGATACTAATCACATCAGTTGACCCTGAACTCACTCCCCTCTGCTTCTGGAGGAAAAGGTTGTCCTTAAGGCCCACAGAACACTCCTGGGCCTTAGAATTTGGAATTTAAATGGGTATGTACAGAAATATCACAGCAAAACCCATTAATGTGTTAATAATGACACTAATAAAAAAAAAAAAGTACTCTTGGGTTGGAGAGCTGACTTAGCGGTTAAGCGCTTGCCTGTGAAGCCTAAGGACCCCGGTTCGAGGCTCAGTTCCCCAGGTCCCACGTTAGCCAGATGCACAAGGGGGCGCACGCGTCTGGAGTTCGTTTGCAGAGGCTGGAAGCCCTGGCGCGCCCATTCTCTCTCTCTCCCTCTATGTGTCTTTCTCTCTGTGTCTGTAGCTCTCAAATAAATAAATAAAAAATGAACAAAAAATATTTTAAAAAAAAGTACTCTCCATGAAGGATACAATGTTGTGAGTACACTTATGTCTTGTGTCCAAATAGCTCTCCAGAGTGTGAGATGCTGTGTAAAAAAGTACAGTGTAGGCTAGAAAGATGGCTTAGTGGTTAAGCATTTGCCTGTGAAGCCTAAGGACCCTGGTTCAAAGCTCAATTCCCCAGGACCCACATAAGCCAGATAGATGCACAAGGTGGCACATGCATCTGGAGTTCTTTTGCAGTGGCTGGAAGCCCTGGCACGCCCATTCTCTATCTCTCTGCCTCTTTCTCTCCCTGTCTGCTGCTCAAATGAATAAATAAAAATATTTGTTTAGGGCTGGAGAGATTGCTCAGTGGTTAAGCACTTGCTTGTGAAGCCTAAGGACCCTGGTTCGAGACTCGATTCCCCAGGATCCACGTTAACCAGATGCACAAAGGGGCATACACGTCTGGAGTTCATTTGCAGTGGCTGGAGGCCCTGGCACGCCCATTCTCTCTCTGCCTCTTCCTCCCTCTGTCTGTCACTCTCAAATAAATAAATAAAAGTAAACATTTTTTTTTCTACAAAAAAAGAAGTCCTCTTAAGGAGCTTACAAAAAAAATAATTTAAAAAAATTGCAGTGCAGTGATGAGCTGATCAGGAATCTAACGTTTAGAATCATAGTACAAGTCCTAGAACTTCAAGATCTTTGATACCACAGCAGCACATGGGCAAAGCTTGATCTACTTCACACTCCCGCAGTTACACGCATTGATGACAGGAATGGTTTCCCTGCAAACAAAGGCAAATCATCCCACAAACACTGTATTTCCACTCATTGCCTTTAGAAAATATTGAGGACTGGGCTTTTACTTTGCTGGTCCCTCACTCTAACTGCTAATTTCTCCTATACTCCAGTGCTAAAACTTAAAGCACCAGACGTTAAAAACCATAAACTGACCTGCATTCCTTCGGTCACCTGCCAAAGATTGAAAGTCTACAAGAATGGGAACCCTAAAGAGTGCAGATTTACTCAGTGCCCACTTGTCTGTAATATCTTGCTTTTATTCTTAATCCTCAACATTTTCTTCCCGGGACTATCTTCCTGTACTCTACCTATACACTTTTTGGAGCCCACTGGAGAAGTTTCCCAACTGCCACACACCTGTCACCCCACTCAGCTCCAGGAAGCCATACCAGTCATTGCCCCAATTCCCTAACAACAGCTAGGGTTACCCTCTTCAGAGGAGCAATTGAGGCAGCTTAGGGTGACTGCCCTCACCGCCCCCCCCCCCATGAAAGTAAAAGAAGGGGATGTCCTTGAGCCTACCCTTTCAATCTCCACTCTGCTAGAGGTCAGAAAAGGATCTGGCTTCTCCTTATTGCTTGGCTAAAGGAGTTCCCTAGATTAGGTTTTTCCATAAACAACCTGAGTCCCTCCCTAGGAAGGAGTTCTCCTTTCCTAGAATTAAGATTCCTGAAGGATTAAACCTGACCTTGGCATTGTGGCTGCTTAACTCAGCCCCCCACACCTTGGTGTCAGAGCTGGTTAGCTCAGCCCCCACTCAGAACTTATAAATTTCTCCAAATTGGGCTTTATGCCCACCTTTTCTGCCTTCTCGTGGGTATTCTGTATTCTCTCCTCTCTCCTTCTCTTAGTCTAATACAATCTCTGTAAATCTTTAGAATACATGGACTGAATTCAGTCATTTCAGAACTTTATTAGGTGAGGTGCTTATTTAGATAATGAAACATGAACAGATTTTTTTTTGAAACACATGCGCTTTAAAATGTTGAAATGGATATTGCTTAAGCAGTCCAGGAAAGCCTTTTAGTTAAAATTGAACTTTCTCAGGCTTGCTACATGTAGCACTTATTCCACCAGCTTATTTCCTTCAAAAAACAGACCTCCTTCTAGAATTTCACACATTTGGGTGAAAATCCTAGTTGTGCCAGCCATGAGCAGCAGGAACTGAACTCAAAGATGGGACCTCAGATCATAAGCATCACAAGTAACTATTGCAGAGTGGGATTTCTGGGCTCTGAGATCATGCTGCTAACATTTTCAGCCTATGCAGCCACATCCTGGTGGAGCTGCCAGTAGAGACGGAGCCCAGAGAAGTCCTAGTCAAGAGAATTTATGTGTGTGAGGGAGGGAGGGCAGTGAAGTAACATGTGTGGCTATGCAAGCAGCAAGAAGCTGGTCAAAAGGGAGCAGGGAGTGGATGCTGTAGACTGCAGGTGATGACCTGTGGCAAGCAGTGCCTGTGGGTCTGTGAAGGAGATCGGCAGCTAGAACATAAGCCATTGGCCAAGTGTACCCTGCTCATACCCACTGAGCTCCTCCGAGCTGAGTAGCTGAGAAGGAAAAGGAGCAAAAAGGATCCCTGTCCCTGAATGCCACCCACTAGAGTATTCCAGATGTAGCCTTCAGAGAAGATAGAGGCACCACTGCCTCGGCCACTCACATGCAAGAGCTCACAGAAACTTTGCCCACCTCTGAGCCTTCTACCTGCTCTCTATCTGCAGTGAACTCTGCCCACCTGAGAGCCTTGGTCCTTCACATCAGGGAAGCTATCTGCACCTAAAAGGCTTCAACTTAGCCTTTTATCTCTGGGGAGTACTGAGAGCCCTGGGACTGCCCTTCTCCTCTGGAATCTGAGCACCTGCATTAGGTGCCTTCATGGTGTTGGGACAATAACACCTGACCAAAAGCATCTGATAGGAGAAAATGGTTCATTTGGGCTTACAGCCTCAAGAAGCCTCATGATAGCAGAGGACAGCATGGCACAAACAAAAAGACTGTATCTCAGAATCTTGCCACAACAGGTGGAACCTAGCAGCCAGAAAGTGAGCTGGGCAATGGTAAGGGGGAAGCTGGGCTGTAAGACCCTAAAGCCCTCCCCCAGGAACACACCTCTTCTACCATAGCTCCACCTCCCAAAATGACACTAGCTTGGGACCAACCATTCAAACACCATTTGCCATTCTTGATCTCAGACTCATGACCATTTCAAGATGTAAAAATGCACTCAGTGCAACTTTATAAGTCCCCATGGTGTTTTGTTTTGGTTTGGTTTGGTTTGGTTTGGTTTGGTTTGGTTTGGTTTGGTTTGGTTTGGTTTGGTTTTGTATCAATCTCAACACTGTTCAAAAATCCAAAGACCAGGGCTAGAGAAATGGGTTAGCGGTTAAGGCATTTGTCTGTGAAGCCAAAGAACCCAGGTTCAATTCCCCAGGACCCACGTAAGCCAGATGCACAAGGGGGCACATGTGTCTGGAGTTCATTTGCAGTGGCTGGAGGCCCTGGCATGCCCATTCTCTCTTTGTCTCTCTCTCTTCTCTCTTCTCTCTTCTCTCTCTCTCTCTCTCCTTGTAAATAAATAAATAAATAAAAAGGAAAAAATCTTCAAAAAAAGAAAGTCCAAAGACCAGGGTCCCATCTGAGATTCAAGATGGGTAGATCCCAATGTAGGGGGGGAAAAAGTCAGCAAACTGAGAGATCTCCACCAAGGATGCCTAGATCCACAATGGAAGCCTCCTATAAGAACATAGCAGAAACCGCAGAAATTGAATTCCAAAATGAAAGCCCAATAAGCTACATAACCCTGACCAAGAAAATTGCTGAAGCAGAAGCAAATCATCAAAAGACCAAGAATCTCGTAAATGAGATGCACACAGCCTTTGTCACTCAGTTTAACTTAATCAAGGAAAACCAGAGGGACTACAAAAGAGACAAAATGAATTGAAGGTGAGTCAACAAATACAGGATATCAAAAATAAGCTGATTAAACTTAATGAAGACATGATCAAATGCAAGAATTAATGCTAGGAAACATCAAGAAAATCAAACCTCAACCTGAAATTGAACCTCAAAAAAAGAGATGGACATGATTCCAAAAACACAACAGAAAACAAAAATCAAATAGAGCTTTTAGAAGCCTCTCTATACCCCCTCACTAACAGAGTCAATCATTTGGAGGACAGAACCTCTGAGCTGGAAGGCAAGACAGAAAAGACATAAAATAATTGATCAGGGGTCCAAAAACTTTGTAAGTTGAAAAAATTATTCAAACAGAATATGAAGGAACTGTGGGACACCCTAAAATGACCAAACATCTGGATCATGGGTGTACCAGAAGGGGAAGAAATCCAGGCCAGAGACATAGAGAACATATTCAACAAAATTATTGAAGAAAATTTTCCCAGTCTCACAAAAAGAGAGGCTCATCCAGATATAAGACATTCACAGAACATCAACCAGACAGGACCAAAGAAGAAACTCTCCCAGGTACATCATTGTTAAAACTCTAAACAACAACAACAACAAAAAAAAAGAAAGTTGGAGGCAGGTTACCATGAGATTATTCTTTGACAGTTTAAAATGCCACCCTGAAATAGTTTATGGGGAGAATGACACTGTACTGAAGGCAGTCCCTGAAAGTAACAAGGTAGATAGGAGAAACTCAAATATGTGGGAGGAGTCCAGAAAAGCAAGGTCACCATCAGGAAAACCTCAGAGTAGGTTAGTCGATCAAACAACACCTGCAGGATGGGCAATCGGGCTAGAGAAGAAGACAGTGAAGAGACAGAGCATAAAATTCATGAAACATTTGCTGCTAGGGGATTGGGCCAGGTCGTAGATAAAAGTTACAGTCCAATCTGAATAAAAATAGCAAAAGAAGGTAAGGGAGGTATAAGAGTATGGTAGAAGAGCCAAGTCATATCCATATGGCAGACTGGAACAACTCTTAAGAAGGCACTGGACTTTGAATGCATTCATCATGATGTCTAGGGGTTAGGATCTGAAGGAGTTCATGGAGAATACCATGGAGTGTGTCTGCTAAAGGTGAATGAATCAAGGTCCAAGCAAGTGACCCGACACTGCCTGTGGGAATAGTACTTGAAGGTCAGCATCAGAATTGACAGGTCACAAGGCCATGTTCCCATTTTATTTGACTGACTTCAGAAGGTGGTATCACCATAGTGGAAAACCAATCCCCCAACAAGAAACTAGATACACTCAGACTCGGACTTGAGTGGACTACAAGATTCCTCATTTTCCATACCTACAAATCCAAAACCTGTTAAAAAGAGAAAGATAAAATCTTTGAATGAAGTAATTATCCCAGGAATAGCAACCATGCGGTGGCATCGCTTAGGATTTGTTATCAAGGCTGAAACAAGCAAAAATTTAAATTTCTGATTAGTTGATTATCAGTTAAATCTATATATACCTATTAAGATTATTTAGTTAAAAACTAGTATTCTCTCTCTCTCCCTCTTTCGTTCTCAAATAAAAATAAATAAATAAAAATAAACACTAGCAACAAAACTGCATTTTTATCTCACTGAGATAATTTAATAAGCTTTGTAGAGCTGTTACTGCCTTTGACTTTAAGTCAATAAAACACTAAATCATCAAATTCTTCCTCCATCAGGGAGAAGTTATTTTTCTCCATCTTATTGTATATTCATTTGATCACATATGTGACCTCCACTAAGGGGTTTTAAAGAATGGTTATCCAAATAGAAGTTATTACACATATTTCTACCTAATGAATAATCATGTTTCCCTAAGTTAAAGAATGAAAGTTCAAGGTCACCCAGCTACCAAGTGCCAAGATCAAGTTTTGTCCATTTCCCCCTCTAAAAACACATTTAACATCATCAACTATTAAAAGTGTTCATAGAATTTTTTTCTGTAGCTACAAAATTAAGAAGCTAAGATGAGTTTCTTCAATATTGTTTTAGAACCTTACAAAGCCACATATTTGAGTTATTTTCTTCTCACAAAGGTATTGGCCTATGAAAATACCTAAGCTGTTCACATTTTTGGTGTGTGTGTGTGTGTGTGTTTATTTTTCTTTTTTTAATTAATTAATTTATTTTTTATTTTCACAATTTTTATTAACATTTTCCATATTTATAAAAAATATCCCATGGCAATACCTCCCCCTCGCACTTTCCCCTCTGAAATTCCCTTCTTCATCATATTACCTCCCCATCTCAATCATACATTTTTTTTTAATTTGTTAATAGTATGGGTGGAAACAAAGCAGTCTACAGAGCTCTATCAACATGATCTCCTTTGAATATTTATTTATTTATTTATCTATTTGTTTAATTTGAGAGAGAATGAGAATGGGCATGCTAGAGTCTCTAGCCATTGCAAATAAACTCCAGACTCATGGTCCCCATATGCACCTGCCTTATGTGGATACAGGGGAATCAAACCTGGGTCCTTAGGCTTTGCAGGCAGTCACCTTAACTGCTAATCCATCTCTCTAGCCCTCTGTTCACATTTTTAGTTGCCTGAGGATTTTGTTTCTGAATCTAGGTCTTCCTGTTCTCCTCACTCTATATTGTTGTTCTCACTATCAGCTGCCATGTTGTATTTGTTTCATAGTGTAGTCAAATATTAAATATAATCCTAGTCGGACAAGGTGGTGCACATCTTTAATCTCAGCACTTGAGGGGCAGAGGCAAGAGGATCACTATGAGTTCAAGGCCACCCTGAGACTACATACTGAATTCTAGGTCAGCCTGGGCTAGAGTGAAACCCTACCTCGAAAACTAGAAATCTAACAAAATAACTTACTAGTTATCAGCAAAATAGCTATAATAATAATCAAGGGTTTTTATTGACTGCTTTCTACCATTTCTGATTCCAGAGGAAATTTAGCATCAGAATCCCCACAGCACCCTTTACCCCCTCAATATTTACTAATTTAATTCTATTTTAGAGGTCTCTGTTCAGGCCTACTTAAAATAAACTATAAACCTCAAGCAGTGATAAACTTTGCCTAAATATATAAGTATATATGCCGTGTTAATATGCATAATACCGTGATTATTTCATAGAACTCAGGCCTCGGAAGAGAAGATGCTTCCTGGCTGACACCGCTGCATCTGAGGGGTATGATGAGCTTGGTTCTTAGAACGTGGAAATCTAGGAACTTGAACCAAGTGTGCTGCCAGGACGGGGCCATTGCTAGGATCAGGCTCGTACAAACAGGGAAAAAGTTAGTGTGTCACTTCTCCCCAGCCTTCTCGCCTTCCCCCCCAGTGACTTTGATAGTCAACCCTAACAGAAAACCAGCAGACCAAAAAAGAAATATGTTTTGTAAAATCTCAGCCCCCACCATTTCCAAACAAAACACAGGCAAGTAGATTTGTAGCACACTCCTCTCATCTGATCTCAGGGCCCAACTGCGTGTTCACTCTGCCTACAATGCGGCAGCCGCTCAAGGCTGCTCTGTTTGGAAATTCAATTTGTGTACTTCTGAAAACAGATTCCTACTTTTGGTTATTAATGCTAAAACTGATCCCACAAGTCACCCACTAAATCTTCACTAAGAAAAGCAATGACTTAAGTACCTGACATGAATAAACACAACCTTGATCATATGAAGCATTTAACTGACAACATATAAATATAAATAAGGCCATAGGTTTCTGAGACTTGAAGTAACAACAAAATCAATCCTAGTAAGTTATATTCTTCAAGCACACATGGTCTGCCTTTCCTCTCTATTCTGAAGTGAACCCAAAGTTCTCAATAATTCAGATTGCAGAGCCAGTGGGTAGATTTCCCATGCTTCTTTTTCATGTCCCCACTGGCACCTTTTCTTTCCAGCACAGATGCTTCAGAGCAAATGCACCGGAGGTCAAAACCCATTCTGCTTCTTTTTCCACCGCTCCCTGAAGGCTCACGGGACAGAACACAGAACCATTAACTATAAATTCCAAACTTGACCAATAAAATCCTGTATAGTCTGGGAGCATGGAGTGCCCAGAGTGAGGAAACGCAGAGAGAGAATGAAGGCTGGAAACAGCCCTCACAGTACTTTGGTCAGATTCAGGTATTCAAAGCAAAGACCTGTTTGGTTTATAGACTTGAAGGAGCTGGCTTTAGGACCAACCCACCTGGGTAGTGGTCTAGTGTGTTCGACTGGACAGCAGGTGGCACTGTCGCTGTTGTGATCCGTTTCTATCAGAACCAAGTACCTTCTCGCCAAGGGTTCCATTCATGCCAGAGCAAGGTGGCATCAGTTTTCTCTGGACCTGTTTCTAACTGAATCTGCCTAAAAGAATCTAGCTTTCTCCTATTTCTTCTTGATTATAGACTCTTTCAGAATTTCCTATGGAAAATTTCTTTTTAATTTCCTCTCCTTTACTGAACTCTACCAGTGTTGGCTGTAATAGAACAGACTAGAAATTACTGAGAGAATAAAAAAATAACTTTATAAGAAGAACATAAGCCTTACTAGAAGGAATAATGTTTCCTTGGCTGGGCCTTACGATGCAAAATAAAGCAAAGCTCTGCCAGACTTACCTTCCTTTGGCCTAATTTTCTTATGGCCTAAGAGGAGAGGCATTCAGTAATGCTCTCCTGCCTTTTGCCCACTTCCTTTTCATCACTTGCAAAATTAATGTGTTCAACAGGGACATAAGAATTTGGCCTGCAGTAAGTTAAAAAGGAGACATAAAGGGAAGAGAAAGGAAGGGAGGAGGGTACTTAATAGGTTGGCATTGTATATATGTAAGTAGAAGAATACATTAACGGGGGTGAAAAGGCCCAAAGTGAGGACAGGGGAAGAGATTGAGTAAAGCAAAGGTGGAGGGAGGGCTAATCAAAATCTAAGAGGATACAAATAAAACATATGGAATCCTCCGGTTTTGAATAATGGAACACTCAGGAGCCATAGATCATTGTTAGAAAATTTTCAGTGCCAGGGATGGGATACCTCCAGAAAGTTGTTGGCCAGAGAGGTCCCTAATGCCCCCAAAACGTTATAGGCCATTGCCGAGGCCCTTGGTTTCCCACCAGGAATAGATGGTAAGACCCTATTGCTGAAGACTCCACATACTTGGGCTGCAAGGCCACTGAGAAATCCTGCTGCAACTGAGCTGATAACCTCCTCCATGTAGACTAGCTGACAGAAAGCTGGAAGAAGCCATTCTGAATGCAGTCCAATGGGAGAAAGAGTAATCACCAATGAAGATACTTATCAGTGGACACTGCAAGCCTTATAATTGGCCAGCCAGGCCAAATGAGCTAACAAGTGCAGTAGTGGCGAGTCGGTTATGAGGGAAAACTGCCCTCTAATTGGAGTGGAGGCCTGCTCCATGGGAAGGGAATACATCCCTGATACTGAAAACTTAAAACAGGGGTAGTCATGAGCCCTAGGGGTGTAATGCCTGCTGTTGTCTGGCCAAATGTATATACTATGCTTATCAAACTGCCCAGTAAGCACTTCTGTTAATGTTCACACCCTTATATTAATGCTAGTCTCACTTTTGGTAGAGTCTTCTCTTTTCAGATGGCAGTGACCTTGAGATGAATCAGAAGGTATCATGGTGATGGAAAGAAATGACCACAGTGCTCAGTACTGCAATATCTGTACCACACCTTCCAAGGCTCAGGGTCTAATGCGGAAGAGATGGCGGAAAGAATGTAAGAGCCAAAGGAAGGGTAGGACTCCATACAACATGCTCCCTCCAGACACAAATTGACCTGGATATCCATGGCCTCACAGTGCCTGACACTACCTGCATAAGACCATCATAAGAGGAGGAAAAGATCAAGACATCAAAAGTAAAAGAGAGACTGATTGAGATGGGGAGGGGGTATGAGGGAGAGTGGAGTTTCAAAGGGGCAAGTGGGGGGAGGGAGAGTATTACCATGGGTATTTTTTATAATCATGGAAGTTGTTAATTAAAAATTATTTTTTTAAATTGGCCTGAAGAAGAATTCCAAAGACAAGATAAAGCAAGGGGCTGGAGAAATAGCTCAGTGGTTAAAGGCACTTGCTTTTTTTTTTTTTTTTTTTTTTTTGGTTTTTCGAGGTAGGGTCTCACTCTGGTCCAGGCTGCCCTGGAATTAACTCTGTCATCTCAGGGTGGCCTTGAACTCATGGCAATCCTCCTACCTCTGCCTCCCAAGTGCTGGGATTAAAGGCGTGCGCCACCACGCCCGGCTCTAAAGACACTTTCTTGCAAAGCTTGATGGCCTGGGCTCTATTCCCCAGGAGCCACATAAAGCCAGATGCACAAAGTGTCCCATGCATCTGGAGTTAAGAGGACTTGGTGTGCCCATTCTCTCACTCTCTTTTTCTTTGTTTACAAATAAATTTTTAAAAAAAAAATTAAAGAGAGAGAAGATAGACCAATCCTTACTCTACAAATCCATCATGGGATTTACAATTCCATGGGAGCACAAGGAACTTCTCCATGGGAGAATGGAAAAATTTCCCAAAGTAGAATAGAAAATTCTCCATGAGGGAACCAAGAATTTCTACAATGGATAACAGAGAACTTCTCCAAGCCCTGAATCTTCCACTACCCCTTAAAAATCTCTGAGACTATTTTCCTTTTGAAAATCAATAGTGCATTTCTATGAGGTGCATAGTCTCTGCCCCATTTTCTTAAGGCTGGTCTTAAGTAAAACTATTTTCTCCAGCAAACTGTCTTCTGGTTTGTTTGAACAGAGGTGGTGGGTCGCAGGACCACAGGGCCTTCAGTAACAGTTACTCTAAGTCTTGCAAAACTGGTTTTTAGGCCCTGGGAGACTCCATTTTCTGAATAGCACTTGATTCCATTTTGAGTGCAAATGCAGAGGCAGGATTGATGCAGGAACTTAGGGGTCTCTTTGAGAGTGACAGAACCATTCTTGGCTCTTGGCTGGGCTTTAACTCAGCAATTAGGGTGCGGATGGTTATGGTCATAGAAAACTTCCACCCGTGGGCCCCTAGTTCTTGTCTTAAGAATTCGATGAATGAATTCCTCAGACCATGAAGGGTGACATTTAGAAGGATTTTTATTATGGTGCTTAAGAGAAGGGATGTAACAGAGTGCTAGAGATTTGGGAAAAATCTCCTTGAACCCCAAACCTTAGGTTCATGTCTAATTTTAATCAAAGAATTGAATAAAATAAGACCAAGAAGGATAATTATTAAATGATTATATTTATTTAGGGAAGTTCAGAGCCAAAGGAAAGATGCCCATGTGACTTGAGAACCCACATGGAAGGCCTGGAAAAAAAACTGTGGAGAGGACAGAAAAGAACGTTCAAAGAGCTCCTGCCATGGAGGGCAGAAGTGGGGTAAAGAGCCCAGGTGGAAAGTGAGGGCTGGGGGGCTCTCTCCTTGGCTCAGCCCAGCTGGACCAAGCAGAGAAGCTCACCAGAAACTGAAGATTCAGCTGATGGTCGGGCGGCACAGAGACCTTGCCATCCCCTCACAAAGGTATTTATAATCTTATAGCGGTGGGCCCTGCCTTCTGGCTCAGGTGAACCACAGGGAGGGCTGATTGATTTGGGCTAGGGGCTGTCTCAGAAAGAGGCCTGCCATGACACTAAGTTCTGGCGTCTAAGCTTGACCAACCACAGTATTGGGATTACATTTAAATCCTAGGAGAGTCCTCCCTTCCAGGAGGGACCCAGGTTGTGGAAAAACAGATCTAGGGAAGAAATAAGAAGTCAGATTATACTTTCATCTCTAGCAAAGTGCAGACCTTCCTTCGGCCCCCGCTCAACACAAATACTTCTGTTTATGCTTCTGACTCGTGCGCTCGCAACAGCTCCTCTGACTAACACTGTAGGTAGCAGAAATGACTTGGTCACATGGTTCCTGCTTGAGTCCTACCTCCCTGTTTCTGAATGGGGCTTTGTGGGAACATCACCAACATCATGAGTAGGCAGGGGACCCTGCAGACTACGAAATAAACCAGAGCTTACTTTTAGCCAATAACATTACTTAAAGATCTGTTTTTAAAATCTGACTTGTACTTTTAAGGCATCAAAGTAAATAGTGAATAAAGAGAATATTAAATAAACAGAATCATGAAGGAGCAAATGGTGTGAAGAAGTTGTGTTAGCACATCAAGTATCAAAATCAATTTTAAATGGAGTTGCACAAAATATAGTAAAGACAAATTCATTGGTGTTTTTTAAAAAATTGAGATAAATGCTTTTTTTTGAAATGTCAGATTTTTTTTAATTGCTCTTCAGTACTTACTTTTTCTGTATTAGTTACTTTTCTTTTTAAATATATATATTAATATATACATGTATTTTTTTTCTTTTCAAAGTAGGTTCTCACTCTAGCCCAAGCTGACCTGGAATTCACTCTGTAGTCCCAGGCTGGCCTTGAACTGGCAGCAATCTTCCTACCTCTGCCTCCTGAGTGCTGGGACTATTAAAAGCTACTTATTAGATTTCTATCTAGTTTCCATGTGCCCTGCATTATAATCCATGACCTGTTCTTAGACGATTTTATTGAGTGCTACTGCTATCCAATATTGAATTTTTCCATTTAAAAAACATGTTTTTTTTTTTTTCAGGCTGGAGAGATAGTTTAGTGGTTAAGTCCCTTGCCTACAAAGCCTAAGGACTGAGGGTTGATTCCCCAATACTCATGTAAAACCAGATGCACAAGGGGGCACATGTATCTGGAATTCGTTTGCAGGGACTGGAGGCCCTGGTGCACCCATTCTCTCTCTCACTCGTTCTCTCTCTTTCTCCCTTATTTTCTGTCTCTCTCAAATAAATAAATAAACCATTTTATATTGCTTCTTCCCCACTCCCATTCCCTTGAGGGCCCTCCCCAATGGGGTTACTAGTATTCACAATGGGTTATGAATGCATCAGTCAGTCTCAGAGAATTTGTATAGGTGGGATTCATAGACATGTAAAAATAGACCATTCCTAAATTATTTAAGCTTTTATATAATAGTCATAGTTCAGATGATGGGGAGACTATTACTTATAAAGTCAAAATTGCCTTGATATCAATATAGATTAACACTTGAAAATTCTACCCTCGATGTCCATAAAAAATGATAAAGTAGTAGCAAAGTAAATCCAGCACTATATTGAAATAATACAGTAAGATACCATGACCAAGAAGTGCTGCATGTTCTCTCAGTGCTGAGTCTCGTCTTGCAACCACAAAGAATTCGGAGATGGTTGGTGAGGATTAAACAAAGGATATTTACTGAGAAAAAAGTGAGATAGACCAGTGCCAGAGCAAGCGTTCTTAGAACTTCAATGATGTAGAGAGTTAAATGTCACAAGTCAGCTGGTAAACCCAGTACATTGTTACTCGTGACAAACACGGCCTCTGTAGCTGCAGAGGAGGGGTAAGGTTCATTTCCCAATTGCTCTGAAGCACAAGGTGCAGCCTGGGGAGTTGTGGATGGGATTCAGAGGTAGAAAGCCTGGCGGCGGGGGGTCCTCTGATGGACCTAGCTGTAGCTGTTTTCCCATGTAGTAGATACTTTCACCTCTGTGCAGCAAATGTGCCCTTTTATGGTGCTAAAGCTAGTGGCAGAGTGATTGCTTTAATGGTGTTCTACAAATTAACTTTCCACATTCTACTTGTCCATGATAGAAAAGAGAGCTGACAGGTTCTTTAAGTGTAATTTACTTTCGTAAAGTGTTGAATGGCCTTAAGATTTTGGTATAAAACATTGTTCTTCCTACTTGTGGGAAGTTTTTCATTCATGCCAACTGCATGACTGCTTAGGATGTGAAGAGGTTGTCATTAAAACTTTGATTAGTATTTTAGCTGCTTTTCTCATCTCTGTGACATGACAGAGATTCAGCTTAAGGCTGAATTCCTTATTTTGGCTCACAGTTTCAGAGAATTCAGTCCACGACCACTTGGCCCCAGGTACTTGAGGTGAACAACCTGGCGATGGGAGTGCAGGAGAGAGGAGTTCTTCACCTCATTGCAAACGGAAGGCAGAGTAAGAACTCATGACTGGTACTGGAAACCTAACCAAAAGTCTATGGTTGGGGAGGTCATAAGCCATGCAGGGGTGGGGGGAGAACTACTACTGTTGTCTGCCTAACTGGATATATTATGTCCATCAAACAGCCCTCGAAATACTTATGTTTATGCTCATATGTTAATGCTGCCCTCACTTTTGGTGAGAGAGGTTTCTCTTTTTCAGACAGTGGTGACCACTAGAGAAACTCACCCAAGTGCTAAGAAGTGACAGTGGAGTGTTTAACATTAAGTGACACATCTCTATCACGCCCTGCAAGGCTTAGGGACCATTGTGGAAGAGTTGGCAGAAAGAATGTAAGAGGCCAAATGAAGGTTATGACTGCTTACAATGCTGTCTCTCAGACACAAAATGGCCATGATATACATGACCTCCCATGGCTGGCACTACTTACACAAGACCTTCATAATAGATGAGTGTGTGTGGGGGGGGGTGATGACATCAAAATAGAAGAGAGACTAATTGTAAAGAAGGGATTCAATAGAGGATGGATTTGGGAGAGGAAGTCTGGAGATAGTGGGATGGAACTATCATGGTTTATTGTCTATACTTATATAAGCTAATAAAAAGTTATTAAAAAAGAAAATCAAGGAACTCTTGAATTTTTAATTTAAAAAATTATCTTTTAAAGCTTATAACTTTCTTTACAAATCAATTAAAATAAAAAATAAGAATAGGGGCTGGAAAGATGGCTTAGTGGTTAAGGTACTTGCCAGCAAAACCAAAGGACCAAAGTTTGATTCCCCACTACCCACACACAGCCAAATGTACAAGATGGTGTCTGCATCTGGAGTTTGTTTGCAGTGGGTGGAGGCCCTGGCATGCCCATTTTCTCTCTCTGTTTTTCTCTCTCTCTCTCATGAATAAATAAATAAAATATTTTTTAAATTCCTGAGGGCATGGGGGGCATACATTTACATTCAAACTACCACAAATAGGGAGAGAATATGAAGAGAAGAGATTAACATACCATAATGAATTTATATTTAATGTACTTAGTGTGACTGTTGGATGAAGCAAAGAAAATACTATAATGAAGTTTTCATTTTTGCAATTTTACTTCATTATAGGAAACACAAGCTGAGACAGGCTTTCTGATCACTTATGGGTATTTCTGTCTTGCTCTTATTCAATAACAGAAAGCAGAATTGCAGAATCTCCAGTAATATTATCCTGTGGTATATTCTCCTGGGTCCTCTTAGCTGAGTATTAAATGAATACTCAAATGTTGGATTTCATCTGTTTCCCATTATAAAAACCAGCCATTTTCTTACATCTGTAGAATGAAAAATGTGATAAAAGTTCATCTGTGCTCCTACTGGGTTCTAACCAGGTCTTCCCTAAGACCTTAAAGCTGGGCTAGATTCTGATTAAATACAGTGACACCATGAATTTGACTCAGTGGTGCTTATTTTTAATAGCAAGAAGCATATCTGTAAGGACCAGATTACAGAATGCAAATACCCCTGTACAAGCTAACTTGCTAATGCTTGAGAAACTATCGTCTCTTAAAGGATGTTAAGTTTAAGGGAGGGGGGATTACCAACTTTCTGGAGGCAAAATTTACACATAACAAAATATACCCATTATTGGTACAGTGCTGTGAATTTTGGCAAATTGGTACACCAATTCAGCTAGCACTAAATTCAAAAATACTGGCTTGTCCAGGCCTTGGGTTCAATTCCCCAATAAATCCAGATTCACAAGGTGGTGCACATGCCTGCAGTTCACTTACAGTGACAAGATGTCCTGGTGTGCCCATTCTCTCCCTCTCTCTCTCTCTCTCTCTCTCTCTCTCTCTCTCTCTCTCTCTCCTTCCCTCCCTCCCTTCTCTCCCTTCCTCCACCAGAATACTATTCTTTTAATACTGAGTAGCATTTCATGGCATGGATTTGCCATAATTTGCCAACTTTTGATGAACATTATGTTGTCTCCAGTTTGAACTTATGAGTAAAGCTGTCATGTTCATTTGTTCACAAGTCTTTATACAATTTCTCCTGGGAAAACAATTCAGAATGAAATTTCTAGGTCAAATGGGAAGGGATTGTTTAACTCTGTAAGAAACTGTGAGGTATTTTCTCAAGAGGTTATACCACTTTTTTCATCCCCACAGTAATATGTGAGCATTGCCATTGCTTCACATCCTCCTAATCGTCAGCCTCTAATATGAGCCATCCTAATGGGTCGACAGTTGCGCACTTCGTGTTCCTTTAACTTGCATTGTGGGAGTAAACTTTTAGGAAGAGCAGAGGACTTGTATGATCTTTAAAAGATTGCCTATTGGAGCGGTGGAAAATAAAACAGCAACATCTGTGAGCCTAAGACCTCCAAGACCAAGACGTAATAGCCAGCGCTCCAAGAACAAACGCTTTCTGCTTCCCCAGTGCCGCTCTCCCAAGGCCTCTCTAAGCCTTTTTGCTGACCTTCACCCACTAGACTTAATTATTCTGCCTGCTGACAAAATTAACTTCGCTGGGTCACTAAATAGAGGATAAATCCCACATGGCCAACCTGTCCTGGTACCACCCAAGCCATCCCTCATGTATTCCCTACGCTGGTGCCCTTGGCCTCAGGTCCACTAAACGCACTTCCATACTCAGAGGCATTGTGGCTCATAGCATGATAAACATTTCTCCTCCTTCATTTTAAGAAATTATAAATCTTTCATTAGGGACGTTCAAATGTATCATAACTTCCGTTTATTCGCCCAAGCCAACCTTGCTACTTTCCTAGATAGTCTAATGGCTTTTCTCAGCAGTATTTTCCAGTGAGAAGATTTAGAAGGCGCCAGTGGTTGCACTTGATATAACTCTAAGGTGAGTGCATTGGAAGCTTTTTAGATCCCAAATATGGAAAGGAGGGAAATCTGGCTTCACTCAACTTCCAGTATGTCCTTTCAGGCACATGAAGAACTTAAGTGATCTAATTTTTAGGAATTTTTCAAAAATGTCAACTTTCAAAAATGATATTGAGATCCAGTGAAACCAAACTTACCTGTTCCCAAGTCAACAAGGATTGAATAAAAGCATTTCCAACAGGATTATCCCTTCTGGTTAGTTTATACTGATGTATTTCATAAAGTCAGATTCCAGGATAATTAAAATTGTGAAATGTCAGAAATTTATATGAGACACCACTGATGCCCTTTATTGTTATTATTGTAATTTCAAGAACAACAACTAATATGGACTTGTATTATTTAGGGGGTTTTTTGCTTTTTGTTTTTTGGGTTTTTTTTGTTTGTTTTTTTTTTTTTTGAGGTAAAGTCTCACTCTAGCTCAGGCTGACCTGGATTTCACTATGTGGTCTCAGGGTGACCTCAAAATCACGGAGATCCTCCCACCTCTGCCTCCCGAGTGCTGGGATTAAAGGTGTGCACCACCACGCCCAGCTATTTAGCTTTTTTTTTTTTAATTTTTTTATTGATTTATTTGAGAGCTACAGACACAGAGAGAAAGACACATAGAGGGAGAGAGAGAGAATGGGCGCGCCAGGGCTTCCAGCCTCTGCAAACGAACTCCAGACGCGTGCGCCCCCTTGTGCATCTGGCTAACGTGGGACCTGGGGAACCGAGCCTCGAACTGGAGTCCTTAGGCTTCACAGGCAAGCGCTTAACCGCTAAGCCATCTCTCCAGCCCTTAGCTTTTAATAATTATTCTTAGATAGCATTTATTAAAACACTCAATATAATGCTTTTTTGTAGGATATTCTAAAGCAGGTACTACTGTCTACATTTTATATATGAGAAAACTGAGGCCCAACAAGATTAAATAACTTGACCTGGATTACAACGCTGGTAAGTGATAATAACTCAGACACGCATGGCATGGTTGAACTCACTTGCTATCTATGTTCTAACTCCTGTTCTGAACTTCCTCCCCCTCATTGTAACCTCAGTATTCATGCACACATTTTCATCATCAATAGAGGCAGATTTTCTGGAGTCTACCTGCCGAGAACCACTCTATTTAAAATATTTCAAACTGGGCTGGAGAGAGGGCTTAGTGGTTAAGCACTTGCCTGTGAAGCCTAAGGACCCCGGTTCGAGGCTTGATTCCCCAGGACCCATATTAGCCAGATGCACAAGGGGGCTCACGCGTCTGGAGTTTATTTGCAGTGGCTGGAAGCCCTGGCTCACCCATTCTCTCTCTCTCTCTCCTTCTCTCTGTCTGTCACTCTCAAATAAATAGATAAAAATAAACAAAAAATAATAATAATAATAAAATAACATATTTCAAACTGCTCTCTCCTCCATATTTTTGAAATAATTACTAACACATCTACTCATTAGCTAAGCAGCATTAGTGGTATTGAGAGCCCACATCTACAGACTTTGTTGATTCACATTCATTTCAGTTTTACAAGCGCTGTCTCTCCTGCGTGTTACTGATAGCTGTTTAAAGATCTTCATTACTTCATAATTGTTCAGCCTTCTACATTAAGTTTTTCCTGTGAAGACAGATGGTCTACATGGTTGTAAAACTGGAACAATAAAAGGAAATGAGAATGCCATATCCGAGCATCTTCCACCCCTATGCCAATAGATTACTAAATTAAATGTTCCTCTTTTCAATCATTGTCAGAGAACACTGCCTCCAGGAGTCAGATTCTTATAAGACTCCTTCAGGGCAGCTACAGCCAAGAACAAATGAAGAAAATATAGTCATTTTTAATAACCAGGAAATGTGTCTGTAGACGAAATCATCTGTGCCACAATTTCTATCAGCTTGCGTCTTCCTTCAGGCAAGCCCTTGATGTTAGACTTCTTCCGCCCATCAGTGGAAAGGAAGGAAACAGTACAAGGAGATCTGTGGTAAGAGAACAAGAAGCAACATCTTTCTGTGTGCTTAATGATTTTTGCATTTTGATAAATATTATTAGACTTTATTCTAGGATGTACTTGGGGGATTGGCTTTGTTTTGATTCTTCTGAATTTTACACTTAAGCTTCGTTTGACAAAAAGAAAGCAGCATGTTGTCAAAGGGAAATTTTGGCTTATTTGGGGACAAGCTCCTTCCGAATACTTGGATTACTTTTTTCAATTTTGAAATTCATTTTGTAATTTAGCATACAAAGTAACAGTTTTCACTGTGGTATCATCATAAATATGTGTCATTATATATATATGTGTTATATATATATATATATATATATACATATATATATATATATACACATATATATATTATACATTATATATATTATATATATATTATATATATGTATATATATATTATATATATATGGTCCCTTCCCCCACTCAGAGAGCAGTTGATTGTCCCTATAGCCTATGTACCACTAGTGCACCAGTGGGCACATCTTGCCTGGCTGGTTGATTTTGTAGCTTGCAGTGTCCACTGCTCATTCACATTGTTGGTGACTTTTGTCCCTCAGCAGCTACAAAATCAACAAGCCAAGCAAGATGTAGGGTCTATGACCTTCTAAGCCACAGGCTTCTGACTTGGTTCTCAGTACCAGACATGAACTCCCTCCCACTGAGCAGGCCTCAAATCCAATCAGAGAGCAGTTGATTACCCCATCACCTATGTGCCACTATTGCACACCTTTGTATAACTTGCCCAGATGATTGATTTTTTAGCTTGCAGGATCCCCTGCTTGCTCATGTTTTTGGTGATCATTATCCCCCAACAACTCACATAGCATATTCCAGCACTATGAGGGCTGTCCATCAGGGAACTGTTTTCCTTCTCAATTCCAGTGTGATATTTTGTTGTCCTGTGCAGCCAAACCTGTCACACTTCAATTCTATTTTTATTTATTTATTATTTAAGAGAAAGAATAGTTGCACCAGGGCCTGTGCCATTGCAAATGAACTCCAGATGCATGTGCCTTATGTACATCTGGCCCTATGTGGGGAATTGAACCCAGACAGTAAACTTTATAAGCAAGCACCTTTAACTTCTGGTCCATCTTCCCAGTCCCCTGTGTGATGGTTTGAACCAGACGTTCCCCACAAACTCATGTGTATTAAGTGCTTGGTACCCATCTGACAGTAATTTGGGAGGTGAGACGTTGCTGGAGGAGTTGTGTTGTTGGCGGTGGACTTAGGGGTGTTATAGCTAGCTCCCCCTCTCTAGAACTTGGCTCACTCTCCTGCTGCTGCTTTCTACCTGCTGGAGAGAGGTGACGTCCAGCCTCTGCTCATGCCATTCTTTATGCAGCCCTCATGAAACTTTCCCTCAAGACTTTAAGACAAAATAAAAACTTTCCTCTGGCCGGGCATGGTGGCACATGCTTTTAGTCATCACAGCACTTGGGAGGCAGAGGTAGGAGGATCGCTGTGAGTTCAAAGCCACCCTGAAACTACATAGTGAATTCCAGGTCAGCCTGGGCTAGAGCGAGACCCTACCTCAAAAAAAAAAAAAAAAAAAAAAAACTTTCCTCCCATCAGGTGCTTTTGGCTGGGTATTGTCCTAACAATAAGAAGGTAACTATAACACCCTGGCTTTTAAAAATACTACTTTATTTTTATAATTTTTTTTTGTTTACTTACTTGCACATGTGTCTCTGTGTGTCTAAGGGAAAAAGAGAGAGGACATGCTACTGCAAATTAACATGAGACACATGCATCACTTTTTGCATCTGGTTTTACATGGGTGCTAGGGGCTGGCAGGCTTTTCAAACAAGTGCCTTTAACCATTGAGCCATCTCCCCAGGCGCCAAAGGTTCTTAATTTCTTGTAATCCCATTTGTCAGCTCTTGTGATTATTTCTTATTCTATTGTAGCCTAGTTCAGAAGTTTTTACCTCTGTCTATACCTGTGTTTTACCTACTTTTTTGTTTTGTTTTTTTTTTTTTTTTTTTTTTTTGCTTTAACAGTTTCAAAGTTTCAGGTCTTAATTAAGGTCCTTGGTTCATTCTGAATTGATCTTTCTGCAGAGTGAGAAATATGGATGTAGTTTCACTCTTCATGTGGAAATCCAGTTTTGCCAGTACACTTTAGTAAGAAGCTGCTATTTCTCCAGTAAGTACTCTTAACACTTTGTCAAAAATTAGGTGGCTATAATTGTATAGGTTCATTTCTGAGTCACCTATTCTATCACATTGGTCTACACGCCTGTTTTATGTCAGTACCATGCTGTCTTTGTTACCATGGCTCTGCAAAATATTTTCAGAGTGTATATTATGATCCTTCCAGTATTGTTCTTTCTGCTAAGGATTGCTTTAGCTATTCAAAGCATTCTGCACTTTCATGTGAATTTTAAGATGTTTTTTCTAGTTCTGTGGAGAATATCATTGGAATATTTATGAGGAGTATATTAAATCTGTATATTGCTTTTGGTAGTACATAAATTTTCAAAATAGTAATTCTGCCAATCCGTGAACCTGAGAGGTCTTCCATATTCAATTTCTTTTTTTGATATCTTAAAACTTTCATTTTAGAAGTCTTTCACCTTCTTGGATAGGTTTATTGCTGTGTATTTTTGAAGCTATCTTAAATGGTATCTCTTTTTTTTCTTTCTTTCTTTCTTGGCAAGTTTGTTATTGATATGTAGAAAAGTTACTGATTTTTGTGTTTTGATTGGAATCCTGCTACCTTGCTGAAAGTGTTTATCAGGTGTAAGAGTTAAGGCACTAACCTGCAGAGCCTAATGACCCAGGTTCAATTCCCCAGTAGCCATGTAAAGCCAGATGCACACAGTGGTGCGTGCCTCTGGAGTTCATTTGCAGTGGCTGGAGGGCCTAGAGTGCCCATTTTCTTTCTCTCTCTCTTCCTCTCTCTCTCTCACTCTCCCTTCTTCCCTCCCTCTCTTTCTTTCTCTGTTTCTGTCTGCTTGCAAATAAATAAATAAAATAAAAGTTAAAAAATAATTGGACATGGTGGTGCATGACTTTAATCCTAGCACTTGGGAGGCAGAGGTAGGAGGATTTCTGTGAGTTCAAGACCACCCTGAGACTATATAGTGAATTCCAGGTCAGCCTGAACTAGAGTAAGACACTACTTTGAAAAACTAAAAAATAAATAAATAAATAAATTACAAAAAGTATTTGAAGGATAATTTGGTGGGTTTAATATGTCCATCTAATCAGATAGCAGTAGTAGTTCTCCCCCCCCCCCATGGGGCTTATATCCTCCAAAGCCATAGGCTTCTCATTAGAATTTCAATAGCAGGCATGAATTCCAACCCACTGAGAAAGCATCATGCCCAGTCAGAGAGCAGTTGGTTTTCCTCATAACGAACATGTCACCATTGCACCAGTTGGTACTTTTGACATGGTTGGTCAGCCAGGAAGTTTGCAAAGCTTGCAGGGTCCACTGCTGGTTAAACTGTTTTCTCCCATAGCAGGTTACATAGGTCTTTCTAGCATCTTGACTCTAGTCAGCAAGGAGGAGAATTCTAGTTCTGCTCTAACTTGATTTCTCAGGGACCTTCAGCCCGAGCACGTGGAGTCTTCAGCAATGGTGTCTTACCATATAGTTTGAGTGGGCAGCCAGGAGTCTTGCCAATAGCTTGTAATGTCTGGGGAGCAACAGGAGCCTCCTGGTCAACAATTCACTGAAAGATATCCCACCCCTGGCACTTAAATTTTGCCTTCCTGTTATCTCCTCCTCCTTCTCTTTTTCTCTCTCTCTCCCCTCTCACCCTCACTCTCTTTCTCTCATAATGTATGAATGTGATAGTATTCAGAATTATGATACCCCAGGATAAATAGATGACAGACAGATAAGTGGGTAGATGATAATCAATCCAGGATAATCTCTTCCTCTCAAGATCCTTAATTTGAAAATATCTACAAAGACTCTGTTTTTCTTGTTACATGACAGGTCCAAGAGATTAGAATCTAATAATTTTGAGGGAAAATTATTCAGCCTACCATACCTTCTTTAACAGATTATTCTGGAGCTGGAGTGATGGCTTAGCAGTTAAAGTGCTTGCTTGTGAAGCTAAGGACCCAGGTTTGATTCCTTAGTACTCACATAAGCCAGATGCACAAAGTGGTGCATGTATCTGGAGTTCATTTGCAGTAGCTAAAGGCCCTAACATGCCCATTCTCTCTCTCTCTCTCTCTCTCTCTCTCTCTCTCTCTCTCTCTCTCTCTCTCTCTCCCTCCCTCCTTCCCTCCCTCTTTCTCTTTCCCTTTCCCTCTCCCTCTCCCTCTCCCTCTCCCTCTCCCTCTCCCTCTCCCTCTCCCTCTCCCTCTCCCTCTCCCTCTCCCTCTCCCTCTCCCTCTCAGGCAGGCATGGTGGTACATACCTTTAATCCCAACACTCAGGAGGCTGAGATAGGAGGATCGCTATGAGTTCCAAGTCAGCCTGAGCTAGAGTGAGATCCTGGGCTTGGGGTGGGGGGAGAGAGAGATTATTCTGGTAGAATCAAGGAACGGATACTTACCAGAAATCAATAACAGCTAGTAATAGGTCCATTAGATAGATCTAAGTTATGTTTCCCCAGATCTCCAACATGTGTAAGGGAATTGAAGGGACAAATATCCTATAAAGATATATCTAATCTTCCATGAGCACTCTTGACTTGTGTTTCCACTATGAAGCCAAATTTAGCTCCAACCAAACAGATCTAATATAAGTCACAATTAATATGATTTATGTAATAGTAATTCTGTATGGGTTAGGGCTCCTGAAACCAGGTTTAGGTAGTTATCAATTATTGATCTTCTGGAAAGTACATTATGTCATGTCTCTTCCTGAGGCCAGAAAGCTGACTCAGGCTCCATTTTTCTGAAGATGTATGGAGGAGAATTAAATTTACAACATGCAACAAAATTTCAATTACAAAATTTCCTCCTGAAATAATTCTCTTCTCCTCCACACATGCCCTAGTCACTGAACACTTCATCACCCTTTCTCCTTTAGTCTAAAAATCTTCTCTGTTGTTATAAACAGCTTAATTCTAGCAAATTCCACCCAATAAAATAAAATCTCTGAAGTTACCTAAATCTACCATCTTTTGAATATTAATTCGATGTAGACTATAAGAGCCTCTAATGTCTTCTACTCCCACCCCCAAAGTTTATCACCCTATTCACTCAACCAGCACAGCTTTTCTTGGAATAGAATTTGCTAAGTAGAATTAAATTTCAACAATAAAATTATAATAGCTAATGAAACATTCTTTATACTGTTCTTCATACTCCTCTATATCTTACCTACTGGAGACATTGAGAAGAAAAAAAAACTTGCTTCAAAAAATTCCATACAGGGCTGGAGGGATGGCTTAGCGGTTAAGGTACTTGCCTGCAAAGCCAAAGGACTCAGGTTCAATGCCCCAGGACCCACGTTAGCCAGATGCACAAGGGGGCACATGCATCTGGAGTTCGTTTGCAGTGGCTGAAGGCCCTAAGGTGCCCATTATCTCCCCCCACTTCTCTGTCAAATAAATAAATAAATTTTTTAAATTCCATACAAATGACAAAAATAAATTATTTGTTTTCAAAATACTTACCTTATTGTCTATTTTGTCATAGTCCCTAGGAAATACTTTTGAAAAATGCTTTTTCTACTCTACACATAGTCTTTATGAAAATGAAGAAAAGTTAAATAGAGCTGGGGATGTGGCTTCATGTGTAGAGTGCCTGCTTAGTACACAAAGCACTGAGTTCAATCCCCAGAACTCAGGAGGTGGAAACAGGAAGATTATAAATTCATGGTCATTCTCAGCTACACAGTGAGTTCAAAGCCAGCCTAAGCTACATGAGACCCCCATAGCACATAAAGGAAAAATTTAAATTAAAATATTCAAAACAGAGCTGGAGAGATGACTTAATTGTTAAGGCACTTGCCAGCAAAGCCAAAGGACCAAGGTTCAATTCCCCAGTACCCACATAAAGCCAGATACAAAAGTCAGTGCATGCATCTGGAGTTCATTTGCAGTAATTAAAGGCCCTGGCATGCCCATTCCCTCTCTCTCTCTCTCTCTCTCTCTCTCTTTCTCTCTCTCTTTCTCTACCTCATATTCAAATAAGTTAATAAAATTATTTTTAGAATTTCTTTTAAAATGTTATTTGTTTGCTTATTTGAGAGAGGGTGAGAGTACAAGGAAGAGCAGAGAGAAATTGAAAGAGAGAGAATTGGGCATTTCAGGGCTTCTATACACTGTAAATAAACTCCAGATGCATGCACCACCTGTGTATCTATCTGGCTTATGTGGGTCCTAGGGAATCAAACCTGGATCCTTAGGCTTCACAGGCAAGTGCCTTAACCACTAAGCCATCTCTCTAGCCCAAAATAATTGTTTTTCTTTTAAAGGAAAAGTTTAAATTGAAATGTTCAAAACAGGGCTGGAGAGATGGCTTAGAGGTTAAGGCACTTAACTTAGGTGAAGCCTAAGGAACCAGGTTTGATTCCCCAGTACCCATGTAAGCCACATGCACAAGGTGGCACATGCATCTGGACTTCGTTTAAGGTGGCTCTTTCTCTAATAAATAAATAATTTTTTAATGTTCAAAACATGTGTTTTAGTATATTTTCTTTCACAATCTAAGCTTTGAAACATTCTCCAAACAATGCTGGCAGTTTGTGAAAATAACAAAATCTTGGCATTATTTCTTAGGTTCAATTCTACATCTAATTATGAGTATCTAGAAAAGTTAATAAATCAAATCAACAGTTTAATGGGTAAAAATCTACAAGGGAAAAGATTTTGCCCTTCTCAATTGTACATTTTATTTCCCTTGGCTCTCTGACACAAACACACTTTTTTATGCATTAAACGCTACCAATATACATTGCAGACACCATAGAAGTATAATCATGAGGAGAACTAGCTTGACGCCAAGCAGCATTCAGGACAGAAGAGTCCATGGGAGGCAGCACCATACGGGGGAGTCATCTTTATTGTCTGTCTCAGGACCCATTGTGTTCCACAATGCTTACAAGGTTCTTACAAGCCAGAAAATGTAAGAATCCAGCATTTTTTTTTTTTTATAAATCTCTAACATCTATCTCAGAAATAACAACAAAAGTAGGTCATTTTGTTGGCTTGAAAGCCTACAGGTGGATTGTAAATAGTCCCCGGTTCTCACAAAGAGATAAAGGAAAGGGAACAGGAGTGAGAAAGGGAGAAAGAATGGAGGAAAAGCTGATAGGCATAAAAGGATTCCTAACTCACAGAGACACAGCAGGTTTAAACGTTGCACATGCAAATCTATGACACATTCATCAACTTAAACTCTGGACTAAAAATAACCAGGTTCAGCTTGCATCTTGCTTATACGCTAGTCGTGGGCATCAAAGCATCGAGAGACGCTAGCGGTGGAAGGAAATGTACCACTCTGGTACTAAGCTAGAGGTGAGTTGGAGTAAAGGGGAGACAGAAATCCTCCCCACCCACCTGCCCACCTCTGCCCCAAGTCAATAGTATAGTGTAGTAGGTGATACCAGTGCCCACTTTTCCTGAAATAGACTCATCAATTATGCTTCAGTATGGCCTTCTATTGCATAAAACTTTATCCCTGGGGAGATGTAAGCACACATCTATTTACCTCAAGTAGGGCTCAGACCACAGACCAAAACCCAATTATGACCAAAAAAAAAAAAGTCCAGTTTTGGTGAACCAATAAAATTATCGGAGTTACTTCCAGTGCATTACTTATAGGCACATGGGTGACTAAAGGACAGCAAAGGGTGACTCATAGAGGCTGTATCATGGAGTTCCCCTCCTATTTAACTTTCTGCTACCTTTGTTCTGGAGCTCTTCCCAAGATCACTTGCACCCGAGGGGAGGGCAGGCAGGACCAATAGCTGGCAATCCAGGTGAGGGTCTTGTGATTGCCCAGCCCCTCCATCCAGTAATGGGCGCCATTTATCACAGCCATAAACTTGGTATCGCTATGCTTTTCTGATCCTAAGTTGCCTTGGCTATAAAGCCCAAGCATTCTTTACTCCAACATGAACTCATGCTATGCCCAGAGGAAAAACACTACGCAACACCTTCTCAGATGGCATTAGCCTTCCTGTGTTTTGACTTTTTCACCTCAAAAATTGGGATGCTAATAGTGGGAATACTGTGGGGTTGGAAAAATTCAATGCACAACTCTGGTTGAATCTTTGTCATAAGTTGTGTCCAAGGTTTCAAATAAAACAAATGAAGATGAGTATAAAATTGCAGAGAGGGAGCTGGGGTTAATGGTGCTGGCTTGCAAGCCTACCAGCCCAAGTTCCGCTCCCCAGTAGCCACATCAAGAAAGCCCGGACACAAAGCGTTGCCGTGTCTGTAGTTCAATAGGCCTGTATCAATGCAAGGCACAGTCAGAATCTGCAAGCTCTTGGGGCCAGCCAAGCTGAAACAGAGACAGTGGCAAAAACAATGATGACTGTCTCAAGTAAAGTGGAAGCCGAGAACACCCAGAGGTTATCTTCAGCACACACACACACACACACACACACACACACACACACACACACCACGATTAAAATCGAACTGCAGAGAGGTTCAGAGCACTTGAAAAATTCAGGGATGGCTGAGTGTCTCTTAACCTCCATCCCATGTATGCCAAGCTTGTGGTCTAACAAGGAAGACCTTTTCAAATTGTGATCCAGTATCCTGAGGTCTCTTGGCACCAATGTAAGGAAACAAGCCTGAAGACAGAAAGAATGAGGTCAGCACCGTGCGGGGGAGGGGAAGCCTGTGAATTTCTGTGACTCTCAGAAGTGAAATGCGGGCTGGAGAGATGGCTTAGTGGTTAGGCGCTTGCCTGCAAAGCCTAAGGACCCCGGTTCGATTCTCCAGGTCCCATGTTGTTATGCCCAGTTCTCGGCACCCCCAGTGACCACCAAGGAGAACCAAACACGTATGCAAAGGCAAGAAGCTTTATTTCGGGCTTAACTTCGGACTCGACTTTACCAATGCAGTGGATCCTTACAAGAGCCCTGAGCAGCAGGGGGCAGGTTTTTTATAGGGATTTGAACAAAGAAGTAAGGGAATGGTTACATGATTGGTAGATTTAAGTAGTAACTGCACTTGTATTTTTCTAATAGGCTTAGGATGCTGGGGGGCAGAGCTGATGGGCAGGGGACTAGGGGAAATTCAAGCAGATTAGGTAACCTTTATTGTGATTGGCTGTGTGTGTTTGAGGAACTTAACCAACTTGTCTTATGACTATAGAAATGTATGGCATAAGCAATTTGTGATCTTTTTTCAGTAACTGTTAAATTCTTATTTAAACCTTGCTGGGAAACAGAAACTTAGGCCTTCTTGTGATTCTGAAGCCTGTCATGGCATTCCTCTGGTTCCTGAGTCCTTCAATGTAAGCCAGATGAACATGGTGGAGCAAGTCTGGAGTTTGTGTGCAGTGGATAGAGGTCCTGGCATGCCTATTCTCACTCTCCTCCCTCTCTCTCTCTCTCTCTCTCTCTCTCTCTCTCTCTCTCTCCCTCCTCTGTCTTTCTCTAATAAATAAATAAAAATAAATAAAATCCTTTTTTAAAAAGAGTGAAATGCTGTTGGCTTTTCACTCAAGCGTTGCAGAAGCTGTATCTCTAAACAAGGACAGGACCCCCTGGGCACTCTTGATGGCTGACAGCTTTCAAGTGGCACAATGTTGCGAAAAGACTATTTCTATTCTTGCAGAGAAAAACCTGGCACCTCGTGACAAAGGCTTTATCCAGGAGCGGAAGGGGGGCCTGCAAGGCCTTGCTATTTTGCTCGCCTGCAGTGAAGTGAAGGGCATTGGCGACGACAAAAGGTATTTTCCCTTCTGCAGTACTGAGAGGACCATCTGTTATCCTGCCACGGTGCAGTGCCAGGGAAATCCTTCATGAGAGAGAACCTTCCTGCCAGGGTTCCCTGGAAGCCCTCCCCAGACGATCACGCCCACGCGCAGGAGCGCGCCACGCTTTCTTCCCCGGGCTGCTTCTTTGTATTTTTCCTTTTTATTATTCCGCAGACCCAGGCAGAGAACAGCGTCTGCGATTTACAGCTAGCAGGAGGAGGCTCTACCTTTAAAGCTGCCAGAATTTTTATTATTATTGCTATTTTAGCTCTGGCATGTAGGAAGGAGGAGCTAACCCAAAAGGTTTCCCCCGCTAGAGGAAAGACCCTCCAATTAAGTCTCAGAGGGACGTGATGTGTTTGAACAGATAGGTCCCTGGGGGCTGACGGACAGGCCACCTTCTTGCTGATGGTCAGCTACAAGTGACAGCTCTGAGGAGTGAGTGGCTTGCCACACACACACCCCCTCAAATCGCACAAGGGAAGAGCCAGGTTGGTGTCCAGGCAAGCCCAAGTGGGAAGCAGTGGGGACGTTTGTTCTCTGATGAGGCGGCCCATGACACAGTAGCCTTCCCCTGGGGCGCAGACATGAATCCGGGGGGGTTTCTCTGGAATGAACGAATGCGACCACCCTCGCGCACCTGTAAGCCTCTCTACCAGTGGGCTCTGGGGGTGTAGAAAGGAAACTTCCCTCTGCATCACCTTGCAAAGCTCCATCCTGGGTTTCTCTTCCTGAGCGAATTCGTGTTTCCCTGAACTTGTTTTCTGTGCCTTTTGGAACGGCGAGGAGCTTTCTGCAGTGAACTGGGCAAGCTCCGTGTCTGCCAAGGCAGGTCAGCCCGCTTCCTTCGGCTCTGCCCCTCCCAGCAAGGCCAGTGTCTGGCTGCAGAAGCGGCCGCGCCCTAGCCAGTGCACCTGGTAGCCTTGCAGGACACCTGAGTACACGAGCCAGGAAGATGCTGGTCGGTTTCCCTCCCTGACCTTTAGAAGTCATCCCCCGGGTGTCCTGAGTCACGATGTGGCTCAGCACTTCGCCTCGCTGCAACTGTTATCCAGCCAGGGAGGCGTGAGCCCGGCGGTAACGGGGACCTCAGGTGGAGCAGCAGCGCCACCATCCTCAAGCATGCAGAACTGCAGGGGGGGACGATGAAGCCTTTCCCAGCTTGCACCTGAGCTGCAGAAAGAAATGTCAAGACGCTATCACTCAAACCAGGAAAGTAAATAAATAAAGTAGAGGTTTACTCGGCACCCCTTGAACCTAATCAGTGTGAGCAAGCAAACGTAGGTATGCGGCTAATATAACGACGAGAGAGGTTTCAGTTTCTTGGTTCTCAGCATTTGAGATACCTACAAAAGACTACAGACCGATGTTTCCATCAACTGTAGACCACATCGACAGGGGTCACCAGGTTCTTTCCCTTGGTGATGTTGTAGCGATCTTAAACTAGGAAGCCTGAATGATAAGGAAATCACCTAATGATGCATTTTTTTCACAGCGAATCCCTGTCATTAAGTGACACGTGACTGTAGGAATTGCTTCTGTGTAGGCAGTCTTTAATGGTACTGAAAGTGCTCTGACAAATGAGCCCGACTCCTTTCTGCATCCGTTGTTTCACGAAACTCACAATTTCATTTCTACTACTGCACACACAGGATGTCTTTGCACGAGTGGCCAAACTAATTTCCCAGCCCATGGTTGTCTTTTAGGATATGACATTACTACCTTTTCAAGACTGGAAAACTCTTTGAGATTAGAAGTCTAAAGAACAGTACGTACCTTCACTAGCAATGACCAGATTGAGAAAGTTCTACCCAAGTGACAGATATGTAAAATTACAAGCCAAAAGTGCTTCTCCAAGTCTGTGGGGAAGGACATTTGATGGCTGGCTTCCTTGGAAACAAAACCATTAACAAAAGAACAAGTGATGTGTGGGGGAGAAATGTCCCTTCGGGAATGCAGAGTAAGTAGGAAGAAATGCCAGTGAAACATTTGTGAGACCTTAAAAATAAATTTCCTTGTGCAAAGAAATACCTAATATGATAAAATTAAGAGTATATCACATATCCTCCCACACTGCTTACTCTGGCATGAAAAGCAATAGTATTTTCCAAATTTTGACGAGTCTCATTCAAATCATCCATATGTTGCAAGTACAGTTACACAAGCACAGATCGGAACACAGGAAGGGATTTGCAAATCACCTAGTCCAACCCACTGGTTTTGAAAGTAAAGAACCGAGGTTCAGAGAAGGGCGGAGACTTAATACCAGCCATCAGCAGACTTACCATCAGGCCAGAGGTTAGAACCTAAGTGCCCTGACCCAACTCAGAGATCTTCCAACAGCTCTCTCAGTTCCATTTCAAGCTGCCTCTGAAAACGTCTTTCCCTCGCTCTGTCCCGTGTGTCACACTGAAGAGACCACCAGTGAGCCTACTCTGTATGAGCCCTCAGAGGATCCTTAAGCCTTTCTTGCCTCTGATAGCTATTGCGGCCTCTCTGTCAGGATACTGGAAAGAACCATATTGCGTGCAGACTTTTGGGAAAGAGAATTCATCAATGGTCTTAACCAGAAGTAGAGACTGCAAGCCTCTGGCTAGCCAGACCAAAGGTGCCAAATGTTGCAATAGTGGCATGTCTGTTATGGGGAAAACCAACTTTTCTCTGATTGGACTTGAGGTCCACTCCACGAGAGGGAGTACATGTGTAATACTGAAATCCTAGTCAAAAGATTGTGGCTGAGAGGTCATAAGCCCTAGGGGAGTGACAACTACTGTTGTCAGGCTAAATGTTTATAGTGTGCCCACCAAAATGCCCTCTAAACATTGATGTTTATGCCTATATATTAATGCTACTCTCACTGTTGATTAGAGAAGCTTCTCTTTTCAAATGGTGGTGACCACTGGGGTGACTCAACACACACCACTGTGCTGAGAAATGACAGTGGAGAGTATTCAACACTGAGACATCATTACCATGCCCTCCAAGGGTCAGGGTCCACTGTGGAAGAGGTAGCAGAAACAATGTAAGAGCCAAAAGAAAGGTAGGGCTGTTTACAGTGCTGTCTTCCAGACACAAAATGGCCTTGATACTCATGACCTCACAATGCCTAACACAACCCACACAAACCTTCACAAGAGAAGGGGAAAATGATGTCACCAAAATAGAAGAGAGACTAACTGGAAAGAAGAAGGGATTCAATGGAGGGAGGATTTGAGAGGGGGAAATAAGAGTGGTAAGAAGAAAATATCATGGTTTATTGTCCATACTTGTGGAAGTTGTCAACACAGAAAAAAATTTAAAAATACTTATAGAAGAAATGAATGAATAAAAAAGAATTTTTTTAATTTATTTGAGAGAAAGAGGCAGAGGGAGACAGTGTGTGTGAGAGTGAGAGAGAATGAGCACACCAGGGCTTCCAGCCACTGCATATGAACTCCAGATATAAGTGCCACCTTAGGTACTGGGGAATCGAACCGGTGTCATTTGGCTTTGCAGGCAAGCACCTTAATGGCTAAGCTATCTCTCCAGTTCTAAAAGAGATTTTTTTTTTTCTAAAATAGGATCTTGATCTGGTCCAGGCTGACCTATAATTCACTATGTTGTCTAGGGTGGTCTTGAACCCATGGCGATCCTCCTACTTCTGCCTCCCAAGTGCTGGGGTTAAAGGCATGTGCCACCACGCCCAGCTTTTAAAAGGGTTTTTAAGAGTACAAAGGCTAAAGATATTTCATAGATAAGTCAATCTTTGGCTGGCCAACCTTTGATTTTGCATTTAGACAATGGTCCTCAGCTTCTGTGCTTCTAAATAAATATGCAATATTAGAGTAGATTTGGTATTTTTTTTCCCCCTAGTCATACTAAGATCTGAAGACCAAAAACTAAACAAAGTTCCAAGTTCCTCCCTCTCAGGATGGAAGTGGCTCTGGGCCTGTGGTTAGAAGTACATGGAAGTTGTGTTTTATTAGGGAAATATTAGAATCACAGCACTGGCATACACTGCTCTGGCTTCTACCTCCTACCTTCACATACAGAGAGCCTAAATGAGCCAACAAAAATCCTTGCTTCTAAATAAATAAAAATAAACAAAAAAAATTTTTTTAAGGGCTGGAGAGATGGTTTAGCAGTTAAGCGCTTGCCTGTGAAGTCTGAGGACCCCAGTTCGAGGCTTGATTCCCCAGGACCCACATTATCCAGATGCACAAGGGGGCGCACACATCTGGAGTTCGTTTGCAGTGGCTGGAGGTCCTGAGGCACCCATTCTCTCTCTATCTACCTCTTTCTCTCTCTGTCTGTTGCTCTCAAATAAATAAACAAAAATGAATAAATAAATAATCCTTGCTTCTGAGGAAGAGAAACTCGGAAATATAACTCAGGATAATAAAGACAAACTTCCTGCTATGATTTCACATCTCACAAAGATGTGAAAGGAAGAGACCCTTAGGGATCAACAGATATTCATTTATATAGCAAACATTTGGATCTCTAAATAGTTTTTCAAATATATATAATGTTAGGTGTCTTCTTTAAACAGTTGGGAACTTTAGTTGTGAAGAAAGGTCAGCACTTAAAGAGACTCTCCATGCTTTCAAACTTTAAAAAATTCAGAAGTCGGGCTGGAGAATTGGCTCAGCAGTTAAGGCACTTGCCTGCAAAGCCTGACAACCAGGATTCAGTTCCTCAGTACCCACTTATAGCCAGATGAACAAAGTGGCACATACATCTGGAGTTCATTTGCAGTGGCTAGAGGCTCTGGTATACCCATTCTCTCTCTCTCTCTCTCTCTCTCTCTCTCTCTCCCCGTGTGTGTGTGTGTGTGTGTGTGTGTGTGTGTGTGTGTGTGTGTGTCTATGTCTATGTCTCTGCTTGCAAAGAAATTTTTTTTTTAATTCACAAGTTATCTTAATGGTATGTGCTGATCTTTTGGCAGCCCCAAGAGAACCTTAATGATTCCTTCTGGCAGGTATTCCTCAGTGGAATCCCTGTGCACACACACACTGTAAAGTTTTGACAAACTGATGCCCCTTAAATGTTTCCTTAAGACACCACATTTCTTTTCTACAACCACTTGGGAGCTCACTACTACTTCCATAGAAATCACTCTGAATGAGCTACCATTCTTTGCTGGGCTGATGCCACACAGTTTTAAAGTTTAGCAACTGAAGCAGGGCATGGTGGTGCATACCTTTAATCCCAGCATTTAGGAGGCAAAAGTAGGAGGATCGCCATGAGTTTGAGGCCATCCTGAGACTACAGAATGAATTCCAGGTCAGCCTGAGCTAGACAGAGACCTGACCTCGAAAAACTAAATAATAATAATAATAATAATAAATTAAAAATAAATAAATAAATAAAAGCTTAGCAACCTAACACTAAAGCTAACTACAAATAGTTACCACATTCCCTAGTTCCTCTTACTGAGGGTACCCAAATCTTTGTACATTTCAATCAGATGTATATCTATACTAATAGAAAAACAAACTCTACTCTTATAAAAAAAACCTGCTAAAGTCAGTTGACAGTCTGTTTTTTACAAATTTCTTTTTCTTTTCTTTTTGTCAGTTTTCCTCTTCTTTGATGCTCCAAGTCTTTTTTTTTTTTTTTTCCCCTTTGGTTTTTTTGAGGTAGGGTCTTGTGCTGACCTGGAATTCACTATGTAGTCTCAGGGTAGTCTCGAACTCATAGCAATCCCTCCTACCTGTACCTCCCGATTGCTGGGATTAAAGACGTGCACCACCACACCCAGCTGATGATCCAGTTTTTTAACCCAACAACAAACCTTTAAGCTCTAGCCCACGGAGACTCTGAGACCATCTTTGAATTCTCACAAATTACTCACAACTATCTGAGACACCCTGGATTCTTCTGACAATCACAAACCCAGTCTCAATAAAAACATCCTAGTCTAAAAGAAATCGTAATTATCATTATAATCTTCCAATAATATGGAATTCTTATTATCTCGTTTTTGAGTTCTTTGTATATCCTGAATATTAATGCTCTGTCAGATGGATAGCTGGCAGATTTTCTCTCATTCTATAGGTTGCCTCTTTGCTGTATTCACAGCGTCCTTTGCTATTTAAAAAAAAAAAATAAAACTTTTTAATAGGTGCCAGTGGTTGATTAGTGGTTTTATTTTCTGAGCAATTGGTGTTATATTCAGAAAGTCATTGCCTATACCAATATGTTGAAGGGTTTCCCCTACTTTTTCCTCTAGCAGTTCCAGAGTTTCCGGTCTGATATTAAGGACTTTGATCCATTTGGACTTAGTTCTTGTGCATGGAGAGAGATAAGGATCTATTTTCATCCTTCTACATAGAGATATCTAGTTTTCCCAGCATCATTTGTTAGAGAGGCTGTCTTCTCCATTGAATATTTTTGGCATTTTTTTTGGCAAAAATTAGATGACTATAGCTTCCTGGATTTATACCTGGGTTCTCTGTTCTGTTCCACTGATCTATGTTTCTGTTTTTGTGCCAGTACCATGCCTATGTACCTGGCTTTGTGGAAGTAGGCCCTGTTACCTTTTGGGATTGTTTCCAATCTCACCTATGCTGGGTGCCCATCTTGATCTCTCTCTGTTGTGCTGTGGACTTGGTTAGGCTGCTTGGGTCACTGGATCTGCCGTTCTGATCAGCTGTGCTGGATGCTGTGCAGTGGTGGGTGGGTGAGTTCTCCGGTGATTTACAGCACTAGAGGTTGGAAGATTGGAGGCTGTGCAGGATGCCTGGAGTTGTACTGGACCTGCTCAGCTCTTCCCATTTGTGTTTCTATTTGACTCACTCTGTTTTGCACTTCTAGTATTTCTGATTGGCATTTTTTCATTATTCCTGTTTCCTTACTCATATCTTATATTGACCTCCTTATGCTCAGCTTGTCACTGCTGTCTTGTCCTTGAGTTTCTTGACTTTGCAAGGAGGCTGTTATGAGTGGAAAGTCCCTTCTCCTGGCTTCTGCTCCTGCAGCTCTGTGCTGGCTGGGCAGGCACTTGAACTGGGGCTGCCGTCACCTTGGCCAGACTCTGGCTGGTTTCCTACTTGCAAAAAGCTATGAGTCTCTCGTGCTTCTCTGCTGTGGTTGATAATTCCTTATGCATCTTCACTTTTTGGTAGAAGAGCATATTTTGCTGTTGTTCTGCTTATTTCCCTCCATAGGCTGTGTTGGTGTGGCTACTATGCCACCATCTTACCCGGAAGTCAAGGGCACTTTTAATTCAACCCTCATTGTGTAGTGATATTCTGTGACTCTCATGGGTATAATAACAGCCCCATGGTGAATATCAATAACTCCACTGAGATGGACCCTCAGAAGAATGGAGGCACAGAAGAAAGGATATGAGAGATACAAGGGAAATGGGACCAACAAATGATTTGTTCATACAATAAAGTGTATAATTAATTTTTTTTTTTTTTGATTTTGAGGTAGGGTCTCGCTTTAGCCCAGGCTGACCTGGAATTCACTATGTAGTCTCAGGGTGACTCAAACTCACAGTGATCCTCCTACCTCTGCTTCCAGAGTGCTAGGATTAAAGGCGTGTGCCACCACACCCCAGCTTCACAATTAATTTTTAAAAAGGGAAAAAAGAATTGCTATGGTCAATAGCCACATCTTTATCTTACCAAGAAAACAGCAGGAGAAAGACCAGCTATATGAACAGACCCCTGCAAAATCAGATTTATATCATGTTCGTCCCACTTTGAAATCAGTGGTATTGCTAATCAGGCAGAAAAACTAATTTGCCCACTTGGATTGATTTAGTAATGCCAACCACACAGCTCTGGTGATTATCCAGCCTTTCATTAAAGAAAAATTTTTTAATTTAAAAAAAAAGAAAATTTCTATATTTATGCTATGTGTTCAAATCAAGGAGAATCACCCGCAAAAAATGTTTTAAAAAAAAAAATCACCTCCAAAACTAACCATTGGATAACACTGCTAACTCTAATGAGATAGCCACATGTGATTTCATTTTAACTCCACATAATTTAGCCATTGCTGAATTTTTAAGAGAATGTTTGTTTTGCTTATAAACTCAGACTTACTATTTAATTAAATTCCATGATAAAACAATGCTTCAGTCAATATTGAAAAATCTGGATATTGCCTTATAGGAGTCTCCCAGGAGGGAAAAGGAAAGCCTGGGCTTTCTTTTTACTTGTACAGATATTACTTGAGGGAAAAGGAAGACTCCTAGAAAAGAACCTAACCGCATACATTTTAGGGAAGTTCAGCTACTTTAGACACTGGCTGCTGCTATCACTGGAATTTTCTGCAGTAAAAGAGGAATGTTATCCGCCCAAGGTGCTTTCCCCTTGTCTCCTCTTGTTACGCTGCAGAGATTCTCTATAATCAATTCCAATCAAGTCTGTGCCTATGTCCTATTGGATTCTTTCAAAGAATGTTCTTTTTCAAGACCAATATCTTTGTGCTATTAACCTTTGAGCAAACCTCTTGCCAGAGCTGCACATCAGATTGAATTCTGATCACTTGCTCTTCAACCTGTCACTGTTCTCTTTTTCTGGCTCTTTCCCAATCTTTTTAAGCAGCCACCCTGCAGTCAAACATTGGCAAGCCTACACAAACTGCTCCCCCACTCAAAAAAAAAAAAAAAAAAAAAAAAAAAAGCCTTTAAAAGAATTCCCCCTAATTGGATCAGAAAATTCACTTGTTCCCTTTCTCCAAGGGTGAATTAAATTGAAAAACCCTGTAGGCCATCACTGAATTCAATTCAGCTGGGATTCATTGAGTCTTAACTATGTTCAAGAAACTATAATACACACTGTGGAACTTGCAGTGACAAAATAAAGCTCCTGTCCTCAAGCTGTTTATAATCTAGCAAGACCAAAAACATATCCTGCAGTCCCTTGGGGTTAGCCTTTACTAGAATATATTTACTTTGGAAGAAAACTTTGGAAGAAAAAGGAATCTTTGGAAAAGTTTTCTCTTACTTTTTTTTAAAAATTTTATTATGTTAAAACGTATCACATAGGAGATACCATTTTAATCATTTTGGCCTTATAAGCATGTATGTATATGAATGTGTGTATGTGTATTTGTGTGTATATGAGCACACATGTGTATTCACAGGTACATATACATGTATGTTGTGTACACAAGTGGAACCTAGAGATTGATGTCAGGTATCTTCCTCAATTGTTCTCTACCTTATTTTCTATTTCTATTTTTTATTTATTTAGAGAGAGAAATGGTGAGAGAGAGAGAGAGAGAGAGAGGACACATCAGGACCTTCAGCCACTGCAAATGAACCCCAGACACATGTGCCACCTGGTGCATCTGGCTTGTGAGGATCCTGGGGAATTGAATCTGGGTCCTTTGGCGTTGGAGGCAAGCACCTTAACCACTAAACCAGCTGCTCCACCTTTTTTCTTTTTTTAAGATGTCGTTTCTCACAGAACCAGGAGCTCACCAATTCATCTAGAGAAGCAAGCCAGCAAAGCCTGGGGAGCCTCCTGTCTTCACCTTCCCAGCTTTTATCTGGGTTCTGGGGATTCAAACTCGGGTCCTCATGCTTATGCAGCAAGCACTTTACCCACTGAGCCATATCCCCAGATCCCACTTATCCATTTTCAGTGCACAGAGGCAGGAAACAGGTTTTTCTACAGTTCAGTTGTCTTTGGACGCCTAGCAGCACTAGCACTAGCATTGTTCCAGGGGAAAAGAAGGACCAATCCTGTTAATATTGCTGAAGGACTTACAGTGGTTGCCACTAATAATTTGACTAAAGCAGCAATCCATTCAACCTCAGCCCTTCTGGATAATAAAGGCTTTTGTACTGATTGTCAAATAATTTAAAAATGCCAAAAGGAGGGCTGAAGAGATGGCTCAGCAGTTAAGACCCAGGTTCGATTCCCCAGTACCCATGTAAAACTGGGTGCACATGGTGGTGCATATGTCTGGGGTTCATTTGCAGTGACTAGACACCCTGGCATGTCCTCTCTCTCTCTTTCTCTCTCTCTCTCTCTCTCTCTGTCTGTCTCTTCCTCTGTCTCTTTCTCCCTCTCCCTCTTTCTCTCTCTCAAATAAACAGATAAAATATTATTAAAAAGAAAATATCTTTAAAAATGCCAAAAGGGGGCTGGAGAGATGGTTTAGCGGTTAAGCGCTTGCCTGTGAAGCCTAAGGACCCCGGTTTGAGGCTCAATTCCCCAGGACCCACGTTAGCCAGCTGCACAAGGGGATGCACACATCTGGAGTTCGTTAGCAGTGGCTGGAGGCCCTGGCGTGCCCATTCTCTGTCTCTCTCTCTCTCTCTCTTTCTCTCTCTCTCTCTCTCTCTCTCTCTCTCTCTCTCTCTCTCTCTATCTGTGTGTGTGTGTGTGTGTGTGTGTTTCTTTCTCTATCACACTCAAATAAATAAATAAATAAATAACCTTCTTTAAAAAAACTCATTAAAAAATGCCAAAATGACAAATCTTTTCATGATCATATAATCTTCCTTTCTCTCTGCCCCTCACCTTCTTCTCAGTATATTTCAGAATATGAGGGCAATCTGGCTGCTCCATCTGTCACCCCATTGATCGTCAGGGTTGATTCGGCTGATCTGGCTGGCTAGGCAGGTGTCCTCTTCCTCCCTTACTAATCCATGTGCTCCCTCCTGAAGCTGAGCACTCAGTCAAAAAGGATGACCTTCCCCAAGTAGGGGAGGACTGATCTTCAGCCAAGGGTATACGAGTAGCTGTGCTCCTGGGCTAGAACCTCCAAACAAGCTCTCAATATATTTCATTTGTTTCAAATATTCACTGTGCCAACTAGTTTTTGTGAAAAAGAATGCCGAAGAGAGGAAATAAATGAATATTTTGATGAGTGACTCAACAAGTTTGGGGGATTTTTATTTTTGAGGTACAGAAAAATATCCAAGTATGTACTAAAATCAAAACAAAACCATTTGGTTGCTGTGTCTATACAAGATTAACCCTATCCAAGGCAAGCAATCCCATTTACATGGACACAGAAAAAAATTTCATTTTGTCAATTTTTTCAACTTGTCAATAAACTAATAAAGCTTATTATATTTAAATAACTAGGGAAAATCTCCTTAGAAACTTTAGAAACATCTGAGAACTGCAAAAGACAAACAAAGCACAAACACAGCTATAATCACCATGTGATAATCTATGGATCTGTCTCTCTTCTCTCTATCTTTCTCTGTTTGCAAATAAATAATTTTTTAATAAAAGGAAAAAACCCACAGAAAAACAAAACACATGCAATCCTTTCTGCTTAAATATGTTCCCAAAACTTCAATACCAATCCTTTGTGATAACTCACTAGTATTCACATCTTGCCAGAGATGAGGAATAAGATAAGGGTAGAAGGAATCCAGTGCTAAAATGGAACATACCAGCCTCTCATCTAAGTCTCTTGCTGATCCCATGAGACAGATTACTCAGTCTATCAGGACTCTTCTCTTTATTTGACTTAGGAAAGAAAACCAGACAAAATATAAGGTACCCATTTATATTTGGATTTCATTTAAGTAATTAATAGTACTTTTAATATTATGTATGTTCCTTGCGCTAACAACAAAGTAAAATGCAATATCACGCAATTTTTCTTCTGAAATTCCAGTTTATCTGAGTGTCTTGTGTTTTTATTCGTTATATCCAGCACAAGAGAATTAAAAGTCCTCGCTCAAAGCATTTATTTAGGTTAGAATTTGATAGACATTTCAGTAAGGATCAAATCCCCTGAGTTTCTGAGTCAATGGTTAGGTCTTGACAACTTGCACTTTCTACACATCCCAAGTTTTCTGATGATTCTGGTGATTGTGTTCTGAGGAACTGGTTTGAGACCACCACCTTCTGGTGGGGTGTTGCAAGACATCAGCGACAGTACCTGGCACTATAGAAATGGTGACTACATGAAGCCACTAATCATGGGCCAAAGAGATACAGTGCCCAACCACTGTCCAAACTCTTTCCTGAGGGGAGGGAGCCTGGTGAGAGCCTGCTCTCCCAAGCAGGGCACCTCTGACAGATTATAGAGCAGTTCCGCCAAAGTTCACTCTGGTGAACCAATGAGTTTACTGGTCTTCTTTACAGGGTATGGGTCAGGGGGTGCTTACACAAGCCTTGAGGTCCCAAAGCATCTGTAGCACGCGAAAGTTACATCTCAGACTTGATGACAACCTCGCCACAGCTCCATAGAGCTCCCAGTGCCTTGATCTTCCCCCCACTTATATACACTACACCATGTGACCTTGTGGGTCATTGCACATTGCTGGTGCGAGGGATACCTGATTAGAATAAAGATGTTAGTTGCTTTTCTAGGGGGACTGCTTCACGTTTCACACAACATTGACTATCACTCAGTGGCTTTTACTCTTTGCTTTTTGAACAAAGCAGAAAGTGGTGATGGAAATATGTAACCCTATCATCAATACTGGGAAGCTTTCTCTTTTTAAGGTCATGACCGTCTTTCTTACTTCTTTCCCAGACTCCAAAATTTCTATGGAACTTCCCTCTAACATTGCCCTTGAGAAAAACATGACGAAGTAGGGCATAATGGCACACGCCTTTAATCCCAGCACTCGGGAAGCAGAGGTGGAGGATCCCTGTGAGTTCGAGGCCACCCTAGACTACAGAGTGAATTCCAGGTCAACCTGGGCTAAAGTGAGACCCTACCTCAAAAACAAAAACAAAACAAAACAAAAGAACTTGACAAAGGAGACCCATAGTGTAACACACCCCACAGGAAAACAGCCATGACACTGTCCTTTACAAATTTATTCAATGGGGAAAGTTTTTCTCTGGCCCCTTGACAAAGGCTGGGCCAAACCCATGACATTTTTTTCACTTTTAGATGACAGACAGTTTTAAGGTCACCTTAAGTCAAATACACTATCACACTTAAGAAATTAGACCACCTAAGGGCCACAGGCAGCTGTAGCCATGGCTGGGGGGAAAAAAAGAAATTAGACCATCTAGCACACCACGTAATCAATAGCCTAAATTGGACTTAATGCACCAGGTGTTCCATTTTTTTCAATACTGACTCAGCAAGCTTGAGAACTCAGCAAGCTTGTGAGGTGTAGGGGAAAAAAAATGCAAGTATGTTTAAAAATCAAAACAAATCTGACTTCTGTGACTAAGGAAGATAAATTACTTCTGATGCAAGTAATTCTGTTCACATGAATAAGAAAAAAAAATTTATCAATTTTCAGCTCATCAATAAATAAGTAAATCTTGTTATATTTAAATAAATTGGAGAAAGAAAAAAGATCCTTTGAAGTTTTAGAGACATCTAGGGACTCCAAAGAAAAGACATACAAAGTATGAACACAGCTATAATCACCAATACGACAGCCCCTGCATTTGTCCTTGTTAGAAGATCACTCTCAATAAAGAGGCTGAGTGGCTCTGAGCAGCTAAAGAGAGGCAGCTTATCTTCAATCTTGCAAGGTCTGGCACAGCCCAGAAAAGAAATGGCTATACACAGCCTACGCATAGACAATAGCTCTTAGAGCCCCTAAACACAGCAGCTCTCTTACCCCTCTTCCCCTGGATGGGTATTTGGGGAGGCACAATCTTTCTGGTGTTCTAATGTAACCCCTGCCCTGAGTTTCTTTGACTTCGTTGTTTAGCTGACCTTGGCTTTGATTCTGCTTTTTTAAGACATGAAGGTTGTTTTTTTTTTTTGTTGTTTTGTTTTGTTTTAATCTCTATCTTGAGGCTTTGACATCGACCGACCCAAGTAATCACTGAGTCACTTCAGAGCACAGTCTGTAAATTTCCATTCTGGACAAAGAAATCTGAATGGCAGGTGTGTAGTACCTCTAGTTTGTTAAGCCTGTAAACTCAAGTCTTATGTGAGAGAGATAGATAAAAGATAAATAGATGACATCACTATTATATTCTTATGTCTTACATCTCCTAGTTCACCTAAGGAATCAGATAAAAGAATTAAGTTTGAGCCGGACGTGGTGGTGTATACCTTTAATCCCAGCACTCAGGAGGCAGAGGTAGGATGATCACCATGAGTTTGAGGCCACCCTGAGACTACACAGTGAATTCCAGGTCAGCCTGAGGTACACTGAAACCCTTCTCGGAAAAAAAAAGGGACATTAAAAAAGCACAAAGACACAAGATGGCACATGCATCTGAATTTTGCAGTGGCTAGAAGCCCTGGCATACCCATTCTCTCTCCCTGTCTTTTTCTCTCTTGCTTGCTCAAATAAATAAATAATTTTTTTTAAAAAGAAAGCACGTAGAAAAGTGAAATGCCATACATTTCTCTCTTCTTAAATATGTTCCCACGACTCAAACATCAAATTCTTTTATCTGATTGCCTCACTAAAGAAATATTTTTTCCAGATCTATCCATTTTCCTACACATTTCATAGTTTTATTTTTCTTTATAGCTAAATAAAGCTCCATTGTATATATGGAGCATGTCTTCATTGACTATTCATCAGTTAATAAACATCTAGGTTGATTCCATTTTCTAGCCATTGTGAAAAAGAGATTCAACGAACATGAATTTCCAAGTGTCTCTGTGGTAGGATATAGAATCCATTGGGTATAAGCCCAGAAGTGATACGGCTGGGTCATATAGTAGTCCTATTGTTAGCTTGTTTAAAAATATTTTTTATTTATTTTTATTCATTTGTTAGAGACAGAAAGAGAGGAAGAGAGAGAGAAAATGGGCATACCAGGGCCTCTAGCCACTGCAAATGAACTCCAGATGCATGCGTCACCTTATGCATCTGGCTTACGGGGGTCCTGGGGAATTGAACCAGGGTCCTTTGGCTTTGCAGGATAATGCCTTAACTGCTCAGCCATCTCTCCAGCCCCTATTGTTAGCTTTTTAAGGAACCGCCATACTGATTTCCAAAATATTTTTGCTAGTTGTCACCCCAACCAGCGTGAACAGGGTTCCTTTTCTCTCACACTGCTGTCAGCATTGCTGTCATTTGTTTTCTCTTTTGTTTGTTTGTTTTCTTGATGAAGCCATTCAAACTAGTGTGAGATGGAATCTCAAAGTAGTTTTAACTTGCATTTCACTAATGGCTAAGGATGTTGAACACTTTAAAACATTTGTTGATAATTTGTATTTCTTCTTTTGGAAACTTTTTGTTTATTTTCATTGCCCACTTTTTGGTTGGTCTGTTCATTTTCTTGGTATTAATCCTTTGCCAGATGTATAGATTTTATTCCATGATGGAAGCTACATTTTTACTCAGTTGACAATTTCCTGTGCTATATAATAGCATTTTAGGTTCATGAGGTCCCATTTGTTGACTGTTTGCATTATTTCTTGGCCAACCAGAGTCCTCATCAAAAAGTCCTTCATATGCCTATATCTTCTTTTTTTTTTTTTTTTTTTTTTTTTTTTTTTTTTGAGGTAGGGTCTCACTAGAGCCCAGCCCACTCAAGCTGACCTGGCATTCACTATATACTCTCAGGCTGACCTTGAACTCACAGCGATCCTCCTACCTCTCCCTATGACTATATCTTGAAGTTTATTCCGTACTCTTTCCCCTAGCAGTTTCAGAGTTTTGGGTCTTAGATTGAGGTCCTAAGTCCATTTGGGGTTTATGTTTGTACAAGATGAGGGATAAAGGTCTAGTTTCATTCATCTGCATACAAATATCCAATTTTCCCTGCACCATTTGTTAAGAATATCACTTTTCTCCAGTGTAAGTCTTTGGCATCTTTGTCAAAAGTCAGATGGCTGGGGCTAGAGAGATGGCTTAGCAGTTAAGGTAGTTGCCTGTGAAGCCTAAGGACCCATATTCTACTCCTCAGGTCCCACATAAGCCAGACACACAAGGGGATGCAAGTGCAAGGTCACACTTGGGCACAAGATTGCACAAGCATCTTGAGTTCGATTGCAGTGGCTAGAAGCCCTGGTGCTCCAATTGTCTCTTTCTCTCGCTCATTTAAAAAGAAAAAAAAAAAAAGAGGGGCTGGAGAGATTGCTTAGTGGTTAAGGCACTTGCCTGGGAAACCTAAAGACCCAGGTTTGATTCTCCAGGTCCCACATAAGCCAGATATACAAGGTGGTGCGTGCATCTGGAGTTCATTTGCGGTGGCTAGAGGCCCTGGCGCACCCATTCTCACACACTCTATCTCTCTCTCCCACTTTCTCTGCTTCAAATAAATAAATAAAAAGAAATCTATAATGAAAACAAAGAAAGAAAAAATAAAATTGGGTGACTGTAGTTACATGTATTTATACCTAGATCCTCTTTTTATTGCATTGATCTATGCCGAACTGGGGCACTGCCCTAGAATCACAGAAACTTCCTCCTGGATCCATCTGCCCAAGAATATGAACCAGCTGTTTCCCAAAGCAGAGCCTGAAGGAAGGGACGCTGACCCCTGGGGTCGTTTAAAACTAGAATGAATCTGCTGCTGCTTCTCGGCCGCTGTCCTGATTGATGTTTCTATGGCTTCCCTGCGGCTGCCGGGCACTCACTGGTGTCTCCACTGGACAGCAAGAACTGCTGAACGTCGCATGGACAGAGGGCAGGTCATGCGGGAGTGAAGGGCAAGGAGCGTCTGACTTGAAATAAGTCTTTAAACATTTGTTAACAGAAGAGATTAAGAGGTACTGCCGGCTGTGGTGGCGCACGCCTGTGATCCCAGCACTCGGGAGGCAGATGGGAGTGCAGGAGGGAGGGGTTCTTCACCTCATTGCAAACAGAAGGCAGAGTAAGAACTCGTGACTGGTACCGGAAACCTAACCAAAAGTCTATGGCTGGGGAGGTCAGAAGCCCAGCAGGGGTCTGCCTAAATGGATATATTATGCCTACCAAACTGCCCTCGAAATACTTATGTTTATGCCCATTTACTAATGCTACTCTCACTTTTGGTGAGAGAAGCTTCTGTTTTCGGATGAGGGTGACCACTAGAGAGACTCAAAACTCACCAAGGTGCTCAAAAGAAATGACAGCAAAATGTTCAGCACTAAAAACTATCACACCCTGCAGGGCTCAGGAACCATTGTGGAAGAGGTGGCAGAAAGAAGGTAAGAGCCAAAGAAGGGGAGGAGTGCTTTGTAATACTGTCTCCCAGACACAAAGGGACTACAGTATTCATGACCTCACAGCAGCTGATGCTACCTACACAAAACCTGCATAATAGGAGGAAATGAGTGATGTCATCAAAATAGAATACATATTAGTTGTAAAGAAGAAGGGATTCAGGCTGGAGAGAGATGGCTTAGCGGTTAAGTGCTTGCCTGTGAAGCCTAAGGACCCCCTTTCAAGGCTCGATTCCCCAGGACCCCCTTTAGCCATATGCACAAGGGGGCACACGCATCTGGAGTTCGTTTGCAGTGACTGGAGGTTCTGGCGCACCCATTTTCTCTCTCTCCCCCCCCCATCTTTCTCTGTCAAATAAATAAATAAATAAAATATTTTTAGAAAAGAAGAAGAAGGTATTCAGTGGAGGGGAACAGAGATGGTGGTGGGAGGGGATTATGATCATGTGATTTTGTCTATATGTATGGAAGTTGCCAATATAAGAAAAAAGAAGCAAATAGAAAAAGCTACCAGGGACATGCCCCCTCAGTCACATACGTCCTCCAGTTATGCCCACCTCCTACCTTTCACCACCTCCAAAATATGCCATAACATTATGAATCTGTCAAGGGATTAATCCATTCATGACTTCAAAGCCATCACATTCTAATGGTTTCTGTATAAATCCTCACAGACACAACCACAGATGTACTTCACCTAATCTCCTTTCAAGCTCCTGTGGTCTAGTTGACAACTACAGCTGCAGAGTAATTAATACTTAGAAGATACTGAAAGTACAAAGACATCTGTGTAGATCTGTCTGAACAGATCCCAGTGCTTTGGTTGCTTCCCACACTCTCGATGTATTTAGGAGACATCTCTGAGGCATTTTCTTTTACTTTCTTTTTTTGTTCTTTGTTGTTCAAGGTAGGGTCTCACTCTAGCCAAGACTGACCTGGAATTCACTATGTAGTCACAGGTTGGCCTCAAACTCACTGTGATCTGCCTACCTCAGTCTCCTGAGTGGGGTGCTGGTATTAAAGGCATGTGCCACCACACCCATCAACATTTTCTTTTATACGTGTATATATCATGTATGTTGTGGCGTGTGGGTCGGTGTACACATGTATATGTGCTGATGTAACAGTCCATGAGTGTGCCTATGGAGCCAAAGGAGAACATTATGTGTCTCCCTCTACAGCTCATCCACCTGTTTTTCCTTGAGATGGAGTCTCTTACTGATTCTGGAGCTCATTTTCTGTGTGACCCCCCCACAGCACTGGGGTTACAGATGCGCATGGCCATGCCCAGCTGTTTGCATAGGGGCTGGGGAAATCAAATTTGGATAGTCTCAGGCTCCCCCAGGTCCCCTCACACGCTCATGCTTAGGTGGGAAGCATACTTAATTGCTGAGCCACCTGTCCAGCCCCTCCTAGGCATCTCTTAATCCAGTCAAAGTCATAATCAAGACTAACCATCACACCGGGCATGGTGGTGCGCACCTTTAAGCTCAGCACTCAGGAGGCAGAAGTACCCATAAGACTACTCAATGAATCCCAGATCAGCCTGGACGACTAGAGTGAGAAGCTACCTTGAAAACCAAAGAAGAAAAAAAGGATTAACTATCACAATTAGAAATTATTTATGCTTGTTTTAGAAATTAAAGGCCAATATAAAATTTATGCACCTACACCTACATCAAGTTATTTTCTTTTAATACAGTGAAAAAATATCTTAAGTGTCTCATCCAAACTGAAAATGTAGTAAACTTCCTAGTATTTGGGGGAGGGGGGATTTCTTTGGTTTTTTTTTTTTTTTTTTTTTAACTCTAGCTCAGGCTGACCTGGAATTCACTGTGTAGTCTCAAGCTGGCCTCAAACTCATAGTGATCCTCCTACCTCAGCCTCCCAAGTGCTGGGATTAAAGGTGTGCACCACTATGCTCGGGCCCCTGTTTTTTAATATATTATAATTATACACTATAAAACAGAATAATGGGGGCCTGGGAGATGACTTAGTGGTTAAAGGTACTTGCTTGCAAAGTCTGTCAGTGCAGATTCAATTCCCCAGCCACCCAAGCACATGTACAAATAAATAAATTTAATTAATTAATTAATTAAAATAAATAAAAATTTAAAAACAATATGAGTTTTTCAGTTAACCATGTATAGATGTCTTCAACTCCTTTCCAGTCAATCCCAACGTGCAGAAAACATATTAAATTTTATATGGTCATGAGACAGGATGGGAAGAAGTGGCAAGGGATTTACATGGATGAGGGAAGAGAGAGATGAAGTGAATTCACAAAGGAGGGGTACAGAGCTACCGAAGTGTACACAGGGAAGCCTAGAGATGACTAGGGCTAACAGCAAAGCTTCTCAGTTACACAATGGGCACAACGTGATAGATACAGCCTGGCATGTGGCCATGACGACTATGGGAACTACAAGCGGTGGCCAGCAGCATTGAGGGGGAGGGGTAGACAGGCAGGCTGTCCCTGTGATTGGACCTGAATTTGAACTGGTAAACAAAAGACACCAGAGTTCCCATTTGATACAGGAAGGTAACATGGTATTGCTATGTGGGAACACAGAGATCCCTAGGGATGAGAGTATTGATTGGGGACAAGTGAATGGACCTGCCAGTCCAGAGGTGGGCGGGGGGGGGGGGGTTGCATTCTATATCACACTCAAATAGCCAGACATGGTGTTACAGTCAGGTTCACATTGCTGGTAGAAATCACCCAACCAAGAACAGCTTGTGGGATAAAGAGGTTTATTTTGGCTTACAGGCTCGAGGGGGAAGCACCACGATGGCAGGGGGAAACGATGGCATGAGCAGAGGGTGGACATCACCTCCTGGCCACCATAAGCTGGGCAACAGGAACAGGAGAGTGTGCCAAACACTGGCAAGGGGAAACTGGCTATAACACCATAAGCCCACCCCCAACAATACACTGCCTCCAGGAGGCATTAATTCCCAAATCTCCATCAGCTGGGAACCTAGCATTCAGAACACCTAAGTCTATAGAAGACACCTGAATGAAACCACCACATTCCACCCCTGGCCCCCATAAACTGATATCCATAAATTAAATGATGTAAAATACAATACATTCAGTCCAACTTTAAAAGTCCCTATAATTTTTATCAGTCCCAATGAGATTCAAATATCCCCATAGTCCAAGATCTTTTAATTGAGCCATAACACCAAAAATCCCCCAAAACCCATAATGGCACAGAATAAACACACTGCAAAAAATGGCACTGGGCATAGCAAAGAAATATTCAACCAGTACAAGATTTAAACAGGGCAAACATCAAACTCTGTAGCTCCAAGTCCAACAACTATAGCAGTGACAAGTTTCCATGTCCAATAATTTGAACCAGCAACAAGTCTCTGGAGTTCCAAATCCGCCCCTACAGCTAGGCTACTCACAGTCCTGGAAAACATCATCTGTGACTGGCAGCTCTCCTTGGCAGCCATATTGTGGCCCCAGCATCTCCACTGGGTCTCCACTGCTGCTCACAGTTCTTCCTCATGGCCCCATGGGGTCTCCAGGCAGGCATCCAGCAAACTTGCTTCTCACTGCCCATGGCTGTTTCCAAAACATAAGACCTTGTTGCAAACTCAATGACCCTCTCTTTCCTGCATTTCTTATGCTCCACAATACCAGGTAGAGTGCCAATTTGTTAATCCAGAGGGGAATAAAGCAGACTTTGAAGAACAGGACACTCCTTGAGCACTCAGTCCCCTTTAAAAGAGTCTACATTCTTCCTGTTGCCCCAGTGCAGGTCAGCTGGCCCAATCTCAAAGGTTGTAATCTCTCAATTGGCAGCTGAACAAGCAGCAGTTCACCCAAAGATTTTTCTTTCTGTGTCACATCCCTCTGCTCACACCAGGTCATTTCTACACAAAGTAATCCTGTGCAACTTCTCAGGACACAGGCAAAACAACAAGCTTTTCATACAAACTGCCTCTAGCCCAGTCCAAGCAAAGCTCTTTCTCACCCTCCTAAGCCAACTCTCATAGTCCATAGTTCTTACTACATTCAGGTCTTTCAACTCTAACCAGAATAATCCATCAAGCTATACTTACAGCACTGCAAGGCATTTCTTAGGCCAAGGTTCAAATCCTTCCACGTTCCTCTTGAAAATCAGCTCCAAAAGCCCAAAGCCACATAGTCAGGTATCTAGCAGCAATCCCACTCCTCAGTACTGATGCAGTCAGGTTTGCAATGCAGGTAAAAATCACCTAACCAAGAGCAGCTTGTGGGGAAAAAAGAGGTTTATTTTGGCTTACAGCTTGAGGGGAAGCTCCATGATGGCAGGGGAAAATGACGGCATGAGTAGAGGGTGGACATCACCCCCTGGCCAACATCAGGTAGACAATAGCAACAGGAGAGTGGGGCAAACACTGGCAAGGGGAAACTGGCTATAACACCCATAAGCCCGCCCCCAAGAATACACTGCCTTCAGGAGGTGTTAATTCCCAACGGCCATCAGCTGGAGAGACTAGCATTCAGAATACCTAAGTTTATGGGAGACACCTGAATCAAACCACCACATATGGCTTTAGTTAGTCTAGTCACAGTGTGCAGCAAGGACCAGCAGCCAGATGTTGCTATGTTCAGCAGAGAACCCCCTCACACGCCTGCCGCTCCCACGACAGCACGGTGTGTTCCTCTTACACAGACAGTGGCCATCCTGCAGAAAGTATGAGTGTGAGGGAGTAAAATCTGAAAGACTTAAACATTTGGCAAAAAGTATCAAGTCATCCAGAGATAAAAACTAGACATGAGACCAACTTTGAATAGACTGAATATTTTAGCCTCATCACTTAAACTATTTCAAGTAGAAGAGATTAAAATATTAGTGATTGCAAATTAACTTATCCATGCTACTTAATTAGCTTGATGAGGAAGGCCAAGGGAAACTAAAACCTCTGGCCACATCCAAATGCAAAAGAGCCAATGACTATTTGCCCTATACAAGCCAAGGATTTGCATTTTCATTTCACAGGCAATTGGATGTTTTCAGAGGCTAGTTAATATCTCTGGCTCTTTCTGAATTGTAGACCTCCTTGTTCATCCGAAATGCCTGGTTTATCCAAGATGAACACATACTGCTCCTGGAACAAGGACCCTCACCTCTACTTCCCCCAACAACCCAAAATAAACCATTTATTTTTTTGTTACTTTTTATTTATTTATTTATTTTAGAGTGACAGAGAGAAAGAGGCAGATAGGGAGAGAGAGAATGGGCACACCAGCCACTGCAAAGGAACTCCAGATGCATGCGCCCCCTTGTGCACCTGGCTAAGGTGGGTCCTGGTGAATCGAGCCTCGAACCAGGGTCCTTAGGCATCACAGGCAAGTGCTTAACCACTAAGCCATATCTCCATCCCCAAAATAAACCATTTTTGGTGGAAATTACAAGGTTTTCTGTTAGAAGCCACCATCCTGAGGTTGTTGTAAACTCTAAAATAATCTGGCCTGGTGGATATATTCATTCAAAATTTTATTTTAGCCCACATGATCTTCTTTTCCTGAATCCCAAAATATATGAAAAATACTTAAGGACTGGAGATGGCTTAGCGGTTAAGGCATTTGCCTGTGAAGCCTAAGGACCCAGGTTTAATTCCCCAGTACCCATGTAAGTCAGATGAACAAGGTGGCACATGTGTCCAGAGTTCATTTGCAATGGCTAGAGCCTCTGGCATGCTCATTCTCTCTTTCTCTCTATCTGCATCTTTCTCACTCTCTAATAAATAAAATAAAATACTTCAGACAACAGAATGGTGATGAATTCTCTTATATAAGCTGATGATATCTACAGATATTGTGATTTTTTTTTTGTTTGTTTTTTAGGGTTTTTGTTGTTGTTGTTGTTGTTGTTGTTGTTGGTTTTTTGAGGTAGAGTCTCACTCTGGTCCAGGGTGGCCTGGAATTAACTATGTAGTCTCAGGGTGGCCTTGAACTCTCGTGGATCCTTCTACCTCTGCCTCCCAAGTGCTGGGATTAAAGGCATGCACCACCACACCTGGTTTGTTGTTGTTTTTTTAAGATAGCATTGTAATATCACTAAAAACATCCTAGACCTGCGGAAAGGATTGTGGAAATGATATGTAATACATTAATTCTAACATGCTGCTTCCTATATGCCATGGAATAATCTTTTTTAATTTAATGCTGAAAATATTAGATTACTTCTAATGTGAAATAGTTTTTAGTTATAGCATTGTGAAAAGCTTGCTATATGTGTCTCTTGGTAATCTCTGGGAAAAAAATATGTATGAAAGCAGAGACTGCAAAGGACCCCCTTGTCAATTGTGTTGGTACATCTTGGCTTCAGTGCTCACCATTGCCATCACATTTTGCTTAGGTACAATCTCAACTCCTCTGTTCTCTTTTTTTTTTTTTTTTCATTTTTAAAAATTTATTTGAGAGAGAGAAAGAGAGGGAGGAGGGGAGAGAGAGAGAGAATGGGCATGCTAGGGCCTCTAGCCACTGCAAACAAATTCCAGACACATGTGCCACCTTATGCATCTGGCTTACATGGGTCCTAGGGAACCAAACCTGGGTCCTTTGGCTTTGAAGGCAAGTGCCTTAAACGCTAAGCTATATCACTAGCTCCTCTGTTCTCCTTATTCCCCTATAAGATACAGTTTTTTAAAAATAATTTTTATTGGGGCTGGAGAGATGGCTTTGCGGTTAAGGCATTTGCCTGCAAAGTCAAAGAATCCTGGTTCGATTCTCCAGGACCCACATAAGCCAGATGCACAAGGGAGTACATGCATCTGGAGTTCGTTTGCAGTGGCTGGGGCCCTGGCATGCCCATTCTCTCTCTCCCTCCCTCCCTCTCTCTTTCTCTCTCTCACAAATAAATAAATTAATTAAATATATTTTTGAAATGTTTTTATTTATTTGAAAGGAGGGAAAGAGAAAGGGCACACCAGGGCCTCTTGCTACAAATTAACTCTAGACAGAGGTAGGAGGATCATTGTGAGTTCAAGGCTACCCTAAGACTACATAGTGAATTCCAGGTCAGCCAGAACCAGAGAGAGACCCTACCTTAAAAAAAAATGTTGCAGTGAAATGCTTATGAATGCTAGGTTACATATTGTGGTGGTTTGATTCAGATGTACCCCATAGATTTGGGTGTACTGAATGCTAGGTTCTCAGCTGATGGAGATTTGGGAATTAATGCCTCCTGCAGGCAGTGTATTGTTGCAGGTGGGCTTATGGGTACTATAGCCAGTTCCCCCTTGCCAGTGTTTGGCACACTCTCCTGTTGCTATTTTCCACCTCGTGTTGGCCAGGGGGTGATGTCCACCCTCTGCTCATGCCATCGTTTTCCCCTGCCTTCTTGGAACTTCCCCTCAAGTCTGTAAAGTTGGTACCAAGGAGTGGTGTCATTTGCTGCTAGACACCTGACTGTGTGGCTTTGGCCTTGTGGAGCTGATTTTCAAGAGGACTTTGGAAGGGTTTGAAATATTGGCCTAGTAGATGCCTTGTAGTACTATAAGTGCAGCTTGGTGGACTATTCTGGTCAGAGTTGAAAGACTGGAATGCAGTAAGAACTATGGACTGTGAGGTTTGGCTTATGAGGGTGAAAAAGAGCTTTTCTTGGACTGGGTTAGAAGCAGTTTGTGCAAAAGGCTTGCTGTTATGCCCTTGTCTTGAGAATTTGTGCAGGGTTGCTTTATGTAGAAATGGACTGCTATGAGCAGAGGGATATGACATAGAAATGAAACCTTTGGACTAAAATCTCTGCCCATTCAGCTGCAATTATATAAGAGATTACAACCTTTGAGATTGGACCAGCTGACCTGTTCTGGGGCAACAGGAAGAGTGTAGACTTTTGAAGGGGCCTAAGTGCTTAAAGAGTATCCTGTTCTTCAAAGTCTACTTTATTCCATCCTAGATTAATAAATTGGCATCCTGCTTGGTATTGTGGAGTGTAAGAAATGAGAAAAAGAAAGGGTCATTGAACTTGCAGTGCAGTCTCATGTTTTGGAAATGGCCATGGGCAAGTGTGAAGCAGGTTTGCTGGATTCCTCAATGGAGACCCAATGGAGCCATGATGGACCATAAGTTGTAATAGAGACCCAGAGGAGATGCCAGGGCCACAAGATCGCTGCTAAGGATTACTGCCAGGCCTAGATGAAGTTTTTCAGGGGTGTGAGCAGCCTAGCTGGAGGAGCAGAATTGGAACTCCAGAGACTTGTTGCTGGTTAGAATATCTGACTTGGAGATTTGTAACTGACTAGAGTTGTTGGACTTGGAGCTTCAGAGTTTGATGTTTACCCTGGTAGTTTTAAATCTTGTATCTGTTGAATATTTCTTTGCTATGCCCAATGCCATCTTTTGTAGTATGGATGTTTATTCTGTGCCATTATGGGTTGGGGGGGAGGGATTTTCTTGGTATTATGACTCAGGTAAAAGACCTTGGATTATGGGGATGTTTGAACATCATTAGGATTGATTGAAGAAAAAATGTGGACTTTTAAAGTTGTACTGAATGTACTGCATTTTACATCATGGATGGTTATCAGTTCATGGGGGGCAGGGGCAAAATGTGGTGGTTTGATTCAGGTGTCCCCTATAGACTTGGGTGTTCTGAATGCTAGATTCCCAGCTGATGGTGTTTTGGGAATTAAAGCCTCCTAGAGGCCGTGTATTGTTGGGGGCAGGCTTATGGGTATTATAGCCAGTTTCTCCTTGCCAGTGTTTGGCACTGTTGCTAGTGCCCACCTTATTTATGTTGGCCAGGGGGTGATGTCCACCCTCTGTTCATGCCTTCATTTTCCCTGCCATCATGGAGCTTCCCCTCGAGCCTGTAAGCCAAAATAAACCCCCAAAGCTGCTCTTGGTCGGGTGATTTCTGCCAGCAATGCAAACCTGACCGCAACACATATGATGTATGTTTCATATTTAAAAGAAATTCCCACAATATATCAGAACCCTAATACCTAAAATCCTTCTATTTTAGTGTTCCTCATTGGCCTCCTTGGCTCTTGCTACTCTGAGGACACAGCGCTACAGGGGACAGTGGCCTTGGTGGGAGAGAATAAGGGAAATCATATTGATGACATAATGCTTCCTTCCCTTTATTCAGACGTTCTTGCTAAATAACAAATGGTAATGTGTTTGCCATTCAAATTAGTTATGAACTTTTGTTTCTTTGTAAAAGGCAGAATCTTAAGGTTTCCTGTAGTAATTGTACTTTGACTCTGGACCTGAGTCTTCAGAGAGAATCTATCTGGTAAATGCAGTTCACTCATAGTGCAGAGTAATGACTACTCTGCAGGGGCATTGAGGGAGTTAGTTGGAGAGGTACTGCAAAGTGGTTTGGAGACAAAATATGCAAAATATGCAAAAATAAATGCTAAGTAGCCCTGTGTTTCTGGGAAGAGGTGCAGGAAATGTAATCAAGCAGAGCTCTCTGAGAGCTACTTCCACGTGCATAGCTAATGTTAATGAAATTATGGATCAAACTTCCACCAGAAATCCTTTCTTTCCTCCTGCAACAGTGAAGATAATTTCCACAAACAACAGAACAATTTATGCCTGTAAAAGATTTAGGCAATTCCAGAATTAAGAAAAAAAATAGGCTAATGCTGTTGATGTAGTCCACGTTCGGTAATTATCTGTTGGTGGCTTGACAGTTGCTTTTGAGCTCTATCCCTGTGCTTTCTGAATGCTCCTGAGGTGAAGTGAGCACTAGATGGCGCACAGGCGCCATGAAGACTGCAGGGTGCTACGGAGCCAGTGAGTTCTAATTTTGCAATTAGCCAACAATGTAGATAAGCAGAGGTTTAATTTAAGCAATTTCCCTCTCATGATACTTTCCAGGAAACCGTGACCTTTTAAAATAATGGAGGGACTGGAACCCGCTGCATTATTTTATTTTTGTATAAAGCAAGTTCAACTTGATTCTTACTTTGAAGGAGGCTGCTGCCACCTCCGTTTCACAATGTGTGGCATTAGTAATGGGTTATGACAGTGTTTCTTTCACCACTGTGTCACAGAAGCTGTGGGAAGATGACCTGAGATGTGAGCAAGCTCAAAAACGTACAAAGCCCAAGAAAACACCAAACCCCAACATGGCAGGGATTAAATCAAACCTCACAGTTATAACCTTAAATATTAATGGCCTTAATTCACACATTAAAAGATACACGTTGACAGGGTGGATCATAAAAATGGACCCTTCTATCTGCTGTCTTCAAGAAACCCACCTCACCACTAATGACAGACACCTCCTCAGGGTGAGAGGATAGAAAGTGATATTCCAAGCAAATAGAACTAAGAAACAAGCAGGTGTTGCTATTTTTAATATCTGATAAAATAGATTTCAAACCAAAAGTAATCAAAATGACAAAGAAGGCCATTTCTTACTCATCAAGGGAATGGTCTAACAAGAGGACATCACAGTCATAAATCTATACACACCAAACACAGGTACACCACAGTTTATAAAACAAAACCTAATTGACAACAAAACAGAAATAAATACCAACACCATCATACTTGGGGACTATAATACTTCACTATTATTAATAGACAGAGCATCCAAACAGAAAATCAACAGGGAAGTAACAGAGATCAATAACACCACAGATCAAATAGACCTAACAAATCTCTACAGAACTTTCCCCCAATTCTACAGAACACACATTCTTCTCAGCAGCCCATGGAACCTTCTCCAGATAGATAATTTATTAGGTCATAAAGCCTGCCTCCATAAATTCAAGAAAATTGATATAAGGGCCTGCATCATATCAGATCACAATGCTGTAAAGCTAGAAATTAACAAGATATGCTTCAGGAACTCCACCAGCTCCTGGAAACTGAACAGCACACTTTTAAACAATAAATGGGTTGTGAAAGAAATCAAAAAGGAAATTGTAAAATTTCTAGAATTGAATGACAAATGAGAACACAACTTACCAAAACTTATAAGACACAATGAAGACAGTCCTAAGGGGGAAATTCATAGTACTAAATGCCTTTATAACAGAGAGGTCCCAAATTAATAACCTAACCATCCACCTAAAGGCATTAGAAAAACAAAAAGAACTCAATCCTAAGAGCTCCAGATGGAAAGAAATAACCAAGATCAGAGCAGAAATTAATGAATTAGAAACTAAGAAAATTGATGAAACGAAGAACTGGTTCTTTGAAAAAATAAACAAGATTGCTAAAGTCCTGGACCATTTGCACAAGTAAAATAAGGAGATGTTTCAAACTAACAAAATTAGAAATGAAAAAGGAGAGGTTACAAACAGACATAAATAAAATTGGAAGAATCATCAGGACATACTCCACAAAATCGGATAATCAGGAAGAAATGGATGAATTCCTACACACATACCACCTACCAAAACTAAACTCAGAGCAGACTAATCTCCTAAATAAACCTATCACATTTATCAAGATTTAAAAAAATAATCAGGGCCTGGTGGCACACACCTTTAATCCCAGCACTTGGGAGGCAGAGGTAGGAGGATCGCCATGAGTTTGAGGCCACCCTGAGACTACATAGTGACTTCCAGGTTAGCCTGGGCCAGAGTGAGACTCTCCCTTGAAAAAAAAAAAAAAAGATGAAAAGATAAACCTCCCCAAAAAGAAAAGTCCAGGGCTGGAGAGATGGCTTAGCGGTTAAGCACTTGCCTGTGAAGCCTAAGGATCCCGGTTCGAGGCTCGGTTCCCCAGGTCCCACGTTAGCCAGATGCACTAGGGGGCGCATGCGTCTGGAGTTCATTTGCAGAGGCTGGAAGCCCTGGCGCGCCCATTCTCTCTCTCTTCCTCTATCTGTCTTTCTCTCTGTGTCTGTCGCTCTCAAATAAATAAATTTTAAAAAAAAAAATTTTTTTTAAAAAAAGAAAAGTCCAGGACCAGACAGCTTCTCAACTGAATTCTATCAAACCTTCATTGAAGAATTGACACCAATTCTTCTCAAACTGTTTCACATAATCAGAGTATAGGAAATGCTCCTCAACAACTTTTATGAAGTTAACATATTCCTAATACCAAAACCAGACAGAGATGCCACAAGAAAACTATAGGCCTATATCCATGATGAACTTACATGCAAGGATCCTGAAAAAAAAAATCCTTACAAACTGAATTCAACAACACAGCAAAAGCATTATCCACCTTGATTAAGTAGGCTTCATTCCAGGGATGCAGGGATAGTTCAACATATGGAAATCGGTCAACGTAATATCCACATAAATAAACTTACTCACAAGAACCACATGATCATTCCAATAGATGCAGAGAAGGCCTTTGACAAAATACAACACAGCTTCATGATCAAAACACTGGAAAGAATAGGCATGAGGGGTTTATATCTCAACACAATAAAGGCTGCATATAAAGCTCCTAAAGCCCAAATAATACTTAATGAGAAAGGACTCAAGGAGTTCCCATTAAGAGTGGGAACAAGACAGGGGTGCCTATTCTCACCATTGCTCAACATAGTACTAGAAGTCCTAGCCCAAGCAATATAACAGGAGAAATAAAAGGGATACAAATTAGAAACGAGCAAGTCAAGTTATCCCTATTTGCAGATGACATGATCCTACACATAAGTGACCTGAAAGTCTCCATCTCAAAACTTCTAAAGGTGATTAATTCCTTCAGTAAAGTGGCAGGATACAAAATTAACACACAAAAATCAGTAGCTTTGTTATATGCAAAGGACAAATATACAGAGAAAGAAATTAGTGAGTCTGTACCATTTTCAACAGCAACAAAAAAAAATTAATACCTTAGAATAACACTAACCAAGGATGTGAAAAGCCTATATAATGAAAACTTAAAAATACTCAAGAAAGAAATTGAAAAGGACTTGAGAAGATGGAGAGAATTCCTATGCTCCTGGGTAGTTAGGATTAATATTGTGAAAATGGAAATTCTACCAAAAGCAATATATAGATTTAATGCAATACCAATAAAAATTCCAGCATCAGGGATGGAAGGATGGCTTAGCAGTTAAGGCTTTTGCCTGCAAAGCCAAAGGACCGAGGTTCGATTCCCTAGGACCCATGTTAGCCAGATGCACAAGGGGGCACATGTGTCTGGAGTTCATTTGCAGTGGCTGGAGGCCCTGGTGCATCCATTCTCTCTCTTACTCTCTCTCCCTCTTTCTGTGTCCATTCTCCCTCCCCCCCCCCCCGCCTGTCCCCCAGTCTCTCAAATAAAAGTAAAAATAAAATTTTTAAAACTACAGCATCATTCTTCATAGCAATAGAAAAAATGATCTCAAAATTCATATGGAATGGCAGCAAGCCTTGGATAACCAAACATATTAGCAAAGGAAACACCTGTGCAACCCCACTGAGGAAGGCCACCAGCAAATGGGATTAAGGGCAAGGGAAAGGATGGTACCAACACATGCTGTATCCATACTAAGAATGTCCATAATGAATAAGTAAACTTTCTTTTTAAGGACTGGAAGGACAAGAAAGGCAATGGGGACCACCCGAGCAGCTTCACGGCAACTCCAGTCGGCATTGCACAACTTCGCCTCCCACATGTACCAGCACCTGGAACTCCACTAGAGACTGAACGACACCACGTGATCCCAGCCACCACTCCCCACATGGCATCCAGACCAGCTGTTCTAGAGGCTGACATAGTACACCAGAGAGGGAAGTGGCTTCAGCTTCGCAACATAGAAATTCCCACAGAGTAAAAAACTGGGCTGAGCCAGGTGTGATGGTGCACGCCTTTACTCTCAGCACTCGGGAGGCAGAGGTAGGAGGATCACCGTGAATTCAAGGCCAGCCTGAGACTACATAGTGAATTCCAGGTCAGCCTGGGCTACAGTGAGACCCTACCTCAAAAAAACAAAAAAAAAAAAGGAGTGGGGGGGAATCGCTGATTTACATGAGGCAATGCATACCCAAAATTAGGTGTAGAGTTTTGAAGTGGAAGCACTATCTGAACCTCTCATATCAGGTTGCTAATTTAAAAATAAAATAAAGGGCTGGAGAGATGGCTTAACGGTTAAGCGCTTGCCTGTGAAGCCTAAGGACCTGGGTTCGAGGCTCAGTTCCCCAGGTCCCACGTTAGCCAGATGCACAAGGGGGCGCACGCGTCTGGAGTTCATTTGCAGAGGCTGGAAGCCTTGGCGCGCCCATTCTCTCTCTCTCCCTCTATCTGTCTTTCTCTCTGTGTCTGTCGCTCTCAAATAAATAAATAAATAAATAAAATAAAATAAAATCCCAGAGTGAAAGAATTAAAAACCCAGCCCCCTGGGCAGAAATAGTGACTTGTTGGGTCTGATGTACATTTAGTATACTTTGCCTTTTTGAAATATGTGTCAGAGTTAACTTTTGACACTTTGGATTTTTTTTTTTTTTAATTTTCAAGTTTTTTCCCCCTGGAGGCAGGGTCTCACTCTAGCCCAGACGGGGCTTGAGCTTGCCACAATCTTCCTGCCTCTGCTTCTCCGTGCAGGCATCAAGGGTGTGAACCCCCATGCCCAACTTAACACCTTTGTTTGAATCTCCAGTCCTGTGTGTATTTTCTTTTAATTTTTTTTGTCTATTTTTTTAAATTTTTTATTTATTTATTTGAGATCAACAGACACAGAAAGACAGATAGAGGGAGAGAGAGAGAATGGGTGCGCCAGGGCTTCCAGCCACTGCAAACGAATTCCAGATGCTGCACGACCCCTTGTGCATCTGGCTAATGTGGGACCTGGGGAACTGAGCCTCCAACCGGGGTCCTTAAGCTTCACAGGCAAGCACTTAACCACTAAGCCATCTCTCCAGCCCATCCAGTGTGTATTTTCTATGCTGGCTTTGTTTGCTTGTATATGGCCCAGTTGGATTTTAGGGTTGTTCTGTGTTGTAGTTACCGTCTCACAGCTGGGACAAAACAGCCAATCAGAAGCAGCTGAGGAGAGGCAAGTTTTCATTTTGGCTTACAGTCTCAATGGGAAGTTTGGTGGTGGCTGAGGCATGGCATGGGCGGAGGCTGGACTTCACTTCTGTTACAGCAGGTAGAAAACAGCAGCAGAAGAGTAAGCTGTATTCTGGCAAGGGGGAACTGGCTACCACAGGCCAAAGCCTGGCCCCGGGGAACATCCCTTCTCCAGCAACTGGGGACCAAGCATTCAAAACATGAGTTTATGGAGGACATCTGCTTCAAACCACCTCATTCCATATTTTTCTACCATTGCTATCTCTCTACTACTCTTCCCAAACACAACTCATATAATTCCCCCTCTCTTTCCAATCTTGTCTCCTCCTTATGCCCTCCTCTCTATTGTCTAGAACTACAACCTTCCGTTGTATGGCAAAATTCCTCCGCACTGAAAGCTTGAAATTGAGAGAAGGCATGGGGAAGGTCATCAGACCCCCACCTGATATCTCAGGTGTACCCTGTGCCAGCATATCGAGGACAAAAGATTGAGAAATAGCGAGTCCACTGAGGTTTCGCTGTGCTCTGTAAATCAGTCCTCACCCCGAAACAAGGGAGGAGCACCTGCTGGTGTAATCCCAACATACCAAGCCCCAATGAAGTGCTGCTTTGTGGTCTCCATGCTCTGTAAGTACACTCTCACCCAGAGCCTGAGGGAGGACCATGAACTCCTCAAAGAAACTCACCTCTCTTTAAAAGACACTACTTGAGCTGGGCGTGGTGGTGCATGCCTTTTCCAGAAACACCTTGAATTCATTATGTGTTTGATATTGAATTAATTGTTTGTTGGTTGTTATACATTCAGAAAATTTTTTTTTTAATTTTTTGAGCCTAAGGCTTTAAAAAATATTTACTTGTAAACAGAGTGATGTGGCGGGGGGGGGGGCATGTGCACACCAGGGCATCTAGCCACTACAAATGAATTCCAGATGCATGTGCCACTTTGTGTACCTGGCTTTACATGGGCACTGGGGAATCAAACAATGTCATTAGGCTTTGCAGGCAAATGCCTTAACCACTGAACCATCTCTCCAGCCAAGACACCAATTTTTTTAAAGTATGCATTTGTTTATTTAAGAGAGGAGAAAGAGAATGGGCATGACAGAAGATGCTCTAAATGAACTCCAGAAACATGTGCCACTTTGTGGTCAAATCCAGGCTATCAGGCTTTGCAAGCAAGAACCTTTAATCACTGAGTCATCTCTCCAAGCCCAGAAACCAATCTTTGTGTATCATCCATATTCAGGTACATGATTCTACACAGTATTGCAATTAATATCTTAGAAGCAGAGTTCTAGAGCATTAACAAACAACTAAAATCACTTTCTTTCTTGCTGACCTGGATCAGAACACACATAGCCTCACTGCCAAAGGCCAGCTGGAGATGAACTGAGGTTCATGGCTCTTCAATCTCTTCTCTTCCCTCTTCTGTATAAATCTTCCTTTCACATTCTTGTTTTTTTTTTTTTTAAGTTTATCTACTTATATGGGGGTTTGCAAATGGAACTCCAGATACTTGTTCTACTTTTTATTTTTATTTGAGAGAGAGATAATGGGTGTACCAGGGCTTCTAACCATTACAAACGAACTCCAGACACATGCATCAACATGTGCACCTGGCTTACAAGGGTACTGGGGAATAGAACCTGGGGTTTCACAGGAAAGTGCTTTAACTGCTAAGTCATCTCTCTGGCCCTCTTGTTTCACTTTTTGAATCAGGTTTTACATGGGGGAGGGGGAGCTAAGGAATTGAACTCAGGTCTACAGGCTTTGTAGCAAGTTCTATCTTCCCAGTGCCCTTGTATTTTTTGCTGGGGGGTGGGGGGAGGAGGTGAAGTCCAGACTGAACCTGTTAACTCACTTTGTAGCCCAGGTTGGCCTCACATTCACAACGAATCCATTCCAGGAAGCTAATTTCTGAAGTTCATGTTCTTAGGAACTTTTTTTTTTCTTTTGAGGTAGTTTTGCTGTAGCCCAGGCTGACCTGGAATTCACTCTGTAGTCTTAGGGCGGTCTTAAACTCACGGCAATCCTCCTACCTTGTTCTCCCAAGTGCTGGGATTAAAGACTTGTGCCACCACACCCAGGAACATATAACACTTTTTAAACATGTGCTGTTATTTTTACTGAGGTTAACATACTCCTTTTCCTACATAGCTTTTGTGAGAATTAACCAATAAAAAGAGACAATTATCTTTTCAAATAATAATGTATTTTCAGTTCTACTAAACCACCATTTTGTTTGGTTTGGTTGGTTGGTTGGCTTCGAGGCAGGTTCTCACTCTAGCCTAGGCTGACCTGCCACTCACTCTGTAGTCTTGGCCTGGCCTTGAACTCACAGTCACCGCCCCCTACCTCTGCCTCCCCAGTGCTGGGGATTAAACGTGAGCACCACCCTGCTATGGCTTGACCTTACTCTTTGTATGGAAGAAAAACAAAAGGGGATTTACTTAAGCCCTCCACAGTTTCGCGCCACTCTTTACCACCACCCCAAACTCCCTAACTAATAAGGGATCCTTTGCAACAAAAGCTATCTTCCGCCCTTCTCAAGATGTCGCCTACACTTCCTTCTGCCCCCTTCGGGATGATCGTAGTAACCATCTTTAAAAGCGCGCACCCTCTGACCTTCTCAAAACAGTGGTGCGGCCGGGAGTGGTGGCGCCATGAGTTCGAGACCACCCTGAGACTACACAGTGAATTGCAGGTCAGCCCGGGATAGAACAAGACATGGCGGCGCACATGCGACGTGCCGCAAAGCGACGCCTTCAAAAATGACGCCGATGTCGTAAATTCACGTCGTAAACACAGCGGCGCTACCAAAGGCACTTCCGCTTGCGCTGCAAGAGGGCTTTTGAGGCCTTCCAGGATTTTGGGAGGTTCCTGCTTTGAGCCCGAACCCCGGGTGCAACCATGGACCGGAGGAAAAAGCCGCTGGACGTTACAGCCTCCTCGGTGAGTGCAGGCCAGGAGGGCGGAGTCGCAAGCTAGCTCGCTGTGTCACTCAGGTGCGGGGACCCGGCCTCTCCGCTTAGGCAAGGCCTCGCCGCGTTTTCTGTTTGCAGGGGGAGCCTCCCCAGTTTTCTTACAGGACCCCGATGGCGCTCTCTCTCTCTCTCTCTCTCTCTCTCTCTCTCTCTCTCTCTCTCTGCCCTCCATCAGGCGTCTGAACCAGGCTTCATCCCTCGCAAAGGAACCTGAACCTGCCTGTCCTCCGCCGCAGTCGGGCCAGGCCTCCCAGTCCGCAGGGATCTCCTCTTGATCTACTGACCTGTCCCCTTCCTGGCTCCATCCCCTTCAATATAGAGACCAGCAGGAGCCCCCCACCCCCCAACATTGCCGTGTGACCCACTTCACCGGACACTAAAGTGCCCTAAGATTCCCACCACCAGCAGCAACCAGTTAGTGTATTTGTTGGGTACGTTTCCTGGGAGCAGAGACTTAACTTTCAATTTACTTGAGTATTAGCATGGAAAAGGAATTACAAAAGTGAATCTCTTGTCTCCATAGTTGAATTCGTTTTCCTAATCTGATGCCGAAAATTGACAATGGTCGTTAGGTTTGCTTGAGGATTGAGAACAAGAACAAAGGCCATTAAAACGTTAAAGCCAAACTATGTAGATTGGTTAAAGCTTTCAGTAATTATAATCCAAATGCCACCTGGGGATTGATAATTTTATGAGCAGTTTTTAAATTCAGAAGTAGTTGCAGAATAGGGAAAATGTGTGACTAGAAAATTGATGCAGTTAAGAAGGTTTAGAAGAAGCAAAGAGCCCGGAGGGGGTGGCGCAAGCCAGCACTCAGAGAGCAGGGATAAGAGGATAGCTTTAAGTTGGAGGCCTTCTGAGACTACATAGTGAGTTCCAGGTCAACCTGAGCTGTAGTAAGACCCTATACCTTGAAAAACCAAAAGAGAAAAAGAAAACAAGGAAGAAGAGGTGAAGGTTTTCATTTATCTTCAAGAATGTAGAATATTGAGTACTGGAATGAAACTCAGTTGCATTACTAAAATCCCTGTTGTTAGTTGTAAGTGCGGTTCGCTCCAAATAGAAATCACTGAGCTCAGTCATTTTTACCTTATTTAAATGTGAGTAGTGATAACTGATTTAAAAATGCCTGTCCAGATAAGCATTTGTACCTGGACCTTATAAAGGAAATTGCAGGAGGGTTAAAAAACAAAAAAGGACATTGCTATTTATACAATTAATACAGCTGAAGAATAGATGCAGATATGTCCCCAGCTGGCACATTCTCTTCAACTGGGTCTCCCCCTTCCTTCCTTCTTCTTTCTTTCTTTCTTGCTTTCTTTCTTTCTTTCTTTCTTTTTTTTAGGTAGGGTCTCCCCCTAGCCCAAGCTGATCTAGAACTCACAGTGATCTTCCTACCCTGCTTCCTTGAGTGCGGGCATAAAAGGCATGCAAGCACCACATACATCTCCATTCTAGAACTCTGTGATTCAGTTAAATTTATAGTGTCTGAAACAGACTGAGTCAAACTTCCAGCAATACTTATCACTCACTCAGTCTGTTTAATTTCTTGCTTATCATTCAAGTTCTCAGCTCAAAACTCTGATCACTGTGGACCGAAGGAACTGCTCCCTAATGAGAGCTTTCTAAAATGCTACTTCTAATCTAAAGTCCATGTATTATTTTGCTGGTGTAATAAATTACCTCGCCTACTAGATAACAGGCTCTGGGAAGCATGCAGTATACCTAATTCATGTTTTGTATCCTGCTTTTAGGTGCCAAATGTCATCTGGGTGCTCTGATGCTGACTAAAAAGAAACATACCTCTGTAGAAAGAGTCCATTGTTGTGATGATTAAATGAGATTACCAGCTATTCCATTCTCCTTACCTGTGCCCTTTTCCCCATTCTTAAACCCTGTGATTAAGTTAAGCTTTCAGTTTTTGAAACAGACTAAATCAGTCATGCAGCTGTCCTTAAAGTATGTGCTCTGCAGAGAGGGTACTTCATAAGTTAGTTGAACCTAAATATAAATAATAATGCACATGTCATTTGTTTACTTGGCTGTGTCAGTTTCCACTTGGCAATGGAAGGCCTTGAGTGTTGCAAGAGTAGAAATGCATTTGCAATACAACTGAAATGATAGCTAGCTTGGTTTAATTTTGTATTGAATTCTACATGTAAACATTGTTCATGCTATTGTTGTTGTTGTTGTTGTTGTTGTTTTTGGTAGGGTCTCACTCTAGTCTAGGCTGACTGGGAATTCATTATGTAGTCTCAGGGTAGCCTCGAACTCATGGTGATCCTCCTATCTCTGCCTCCTGAGTACTGGGATTAAAGGCGTGCGCCACCACACCTGGTTGTGTTCATTTTAGAAAGCTGAAACCTTGCTTTGAGATTTACCATAACTTAGTAATCCTGCCAGAGTTGAATAAAAGATTTTTGTTTATTGGTGTTTTTATTCTAGTTGGTAGATCTGAAGGCTGAACTTTTCCGAAAACAAGAAGAATTTAAACAAGAAAAACTTCTGAAAGATTCTGGAGTTTTGGGAAAACCAAAGACAACTAATAAGGTAAAAAAAAAAAAAAAAAAACCTATCTCCACTGATTTCAAACATGGGAGAATTATACCACACTTAAGGTTTTGACAATGTCAGTGGTATTTGTAAACATAAATGTGAAAGATGCAAAGGAAAGATGGCTTAGCAGTTAAAGCACTTGCCTGCAAAGCCAAAAGACCCAGGTTTGATTCCCCAGAACCCATGTAAGCCAGATGCACAAGGTGGAGCATGCATCTGGAGTTCATTTGCAGTGACTGGAAGCCCTGGTGTGCCCATTTTCTCTATCTGCCCCTATCTATCTCCCTCCCTCCCTCCCTCCCTCCGTCCCTCCCCCCCCCCTCTCTCTCTCTCTCTCTCAAATAAATAAATAATTTTAAAGTGAAAGAAAAGAATCACTGACTTGTATCTGAACATTTACCTGAGCTGTATTAAATACTAAAATATAAAGTAGTATAAATACTTAATAACCCATTATAATTTCTACTTTTTTAGTGGGTTTTTTTATTTTAGAAAAGAGCATGCTGTTAATAAGTGGATTGTTCATATTCTTTTGGGAGGTTATCATATAGGTATTGTATATACAAATGGAGATAAATAGAACATACGGACATAGACACAAAATTTCAGGGACCTTAAGAGTTGTAAATCATTACTTTTCTAATCTTGTAGGTAATGATATCTACTGTCCGTATTACTATTTCTTTATAGTATACACATGTTCATTCAAACTTTGAATTAAGTTGTTAATGGTTAGGAGGTGAGGGTTAGAGTCAGTAGAGAACTAGTTCAGTGCAGTTCAGAAGGAAATTATTGTTATTGTACCGTTTGGGGACTTTTTAAACCTCAGCTTTGCCATGTGCAGACAGTCTATAGGGTATAGATTAGCTGCCAGAATAAGTAGTTAAGATTCATGAGTTCTGAGGTATTCCTCCTCATTTGCACAAGTTGATATTGTTTTGCTGTTTTGCAATCATGTGGTAGGTCTGTTTTGTCCCTTTGAATTATTCTCTAGAAGCCAAGTATCTGGAGCAAACAGAATGCAGGAGTTTCAAATCGAGCAGAGAAAGATGCTGAACAGAAGATCGAGGAGCAGAAGACTTTAGACAAAGCAAGGTACAGTTTAACACTGAACATGGAATTGCTGTACTCTGGAATTTGCCTAAACAAAGAAATGAATTTTCAGATTTTACTTTTTCAGACTTATTGAGTTGATATATAATAGTCATCTACCTAGTACTGTATACATATAAGTACAATATTCCTTAATATTTAAAGTGTGTTGGTTGGTTTAAAAACCCTTCCCTGGGCTAGAGAGATGACTTAACAGTTAAGACACTTGCCTGCAAAGCCTAAAGACCCATGTCCGATCTCTCTCCAGATCCCATGTAAGCCAGATGCACAGAGGTGAGGCAGGCACAAGATTGTACATGCCCACTAGGTGGTGCAAGCATCTGGAGTTTGATTTCAGTGGCTGAGGCGCTGACATGTCAGTTCTCTCTCTGCAGCTCTCTCTTTAAAAAAACAAACAACCACAAAAAAAAAAACCCCTTCCCTTCTGCAGCAAGGCATGGTGGCACACAACTCTAATCTCAGTACTCAGGAGGCAGAGGTAGGAGGATTACCATGAGTTTAAGGCCACCCTGAGACTACATAGTGAATTCCAGGTCAGCCTGTGCTAGCGAGAGACCCTACCTCGAAAAAAGAAAAACAAAGTCATCCTCCCTTTTTCCCTCTCCTGAATTCCTTTTCCACTTGATCCATTCTTTACAACTGACTTGTCCTTTTAAGCAGTTAAAGAATTGCTAGTCCTCTTACCCAAGATAAATATGAATTAATATGAGCACAGTGGCTGCTTTGTTGAGAGGCAATATGTCATTAATACATAATTCATACTTTCTTTGAAATAGACATTGTTGGGCTGGAAAGATGGCTTAGTGGTTAAGCACTTGCCTGTAAAGCCTAAGGACCCCGATTCAAAGCTGGATTCCCTAGGACCCACCTTAGCACAAGGGGCCACATGCGTCTGGAGTTCGTTTGCAGTGGCTGGAGGCCCTAGTGCGCCCATTCTCTCTCTATCTGCCTTTCTCTCTCTGTCTGCCTCTCTCAAATAAATAAATAAAAATGAACAAAAAAAAATTTTTTTTTAAGAAAAGAAATAGACATTGTCATGTTTTAAACAGACTTATCCTTGAGAGAAGAGCATTATACCTTGAATGGCCAGGATTCTGGTCTAAAAACAGTGATACAGAAAAGGCTTTGCCTTGAATTGCCAGCCCTCTTTGAAGGTTTTAAATGAAATTGTTTTTGTTTAGACACTTCTCTTTCTCGGTATGTAACTTAAGTTGTGTTTAGTAGTTAATAGGTGGAGTAAAATTGCTTTGTTCATTTGTCAGGTATTTATTGAGCAGCTACTGTGCACTAGGCAGTACTGGGCCATAGTGATATAAGAGACCATAGGCCACGAGCCCATGGACTACCATGTTTGTTGGCAAAGTAGATGGAGTAGGCCTAAGGGTCTCTTCAGGATGGGGTAGTAAGTGTGTCTCCCTTGACTTGCCAGACCTCCTGAGAGATGGCTGCTGTTGAGCTGACATGATGGTGGCCTCACTATGAAGGACAAGTTCTAAGACCATTACTAATACTTGTCTTTTTTTCACCTAGGGAAAAATTGGAAGAAAAAGCCAAGTTATATGAAAAGATGCTTAAAGGAGACTTTCCAGGTAAATATAATTTATTTGTACTTAGTTTACTGGCTGAAATGCATACAGATCTTCACTATTCCATTATCTATTTAAATAAGTATAAAAGGGAGAAATCTTAAAAAAAGAAAATCGAAGGGCTTGAGAGATGACTTAGCACTTAAGGCACTTGCCTTTGAAGCCTAAAGACCCGGATTCAGTTCCCCAGTAGCTGTGTAAGCCACATGCACAAGATAGCACATGCATCTGGAGTTTGCAGTGGCTGGCAGCCCTGGTGTTTCCATTCCCCCCCCCCCACACACACACCAATAAATAAATAAAATATTTAAAAAATAAACAGGCATGGTGGTGCACACCTTTGATCCCAGCACTCGGGAGGCAGAGGTAGGAGGATTGCTGTGAGTTCGAGGCCACCTGAGACTCCATAGTGAATTCCAGGTCAGACTGGGCTAGAGTGAGACCCTACCTCGAAAAAAGGAAAAAAGAAAAAAATAATAAATCGGGCCTGGAAGATGGCCATGGTAAAGGTGCTTGTTTGCAAAGCCTGTGTAAAGCCAGATGCACAAAGGGTATATACAACATCTGGAATTTGCTTGGATCAGCAGGAGGCCCTGGCACATCCATATTCATCCATTTTCTCTGTCTGTGCTTATAAATAAATAAGATAAAATACAGTCAAGGGCTGAGGCAGTGGCTTACTTGGTAAAGCACTTGCTATACAAGTAAGTATAAGGACCTGCTTTTCCACCTCAGCACACATGTAAATGCTAGATGGGCGTGGCAGCTTGCCTGTAATCCTAGTAACACTGTGCTGACCCAGTGGATGCCAGAAAGGTGATCAGTGCTGGAGGGGACAGGCAGATGTAGTCAGATCCCTCCGTTGCCCTTTGGGCAAACATCAGCAGGTGGAAGAAAAGGGCACAGCACCAGGCAAACTGAGGAAGAGGGTTTACACAGGCCACTGTAGCTTACAGTACACTGTGCTTACGGGAAAAATTATTGGGTGGACTTACGGCTATATTCAGGTGCTGGTTGCCCTTTTCCAAAACTACATTTTCTGTGTTTTTAATTGTGTTCTGTGTTGTGCTTATTCTTTTTTTTGTACATACTTTATTTAAATTTGTTTATGTTTTTGTTATTCCCCTTCATACAATCATCTAATTTTGTTTATGTGTTTTGAGTAATGCGTCTTTCATTTCTTTTTTTTCTTTTTGCCCGTTTCCTGCTCCCTGTTCTCCTTCACATTTAGTGCTTTGACTTTACTTTGTTGGTTTTGTTTTTGTAATATTGTTATGTTTTAATTTTTTTCTTTTCCTTTTCTTGGGGGGGGGCGTTTGAGGTAGGTTCTCACTCTAGCTCAGGCTGACCTGGAATTCACTATGGAGTCTCAGGGTGGCCTCGAACTCACAGTGATCCTCCTACCCCTGCCTCCTGAGTACTGGGATTAAAGGCGTGTGCCACCACACCCAGCTTTCTTTTCTTTTTCTTGAAGGGCAAGGTAAGCAGGATTTATTTTAGAATAGTAAAGCAGAAAGCCTCTGAGTTGGGAGGGATCCCAAACAGTAATCCCTGTTATTATTTTTCTATTCCCTTTCTTAAATTTATTTCTACTACAGTTTAACATGCCTTTCCTGTATACTGTTAGCTATGAATTTCTTAAAATCAAATAGCTGTGTTGTCTTAAAGTGGACTTCTGAGACCATTTTGCTTGCTCAGATAAGGATGCTAATAAGGCAGCAGAAAACATAAGGCTTTTTAAAAGGCTCTTGTGGTCCATGTTTCCATGGCCCATTTACTGCTTCCCGTCAGGTGCCGGGCGCTCTATGTCTTGGTAAATGTCCTGGCTGGAAGCAGACTGGTGAGCCGTTGGCTCAATGAAGCAGTGAATGTGGACCCTTCTTTTCAGTTTGAGCCGTGGGCTGCTTCTCTGATGTCAAGAAACTGTGAACTGATTTCTGTATCCTAGATGAGGAGGTGGAGGACATGTACCTCGTGGACTTCACACAGAAGATCATAGATAAACGGAAAGAAGTGGAGGCACTTGGCGCCAGTAGAGAGTCTCGAAGCACAGGAGAAAGGGATGACAGTGACGAAGAGCTTTCTGAACGAGACATACCGCCTCCCCAAGACCCCAGCGAGGAATGGTAGGTAACGCTGGGGATTAGGTCCTCAGTGTTGCACTGGCTTTTTGGGAGTGATTTTGTTTGTGTGGTTGTTGCCGCATCGCTCCCTATTCTACCCAGGTTTTCAGTCTTCCAAGGCCCCTCTGAGTTAGAGTGAATTGTTGCCGTGCTTTAGAAACAGGAGCTCCAGTGGAGAGGTCATTCCAAGTAATGGCCAGGCGTCTGCTGTATGCCAGCACTTTGCCAGGCCCCGGGGTACTCAGGGATGGGCATTGGCACCTTTGCTTGGTGGCTTAGGCAGAAGCCTGCTCCCGTGAACGGCTGGTTCACCCATGTCCTAGTCCGGCAGCCAGGGGAAGTTCTCTCCTTGGAAGCAGTGCTTTCTGATTCCAGCAAAGAGCAGCTGGCAGAGGTGGGTGAGTAAGCCACATTGTCCTCTAATAGTGAGGTGTGGGTTGCAGCCCCACCTTGTGCCTGTGTGGCCTTGATTAAGTTTCTGGCCTTTTGAGTCCTAGTTTCTTCCCTTGTAAAGGAAAGATTGCAGTGCCTCATTCACGTAACCATTTGCCCCTGAATTCCTTCCTGTAAGTAAATGTTTTCTGAACTCCCACAAGCCCACCCCGGGAAACATGAACAGGTATTTTGTAAAGCTTTGCTTTGTTTTGTTTTGTTTTGTTTTGTTCTGTTTTGTTCTGTTTTATTTTGTTTGTTTTGTTTGAGGTAGGGTCTTATTGTAGCCCAGGCTGCCCTGGAATTCATATCATCTCAGGGTGGCCTCAAATTCAAGGCAATCCTCCTACCTCTGCCTCCCTAGTGCTGGGATTAAAGGCGTGAGCCACCACATCCAGCGTGTAAAAAGTTTATTATTGAACTTTTCTTGAGTTATATATACATGAAATTTGAAGGAACTCATCCAGTCTTTTCCTTACAAAGAAAGCAGAATGAAAATTCCATTACAATGACTTTCTTCCTAGATGAAGTCAGAAATCTGGCAGGTGACTAGGCCATAGAGATGTACTAATGTCCTAGGACTGAGCCTGTCCTCCCACCCTCCCTTCAGACTCCGTCTTGATTATGGTAGTAGTTCTGAGAAACTGCACAGGACTGCTTGTGGCCTTTGTTGCCTTTTGCTAATCTCTAAGGGCAGGCATTTATGAGGGAAGAAAACAGTCCTTGCTACTTATAGGTGACAAAGAGTCTACATCTTCATACTGTTGAGATGTCCACAGTGGTCCATGTATTTCTTACCTTCTAAAATACATATCTGGGCTGGAGAGATGGCTCAGCAGTTAAGGTGCTTGCCTGCAAAGTTTAACAACCCTGTTTCGATTCTCCAGTATCATGTAGTGGTACGTGTGTCTGGAGTTTGTTTGCAGCAGCTAGAGGCCCTGGCCCGCCCATATTCATTCTCTCTCTCTCTCCTTGCAAATTAATGAATAAATTTTAAAAAAATTTAAGTACATATCTAAAGTTAGGGACTATTTTGGGTAGGTTAGGGGTGTTTGCTCTAAAGAACCAAAGACAATAGCTGAGTGTGGTGGCACATACCTTTAATCCCAGCTCTCGGGAAGCAGAGCTAGGAGGATTGCCATGAGTTCAAGGCCACCCTGAGGCTACATAGTGAATTTCAGGTCAGACTGAGCTAGACTGAGACCCCACCTTGAAAAACCAAAACAAAAAAAGAAAGAACCAAAGAGAAGAGCATACAGTCTCTTTTCTGTGCCTTTATCATTTCTAGACTAAGTATTTACTCCCTCATTTGAACTAAAGTGGTATTTAACATACTCCCTTGCTACATGGACTTGTTTGTTTGTTTGTTTTCAAAGTAAGGTCTCACTTTAGCCTAGATTGACCTGGAACTCATTCTACAGTCCAGACTGGCCTCAGACTCATAGAGATCCTCCTAAGTACTGGGATTAAAGACATGCACCACCATGCCTGGCAGTATATGCTTTTTAAAAATATCCGTTATTTATTTGTTTTTTGAAGTAGGATTTCGCTCTAGCCAAGGCTGACCTGGAATTCACTATGTAGTCTCAGGGTAGCCTCAAGCTCTCAGCCATCCTCCTACCTCTGCCTCCCAAGTGCTAGGATTAAAGGCATGCGCCACCATGCCTGGCTTAAAATACTCTTTTGGAAAGCCAGGAATGGTGGCTCACACCTTTATCCCCATCACTTGGGAGGCAGAAGGTAGGAGGATCGCCATGAGTTCAGGGCCACCCTGAGACTACATAGTGAGACCATACCTTGAAAAACAAACAGAAAAATTCATTTTGGGTCTTTTATTTATACCTGACCTGACATGTACCATGCATGATTACCAAGAAAAGATTTGAGGCACACTTGAGATTGTTTTCCTATTCTGCCTAAATTGTGTTTTGGACGCACCCCACAGGTATAACTTCCTCCTGCACCAGAGCCCTGTGAAGATGGTAGGGCTCACAGCCCTCCCTGGATTACCCAACATCTACTGGCTAGCCCAGGATGGGGGTGGGGAATTTCTGATGAGACAGCAGTTGTTGATTACTGTCTTCCCTTCTCTGTGTTGATGGGGTCTGTCTGTTTTGTAGGACTGCTGCAGCACACAATTGTCTGTGATTGCTTTTCACAGCAGAAATTTCATCTTCTTTGAAAGGCCTAATGTCTTTATTTTTTTTTTTTTTGAAAGTTACTAATGCCTGTATGATTACAAGCAATTTGTCAGCAATATGAAGTGTTTGGAGAGCAGTTGAAGGTGTCACGTACCACCATATGGTGAAGAAATTTGCTGCAAGCAATTCTGACATTTTTTTGTTTTTAAATTAAGCTCCAAACTTATAACTGCTTGTAAAGTCTTTTTGGTAGGTCCAAATGGTGGGAAGTCTTTCTGTAAAAATACTGTAAATAGTACTGGGCATGGTGGTGCACACCTTGAATCCCAGCACTCGGGAGGCAGAAGTAGGTGGATTGCCATGTGTTCGAGGCCACCCTGAGAATACAGACGGAATTCCAGGTCAGCCTGGGCTAGAGTGAGACCCTACCTCAAAAAAAAAAAAACCTGTAAATAATTACACAGGGCCTGGAGAGATGGCTTAGCAGTTAAGGTGGTTGCCTGCAAAGCCTAAAGACCTAGATTCAATTCCCCAAAATCCACATAAGCCAGATGTACAAGGTGGCACATGCTTCTGGAGTTCGTTTGCACTGGCTAGAAGCATTGGCATGCCAAGTTCTCTCTCTCTCTCATGAATAATTTTTTTAATTATAAAAATATTTTTTTAAAAAAAAGAAGAAACTGTTTTGTTCAATTAGAAGTTTTATTTCTTTTTTTCCCAAGTTTCAATCTTTTGGTTTTTCATGGTAGGGTTTCACTGTAGCTTAGGCTGACCTAGGATTCACTATGTAGTCTCAGGGTGGCCTCGAACTCACAGTGATCCTCTTACCTCTGCCTCCCAAGTACTGGGATGAAAGACGTGTGCCACTATAATCTTTTCTTTAAGCGTATTTTATTTATTTATTTGAGAGAGAGGATGGGCACACCAAGACCTCCAGCCACTGCAAAGGAACTCCAGATGCATGTGCCCCCTTGTGCATTTGGCTTAACATGGGTCCTGGAGAATTGAACTGGGATCCTTTGGCTTTGCAGGCAAACACCTTAACTGGTAAGCCATCTCTCCAGCCCTTATTTCTTTTTATAGTCACCTACAAGATTATAGTAAGGGATTCCTTTTTTGTTGTTTTTGGTTTTTCAAGGTAAGGTCTTGCTCTAACCCAAATTGACCTGGAATTCACTATGTATTCTCAGGTTGGCCTCAAACTCACGGTGATCCTCTTACCTCTGTCCCCCAACTAAATATTTACTTTTTAAACCATATACTAGCAATAGAATTCAACAAGAAAATTAAATCAAGAAAGAAATTACGAACAAAAGCCACTTACATGCCAAGTCTCACCTTGAGTTGATGTACTAACCTGCTAGCCTAGCATAACTTGGCCCCTTACTGTAGGATAGTCCCTGTCTGTAATTGCAGAAGTAAAAATGTGTTGCGTCCTAATCCAAATAAGAATGTCCATGAGAACTTGCACACATTTCCTCTTGCTGGCAGTGTCAGTGCTGCGTTTTTCTTTACTGTCTGCCTGATTGCCCCCTCCCTACCATCTACTCTGGACAGAAAGGAGGTACAGAGTGTGTGGTTGGGCTTCCTCCCAAATGTATCCACAGAATTCCATGACTTCTAGAGCGGGTGGAATTGTGTTAATTAGAGGAAATGGGGCAAGAATAGTCTGGGAGGAGGTGAGCAGTAAGAACCTGGGGTACGGAGCAAAGTGACTTAAATGCTGATAAAACACACAGTTGTCGCCACTAGGTTAAAATGAGTTTTCCATGGCATAACAGTTTTTGTATTGGGAATTTATCTTTTAAAGCTGAGATGAAAATGGTTATTTCTGTAGTTTCTGAAATACGGTTTAATAGCATGATAAGCTTACTGTGTGTCAACCTTTAACTTTCAGAAACAGTTTCTCTTTAGTAGCAGTATTCTGGCTTCAGGTTTCCTCTTGGTATCGAGGACTACGTTCCTTCTTCACTTTGCACCTGTGCCCTGACTTAGAGACCTTCACATGGGTACAGAACTTCTGCAAATCTTCTCACTTTCAGGGTGGACTATGTGGACTCTCTGGGGCGATCCCGGCGCTGCATGAGAAAGGATTTGCCCGATCTGCTAGAGATGGATAAAAACCTTCAAGGGAGACTGTAAGTATCTGATGTGTAACTTTTGCCTAGGTCTGAACTGTAGCCACAGATTGTTTTGTGGGAGAGGCTGCTTTATAATTATCTTTGTTGTAGTACGAAGATCTTTTAAAAAATATATAAGAATATTTACTAAAGTTTTTGTTTTTAGTAGTTAGCATGCCTATACACACATAATCAGTACTCAAAAAGCAACTTCAGTGTTGATTAATTAACCTTATTGTTATTATTATTCCTAAAACCATTTTTTCCCCCTTCTTTGAGAAGAAATGTCACTGTCTCACTTTGTTGGCCAGATAGCCTTGGACTCCTGGGCTCAAGCAGTCTTCCTGTTTCAGCCTTCCACGCAGGCAGGCACCCAGCCCTGATCACAGTATATAACTACGTGAAGGGATAAGTAAGCTCCCTTTATTTGGAAGGCTGTATAATTACAGAGTTACAAATACAGAATGAGTGCAAACCTAGCCAAAACACCAACTTCTGTAGACAAGACAAGTATCTACGAATGTGTATATGATTTTATCTGCTTCCTTATGTATGTTTGCATTTAGAGGTAATGGCCCTCTAACTTCATTTCCAAGGGACCTAAAAGATAACTTGATGAAACATCTTGCAAAATAAAATGCCCCATAGGCAACTTCTTTGTGAACAGTGTTAGTGTTGCAGATTTTGATAGCAACAAGATCTTTTTTGGCCCAGTTGAGTGGACTCAACTAGCTAAGATTCTCAAGTTTCATCTTGTATACCAAAGAACAATGTGGACAAAGATTTGAGGAGAGTAAAGCTAGACTTTATTAAGGAAAATATAGAAAAAGACTCCCAAAGGAGTAGGAGTGTTCCTCCCCCCCCCAAAAAAAAGAGAAAGAAAACGGGGGCTGCCAGATCAGTGGCTTAGGCCAGGAATATTAAATGAAAAAAACAAAATATCAGGGCAAGCATGCTTAAGATAGCATCCAAAGAAGAGAAAGAAAGGGAAAGGAAAAATTTGAACTCAGAAAAGGGGGCAGATTCCTCAGTGAGGGTTTGTGAGCAACTGTACCAAGAGAGGGGCTTCTTGGGGCATAGTATATTATTTTGTTAAGAGGGTAACGATTCCTCTCACCTCTTTAGCATATCTCTTGATGAGGTCAGGGGGAGTGGCTTTTATGTTGGTATCAGGGCAACAGGAGGTAGATTCTTCCTTCATTGTCTGCCTACCTACAACACCCCCTGCTCAAGAGTTGCAATCCTAAAATTGTTCAGATGGGTGGCAGCGCCAGGCTGAAACAGAGTAGAGAGAGAGGGATTTTTAGGGTCTTTACGCTTGTTGACTTTCAGGCCTTGAACAATCAAAGAGGACTTGGGTAGATAGAGTTAGATTGTTGTAGGACCATTTGAGGATGGATTGACTATAAATGAGTGGAGATAAAATTACACATGGTCTTGCTGGGCGTGGTGGCACACGCCTTTAATCCTAGCACTTAAGAGGCAGAGGTAGGAGGATCGCTGAGTTCAAAGCCACCCTGAGTGAATTCCAGGTCATCCTGAGCTAGAGTGAAACCCTACCTTGGAAAAACAAAACAAAATTGCACATGGTCTTAAGATTAATATGACAGCTGGGAGAGGCACATACAAGCCTTCTAATCTGTGTTTTCTTGGGGGCTGTGTCCCTAGGAAACAACTTTGCTACTAATCTTCACCATTAGGAGATGCTTTACCTTGTCTGAGCCTTCCAGGTTTGCCTGTGAGTCCTGTGCTTGGCACAAGGAAGAAACCACAGCAGTCTTGGCCAGGATAGGAGGTGCTACAGTGTCAGGAAACTGTGCCCCTGGGCAGAGGCAATCTGGCAAAGGCCCAGTACTCTTCCTGCCTGACCATCTCCATATGCCCAGGACCAGGGTGGGAAGGAAAGTCATTTGTCTTGAGCATCAAGGCAAGACACCATCATGCTCACATAGTAAGTCTGGCGCTAGATTTAAAAAGATGAAAGCAATTGAATGTATTTTTTTTAATATGGGTCAGAAATCTCTGTAGCAATCTGTTTATCAAATAGCACTTCTCGTGCATGGTCCAGCCTCCTGTGTGTAGGTATTGCTGTCTCACAGTGCTTATCTGAAGACAGTTTTACTCTGTTCCTCTGCTAGGTTTGTTAGTCCTGCAAATGAAAAGTCCTTATTGTCTGAAGACATGAGGAAAGAACTTCAGCGCCAGCAGTGGGAAGAAGAAGAAAGGGAGGCTCTGAAGAGGCCAATGGGGCCCATCCACTATGAAGACATTCGGGAAAACGGTATCCTTGTTTTCTTGTGGCTTTTTTTTTTTTTTTAAGATAGGATCTCACTCTAGCCCAGGGTGACCTGGAACTCACTCTATAGCCCAGGCTTGCTCCACACTCACAGCAGTCCTCCTACCTCAGCCTTCCAAGTGCTAGGATTAAAGGTGTGCACTGTCTGTGGCTTTTAAAATTCCTTTTTTCTTTTTTGTTTCTCCTCCTTCCATGTGCTAATGGCAGGTATAAAACACTGTGTTCATAAGCCAGTATTTGGAAACAGAAATAAACAAACACTCTGCTTTAGAACTTAAAAAAATACCCCCTTTTTTCACTTCGTAATCTAAGTAGTACTTATGTGAGGATATCTTTCTAACAGAGTCTACTAATCAAGAGTTTCTTCCCAAAGGGAGGTAGAGACAGCCATAGGTACAAAATGGCAGAATTCTTGTTATATTTAACACGTAGCAAACAAGTAATTTTTACTTTTTTTTTTTTTTTCTCGAGGTAGGGTCTCACTCTAGCCCAGGCTGACCTGGAATTTACTATGGAGTCTCTGTGTGGCCTCAAACTCGATCCTCCTACCTCTGCCTCCCAAGTGCTAGGATTAAAGGCATGCGCCACCACGCCCAGCTATTTTGCCTATTTTTTTTAACTAAACTTGTGCACATGTCACTGTTTCTTTTTGCTTTGCTGGGAAATTTGGTTTGAAAGTGGTTTACTGTTGAGAGAAATCTAATCTTTTAAATAATTTTTACTTATTTCAGAGGCACGACAACTTGGTGTTGGATATTTTGCCTTTGCCCGAGATAAAGAATTGAGAAACAAACAAATGAAAACTTTAGAGATGCTGCGTGAACAGGTACCAGTTAAACTTAAAATCAGTGGAAGAATTTTCACGGGTGGTTTCTTGTTGGATAATGTTGTTAAAAAAAAGTAATAAAGGAAATTAGAATTGATACTTCAGATGCTATTATAGAGGCAGGAAGATGGCTCAGCAGATAAGAATGCTTGCTGCATGAGCATAAGGTCTTAAGTTTGCTGAGTTCCCAGCACCCACATAACAAGCTTAGGAATGGCTGTAGATGCCTGTAACCCCAGTGCTGAGAACAGGCCGAGACAGCATTATTAAGGCTTATGTGTGACAGTCTAACTGAAAAATGACAAAATCTAGATTCAGAGAAAGACCCTCTCTCAGGGACACAGACAGAAGAACAGTAGAGGAGAACACGCAACATCTCTGGCCTCTACACACATGTATATGGGGCATGTGTATCTGCATACATATGTATACACTTCACATCATATAGTACACAAGTACAGATGCATAATTATAAAAATGCCACTAGTAGGTTGCATAAAGGTTATTACCATACTGTTTTGATGTTTGAAACTTTAAAAAAATTATTTGACAAGTAACCTAGATAAGAAAGTACAAAGTTACCTAAAGGACTGAGAAGTAGAGGAAGGTTTTCTTCTGCATAAAGACTTCCAAGATGATCTCTGAACTCTTATTAAACTTGGTAAAGACTAGTGAAATAGGGTTTCATTTTCAGTGCCTCAAGGAGAACTGAAGTTAGAAAGGACCATGAAAAATCAATTCATCTTTTAAAGACAGAGAAAGAAGAAATAAAGAAAATTATCCTTTTACCTTTTATAATCATTTTTGAACAGAAATATTGTAATTTGGGCTTTAAACAAATAATTTGCTAACATTCTGTTCAGACAACAGATCAGAGAATAAAACGAGAAAACATAAAGGAAAAGCGAAAGGCTATGCTAGAAGCAAGACTTAGCAAACTGAGACAAAAAAAGATGAAAAACTCAAAAGAAGATGGGACGGAAGAGAAAAATGGAGGTAGGTCATGGCTTAGATATCTGAACTTCAGAAAGCAAATCTGCAGTTCTATTGATGTCTTACTAATAGGGTTTGCAGTATAGGAATTAGCCATTTAGTTTTGTCCCTAAGGAAGCAATAAAGAGTTTTTATAACCAGTGTGGGAGAATGTGTTTTTTAAGGCAATAGACAGGATATTAACATGTAACAAATTGGGTTGCTTCACAGAATAGTAGTCTAGTTACCAGGATTTAATGAAAAGGGACTTAAGAAAAATTTAGTTGTGCACTTATATGATATAAATTTTTTTCATTCAGTTTTTTAATATTTTTTATTTATTTGTGAGAGACAGAGAGAGAATGGGCACGCTAGGGCCTCCAGCCCCTGCAAACAAACTCCAGATGCATGCGCCACCTTGTGCATCTGGCTTACATGGTTCCTGGGGAATTGAACCTGGGTCCTTAGGCTTCACAGGCAAGCACCTTAAGCACTAAGCCATCTCTACAGCCCTCATTTAATTTTTTAAATCGGAGAAACAAATTTGACATATTTTGGTGCACCATATGATATATTGATAAATGTGCATATTGTGTAATCTTTAAGGTAATCTTATCTGTCTCAAGCAGCAAATGTATTGTCTTTATGGTGAAAACATTCAAAATCCTTTTTTTAGCTGGGTGTGATGGTGCATACCTTTAATCCTAGCACTCAGAAGGCAGAGGTAGAGGTAAATTGCCATGAGTTCAAGGCTACCCTGAGACTACATAGTGAATTCCAGGTCAGCCTGGGCTAAAGTGAGACACTACCTTGAAAAAAAAAACTTTTTTTCTAGAGTTTTAGATTTCACCTTTGTTTTTGGTATGCTCTAGCCCAGGCTGGCCTGGAACTTGTGTTCCTCCTACATCTGCCTCCCAAGTGCTGGGATTGCTTAGACTTTAGCTTTTATTCCCATGGCTCTTGTTACTTGTTGTTGTTACAGTATTCTTGTTTTAAAAAAATATATTCATGCCAGGCGTGGTGGCGCACACCTTTAATCCCTAGCCTCAGGAGGCAGAGGTAGGAGGATCACCGTGAGTTCAAGGCCACCCTGAGACTACATAGTGAATTCCAGGTCAGCCTGGGCTAGAGTGAGACCCTACCTCAAAAAAACAACAACCAAAAAGAAAACAAAAAAAAAAACAAAACACATATATATATATTCCCCCCACACACAAAGTTGGGTAGTAAGATAAAAGCTAGAAATGTGAGCACAGAGCAAGGTACTGTGCTCTAGAAATGGGTGAGTTGGATCAGGGAACATATTTTCTCTGGAAATGCTTTAAATGATGTGGCCAGATAAGCTTACTGTCTGAGTTATGAAGTAGGAAGTCAACTTAGGGCTAGAGAGATGGCTTAGCAGCTAAGATGTTTTCTTCCTGTGAAGCCTAAGGACCCAGTGTTGATTTCCTAGTACTCTCGTAAGCCAGATACACAAGGAGGAGCATGCATCTGGAGTTTGTTTGCAGTGGCTAGAGGCCCTGGTGCACCCATTTTCTCCCTGTGTCTCTGTCTCTCTCTCTCTCTCTCTCTCTCTCTCTCTCTCTCTCTCTCTCTCTGCCTCCTCCTCCCTCCTACCCCCTTAAATAAAGAGAAAAAAATAGTGTAAAAAGATAAACAAACTTAAACTGTAATAGCATAGAGACCTTTCACAGGTAGGCTGCAAAACACAAGTCTTTGTCTATTTTAACAGTAGAGAAATAGTTAGATGTTTAGGGCATCCAGTCCTGGGCTTTTCTTCATCGTTTTCCTTCTGCAGTTCTCCAGATTATTGCTCTTTTTCTCTGCATGGTCAATTGTACTGTCAAGTTCAGGGCCAGCCCAGGGGAAGCAGGGAGGGGAAGGGACCTAGCTTCTTCTGGAATAAGTGCGAAGGTACAACCTATGCACTTACATCCCAGGACAAGAGTAGCAGCAGGGAAAGTCGAGAGGTGAGACTGAGACCTGGCAATATTCTATAACCAACAAGAGAAGGTAGCATGAGTGTCTAGGAACATACAGAATCCTCCTTGTCTGTCATAGAAGCCATTTTCTAAGCTATGAACAAAGCCTCATTTAAAAGCTTTGAAAAGAGACCAGAAAGTTTAGGAATTGGAAAATTGTGTTTTATTTTTATATGAATGCCATCAAGATTTTAATAATATAGCCAAAATTGAACAGTCCATAGACTGTTCCACATCCATAGATATAGTCCATAGACATCTCTGGCACCCTGGCTCTTCTTGCTACTTTAAGTTGGATAATTTGGGGATTTCTGCTCCTTTGATTGTTGTCCTTGGAAAGCTGAGACCACTGAGACAAAACCTTCCAGCCTAGGTTTGAATCCTCTTGACACCTTCTACTGGTGTAACTTTTCTGAGCTGAATTTTCCTCATTCTGAATAAATTAAATGGGAATAAAGTTATTCAGGTTATTTCAACACTTAGATGGCATATTGTATGGAAAGTAACTCACTGCCAGAAATTATAGGTACTCCCTTACTGCTTGTTACAACTTTCACTTTCAAGATTGGTATGTTAAGATTTTTAATTGTGTCAATTGTGGTGGTGCAAGCCAGTAGGAAATTGCTGAGGAGGCAGAGGTAGGAAAAAAATTATTTTAACTGTAATAATGAGGTTTCAATTCCTTCCAAAAAGTAGATGGAGATATTATTGGTCCTTTGCCACTGGAACCAAAGGCTGTACCAGCTCCACCTCCTGCTGCACAGAGCAGCAAGGTGGAAGTCATCATCCAAGAGAGAAAGGATACCAAGCCTGGAGTGCCACACGTCCGCGAGTGGGACCGAGGAAAAGGTAGGACGGCTTCTGGGTGTGAAACCTTTCTGATGAGTAGTCCTTACAAAGGGAAAGTCTTGTGTGTGTCTGATGTGTTTGGAGATGAGCATGCAAAGAATGATCTCTATATCCTTGGCCCCATGGTGATCTTAGTGGTCCTTTGAGACTTCAGGAAACCTCCACATCCTTGAACTTGTTTCTCCTCCATACCAGATACTGGTTAGTTATAAATAGAACTGGAATGTAATTACAGCCCTGTAATCTTAAGGATCTACGAAGGCATATTGTCAAAACAATTTTAAAATATTTTTTATTTACTCATTTGCAAACAGAGAGAGAGAGAGAGAATGGGTGTTCCAAGGTCTCCAGCAGCTTCAAATGAACTCCATATGCATGTACCATTTTGTGCATCTGGCTTTACATGGGTACTAGGGAATCGAACCCAGGTCACTAGGCTTTACAGACAAGGACCTTAACTGCTAAGCTATTACCCCTCTAGCCCCAAAAACATTTTTTTTAAGCACTTGGGAAAAGTTTAAATTCCTGCTGTCTTTCTTCAGATGGTTTTCAGCTTTGAAATGCCATTTTCAGGAACAGCTTTTAAAGTATGAAGAAAATTTGTTGTTCCAAGAGTCTCAGTTTTATGTTTTGGTTGTAAATTTACTACAGTGTCTAGCAGTCTTGCCTTGGCAGACTGGTTTATGCTGCACTGAAAGACATCATTCTGTGTGACATCCTGCCGTTCAAATTGATAAGATCTAAAGCTGAAGGAAGACAAATGCAAGGGCCACTGTCAGAAATAGAGGTGAAATACCAAATTATATTGGATTTGGACCAGTCCCTTCTGTGTCTCCCAAAACTTGACAAAGGACAAAATTTATGTTTGGGTATGAGTGTCTCCTACCCATGTCAAGCAAATATTTGAATGTTTTATTTCTCTCTTTCTGAAATGCAATTTTAGTTCCTTTTTAGCTGTGTCTTCAGAGCCTTGCCAGGCTCTCAAGCCTTCCCCTAATCTTAAGTCAGTCTACTTTCTTGGCCTGATTTCTTGTTGCTATCCCTATTCTTAAAGAGTTTGTGTTGGCTTTTAAGAAATGTATATAACATTTGAAATACAGTAATAATAAATTTGACAGATTCTTAATCATGTCTAATACTACTCTTTCCAACTTTTACTAGAATTTTCCTTTGGATACTGGTCAAAGAAGCAGTCAGATCTCCGAGCTGAGCGAGACCCTGAGTTTGCCCCACCATCAGATTACTTTGCAAGTCAAAAGAGGACTGGTTCTTTAAGTAGTCCAATGTGGAGCAGACCTGGATCAGTGCCAAATGTCTCAAGACAGTGTTCTGGCAAGAGCCAAGAACCCAGCTCTGCACCTCTGCCATCCACTGCTGCTGAGGAAGGCCCATCACAAGCACCCACAGTCACTTTCGAAACTCTGGATGATATGATATCTTACTATAAACAAGTGACATGACTTTGAAAAGTCTTTTAATTTGATTTGGGTTTGTGCAGTCAGTAGTGCCTTTTTCCCCCTCCCGGGGGGGCGGGGTGGAGCTGTACCTTTGTCCTGACCTTTCCCTGGAATGCACAAGTTTCTGATTCGAATTGTTAGCAAGGAAGAGAGCTGTGGGAGCTGTTGATTCCCTGGTGCTGGGTGTAGAGGGAATAGACCTGCTGTTCTTCCCACAGGCCTAACTGTTACTCATTGTCATTTGCAGTGGTGTGAGCCGTGAACTAGAGGAGTATTTATTTACTCAGTGAAATCTGATGCTTGTAGCCCTGTTCACACATTCCTGTGATGTAGCTTTAAGGTTTCCATTCTGTTTTGGAAATGCGAGCATGCACGTGTCTTTTCTCCAAGGATTCAGCTTCCAGGTCATGTGAGGGAGCAGGTTAGGAGGAGCTTCTGCCTGTGCAAGAGCAGATGAGGGCATCATATAAAAGACAAGATGATCCAGGACCCAAGAGGAAGCTGGTGAAATACTAATCTCTTGAAACAATAAAACCAGCCTTCACAATCCAGAAAGGTAGAAATTGAATTTTTTTTTATTTTCATGTTGTCCTACTATATATCCTGTGCACAGTGATCAACAGATGAGTGTGTGTGAGTGACTTGGGCATTCCTGGAGACTAATAGGCCTGGGCCGAGACCAGTGCTCTTGGACCGTACTAATGCGAGCTCAGTGAGCTTTCCAGCTGGACCCACACTTCCACCCAGTGCCTCCTGATGCTGTCCCTGCTGGAGGCTGTCTTCCTCTCTTTAGCCTGAGTGCATAAGACTTGGGCCCCCATGGAGTAGAGAAGGTAGGACCCTTATATCCTCATTCAATGGGGACTGGGACTGCCTTTCAGAGGACCCTGTGTGCCCTGTGCAGCTATAGACAGTCAGGAGCTGGCCACCAGGACAGTGGTAGCAGAGGGTCCTGCAAGAACTCAGTACAAGTCTGCAGTGCCCTGGAGGAACGGGAAAAACAAGTGAGCACGGGAGGCCCACTTCCTGTGGACTTCTTTGACCACGTTATGTCTGTCCCCATATCACTGCTCTGTGGAAGAGGGTCCAGTGGAGCATGGAGAGGTGAAGGACTGGTTCAAGGTCAGATTTGGAAACGTAAACACAATTTGTGTCTAATCTCCCAACTCCTGCTTTTCCTAGCACCCTCTGTTCCCAATTGTGTTGCCCCGTTTTCAAGCGGGTTTAGAGAGAAAAAAAAAATTTGGTTCTTAAAAGCTTAACCTGTAGCTTCATAGCAAAGGCAAGGTTGCCAGATCTAAGTGCCATTCTGGCAGCTTAATTGGGCAAGTACTTCTTTCAATACATTCATGTTGAAACTCAGTAACCCAGCTGCCTTTTTGGCAGAATTGACAAACATCCAAAAACTACATAGAAATGCAAGGGACCCAGGATAGCGAAAACAGAGTTGAAGGGCTGAAAACTTTTTAAAGACTTATTACTCAGCTACAGCAACACAAGTGGTATGGTAGTGGCATAAGGACAGACGCACAGACCAGTAGAATAGGAATAGACCCACGCTTCTATGACGAGGGTGCCAAAACCACCCAGTGGGAGAGTGAGTAATCTCTTTATCAGACAAGTGGCTCTTCCATGCCGAACAACTGGCTTTGGACTTTTTTTTAGCTCATAGATACAAAAATCAACTTGAGATAGATCAAAGACCTAAAAGTAAAGGCTAAAGCTACAAAACCAGCAAACTGTAGCAGCTTACAGGACAAAGAACACAAAAAATGGGTATACTAAAGAAACAGGATTACTAGACATGTTATAATAATCTGAAAGAAGAGGAGGAGAAAAAAGAGTAGATGATGTGAGCTGGAAAGAAAAATGTATTTGCAACGTCGAGTGCCAGGACTTGAGAAGTGGTGTAGGAAGGACAGAGAGTGGACAGAAGGACCTCTATTACTGCCTAGAGCCCCTAGGTGGACAGAAGTAGTTCAGCTCAGCCACTTGTCACTGTTGACTAATAACCAACTGTAAGTCATGTTTTCTGTGGTATCTCAAAGACTACAAGAAGCCTATTTCTTTTTATTTGTGTATTTGGAAGAGAGGACAAAGCAGAGAGAGAGAGAGGGGCAGGTAGAGAATGGTTGCACCAGGACCTCCAGCCATTGCAAACGAACTCCAGATGCATGTGCCACCTTGTGCATCTGGCTTATGTAGGTCCTGGAGAATCAAACCTTCAGTTCTTTGGCTTTGCAGGCAAGTGCCTTAACCACTAAGCGATCTTTCCAGCCACATATATGCCTATTTCTAGTTTTCTCTTTACCATGTACATTTGTTTAGGTTTTTGTTTTGTTTTGTAAGTGCAGATATATCCTCTTATTTCAGACTGTTGCAGTCAGGTTCACATTGCTGGTAGAAAACACCCATCCAAGAACAGCTTGTGGGGAAAAAAAAAAGAGGTTTATTTTGGCTTACAGCTCGAGGGGAGAGCTCCATGATGGCAGGGGAAAAGGATGGCATGAGCAGAGGGTGGACATCACCCCCTGGCCAACATAAGATGGACAACAAGAACAGGAGAGTATGCCACACACTGGCAAGGGGACACTGGCTATAACACTCAAGCCTGCCCCCAACAATACACTGTCTCCAGGAGGCTTCAATTTCCAATTGCCCTCAGCTGGGGAATGTAGAATCTACAACAGCTGAGTTTATAGGGGACACCTGAATCAAACCACCACACAGACCCAGAGGTCAAGTGTGAACACAACCTCAGAAGTCTTCCTTTCTCATGAACCAGTTTTGTACCAATGTCCAGCAGATGGCATTAGAGTTCAGATTTCAGATCCACTCTCTAAAATAGAAATACACTAAGCCACGGGTGTTATTTCCAGTTTTCTAAAATTTATTTATTTATTTATTTGAGAGAGAATGGGTGTGCCAGGACCTCTAACCACTGCAAACAAATTGCATGTGCTACCTTGTGCCTCTGGCTTACATTGGTACTGGGAAATTAAACCTAGGTCCTTAGGCTTCGCAGGCAAGTGCCTTAACCACTAAGCTGCCTCTCCAGCCCCATTTCCAGTTTCCTGAGAGCCACATTAAAGTGAAAATAGCTCTTGTATTTTATTTAACCCAGTATATCCAAATTATTTCACATAATATACAAAAATTATCAATGAGATTTCCATTGTAAGTCTTTTTGGAGAACCCACTGTGTGGACACCAGCTTTTCATCAGGAACATTTTATCTACTTAGATGCCATAAAACAATTGAACACAGTAACTTCATGTCCAAGTTGTTCAAACATAACGTGAGAGTTTTCCAATAGCTGAACAGTTTATCAAGTTTTAAATTTAAGAGTTTTTGTTTGGTTTCGCGGTGCTGGTGATAGAAACCAGAGCCATATGCATGTTTGTCAAGCACTCTGTCACTGAGCCCCACCCCAAATTGTAAACCCGAGTCTGTAAAACTGAGGTTTGGTTCCTTCATCGCTCTAGCCCCTTATCATTGCATATCAGACACACGCATTGGGGCTACTCTACTGACAGCCTTGCTTCCCCAGTGACCATTTACGGGCCTTCCGGTCCCCAGTACATCATCCTCCCATTAGGGACCAAAGGATTGGCAAGTCGCTTTCTCTTAGACATGTATTGAACATCCAAGGCATTCCACAGCTGTGTCTAACTTGGGGAGCAAGAAGTGGCAAAAGCCAGAGGAGGCTGTGACAACACCTTCTTTGTGCTCTGGAGAGGCAGGTGAACCGACCTGTGTCCTAAAATGTAAAAGAAATTGCTTTGAGCCCCTCGTCCTCATTGTAATCTCTCCTCTAGGCCTTTGTGAGTGCTGGTACGTTCATCTGAATTGGCTGAATAAATCATTTTGTTTGCTTGCAGCATTCCCAAAGGACAACTCTCAAATCCATATACATGAGATTGCTGCTGTTTGGCCATACATTTGCCAAAGGCTTGGGGGCCTCATTTATCCCCCTGGGCTGGTGTTCAGCTGACCTGGTTGTGACATACAGATGAGGCAGTGGAATTTAGAATCTGAAACGGGGGATGGGTACTGGTCTTTACAGTTAACACAACAGAGTAGCCACACCATATGGTAGCTCACTTCCTTTTAAGCCAGTAAACCAAGCTAAGTCAGTTTCATGTCAAACTGGTCCTGCGAAATAATACATGGCTAAGGTGAGTAATGATAACTGAAAATAATTTGCTAGCCTGAAAACAGTAAGAGATGAAACCTCCCCACCGGCTGGGTATGGGGAGGTGTGTTGCTAGTGAGGCTGTGATCTTCACCTCTGTGCTTATAGACAAAGAGTTTGGGGGGGAGGGCCATGATGGAGCAGTTGATGTTATTATCTAGAAAAACTGGAAAGTCAAAATGTTCACTTAAAGCAAAGTGTCTTCATTTAAAAAAAAAAAAAAAAAAACTAACCCAAGGTGGGAGGGATGGCTTAGCGGTTAAGGCGTTTGCCTGCAAAGCCAAAGGACCATTCCCCAGTACCCACGTTAGCCAATTCCCCAGTACCCACATTAGCCAGATGCACAAGCAGAGGCAAGGGGTGGGACATGTGTCTCGATTTCATTTGTAGTGGCTGGAGGCCCTGGCACACCCATTCTCTCCGTGTGTGTTTTTCTCCCTCTTTCTCTGTCAAATAAATAAAAAAAAATTTTAAAAATTTATCCCCCTGGCCTGGCAGTGGTGTGTGATGTTCTAAGCTGTGGTCGTTCTTAAATTTAGAGCTACTCGTGTGTGTGTGTGCTCACGTGCTGTTGCTTGGTCCTGGTCAGTGGGTATTAAGCTTGAACATGGGTGTCCTTCTCCCTCCTCACCCACTCCATCTTCTGCACACACACTCTGTGACTCAGACTTGTTAAAGAAAAAAAAAAATGGTTCTGTTCCCATCTGCTCTCCCAGGTCACAGGGGCTTCTGAGAGCTATGTTGCTGTCTGCAGGGACCCTAATTCTTACCTTTTTGCCAAAAATAACCATCTTTCCTTGAAAGTCTCTATATGTCTATAACTGTGCTAATTTTGTTTTCAAAATATTTATTACTAGAGAATGGATGCACCAGATGCATGTGCTGCCTTGTGCATCTGGCTTAGGTGGGTACTGGGGTATCGAACTTAGGTCCTTAGGCTTCATAGGCAAGCACCTTAACTGCTAAACCATCTCTCCAGAATCTCCCCCCCCCCTTTTTTGAGGTAGGGTTTTGCTCTAGTCCAAACTGACCTTGAATTCACTATGTAATCTCAGGGTGACCTTGAGCTCATAACAATCCTCCTACCTCTGCCTCCCCAGTGCTGGGATTAAAGACGTGCGCCACCACTTCCAGCTACCTAATTTTTGATCTATAGCATTTCAGAGAATGTGTAACAATGCACAAGTACCATTTAGTTTTGTTCTCTTTAACATTTCTAAAACTAAGCTGCTGGGTTATCTGGATTGCTGCCTAAGAGTCCATCAAAGTAGCTCAAAGACAGCCTGTCAACGCCAGGTGGTGGCTGTTTGCGCCACTTCACTATTAGGAAGGAAGCGGCTAGTGCATCTGAGATTGATTTAATAGACCCTCTGCCTTTGAAGCCATCCCCTTGGGCATCACTTTCAGAGAGAGAGAGATCACTGGGTCAAAAGGACAGCGGTTTTCATCTCTTGATTGGTCTTGTCAAGAAACCCATCTCAGTGAGGGCCCTTCGACAGACGCCACAGTAAATCTCCCTGACGGGAGAGGCTGGAGGCTCAGAAGGGAATCTAATGCACGATGGAAGTCACTGTGAGTCGGTTAGGCCTTGGCATGTCCGCTGTGCTCTGGCTCTGCACATGCGTGCTAACACTTCTCCATAGGGCCCTTCTGGTTCCCTCGGTTTGGAGCTCTCACTACCTCCAGGTGCTGCTGCTTATATACTGAGCAGCCACAGGACAGCGGGGGGGGGGGGTGGAGGTGGGCTCCACTCCATCAGTTTCTTTCCCACGCTGAGTCGCCCAAACAAGCCTGAAGCTATGCTTATTCACAGTGCAACCTCACTCCTCCAAGCCCTGGCTGAGAGCTATTGTGACTAAAATCAGAGGAAGTCAGAAACTAGAGACAATAACCAAGAAAGCCAGGCCAGTAGACCAAAGAAGCTCACTTTCACTTTTTTTTTAACTTAAATTTTTTTTATTTCTATTTTTCTCTATTCTTTTTTTTTTAAATTAGGAATATATTTTGTACAGACACATCATGTGTTGGTACCATCATTTCCCTCCTCCCTGTCCCCAGTCTGCTGAGGGCCCATCTCAGTGGGGTTGCTGGTATTCCCCATGGGGTTGTGGGTCACTGGGGGGAGGAGAATACCTCTGGGTATGCTGTCACAACCTGTAGCTCTTAGAATCTTTCACCCCCTCTTCCACAAAATTCCGAGCTGGGGTGGATGTGTTTTACTTTTTTTTTTTATTTTAGAGGGAACAGGAGAGAGAATTGGCGCTCCAGGGCCTCAGCCACTGAAACTGAACGCCAGACGCTTGTGCCACCTAGTAGGCATGTGCGACCTTGTGCTTGCCTCACCTTTGTGTGTCTGGTTTATGTGAGATCTGGAGGGTAGAACATGGGTCCTTGGGCTTCACAGGCAAGCATCTTATCCGCTAAGCCGTCTCTCCAGCCCCATGGGTGTGTTTTAAGTCTACTTCAGTATTAAACTCTCAGGAACTTCTGCTTGGGTGTGTGTTGAGTTTCCTCAGTGTCTCCATCACCCTGGTGCAGATTGGCAGGCTTGCTATTGACTTTTTGTTTAAATTTATGTATTTGCACATGTGTATAGGTGTGTGGTGGCGGGGAGGATGGGAATAGGGCCCCTTGCCACTACAGACATTAGCTACACCACGTTTTGCTCCAGCTTGCATGGGTGGCTTGGAAGCTAAACCTGGACCTGCAGGCTTTGCAATCAAGTGCCCTAACTGCTCAGCCATCTTTCCAGCCCAGTGTTAACACTGTTCTTAAGCATTCAGCTATGTACACTTTTACCTCAAAATGTGTTCTTGGATCAGGGCTAGTTTAAAGGGAGGGCATCTGCCTCTGCTGTTAAATCTCCACCCACATGTTCCATGACCACTGCCATACATGCGACCTGTCAGCATGTGGCCTGTGACTGACACGTGGAGTGGGTGGAAATGTTTCAATTCCTTGGTCTCACTAGACCACTGTTAGTCATGCAATCTGTTGTCCCATGCCTTGTGACAATGTCTCGGGAAGTGTTTTGATTTTGCAGCCACTGTAAGGTCTTTGGCACGATTGGCAAAAAGCCTCCTGCCCATCCTGTCTTGGCCATATTCACAACTTCACCTGCCGCCTTCTCACAGGCCCCAGTGCCCACCGTGCTTCAGATGGCCATGTTACATTGTCCTGTTCTTTTTGCCCAGGGTGCCCTCTCTCCTCCTATCTGCTTGGTGCTTTCTTAGTATCTTCAAGGACACCCTCCAGTGCTGCCTCCTTTTGACTTACTTCTTTGGGTTTTGTGGCCTTTACACTTCCTTTCTGTAGTGTGCCCCCTATTGTCTAATGTAAGGCACTTTTATTTTCCTGTTAAATGTTGAGCTGCTCAAGGGCAAGAGCCATATCTCAGTGCTGGAAAAGGGGCAGAGTAAAAATGGGATAGACGGGAAGGAGGGCAGGATGATACAACATGGTTGCATGTCAGAAATCATGTTTCAGGCTGGAGAGGTGGCTTGGTGGTCAAGACACTTGCTAGCAAAGCCAAAGGACCCAAGTTTGATTCCTCAGGACCCACATAAGCCAGGTGCACAGGGGGGCACATGCATCTGGAGGTTGTTTGCAGTGGCTAGAGGCCCTAGCACACCCATTCACTCTATCTTCCTCTCTCTCCCCGCCCTCTCAAATAAATAAAATATTTAAAGCTAGGCATGGTGGTGCACGCCTTTAATCCCAGCACTCAGGAGGCAGAGGTAGGAGGGAGGATCGCTATGAGTTCGAGGCAACCCTGAGACTCCATAGTGAATTCCAGGTCAGCCTGAGCTAGAGTGTGACCCTACCTCAAAAAACCAAAAATGTGTGTGTGTGTGTGTGTGTGTGTGTGTATGCATATATATATATGCATATATTAAATAACATTTCATAGCAAGAATAGAGATGAATAAAGTGGCTTAAATTTAGTCAGGGTTCATTTTCTTACATGAAAGAAGTTTGGAAATAGGCAAAGGATGACATGGGGGTGCCACAGTGTTGTCAGGAGGCCAAGTTCTCTCTGGTGCATGGCTCCTTCTTCAAGGTCACCTGATGGCCCATTGGCTGCTGAGTCTACAGCCATCTCATCTATCCCAGACTAGAAGGATAAGAAGGGCAGCAAGTAGATAGTGTTCTTGCCATGCAGGCAGCCTTTAAAAAGATGTTTTGGATCCTCTGCAGAACAGCTCTTCTTCCTGTGTTGGGTCGATTACAGCCATGTGGTCACTTCTAGCTAAGTTTGGAGTGTGTGTGTGTGTGTGTGTGTGTGTGTGTGTGTGTGTGTGTGTTGAGGTAGGGTCTCACTCTAGCCCAGGCTGACCTGAAATTCACTATGTTGTCTCAGGCTGACCTCAAACTCCCAGTGATCCTCCTACCTCCTGAATGCTGGAATTAAAGGTGTGTGTCATCAGGCCTGTCCAATTTGGTTTTTTGTTGTTGTTTTGTTTTGTTCTAGCTGAGTTTTTTTGTTTTTGTTGTTTTTTGTTTGTTTGTTTGGTTGTTTTTTTTTTTTTTTTTTTTTTTTTTGGTTGGTTGGTTTTGGCTTTTCCCAGGTAGGGTCTCCCTCTAGCCCAGGCTGACCTGGAATTCACTATGTATTCTTAGGGTGGCCTCGAACTCACAGCAATTCTCCTACCTCTGCCTTCCGAGTGCTGGGGTTAAAGGCATGCACCACCACACCTGGCTTTTAGCTGAGTTTTAAAGACGTGTGGTAATAAGTTATCTGTGTATTTGATTAAAAACAGCATTGCTTCTTTAGAAATTTATTTGAGAGAGAGAATGGGCACACCTGGGCATCCAGCCACTGCAAACAAACTCCACACACGTGTACCCCCTTGTGCACATGTACAACATTGCACGCTTGCATCATTGCATCTGGCTTATGTGGGACCTGGAGATTCGAACATAAGTTCTTAGGCTTTGCAGGCAAGTACTGCTAAGCCATTTCCCCAGCCCATTAACGTTATTATGTATAGTCTTTATTACCTTATGCTACATTTGAGGTACTTGTGCAGTTTTTTTTTTCTTCTTGTTGTTTTGGAGTTTGTTTTGTTTTGTTTTTTGAGGTAAGGTCTTGCCCTAGCCCAGGCTGACCTGGAATTCACTCAGGGTGGCATTGAACTCACTGCAATCCTCTTACCTCTGCCTCCCAATGCTGAGATTAAAGACGTTCACCACTGTGCCCAGATATCATTGCTTTTCAAAGTGGCTTTTAGGTCTGAATCAACACTTCTCCAAGGAAGATATGAGCAGCCAACAAGCTCATGAAAGATACTGGGCATCAATACATACTCAGGACTTGCAAACCAAACCCATAACTTCACACCCACAGGATGACACCAGAACCGAGAGACAACAGTAACAAAGTTTGTAGACAAAAACATGTAGGAATGAGAACTCTGGTGGCTTTTCAGCTGGGTCTGCGAAGCAGTGCCAGCACTTTAGGAAAGAGCCCAGGGTTTTGTTTTCATAAAGACACACATGGAGCAATCACACAACCGTGCACATCTATTGCCAGACGCATGCACACATCTGAGGAAAGAGTAGCCATTCCTCAGGTGGGGAGATGACTCAGCCGGTAGAAGTGCTTGCTGCACAAACATGACCACCATGAGTTCAGATCCTCAGAACCTGGGCACAGCTGGATGTGGCAGCATGTAAAACATCTGTAATCCCAGCATGCATATGGTGAGAGGGAGCATGGAGAAAGGAGAATCCATGGATGCTCATGGGCCAGCCTGTGTGGGGTACACACAGCAGCAAAAAATAGACTGCTTCAAACAAGGTGGAACATGAGGACCCAAGCTTGTCCTCTGACCTCCACACACCTGCCATGGCACACGTGCACCCACACTCACACACATGCAGGGTTTTTTATTTATTTTTTTCAAGGTAGGGTCTCACTAGTTCACGCTAACCTGGGACTATATAGTCCCAAGCTGGCCTCAAACTCACAGCAATCCTCCTAATTTTGCCTCTCCAGTGCTGGGATTAAGGTGTGTGCCACCACACCCAACCACAAAGGTTTTTTGCTGTTGTTTGTTTGTTTTTTTAAAAAGCCTTCCTCTAAAACGGGCATGGTGGTGCAAGCCTTTAATCCCAGTATTCGGGAGGCAGAGGTGGGAAGATCACTGTGAGTTTGAGGCCACTCTGAGACTACCTAGTGAATTCCAGGTCAGCCTGAGCTACAGCGAGCCCCTACCTCAAAAAAAAAAAAAAAAAAAAGCCTTCCTCTGCCACTCAAGTTTGACATAGGAAAGCTTGCTGACACTGTGTGCAAAAATGTGTGTGGATGTTTCTGGCAGCATTATTTATGATTATCAAAAAATCAGAAATGTGCATCAGTTTGTGAGTGAGTATATCAGCTGATTGTGGCATATCCATAGAAGGGAATATTACTCAGTCATAAAAAAGAATGGAGTACTTATACATGCTACAACATAGATGGCTTAATAAAAACACACATGGCAACCAAAGAAAAGCCCATCACAAAAGGCCACATACTTATTATTCCATTGATACGAAATGTCCAGTACAGACAAATCTAAGTAGAAAAAAAGCTAGATACGTTGTCTGGGGTGGTGAGGAAATGGAGAATGAATAATTGCCAATGGGTTTGTTTTGGAGATGATGAAATATACTAAAATTAGAGATGTTTGTTGGTTGCATATCTCTGAATATTCTAAGTAGTGTTATACATGTTAAAGGTATGGATTGTCTGATATAGGAACTATATCTTGGCAAGCCTGCTTTAAGAATCAGCTTTAATCTATAAGTCATATATTCAAAATTAACCTCAAAAGAAAGGAACTACTTAGGAAGGTTGGAGAGAGGACAGTTAACCTTAATAAGGATTTTCCCAAGGATTATTTTAATAATCTTCTCTGTTTGAGTCCTGTCAATTTTTGTTTGTTTGTTTGTTTTGGTTTTGCGAGGTAGGGTCTCACTCTAGCTCAGGCTGACCTGGAATTCACTATGTAGTCTCAGGGTGGCCTCAAACTCACTGCGGTCCTCCTACCTCTGCCTCCCCAGTGCTGGGATTAATGGTGTGTGCCACCATGCCCGGTCTGTCTGTTAAAGTTTTTTTTGAAAGAGGAGAAGGGGAGAAGAGAGGAGAAGGGAGGGTGTGGAGGAGACAGCAGGAAAACCTGCCCTGCACAGTCAGGTTCAAGACCCCTCTGGCCCACTGCCAGAAGACTGGGGTTCTGAGTGCTTTCTTTGTTCTGTATACTCATTTCCAAAATGAATCATTTTCCTGAGTGCACAAAGCTGAGGAACGGAGATGCCTAGGGGCGCAGCAAATAGGTATAAGAAGCCACTTTGTCTACGAGCCAGCAGAATGTTAGAAAGCTTTGCCTGGTGGAGCTGTTGTTCTATGGAGATTTTGTTTCTGATAGGGCCACGGAGACAGCTTAAAGGCCATGAAGAAGTAGTGTGGTATGTGGAAAGGCCTCCATGCTTTGAGTCTGGGGACAGGCAACTCCTAAGCCAGAGCTCCCGTTCCTCATCAGCCAGACAGGACAGATGACAGCATCCTTACCACAGGCTGGACACACAGCCGTGAACATGTGTGCACCCAGGGAGCTGCCCTGGCGCGGCCCTTGAGGGCAGGGTTTGAAAAGGGAAAGGATTGCCTGAGTGAAAGAGAGAGCTGTGGACACAGTGGAGAAGCGGCTGTCAGGCTGGACATGGCTGGGTGTCAAGGATGGTCAGAAAGTGCAGCCAGCAGTCTGACCTTGGCCATCAGGGCCAACATTAGGGCTAGTGCACCAGTTGGGCTGCTTGGAGTTAGATAAGACATGAGCTGACACCATATAGACATGCTGGAAAGGCCATCAGAGGATAATCCCTTGCCCTGGGTTTATGCCCTTCCTGCCGAGGCTCCCCTCCAGGAAGCACCCCAGGAATCAGTAGAAATCAGTTGTTCTTGTATAGGATAAGGTCAAGAGTCAGCTGATGTTGGAGACCGCTGTCATATCTCAGTGTTGTTTGACGGCATAATTGTACAAACGTAAACAGATATGCCACAAGTTGAGGAATGCAGCTGCTTCTACCTCAAATCCTAACCACTGGCCCCCATTCTGTTTCCCATAGCCAGGTGCTTTTCCTAGCAAACAAACCTGTTATCTTAAAACCACAGGCCGTAAAAGCAAGGAGCTTCTCTCAAGACAGTCTATATTATGTCAAAGTAATTATTTGTGATGGTTGCATAAACCTAAAAATAAAAACACCGTGGGCCAAGATTCAGTGCCTCTGATCCCAGTTGGGACAGAGAGCTCCCTGGCTCCCCCACTTCTCGATGTCTAATTAATTGAGTGTCGTGAGTTTCTTTCTCTATGCATTGCCGTCCTCCTTCTAGGACCTGAACCCTCCAACACTGGCCGCAGCAGGTTTATGTTGTTATAAATGAGTTTGATGAATGCCATCCCCACTGAGTTCAAGGCCCCAAATGCCACTTGCACTCTATTAAAGAGGGAAATATTGGGCTGGAGAGATGGCTTAGCGGTTAAGCGCTTGCCTGTGAAGCCTAAGGACCCCGGTTCGAGGCTCGGTTCCCCAGGTCCCACGTTAGCCAGATGCACAAGGGGGCGCACGAACCTGGAGTTCATTTGCAGAGGCTGGAAGCCCTGGCGCGCCCATTCTCTCACTCCCTCTGTCTTTCTCTCTGTGTCTGTCGCTCTCAAATAAATAAATAAAAAATTTTAAAAAAGAGGGAAATATTTAGCCACGCTCCATTGATTGTAAGGTATTCCTTTCCATACCACATCTCTGAAATTGTGGTATATCTTTTAGTCAGTGCCATCTTTCATACTTTTTTTTTCTACTAACATGGTGTGTCTTCCTGTCCCTGAGGTCTGAAGCCTGATTAAACACGGCCAGTGACATTTGTCATTTCGCTGTGGTAGTGCTCCTCTTCATTCTTCGCTGTCGGGTTTGGGATGTGCAGTTTGGAGTTGGGACCAGGAGTTCCTGTGTTATTTGCCTCTGGAGAGAAAGAGACACACCGTGGAGCAGCCGCTAACGGAATGCCATATTTTTTTTTTTTGGTTTTGGTTTTGCAGGCTTTTATCACCAGACCACCAGCAGGTCATCCACGCTCAGATTACTAAGTACTACAAGAGATGAGGTGAGGTGAGACCCTTCTCCATTCTGTGGCTCTTTTGTCCCTCCAGCCCCCAAGTTTCTGCCTTTGACTCTCAGTCTGTAGCTTTTCTGGGCCCATCCTCAACCAGGAGGCTCTTCCCAGCACGACTCAGCAGTGTTGGAATCCCAAGGAAGATGGGGGGGGGCACACTTTGCTCTGGTGTGGGTGAGTGACCAGTGACTTCCTCACCCTTCTGGGATAGGAGCCACCGGTGCAGTGACCTATGAGCGCCACTTGTGCACATCTACCACACCAGTCTTCAAGGCTTCTCTGTAGGTGAGGGGTGCTGACCCAGTTACCTCTCAAAGAGTGCTGAGTCTCAACAGCTGAAGATGTCCTCTGAGATGGACAGTGTCACCTAGCAGAATGTGCGCCCGGGCGATATGAGCATGGTCAAGACCAACAGAGAGCTGTACCTACAGAACTTGGCCACGGCCCCCAAGCTGCTGGCCCGCATCTCTAAACTCCTCATCACCTGCCGCAACGCGGGCATTGCCATCCCCAAGGGCATCCGGAACATCTTTGAGTTCACCTGGGAGGAGCTCATCAGTGACCCCGCAGTGCCCACCCCATCTGACATCCAGGACCTGGTGGTCAGCTTTGGAGCCCCCTCAGTGGTGCTTGCAGAGGTGGTCCCGGTGCAGACCCCTGTCCAGAAGAAGCCGCCGCCGCCGCCCCCGCTGCCCACCGTGAGGACAGGGCCGCCCACAGCCACCAGGGCGGGCAAGCACTCTGCCCTCTTCCCCATCCCTTCCCGCCAAGTGTCCCCTGGCCAGGAGACCCTGCGTAAGTTCCAGCGGCAGTCGATCCACCTGCTCACGGAGCTGCTCTCCCTGAAGATGAAGGCTATGGTAGAGTCGGCCTCGGGTAAGGCTGCTCACAAACAACCCCCACCTCTTCTGCCCGCCAGGGTGACAGGTCCACCGCATCTACCCTCACATACAAGCTGAGCGTCCTTAATCCAAAAGCCTAAACGGTTTTGAGTGCTATCATGATGCCACAGTGGACAAATCCCACACAACCGATGTCCTACGATGAGCTGCAGGCACACTAAAAAGTCTTATATAAAAGGGCCTCCAGCCTGTGGAGCGTACATGACGCATCAGGGGGCTTCATGTTTACATTGGGGTTCCATCCTCAGACAGCTCATCATGCAGATGAAAATATTCCTAAAATCCAAAATCACCTACAACTCTTTTGGTCCCAAGGGCTTTGGATAAGGGATACTCAACCTGTATATAGATGCTGTCTAAGAGTCTGCTATAGGAATTGAGCTTTTTTTTCCCCCCCCCCTTTCCTTGACCATATCTTCTTATCCTCCCTTCCCCCCATTTTCTCAGCTTTTTGGAGACAGTTTGGAAGGTTAGCAGTAGGAGCAATGAGAAGTCAGAGATCGACGGTAGAGGTTGGGGTAATGGTGCAGAGGTGGGCAGAGCTGAACCCAGGAGTGGTGACATGTAGCATTTATGGATCAAGAGGATCAGTTGGTGCTAAGGAGATGGCTCAGATGGAAAAGCACTTTCCACACAGGCATGACGACCCAACTTCAACACCCACATAAAAGCTGAGCATGTCAGTACATGCTTGTAATTGCAGTCCTGGGGAGGTGGAGATAGGAGACTCCCTTGGGCTTTGGTAGTTAGTCTAGCTGAATCAGTGAGCTCCAAGTTCAGTGAGAGATCCTGCCTCAAAAAAAAAAAAAAAAAAGAGGTGGGCCGGGTGTGGTGGCGCACACCTTTAATCCAGCATTCCGAAGGCAGAGGTAGGAGGATCACCAGGAGTTTGAGGCCACCCTGAGACTACATAGTGAATCCCAGGTCAGCCTGAGCTAGAGTGAGACCCTACCTCAAAAAAAAAAAAAAAAAAAATGAAGTGGAGAGCAATTGAGGAAGATACTCAATGTTGAGCTCTGGCCTCTATACATGCAGACATGTACATGCATACACATGAACATGTATAGACATACAAAAGAGAAAGAAGAGCATTAGTTGGTAGGTAGTCAGTCATGCCCAGCCAGTACCAGGGGGAAGTTGTAAGAGCCTGGGTTCCTCCAAGTTGAAGGGCAAGGCAAGAGCCTAGGACTGTATTGTCAATAGAGCCTTCTTGAGGCTCCCTTACTTCAGACCTCTCACCCTTATGCTGGGAGTAGGTCTTATTTACAAAGGTCTTTTTCTGGAAGTGTCATTCATGCCAAGAGGAAAACATATTGCCTTTGGTCGTTCCCTTAGTAGGTGCCAATCCCTTGGACATCACCAGGCGCTTTGTGGAAGCCAGTCATCTCCTCTATCTCAATGCCAAGGAGATGGCCTTCAACTGTCTGATCGGCACCTTCGAAAGAAACTGCTTTAGTGCGGGATATCTGGAGAAAGGTGGGTGCCAACAAGAAGGCGCTGGAAAGGTAAAGGTCACAGTCTGAATGGTTTATCCCAAGGTCCGAGGTAGATGTGAGATACTGCCATGATGCCAATGAGCAGATAATCAGTGCACTTCCTGTGGAGGGCAGTCTGGGTGTCTGATGGATGATTTCTGCACCTCACAGTCCCGCAGCTCCTCTCATAGGTCATTTCCTAGAGCGTGCTTCTCAAGCAATCTGTGGTAAAGGGCCAGTTTTTTAAACGTCCCACTTGTTGTGAACCAGCCCTTTGTAAACTTGGTAAAAATGTCACCGCAACAACATCCAACCCCCACATTCACACCCCCAAAAATATATCTCATAACCATTCTCTATTACCTACAAAGTCACCTATTTCCATCTCTAGTGTTCACAGAGGCAGTGTCATTGTCAAGCTCCCCTGATGGTTGGAGCGCTTAAATATCTTAAATAAATAAATATCTTTTACACATCTAGATAGTAAAATTGAGATCTTGTGGGAGAAGTAGAGGGTTTCATGGAAGTGATGCTGGGGAACTTCCCAATTCATAGAGAAAGTGCAGGTGCTTGCTGCGGGGAAATGAAAGTAGTCAGCCACTGAAGAGGGAAAATTCCCTCAGACAATGCAAAATAGAAAGGATGTCTGAGTTATCAAAGAACTTAAAATAAAATGATAAAGCCCTGGAATATTTTTTCAAAGGGTATATATGAAGGGACTCATTTTATTACAATGTTTAGATATCCATGCAAAAAAAGAAAAAACACCAACCCAAAACTGGCATAAATAAGTTTTCTTTTGTAAATTTCCTGGAGAGGGAGGAGGGAGTCTCAGGTCTGTTGTATGAGTGTGGGAGTCTATCAGACAGGAAACACCAGGAAAGTCCCAGCCCAGTCCTTAGCACTCTCCTCTGTGACTATGAGTTCCGCATGTGCAGAATCAGTTGGCCAGTTGGCATGGGTTGAAAATATTCATAAAAGGTTGCTTATATACTGAACATATGTAGACATTTTTCCTTATCATTCCCCATACCACACAGAATAGCAACTACAGTGTAAAGTTTATATTGTATTAAGTATTATAAATCACATAGACATGATTCAAGTATGTAGACGAGGGGCTGGCGTGATGGCTCAGTCAGTAAAGTGCTTGCCTCGTAGGTACAGGATCTGAGTTTGATTCCCAGTGCCTGTATAAATACCAAGCAAGGTAACACACAATTGTAATTCTAGTGCTAGGGAGGTAGAGACAATAGGATGCCTGAGACTCACTGGTCAGCCAGTCTAGTCTTTGGTGAGCTCCAGGCCAATGAGAGACCCTGTCTTGAAGGAGGTAGAGATGGTACTTCTAAGGATGACACCCAGCATTGTCATGTGGCCTGCACACATTTACATTGTGGTTTGATTCAGATGTCCACCATAAACAGGTGTTCTGAATGCTAGGTACCCAGCTGATGGAGATTCAGGAATTAATGCCTCCTGGAGGCAGTGCATTGTTGGGGCCGGGCTTATGGGTATTATAGCCAGTTTCCCCTTGCCAGTGCCTGTCACACACTCCTGTTGCTATTGTCGACTTTATGTTGGCCAGGGGTGATGTCCACCCCCTGCTCATACCATCATTTTCCCCTGCCATCATGGAGCTTCCCCTTGAGCCTGTAAGCCAAAATAAACCTCTTTTTTCCCACAAGCTGCTCTTGATTGGGTGATTTCTACCAGCCATGTGAACCTGACTGCAACAGTAAAGTTGGTACCAGGAGTGGGGTCATTTGCTGCTAGACACCTGACTGTGTGGCTTTGGCCTTTTGGAGCTGATTTTCGAGAGGAATGTGGAAGGATTTGAAACCTTGGCCTAAGAGATAACTTGCAGTGCTGTAAGTACAGCTTGATGGACTATTCTGGTCAAACTCAGACCTGAATGCAATAAGAACTATGGACTGTGAGATTTGGCTTATAAGGGTGAGAAAGAGTTGTTTTTTTTTTTTTCTTAAGATTTATTTTTCTTTATTTATTTATTAGAGACAGAGAGAGAGAGAGAGAGAGAGAGAGAGAATGGGCATGCCAGGGCCTGCAGCCACTGCAAACAAACTCCAGACATGTGCATCTGACTTATGTGTGACCTGGAGAATTTAACCTGGGTCCTTAGGCTTTGCAAGCATGTGCCTTAACCACTAAGCAATCTCTCCAGCCTGAGAGAGAACTTTGCTTGGACTGGGCTAAAAGCAGTTTGTGTGAGAGGCTTACTGTTATGCCTGTGTCCTGAGAACTTATGCAGGGTTGCTTTGCATAGAAATGGACTGGTATGAGCACAGGGATATGACAAAGAAATAAAATCTTTGGGCTGAAACTTCTACCTGTTCAGCTGCAATTATATGAGAGATTACAACTTTTGAAATTGGGCCAACTGACGTGCACTGAGGCAACAGGAAGAATGTAGACTCTTCTGAAGGAGCCTGAATGCTCAGGTTATCTCCTGTTCTTCAAAGTCTGCTTTATTCCCCCCTAGATTAACAAATTGGCACTTACCTGGTATTATGGAGTATAAGAAATGCAAGAAAGAGAGGGTCATTGAATTTACAACACAGTCTTGTGTTTTGGAAATGGCCATGGCCAATGTGAAACAGATTTGCTAGATGCCTACATGGAGACCTGATGGAGCCATGAGGATGGGCTGTGGCTTTCATTGGAGACCCCGTGGAGATGCCAGCTCTATGATATGGCTGCTGAGGAGAGTTACCAGCACCAAATGAAGTTTTCCAGGACTGTGAATAGCCTACCTCGAGGGGCAGAATTGGAACTCCAGAGAGTTGTTAAAATTATCAGACTTAGAGATTTGACATTGACTAGAGTTGTTGAACTTGAAGCTAGAGACTTTGACATTTGCCCTGTTTAAATCTTGTATTGGTCGAATATTTCTTTGCTATGCCCAATGCCATCTTTTGCAGTGTGAGTGTTTATTTTGTGTCATAATGGATTTGGGGGGGGGGATTTTTGATATTATGGCTCAGTAAAAGACCGTAGACTATGGGGATATTTGGACATAATTAGGATTGATAAAAATTATGAGGACTTTTAAAATTAGATTAATGCATTGTATTTTATATCATGTATGGTTATCAGTTTATGGGGGCAAAGGGGTGGAATGTGGTGGTTTGATTTAGGTGTCCTTTATAAACTTATGTGTTTGAATGCTAGGTTCCCAGCTGATGGATATTTGGGAATTAAAGCCTCCTGGAGGCAGTGTATTGTTGGAGACGGGCTTTATAGGTATTATAGCCAGTTTCCCCTTGCCAGTGTTTGGCATACTCTCCTGTTGCTATTGTTCACCTTATGTTGACCAGGGGGTAATATCCATCCTCTGCTCATGTCATCAATTCCCCCTGCCATTTTGGAGCTTCCCCTCAAGTCCATAAGCCAAAATGAACCCTTTCTTCCCCCAAAGCTGCTGTTGGTTAGGTGATTTCTGCCAGCAATACAAACCTGACTGCAAAAGGTCCCAAGTATAGAATCATATCAGCCAATATAAAAACACGCTCACAGGACTGGAGAGATGGCTTAGTGGTTAAGGCACTTGACTGTCAAGCCTAATGAGCCAGGTTCAATTCCCCAGTACTCACATAAGGCAGATGCACAAGGTGGTGTATGCTTCCGGAGTTTGCTTGCAGTGGCTAGAGGCCCTGGTGTGCCCCTTCTATCTGCTTCTCTCTCTTACTCTTAAATAAATAAATAAAATATTTTAAAACACACACACACATATAACAAAAAACCCTAGTATATAGGAGAATGTCTGTAGGTTCTACACAAATACGGTGTATTTTATATGAGGAACTTGAATATCCAAGGGAACTGATGCCTAGTGGATATGACTGTATTATGCCTCATCATTAAAGATGATAATAAAGATAAAGGAGAATGGCTCTCACTATTAGTGTTCCATCTTACATAATGTGTTTTAAGCATTTTCTTCAGGATGACAGGCTTTTGCCTCCAGGCACCATCCCCCTGCATCCCTCATAGTTTATAATTCATGGGGTGAAGAAGAGTGAGAATGGAATTTGGCTGAGTTCTGGGAGCCTTTGAGGGGATTTCTATGAGCTGGTGAACCCATGAAGGCTGAGACAGCCCCTTATCATGGAGCTTACCCAGGCACTGCTGGGACAGATGCCCCTTTCTTTAAAAAAGCTTTGAGTTTAGCCATAGGAGGGTAGTGGGCAAAATACAAATGAATGAGTAATCTATTCACTTTTGGGTAAAAAAGCATTCAGTTGTCCCAGTACTTTTAATGAGACAGCTCTCCCAGGATTTATAAAATAAGTTTTCAATAGCACGATGTATTTGAGTATTTTATGTTTTTCTGGACTGTCTTCCAGTGTGCAGTAGGCCCGAGTTGTAGCTGGGCCTGGTGAGTCTTGTTAACATCAGCTCTGCTAAGGGTGCCATCTACATGGTAATACGACTGCTTCCTACCCTTCCACTTGCCCTCGCACCTACACATCCTGGCTTAACGAGGCTCCTTTATTTTTAGCTGATAGCAATATTACTGAGCAAAACATCTTGCTATCTAACAGAAGGAGGTATTTGATGTGTGTGTGTGTGTGTGTGTGTGTGTGTGTGTGTGTATTATAGTTCCCCTGTAATGCAGAGTCCATTCCCTTCAACAAGTTCCAAAGTTAACCTCCCGACGCCCAGGTGATGCCAGCAGCAGGCCCCATTATCCTCAGAGGTGGCGTAATTCCCAAGGATGGCTATTCCCTTATAATAGGGAGGCCTTGCATCTAAGCAGAACCAGCAGTCATCAGTGAGTTCAGGCCTAGAGTTATTTATCACTTGATAGGTGGCCCAGAGTAAGTCCCAAGGTCCAGATTGGTGTTGGGGCTCCTGACTTGGGGCAGGGCTCCTGGATGGGATATAAGTCACACTAGGCTTATTTGTTAGGTTGGGCTTTTCAGTAGGCATGGCCTACTGCTCCTGTGGTGACATTTTAACGGGTGGCAGGACCGGGTTGGGACGTAGTGGTACTTCAGACCCAAATTTTATCTTTTGAGTTAGGAGCTGGATAGTGAATTATATCCCAAAATCACTATTTGGTTGATAAAACCGTAGTCCCCATGTGTTTCCTGCTCTCCAGTTGGTGGCTTTTTTACCTTTTGGGGTAAACTTAATAGTGATTAGATTACAGGTACTAAAAGTACATGGTCCACCTAGACCATTTGAGTAGAGTTTGGGCTGCAATCCATATCCCCATCCTGATGAGTCTGACCCTGGGCTCCCTTTAACTATAATGAGGTCAGCCTTAACTGTGGGGCGGGTGTCCCAAGAGATTGTTCCTGTTGACTCGCAGTCCCAACTTGCACAAAAGAACGATTCCACCCCCCCACACCTTTGGTTTTCTGAGACTTGGCTCTCCTGCCCCCTGGGCAGACATAGAAAGGGGTGTGTCGCACCATGTTGCACCCACTTGGGTAGTAGCAATTTTGGAGTTCAGCATAGGTAACCCAATCCCCTTCAGTCAACGTGCACAAGTCAAATGTATTGTCAGGGAACCAACTTCCAAGAGGGGCTGAGTGGGACGTGAAATTAACATTCGCCCCTGTAGCCGTGTTAGTAACCACCCATGTGAGGCTACATGGTTCATGATGGTTAGGTCCAGTAAGGGCCAAACCCATAGCAGAGATCAAGATCAGGATTTGTAAAGTCTTAGCTTTACTGGATCCAGTGGGTGGGGCTGAGTCTTCCATCCTTCTGGAGTCGAGTCGTCAGGAGGCCTCTCCCATCGGTGTTGAAACTGTTGAGTGGTCTCTGGTCCCTCAGGCTTGACGTAGGAGTGATGTATTCAGGTCCTGACTCCGTCAAACTTCACGGCTATGGGTGTGGTCAAGATTACCGTGCGAGGGCCTTTCCATCATGGCTCGAGAGTCTTGTGATTGTGCCTCTTAATCCAGACTTCCTCGCCTGGTTCAAATGGGGGTTAGGAAGGGGAGCTGACTCATAGATCTGGCGTATATCTGGCCAAATCTGTTTTTGGACCTTGTGGAGAGCTTGTAGGGATTCCGGGAACTTCTGATGGTCAAATTCTGCAAGGATCTCAGGTTGAAGGTTAGGCAGAAGCAGTGGGGGCGGGCTCCCATATAGTTTTTCAAAGGGAGTTAGGCCTAGGGTATAGGGGGTGTTTCTAGCTTTATACAGGACATAAGGAAGAAGAGCTACCCAGTCACCGCCAGTTTCTAGGGTTAATTTAGTTAAGGTCACCTTTAAGGTCTGATTCATTCTCTCTACCTGGCCTGAACTCTGGGGATGGTAAGCACAATGAAGTTTCCAATGTGTCCCCACAATCCTAACAAGCAACTGTGTTACCTGAGATATGAAGGCAGGTTTATAACCAGATCCCAACAATGAAGGCAGTCCACACCTGGGGATAATCTCTTCTAGCAGCTTCTTAGCCACTATGGTGGCAGTCTCTTTCTTGGTGGGGAATACCTCCACCCAGCCTCAAAAGGTGTCCACGAGAACTAAAAGGTACTTGTATCCATATAAACCCAGGTTGACTTTGGTGTAATCTATTTCCCAGTTTGCACCTGTCTCTGTCCCTGTAGCCGGTTTTCCCGGGGCCTTTTGTCCTACAGTCAAGGGATTTGCTGCCTTACAGGTAGGACAGTGGGAAATAAGCTCATTCATGAAGGGCCCTAGGTGAAAAATTTTGTAGTTAGCATTTCTCAGCAGCTCCTTAAGTTTCCTAAGACCCAGATGGATATTTTGATGAATCTGATGAAGGAGCTGTTTAGCAAATTCTGAAGAGAGAATTATTCGGCCCTCAGCTGTATAGAGCCATCCTTCTTTTTGAAAGAGTCCTTGGCATTTCGTTAGGTTCCCCCTTAACTTTTGAGCTGTAATGGGGTGGGGGAGGGTCAGAGGGAGCCCTGGTGGAAGCATTGCCACCAAGGCCATGGCTGTGGAGTCTAGTGCAGCCCCTTTTGCGACCTTATAGGCCAATCTGTTCCCTTTTTTCCCTTTTTAGTTCTGTTCTCTTCCCCATTTTGATGGCCCGGGCAATGGACGATGGCTATCTTGAGGGGCAGCCATATCGCCTCTAATAGGGCTACGATCTCATCTTGTGTTTTGATGGTTTTTCCTTCCACCGTGAGCAGCCCCCTTTCCTTGTAGATGAACCCATGGACATAAGCCGTGGCAAAGGCATATCGGCTGTCCATGAAGATGTTTGCAATTTTGCCTTTGGCCATTTTAAGGGCCTGGGTCAGGGTAATTAGTTTGGCCCTCTGGGCTGAAGTCCCCGGTGGTAGGGCAGAGGCCCATACTGCAGAGCCAAGAGTTGCTGACATAGGGCTGGAGAGATGGCTTAGCGGTTAAGCGCTTGCCTGTGAAGCCTAAGGACCCCGGTTCGAGGCTCGGTTCCCCAGGTCCCACGTTAGCCAGATGCACAAGGGGGCACACGCGTCTGGAGTTCGTTTGCAGTGGCTGGAAACCCTGGCGCGCCCATTCTATCTCTCTCCCTCTATCTGTCTTTCTCCCTGTGTCTGTCGCTCTCAAATAAATAAATAAATAATGAACAAAAAAAAATATTAAAAAAAAAGAGTTGCTGACATATACCTGACTCCATCTTGCTGCTCAACAATGATGATGAATTCTCTCTTCTAAAAGGCCACATGCAACACAGCCCCTTCCAGCCTTCTGACAGCTAATCAACAGGGAGGAGGTTTACAGCTCAGCTCTAGCTTGATTTCTCAATGTCCTGAAGCCCAGTACTTGGTTTTAATTATTTATTTATTTAGTTAGTTAGTTAGTTAAGGTGGGGGGGAGAGAGAGAGAGAGAATGGGCGTGCCAAGGCATTCAGCCTCTGCAAATGAACTTTAGACACACATACCACCTGTGCATCTGGCTTAAGTGGGTACTGGGGAATTGAACCTGGATCCTTAGGTTGTCAGGCAAGTACCTTACCCACTAAGCCATCTCTCCAGCCCCAAAATCATTTTAATTTCAATACTTGGATCATTAACAAAGGTGTTTGTTTTTGTGTTTTATCACCTAGGGTGGAATCTATCCGTATAGTCTCTGTCAAGTTATGAGATCTAGTTTGCCATTTTCTTTATAAATTTGAGTATATTGTGATACGTGAATTGCTTAATGTTTCCTAGCAGCAGTTTCATGACTGACCAGTGACATGGCCATGTCTGGGGAAGGAATGAATAAATGATGTGGTGAAGGTCATGTCATAACCCAGAAGCAAAGATACCCTAAAGAGGCTCGTGTACTTTTGGTTATCATATATTGAGACAATAACTCCCAAAGAATTGGAACTTTCCTTTATGCTAGGTGTGGTGGTTTGAGTCCAACTGTCCCCCAAAAATTAGGTGTTCTGAATGCTAGGTTCCCAGCTGATGGAGATTTGGGAGTTAACAGCTCCTGGAGGCAGTGTATTGTTGGAGGAGGGCTTATGGGTATTACAGCCAGCCCCCACCCCCGCCCTTGCTAGTGTTTGGCATACTCTCCTGCTGCTTTTGTCCACTTTATGTGGGCCAGGGGGTGATGTCCACCCTGTGCTCAAGCCATCATTTTCCCCAGCTATCGTGGAGCTTCCCCTTGAGCCTGTAAGCCAAAATAAACCTCTTTTTCCCACAAGCTGCTCTTGGTTGGGTGATTTATATCAGCAATGCAAACCTGACTGCAACACTAGGGAAGGAAAAGATTGGGCCCCAGTAACCAGCTTGTCTCTCCAAAGAGATTTTGCACACTCTTGACACAATAGGGATGGAAGGACCACCCCAGGCAGGACTGCTTCCTTATGTGTAGCTCTTGCCCTCTATTTGAACTTAACCCTCATGTCAGAATCCTGAAGACTTGCAGGCCACAGGGACTCTTTATTGGTTCCACTTCCCAACATGGCCACATTGAATAAATATCCTTTTTCTGCTTTCCGCTATTATCTATTTAATTGGCCTATTGAGGACAGGTGGCTGTGCCTAGCTTGTTAGGGCTGGAGGGCCCAGGATTTGACCCTATCAACTCTAGTTACAAAAATGATCAAGGGCTGGAGAGATTACTCAGTGGTTAAAGCATTTGCCTGCATAGCCTAATAACCTGGGTTTGATTCCCCAGAGCCCATGTAAAACCAGATGCACAGTGGAACATGCATCTGGAGTTTGTTTGCCATGGCTAGAGGCTCTGGTACACTTATTTTCTCCCTCTCTCTCTCTCTCCCTCTCTCTCTCTCTCTCTCCTATCTCTCTGTTCTCAAATATATATTTTTTGGTTTTCCAAGGCAGGTTCTTGCTCTAGCTCAGGTTGATCTGGAATCACTATGTAGTCTCATGGAGGCCTCGAACTCATGGCAATCCTGCCTCTGCCTCCTGAGGCCTGGGATTAAAGGTGTGCACCACCATGCCTGGCTAATTTTTTTTTTTAATGATCAAGATGGGCTGAAGAGATGGGTTAGTGGTTAAGGCGCTTGCCTGCGAAGTCTAAGAACCCATGTTCAATTCTCCAGATCCCATATAAGCCAGATGCACAAAGATGAGACAAGTGCAAGGTCACACATGGCCACTAGGTGGCACAAACATCTGGTGTTCAGTTGCAGTGGCTAAGGCCCTAGCACACCAATTCTCTCTCTCTCTCTAAATTTTTTTTAAAAAATTAATTATGAAGACTTTCCACTGGTGGAAATAGTAGTACATGGATGTGTTAAGTGGTCACATATCAGATGATTGCACACAAGATGGTGTGATTCAGCAAGAGACTGATAATGCTGTTGGATACAGCTGGTTCTTGGTTCCTTGGTCCTTGATGACCCAGGTTTATTTGCCCTATCTAGAGCACCCTGAAATTTACAGTTGCCCTTACAGAGATGTCATCTTGAGCTTGAATGCTGCTCCTTGTTTCTGGGTCCCTTTGCTCTTGGGAGATTTAGAGGGAGATGGGGAGCACCGTAAAGATATCCCTGAATTCCAAGCTTGCCTACAGCTTTTCCAGGAGACGTCTTGATTAGTTTGTGACAAGAGGACACTTGGCATATCTGGCCCACCATCTCGTTAAACTAGGAAATCTATGTGATAGTTTTGATTTTAAAATAATTAAAAGATCTTAAATGGCAAGAAGATTCACTCCCTCTTCCTTTCCAGAGTCCCCCATGAACATCTCTGCCATGGGAGTGAACTCACCATATCAGCTGGTCTACCAGTCTTCCACAGCCTGTCTGAGCTTTTCCCTCTCAATGGGAAAGGAAACCAAGAAGAAAATAGGTAGGGTTCCAAGCCAGATTCCTTCCCCTTGTCTTACCCCTCCTCCCCATGTGGTGCTGCCTGGAGGGGAGAGAGAGTCATACAGCCTAAGATGGTTAGTGGCATGGCTAGATCTGGTTTCTGATAGGAAAAGTGCTCGGCTGCCCCACCTGGAGAACTAGCAGCTGGTAACGCAGATTCTCACAGACACAACAGAGCATTACCACTAGCCACTGCACTTGAAGGGTCACACTCCACTCCCTGTGTGGTCCCCATCACATCCTCCACCACTGTTACATCCCAGACTCACTTCTGTGCCAAGAAACTTCTTCCTCTGTCCAGCCACATTGCAAATGGGGAAGCAAAAAGGGAATGCTTATGCTCTCAAATCTCAAATCTAGTAGACCCCTGTCTGGTGTCCCAGAAGGGGCTACTATGTGTGGGCAGGAAGCAAAGGCAAAGAAGACACCCGTGTTCTGTTGAGGAAGGCCCACAAAGAAGGGTGGGCTTAATGGAAAGCAGGTTGCAGGCAAGAGCAAGCAGCAGCAAGCTCAGAGGAGAGACGGGGGTTTCAGGCAGCAGGCAAGGCCTCTAGAACCTTTCCCCTACCCTGTCATCTGTGGTGACAGTGAGGTGAGACAGGATGGCCAAGGGAAGCTTGCTTAGCAAAGGAGGGCTGGTGGTGTTGCTCACAATGCTTGTTTGATTCCCACAGACCCTGGAGGTAAGGCTGGAAGTTGAGAAGCTTGGAGCTTTTTCTTGGCCCTGTCCTAGCTACCCGTGGGACTTGCTTTTCTTCGTGCTACGCTCATCTTGGTAAAAGGGGGTGGGTTACTGGGGACTGTTGGAGGCATCAAGATGAAGCCCCATTTCACTGCGACCCTTACTCTTTCTGCTTGGCTCCCTGACTGATCTCATCGCCTTGCCCTCCTCAGTCCTTGACAAATACCCTTAAAGGATTCCATACTGAGTGAGAGCCAACGAGTCCCACCCCTTCAGAGCAGGAATGACACTCCCCGGGGCTATTCTGCAGCCCACTCACATGCCTTCTCAAATCCATCCAGCTACAGGTAAGTCAAAGGCCATAGATGATAACATGTCCCCACTCCTACGAGGACTACGGACCCCTCCCGAGAGTCTCATAGAGATCAATGACCCCTGTCCCGAGGCCCGGGAGAAGCTGCAGGAGATGTGCCGCCACATGTGAGTGCCTGGGGTATAGGACATGAGGCAGAAGGGAGAGGGGGTTATTCTCAGAAAGCCCCACCACCACCGCTTTAGTCACAGCAATGGATAGGCCATACTAGCGTGTGTGGGCTACTGAGTACTCCCCAGATCAGCCCAGCTGTGGTGACCTTCACAAACACACACAAGCATGACCCTTCCTCTTTTGTAGATAAGGCAGTGTGAGCCACCAACAGGAAGGAGTTGCCTGAGCTCACACAGCTCTGTCAGCCTGACCCCTGCCAGATGCTCTTTGTCGGCAACTGTTCCCTCACCCAGAGTAACCCTTTGTGGGTTCCTTCAGTTTCACGGTCCTCGTTGGTGTTAATGTCTTAGCCTAATTTGCAAGTGTTCCACCAAAAAAAAGAAGGCCTCTCAAAACACAGAAAAATTTCATCCATGGGAATTATTCATAGTATATGATCTGGGGGATTCCACAAGGCCGAGAAAGAGATTCATTTCTTTGCCCAGTCATTAAAATTTAAAAACTTATTCATGTGTAAGCCAGGGCAGGGTAGATGGCAGCCACCTAGTTTACCTCTGTACTGTGACATTCTGGAAGGAAACTCTCCCCCTGGAACCCGATGAGGCAAGAGAGTGGGATGTCCTCAGCCACTCCAGAGTCTCCTTTGTGTATAGTCCCGTTCCATAAGTCCTTGCCCCATGCTTCGGGTGACAGTCAGGCAAGCACTGCGCTTGGGTGCTTTGACTTTCCCACTTCTTCCTAAAGATGCAAACTTTGAGGATGAGGGAGGTTAGGGTGGGGACACGCACTTTGGGCACAGGCAACAAAGGGGAGTCTTGAGTTGTAGGGGTAGCACTGTGGAGAACCTCCCTGGGGTGTGGGAGCCAGGTACCTAGAAGATCCATTGGTCTTCTTTCCCTACAGAGAAACTGAAAGAATCTTGTGGGAAGGGAGGAACATCTACTACCCCATGATCTTACGCAACTACAGGACAAAGATAACCCCTCATTCACCGATAATCTCCAAAAAGGAATCTCATGTGTCGAGTAGCCACCACAGTCACACTCTAGGAGCTCAGCTCTCTACTGTCCTCTCTCAGCAGTCTAGCCACCATTCTCCTGGGAACCGCCTTTCTCAAGAGTGGAAGACAAGCAAGAAGCCCATCAAGTTGCACTATAGTTTCTATGATGGCTCCTCCTTTATTTAATATCCTTTTGATGGGTGCTACCCTTTCTCGCCCAACTCAGCCCCAGAGAATTCCAGAGCTTGAAATAGCTTAAGGTGTTCCCCTGGGCTGCTTGGTCCACCCCAGAAGCCCAGTGAGGCTCCTTCAGAGTGGTAAATGTTAGTCTAAGTCAGACTTGGGTGGGCTTGCAGTTCAGGTTTCAAGCTGGAGTACAGTAAAGTTCAGATCAGCGATATACCGAGTCCTTGATACCTGTCTGAAGTTTGTCTGTGCAGGCAGACATCTGCCTTCAAGGCTGCGCCTGGAGAGAGGAAGCTAAAAGTAAGACAGGAGTGGCCTTAAATGCTTGAGGTTTTGGTTTCCCTGACACTTGCCTACTTCGTCTCTAAGGTTCATGTGCTTGTAGGATAAGCCCTCACCTCACGTGTTCTGTGACTGATTTCCTGGCAGATGAAGTTTGCCTTGGTTCATGACTGTAGGGGTAACTGACTCCCCACCTTGGGTATACAAGTGACAGAGGGGACACACTTTCCCCTTGAGAATCTGCTGGAAGCTATAGACCCCCTTCCCAGAAATATGCATGTATAATCTCATGTATGTAAGTGTGACCTGTGACTGCAGGGTACTTATGGACCTCAGAGGCTTGTCTGTAGCTTTGGATTTGACAACTCTAGTTTAGGAAAACTTGGACTTTTAAAAGATATATCTCTTGGGGCTGGAGAGATGGCTTAGCGGTTAAGCATTTGCCTATGAAGACTAAGGACATCGGTTTGAGGCTCGATTCCCCAGGACCCACATTGCCAGATGCACAAGGGGGCACACGCATCTGGAGTTCATTTGCAGTGGCTGGAGGTCCTGGTGTGTCCAATCTCTCTCTCCCGCTCGCTCTCTCTCTCTCTCTCTCTCTCTCTCTCTCTCTATCTATCTGCCCTTCTTGTTCTGTCTGTTGCTCTCAAATAAATAAAAAATGAACCAAAACAATTTTTTAAAAAAGATATAACTCTTTAGAAGGTGAGCTCCAAGGTCTGTGGATTGAATCAGACTGTATTCTTTTTTTTTTTTTTTTTTTGGTTTTTCAAGGTAGGGTCTTACTCCAGCCCAGGCTGACCTGGAATTCACTATGGAGTCTCAGGGTGGCCTCAAACTCACGGCAATCCTCCTACCTCTGCCTCCCGAGTGCTGGGATTAAAGGCGTGCGCCACCACGCCCGGCTCAGACTGCATTCTTTATTAACCAAGGTTATCAAGTACCTATCAAATGCAGTGAGTGGGTTAACAGAGTGAAATGGATGGCCATGCACTGAGACCTTAGCGGGAAGGGCTCAAGAGCTGGCTGAGCAGTTAAGAGCACTTCCTGCACAAGCATGTCAGCCTGAAGGAGTCTGAGATCACCTGAGTTCAATTGACCAGCGCCCATGTAAATAGCTTGGTAGAGCCACTTATGTCTATAACACCTCTCCTCCCCGCCCCCCAGTGGTGAGCAGAGACCGGAGAATCACCGGAGCTCACAAAAATGGCAAATTCCAGAATCCTGGAGACTCAATCTCAAGGAAGCGTGCAAATGAGTGACGGAGAAGTACACCGTGTTCTCCTCTGGCCTCCACACATGCCCAGAGCATGTGCATCTGCACACGCACACAACTTACACACCACAGACTCACACAAAAAAGAAAAAGAAAAAAGAAAACTCGGGGCTAGAGAGATGGTTTAGCGGTTAAGGCATTTGCCTGCAAAGGCAAAGGACCCAGGTTCAATTCCCCTTTGCAGTGGCTGGAGGCCCTGGTGCACCCATTCTCTCTCTCTCTCTCTCTCTCTCTCTGCTTCTTTCCCTCTCTTGTTCTCACAAATAAATAAATAACTTTAAAAAAAAAAACTCAGAGGAAGCAACTTTAGTGTGGTGCTTTCTTCTAAAATGTGAGGAGTTTGAATTTGGGCGCAAAAATAAAAAAGAGCTGCCTCTGAAGAAAACTCAAGTGGGAATTCCCTTGAACACTGTCTCTCTCTCTTTATTTGAGGGTTTGGAGGGAGTTTCCAATGTAGGGTCTCTCTCATTCTAGCCCAGGCTGACTTGGAATTCACTATGTAGTTTCAGGGTGGCTTCGAACTCTTGGCAATTCTCCTACCTCTGCCTCCCGAGTGCTGAGATTAAAGGTATGTACCACTGCGCCTGGTGGCACTCTTTCTCTCAAGCATCCTATTGCCCACTTCTGGGCACCTTGTAGAGTGAGACCAGATCTAGCTCATAGGGAAGCAAGGACTCTGAGGCCAGAGAAGGCAAAGCACTTACCTCAGGCTTTAAAGTTTGAGTTTCAGTAACTGTCACGGATGGAAGACAGAGTCATTCACTCTGTCCCGTCATTGTGAAAGTGGGGGAGACTGAGCTTCAAGGTCACAGAAGGAACTTGATGGCAAAGCCTCAGAAGAAGAAGACTTTAAGGCCTCAGTTCAAGTCCTGTTAGGCACCATTTCTTTGCCTATACAGCTATTTCCCTTGGCAGAGAACATGGGAGGGAGGAATGTAAGAGCCCCCAGGATCTCCTACCTTTGGAGGAGACTTAACCAGCAACAGCCTCCTTGCTTCATTCAGCCTTCACTTGACTGAACTGGGAATTCAGAATCTAAGTGCCCTATCAAAGACATCCATTGTTTCTCTGACCATGAGTGAATCCATTCATCACATGCCAACCCAGCCCTGCCCCTGACACAGAACACAGCAAATTCCTTCGAAGGCAGCTGCTGCTTGCAAGGGGTTGTGGGAGTCCTTTGCACCTTCTCTGTCTCTTCACTGCATTTACTAGGATTAGCACTGTGCCTACAAATTATGGTTTGATTAGGGACACTTGAGAGGGGTTGGATGGAATGTTTTTTTTCTTGAGTTTGTCCCAGAATTAGAGTGGAACCTTCTCAAAACTTAAAAAAAAAACTCACTCCCTCTCTCTCTCACCTCTCTCTCTCTCTCTCTCTCTCTCTCTCTCTCTCTCTCTCTCTCTCTATATCTATATATATATATATATATATATATATATATATATATATATATATATATATATATATATATATATGTTTGCAAATGAACTTTAGACACATGCACCACCTTGTACATCTGGCTTATATGGGTACTGGGGAAATTGAACCTAGGTCCTTTGGCTTTACAGGCAAGCACCTTAACTGCTAAGCCACCTCTCCAGCCCTCACCTCAATCTTTTTTTCTTTGCTACTGGCACATTTGACTCACACCCCAACAATAACAACATTCCAGCAAGTAGTCCATTTTCTCTTTGGGAGGCACAGAGGCTAGGGATCTTAGAGTTAGATCTTACCAAAATTAGTCTTGCTGCTCTGACAAAATACCTTACTTAAGGAAGGTATTGGCTTACAGTTCAAGGCTACAGTCCATCCCAATGGAGAAGGCATAGTGGCGGGCACAGGAGGCAGCTGGTCATACTGCAACCCCAGTAAGGAAGCATAAAGCGATGAATGCTGGGACTCAGCTTGCTTTCTGCTTTTATCTAGTCTTGGACTCCACAGCCCTTGGAATGATGCCACCCACTTTCAGAGTGAGTCTTCTTCTCAGTCAAATCTCACTGAAAGGATATGTCATCCACAGACATGCCTAGATGTTTGTCTCCTGGGTAATTCTAAATCCCACTGAGTTAACAGGAATAGCCATCGAAGCTGGGCACAGCAGATCACACCTGTAATCCTAGCACTTGGGAGACTAAGGTGGGAGGATTGCTGTGAGTTCAAGACCAGCCTGAACTACAAGTAAGTTCCAGGTCAGTCTGGGCTAGAATAAGACCCAGCCAAAATGGAAGGAAATAAAGGAAAGAGGAAAGGAGCAGGAGAAAGGAGGAAGTTGAGAAAGAGATGAAAAGAAGGAGGGAAGAAAAAGAAAAAACAGGAAAGATTGACTACCCATTTTGGTGATCTTGGACACATCACGTGATCTCTGTGCCTCATTTTTCTTTCAATGTGGAAGTTCTCATTCTAGCCAGGACTGACCTGGAACTCACTCTCAAGTCCCAGGCTGGCCCTGAATTCACTGCAGTTCTACTTCTACCTCCTGAGTGCTGGGATTAAAGGCATGCGCCACCACACCTGGCTAGGAAAGGGGTTTTTAATGATTAGTGATTTTATCTCTTTGCTTGCTATATACGTCTATTTGTATATTTCTTACTTTTTGTCATTTATATGTTCTCAAGAATTTGTTTCAACCAGAATTTGTTATCTAGCTTTTTGGTATATGGTTATTCTCTTAGGATCTTTTAAAAAAATTTTCACACTGTCATTTCTAGGCTTGAAAACTTTAAGTCTCTTTATTTTCAGTCATTATTTCTTCATGTGTTGATACGATTGATGAATTGATGATCTTCCACACCTCTCTAGGGGTCTAGTTTTGTGGTAGGATGAGTGAGACAGACTTTCATACTATAACTCAAGCTGGTCAAACTAACAACATGGCCAAAGCTGGCCTGAAATTTACAGTAGTTCTCCTATTCCAACCTCCTGGGTACTGGGATTATAGACATGAGCTACCACATATGGTTTATTTTTATTTTTGTTCGTAGCACTGAAAATCTTATGTCTTCCCCGTCACCACCCCATCACAATCATGGAAAACCTATTGTTTTGGGAAATGGTATGAAAAGCAGGTTCAGAAAAATGCCTGGACATTGTTGGGTTTCATCATTCTTCATTAAATATGCAAGATGCAGGCAGGATCTTTGTAGACAAATGGTACACCAGACAGCAGACACCGGGACATGAAGACTTGCTTCTTTGGGGAACCTGAGAACAGAACGTGGAGAGTTTTCTGTTAGTTGTACTTGACCATTTTTGCCAGCTATCCCTCTGGAAACATTGCCATCTTCCAGATTCCCACATGCTGCCGAGGGAGACCCATCACCTGCCTCTTTAATGACCTGCCTAGCTCCTCCTGCCTGGCCCTTTTCAATGCTGAAGGCCAGGGCTGTGTTCACTACAACATGAAAACCTGGTAAGTGGATCAAGGGAAGTCTAGCCCTGTGGAAGTATCTCTTGAAGTAACTGGGGGTAAGTCCCTTGTTAAAGGAGGGACCTAAGAAGGCAGTGCTTGCATGAACATAGGTGCTTTGAGGTCCTTACCCAGTGGGAAGAGGAACTCCCCCTCCAACTCCTCCAACTGGTATGTCCAAACACTAAGATCTTGATTCTTGATCACATTCACAAGGTGGGTTTTTTTTCAATTTTTTTTTTCAATTTTTTTTTCAATTTTTTTTTGTAGTTCTAGGATACAACCCAGGGCCTCACACAGGCTAGCTAAGTGCTCTGCCACTGAATCACATCCCCAGTTCCCCACCTTGGAAGAATCTTTTAGTGGAGAAAGGTATCATGTGCTAGAACTGGGTCCTATTTCTGGGGTGTATTAGTTTCTCTCACGTCACTGTGACAAAATATCTGATATAAACAAAGAAGGAAAGACTGGTTTTTGGTTCCGTTTCAGAGGTATTAGTCCAGGATGGCATAGTAGAGCAGAGAAGTCCGTATCATGGTGGTCAGATAGCAGAGAAAGGAACATACAGAAAGGGGCCAGACAAAGACATAGCCCTCAAGGACACACCACCTTCAATGACCTACTTCCTCCAGCTAGGCCTCATCTGGTACCTTTCACCACCTTATATGCCTGCATATTACGAATCTATCAGGAGCATGATCTATTGATTATGACAGAGTCCTCATGATCTCATAATCATCTCTGGAAATACAAAGACACCTAGAGGTATGCTTTGCTAATCTGCTAGACATTTCAGTCTAGTTGACAATTTTTAAGATCAACCATCACAGGTGGGGGTTCCTTCAGAGAAGCACATATTCTTGCAGGCCAAAGGTTAATTTTACCTAGCGTTTCATGAGGAGCTGTTCTTGGGAGGAATGGCTGGCTTGCTTTTGTGTTATAAATGTTCCTGTTCCCATTTTGACTTGAAGATCCTCTATGCTTAACTTCCTGGGCTTCAGAACACATTCCAGTTCTTCCCCTTTTGGGTTTGGCCTGAGACTCCATGATCTCTCTCAGACTAGCCCTTTTCTACAAATTCCCCCCACCCCACTAGCATCAGTAAGTGTTAAAGGGTCTTAGACCCTAGAAGGTGGAGACAGTGAAATTGCCTGCAAGGCTCCACCGCTTCTCGAGCTCTGGGGAGACACTCTTTGCCCTGCCTGCTTATATAGGCTGTAGTTAAGAGGGCTCCTTTCAGATGCCTGGAAGCAGCTTCTTGTTTTCATGTATCTCCCAGCTGTCCATTCGTGTTGGTCTTGGATGAGGAAGGTGGGACCGCAAATGACCAAAAGGGCTACACCGTCCATAAGTGGAGCTGGACTTCCAAGGTGGAAACTTTGCTCTCCCTAGAATACAAGGTAGGTGTGGGCAGCATGGGTGAGGTGGTCAACTTCTACAGGATGCCCAACATTCAAAGGAAAGGGGCTACCTATAAAAAAGGAGTCCTGCCTTCGAGGAATTCATGGTTTCACTCAGTAGTCCAGGATTGGCTCAAGTGTGCTTTTCACCAGCTGTGGTTATTTGAATGTGAATGATCCTATAGCCTCAGATTTTTTTTTATTGACAACTTCCATAATTGTAAACAATCACCCATAGTAATTCCCTCCCGACCCCCACTTTCCCCTTTGAAACTCCACTCTCCATCATATCCCCTCCCCCTCTCAATCAGTCTCTTTTATTTTGTTGTCATGATCTTTTCCTCCTCTTATGATGGTCTTGTGTAGGAACTGTTAGGCACTATGAAGTCATGGATATCCAGGCCATTCTGAGTCTGGAGGAGCATGTTGTAAGGAGTCCTACCCTTCCTTTGGCTCTTACGTTCTTTCCGCTACCTCTTCCTCGATGGACCCTGAGCCATGGAAGGTGTGACAGAGATATTTCAGTGCTGAGAACTCTTCTGTCACTTCTTCTCAGCAGCATGATACCTTCTGAGTCATCTCAAGGCCACTGCCATCTGAAAAAAGAAGGTTCTCTAACCAAAAGTGAAAGTAGCATTAATATATGGGTATGAACATTAAGAGAAGTGCTTACTGGGCAGTTTGGTGAGCATGGTATATACATTTAGCCAGACACAGCAGTCATTACACCCCTGGGGCTCATGACTATCCCTGTTGTAGGTTCTCAGTAACAGGAATGTATTCCCTCCCATGGAGTGGGCCTCCAAGGTGGTTGGTTTTCCTGCTAACAGATGTGCCACCATTGCACCTATTTAGCCTCAGATTTTTAAAATATTTTTTTTATTTATTTGTAAGCAGAGAGAGAGAGAGAGAGAAGTCTAGGCCAGCCTCCTGAGCTAGAGTGAAACCCTACCTTGGAAAAAAAAAAAGAAAAAGAAAAAGAAAAAGAAAAAGAAAGGAAGAAAAGCCAAAGGAAGTCCTCCAAGTTGAAGGGAAATGAAGAGGGGAAGCTTGGATTTTTGGAGGGTTGTGGAGGGCATTAGATATAGTCGCTATTTAGAGGCTTGGTATGCAGCATAGTTGGCAGAGTGCTTGCCTGGTATGTGCAAGGTCTTGGGTTCAATCTCTAATAAGACTTTTGTCCCCTCCCCCCCCCCAACAAAAAGACTTTTAGGGCTGGAGAGATGGCTTAGCAGTTAAGGTGCTTTCCCATGGAGCCCAAGGACTCATGTTCGACTCTCCAGGTCCCATCCACATAAGGCAGATGCACAAGGTGACACAAGGTCACGCATCACACAAGTTGGCGCCCATGTCTGGAGTTCGAGTGCAGTGGCTGTAGGCTCGGGCATACCAATTCTTTCTCTCTCTCTCTCTCTCTCTCATAAAAAAATAATACTTAAAAAAAACCATTTTGGACTGGGCATATAGTAGAGTGACTGTATGACATACATAAGGACCTGAGTTTAATCCCTAGTGCACCATCATGCTTGGAGGTGTCTCTTTTTTAAAATATTTTATTATTTACTTATTTATTTGAGAGAATGGGTATGCCAGGGCCTTCAACTGCTACAAACAAACTCCAGACACATGTGATACCTTGTGTATCTGGCTTATGTGGGTCCTAGGGGAATCGAACCTAGGTCTTTTGTCTCTGTAGGCAAGCACCTTAACTGCTAAACATCTCTCCAGCCTCTTCTGGCATTTCCTTAAGTGTAGTTCTGCTGGCAACAAATTTTCTGTTGTCTTCAATGTGAAGTCTCTTTATGGTGCTGAGGAGATGGCTTACTGAATAAAGTACTTGCTATAAAAGCCATTGGGGAGAGGGGCTGGATACATAGCTTAGCAGTTAAGGCGCTTGCCTGCAAAGCCTAAGGACCCAGGTTCAATTCCCCAAGTACCCACATAAGCCAGATGCACAAGGTAATGCATGCATCTGGAGTTCATTTGCAGTGGCTAAAGGTCCTGGTGTGCTCATTCTCTCTCTCTCTCATATGTATGCATGTGTGTGTGTATGTGTGCATATAGATAGATAGATAGATAGAAAGATAGATAGATAGATAGATAGATAGATAGATAGATAGATAGATAGATAGATAGGCACATGTATGTGTATATATACACACATACACATACATATATATACTACATAGTCTGTCTCTTTCTCACTCTCTCTCTCATTTATTTATTTATTTTTAATCAGTATTTTTAAAAGATTGCTACACTGTGCCTGTCCCCATAGTTTGTGTGCTGTGAAGTCTATAGTTGCTCAGATCTTTTCAGTTACTCAGCTCTCTGTTCCCTGGTCAGCACCCCCACCCCTGCCTCTGGTTGCTGCTTTTGGGTTTTCTCTTTAGTTTCCCAAGCTTGATGGTGAATATGGTTGGCTTCATGTTGATCCTATTCTACTCTTATTGAGTTTTTTAAATCTGTAAATGTATATAAATTCTTCTTGTCAAATTTGGGAGATCTCCTAAATTCTAGGCTCTATTCTCTTTCCCCTTTTCTTCTGAGACTCTAAAGATATATATTTTAAACCTTTCTGATTTTGCCGCATAGATATCATTTCAGATTTTATGGTTGGCTTATTGTCTATTTATTGTTTTTCTCTTTGATTTTCAGATTGGGTAATATAGCTTGACTTATCTCCAAGTTCATCGACTTCCTTTGTCTTCTCCTTTACTCTTTTATGCTAATCCTGTGAAAACTTTAAATTTCAATGTTCAGTTCTAGAATTTACATATGATTTTTTTTTTATATTTTATATCCTTTCGTAGAAATTCTCATTTTGTAATTCATTACAACTCTTTTTTCCTTGACCCCATTGAATATAGTTAAGTTAGCTGCTTCAGAGTCCCACTGTAAAAATTTCTGGGTCTTGGTCATGCCAGACAGGGTTGGCCTATGTTGACAATCTGTTGTTACCTTGGAAGTATCTATTATTCACTAGTCCCTCACTTGCCTAGTAATTTTTTTTTTTTTAATTTTTAGAGAGCACATGAGAGAGAGAGAGAGTGTGAGAGAGAGAGAGAGAGAGAGAGAGAGAAAGAATTGGCACACCAAGGCCTCAGCCACTACAATCGAACTCCAGATGCTTCGCCACCTAGTGGGCATGTGCAACCTTGCACTTGTCTCACCTTTGTGCATCTGGCTTACATGGGATCTGGAGAGTCAAACATGGGTCCTCAGGCTTCGCAGACAAATGCCTTAACCACTAAGCCATTTCTCCAGCCCTGTCCAGTAATTTTAGATTGCAGACTGACTTTTCAAATTTTGTGCTATGGGATCTCTTTAATTCTGTTGTCTTTCCCTGAGGAGTATTTGCTATTCTTGTCCTAAAAGACAAAGAATGTTGTTAGACTGAAGGCATGAACTTTTCCTCACCTGAAGTAGGCAGCTTGAATCTTATTCATTATCCATCTGTATTTCTTCACCTATGAGCTGTCTCAAGATGGTCTTGTTCAGGGTTCAGGGACTGGCCAGAGATGTGGACAGCTTATACACAGAATTATTGACTCTCCTCACTCAGTTCCTGCATGAAATCTCTGTACACTTCCTCCTGACTCTTGTTTCCCAAGATTCTGTTCTCTGGGTTCCCCTGCCAGAAGATGGTGGTTTTAGCCATGAATGTGACCCATTTCAAGCTAGAGCCATAAAACAGAAGCACCCCACAGTGGTGCTTCTTAAATCTTTGCTCTCCTAAGAATCTGCCTGACTTTTTTCAGTCTTCCAAGCCTTTGTTTTTCCTTTAAGTTGTTAGTTGTCTGTGGGAGGGCCAGTCTGTTAGGGGTTGGCTCAGCTTTACTGGCAGTAGGTCCAGCTGGTAGTTTTTAGGGCAAAGGCTAGAAGCTAGATCTAGTCTTTTTTTTTTTTTTTTTTTTAAATTTTTTTTAAATTTATTTATTTGAGAGCGGCAGACACAGAGAGAAAGACAGATAGAGGGAGAGAGAGAGAATGGGCGCGCCAGGGCTTCCAGCCTCTGCAAACGAACTCCAGACGCGTGCGCCCCCTTGTGCATCTGGCTAACGTGGGACCTGGGGAACCGAGCCTCGAACCGGGGTCCTTAGGCTTCACAGGCAAGCGCTTAACCGCTGAGCCATCTCTCCAGCCCTAGATCTAGTCTTGTATGGCAGGTTAACAAGAGAAGGAGAGATCAGTAGATGGACTGGTGGAGAGACTGATTCGGGTTGCTAGCTAGACCTGACATAATTAAAGATGTTGGAAGTATTTTTTTTTTCTTAAAGAAGGGCTGTTTCAGTAGACACACTCTGGCAATCAGGCATGGACTGTATGTAGCCATAGGTGCAGAAATAAGATATCGCTTATGACCCCATGGTGGATGGTGAGACTAAGTAGAGAAGTTTCCCAGGAGGTTGGGGGACCAGTAGAAGTTTTATTTATTTATTTTCTCAATTTATTTTTTACAAAATCATGGTAAGTGTGCTGACATTTTCATATAAATCATTATGCCTTGTTCTTATCCGCACCCTCCCCATCCGATATGGTTTTAGATGTGCTGATTTAACTCAGAAGCACATCTCTCTGGGGAACCCGTGACAAGGATCCTGACTAGGATGCAAACCTGAGGAGGAGGGAGGATCAGCTGTGACAGGCTGCAGAAGAACTGTCTGGAAGAAGAGCCATGACCGAGTCTGTAGAGTGCCCACACTGCAGGCATTGGAGGAAAGGAAGAACAAGCCACAGACATCAAGGACAATAGAAAAGAGTGACACTCTGCTGAGCCTTGTGCATGTTTTACCTCATGAGGCTCTGCACCCTCAGAGGTGGTTACTATTGTTCTTAGGCTCAGAGAGAGTAACCCATTCCATTTCTCCATAGTTGCCCAACTGGTAAGGGGCAGCACTGGGCTAGAACCCTGACTCCACTGCACGGCTCAAGCTCTCAACTGCTTCTCCGTTCTACAACTCTAGAACGAATGGGTAGAGTTGCTCTTGGGTGTGAACGAGCGGCAAGTTTCATGATGTCTGAAGACTTGGCAAGTCATGGCTCTTGTTCAAGATCCAGATGGCAATGTGAAGAAGAAACTGAGTGATGGGTTAATGGCTGCTGGACCAGTCCTGCAGCTGTGAAAGGGACAAGGTAGAGAGCTTTATTGGGTCAGAAGTGTCCTAGGGATGTTTGTAGGTCAGGACACTGAAGACTGGGAGAGACACAGCAGTGTCAGCCCCAAAGCAGTCAGTGTCAGCCCCAAAGCAGTGTTCAACCCCAAAGCAAGGGAGATTTGAGACTCTGGGTGGGTTGGGAAGAAGCAGGGGTCCTATGAGTGCTGGTTTTTTCATCTGCAGGTGAATGATCAAATGAAGCTGACAGTGCAGGGGCAGGACTCCATGACAGTCACCTTCACCTCCATGAATGAGACAGTGACACTCACTGTGTCGCCCCAAAACTGTCCCCACAGCACAGTGCATGACAAACGGGTAAGGAAGGCAAAGCAGAGGGGGAGGGCATCTCGGTGTAGTTCGCCATGTCATAGCCCCCCACCACTCACCACCCTCCTGAGTAAGCTCCTGCTTCCTTCCTTTCTCCGCTGACCTCCGCAGCCTGATCTTAGCAGCGGCTCTTGTGCGAACTGTGCACCAGGAGTTGCTTACTTGTAAGCGCAAGAATAAACACAGTGTCGGGCGGCCTCAGCATGGAGACCCTGTCAGCTCAGTGGGTTGAGAAGCGGCTGACACGCGGCTTCAGATGGCTGGTTGTGTCACCAGGTCCCCCCATGCTTCCGTTCTGCTTTCCCCTTCGTTACCTGTACTGCGCGAGTCCATCTCATGTGAGTGTCAAGATGGGCATGAGCATCTCCGGGTCATGACTCTGCTAGTTTTAGGGTCATAAGTACTCCAGTGGAAGTGCCAACATCATGCCCGGCATGCGTGAAGAGGAAGAGGAGGGTTAATGCCAACACTCACCTGCCTTTATTGGATGCCCATGACTTACACACTCATGGCCAGGAGTGCGTGTATTGCTCCATCTGGACAAGCTTGAGTCTCGTGTCCGTCATGAAGTCCCCAGGTGAGGCTGGGCTTGGTGGCGTACGCCTTTAATCCCAGCACTCGGGAGGCAGAGGTAGGAGGATCGCCGTGAGTTCGAGGCCAGCCTGAGACCTGGAATAGTGAATTCCAGGTCAGCCTGGGCTAGAGTGAGACCCTACCTTGAAAGACCAAAACAGTATTAAAAATGAAGTCCCCAGGTAAGGAATGAGGCAAGGAGTCTTTTCCTTAAGGAAAGCCAAGGTGCTGCTCCCAAAGTGGAGGAAAAATCCTGCTGCGCAAGATGACAAGCAACTCACACTCCCCACACCGGCCTCCTCCTTCCAGGTCCAGTCTGTCTCTCACTGCTCGGCACTCCCAGCATGGCAATCTCCATTCCAGTGCTTCTTAGTTACAAATCAGATGCTCAGATTGGCAGATGCCTGGGTCCCTGGTATGAGCTGATGCAGTGTTTACATAGAGCCCACTTATAGCCTCCTGTGTGTTTTCAATCATCCCTCAATTATTTAGCACATCTAATACAGTACGCATGCTGTGTCATGACTGCTACACTGCATTATTCGGGGAATAAAGCATGAATTTTTATTTTTATTTATTTATTTATTTTAATTTTTTTGTTAATTTTTATTTATTTATTAGAGAGTGACAGACAGAGAGAGAAAGAGGCAGAGAGAGAGAGAATGGGCACGCCAGGGCTTCCAACCACTGCAATTTAACTCCAGACGCGTGCACCCCCCTGTGCATCTGGCTAACGTGGGTCCTGGGGAATCGAGCCTTGAACCGGGGTCCTTAGGCTTCACAGGCAAGCGCTTAACCACTAAGCCATCTCTCCAGCCCAAGCATGAATTTTTAAATCCTAGTATGTTCAGCACAGATGCAGTATATTTTTTCTGAATATTTTCCATCCATGGTTGCTTAAATCTGAGGGTGTGGAACCAACAGGTATAGAGGACTAACTGTACTTTCTCAATATTTGTCGAGTGGATGAAAATGCAACAGAAACTTTTTTTAAGTCCGCTCTTCCATTCATTGGTTCTGCAGTGGCCTGGGTTCAAATCAGCATCATGGAAAGAGGTGGGAAGAATGAAAAAGACACCATCACTAAACCTCGAGGAGAGCAAAAGAGAATATGAGGCATACCAAATAAAACCAGAGTAACCACTTCATTCCCCACTGTGGGACTTTTGTTGAGAATGGCTCCTAGGAGCAGAGCAGGGAGTTCACAGCACCCAGTTTGCCCAGGGCCAATCCCTGTTTACACCTGACCACATGGAAGAATTACAAATACCACCTTCTTTCCCTCTCGAAAGAGTCCTGCCCGGGATAATAAACTATAAGAACCCAACCTAAAGGTTCTTGAGCTATAGGGACATTACCACGGTTTGCTGCAAGCTCATAAGCCCCAGGGGCTGGGCAGAGCCCATAAAGGACACCCAGTCCACTACCTTTGAGTTCCACAGTGCCATGGGACAGGTACTCACTGGGCAGCCAATCATTTTCCTGAAGGAAAGCCTGCATTTTCATTCCAGCAGCATTTCTCCTTTTTTAAATTTATTAATTCAACAAGTAGTTGTCAGCACCTGCAGTGTTTCAACGTGGATGCTGAGTGTGTAGAAATGAAGCCTCTCTCTAATCTCTGGAACTTTCAGTCCAATGGAAAGGGCAAAAGGACACACGTCAGTTTTGATCCAGCTTGACTAGTATGGTGTGCCACAACAGAGGGCATGATGGAGCTGCCAGGGCATGAGGGGAGGAAGTGCTCATTGTGGATCTTGTAGGAAACTCAGAGGCCTAGACTGGTTACTTCAGAAATATCTACAGTGGGGCCTGTGGAGATGGCTCAGAAGTTAAAGGTACCTTCTTGCCAAGCCTGCCAGTCCGGGTTTCAATTCCCCCAGTACCCATGAAAAGCCAAGTGCACAGAGTGGCACATGCATCTGGAGTTTAGTTGCAGCTGCAAGAGGTCCAGGTGTGCCTATTCTCTCTCTCTCTCCCTCCCTCCATCTTTACCTCTCTTCTTCCTCCCTCCCTGCAAATAAATACAAAATTTTAAAAAAGAAATAACCATAGTGGTGTGAAATACAGTTCAGTAGTAGAGTACTTGCCTACCACACACGAGGACCAAGGTTCCAACCTTAGCATGAGAGAGAGGAAGAGAAAGAAAGAGGAAAGGAGGGAGGAGAGGTAGAGAAAGAGGGAGAGCGAGAAAAAGAAACTGCAGGATCTGAGTGCATTTGAGCTGAATGATTTTGCATACTGATGTGTCTTGCATGTCCACATTTGGTCCCATGTTCCGACTATAATGGTCATGATTAAATGTGTATTATATTTAAGATAATAAATCTATATTGCTTGATTTCCTTTTCCAAGAAACCCCTTGTCAGATGATGTCCAAATTTCCTGAGAACCATGACAGTTAGAGACCCTCATGAATAGCCAATAGAAATGACTCTTTTTTTTTGTTTGTTTGTTTTTGTTTTTGTTTTTGTTTTTGTTTTTGTTTTTCGAGGTAGGGTCTCACTCTGGGTCAGGCTGACCTGGAATTCACTATGTAGTCTCAGGGTGGCCTCGAACTCACGGCGATCCTCCTACCTCTGCCTCCCAAGTGCTGGGATTAAAGGCGTGCGCCACCACGCCCGGCTAGAAATGACTCTTAGCCCATTTATGCACATACCCTCTAAGCCATGAAAAAAAACCCTCAGTAATCCCCTACTTTAATGCAGCCATATCAACACAGCATTAAAAATCCAGAGCTATGCTGTCCAATAAAGTTAGCCACAAGCCACACACGTAAGTTGAACTCTTGAAGCGCAAGGAGCCCAAATTGACATGGGATCTTGGTAAACATGCACACTGCATTTTAAAGTCTTAGTGGGAAAAGAGAATATAAAGTTTCTCAATAATTGCCCATTTTGGTTACATGTTAAGTAATCACTTTATATGCTTGGGAAATAAGTACATGATTAGAATTAATGACACCATTAGAAATGTTTTTAATGAGGTCGCTAAACATTTAGACTAGCTCACATATTTCTACTGGACCCTGCTGGTGTCAAGGGTAGGGTCCCCTTCAAGGCATGCTCAGTTAAGTCTGACAGTGCAGTAGAAGGCTGAAAAGTTATTTAAAATGACACAATAACTTAGAGAACATAACTGTCTGGGGGACATTTAATACAGGGATAAACAGACTGATGGATATATTAAGATAGCCTCAGAAAAAACTACTGCTCTGTAGACAAAACATGGCCAAGAAGACTGGTTGGCCAAAAGCCATTCTGCTAGCGTTCTTTGCTGTTTAAGAATACAGGGTATGGGCTGGAGAGACGGCTTAGTGGTTAAGCACTTGCCTGTGAAGCCTAAGGACCCCGGTTTGAGGCTCGGTTCCCCAGGTCCCACGTTAGCCAGATGCACAAGGGGGCGCACACGTCTGGAGTTCGTTTGCAGAGGCTGGAAGCCCTGGCACGCCCATTCTCTCTCCCTCTATCTGTCTTTCTGTCTGTGTCTGTCGCTCTCAAATAAATAAGTAAATAAATTTAAAAAAAAGAATACAGGGTATGTACATACTGTAACTTTCTAACTAGAAAAACAGAAACAAGTAACAGATTGCCACTTGGCAATAGGATTCCCAAGTGCTGTTCTTCCCTGCCTGGCTCAGCATCCTAGCTTATTTTCACATGAACTCCCTAGGTTTAGACAATTGGACACCTTAGGGAAAGTTTCAAGAACCAAAAATATTCTTGTGGAGTGTTGGAGCTGGCAAAGAGCCTAGGCTGTGAAGAGACCACAGGGCATTGGGCCAGGCACTTTCCTGGATGAGCCTCAGTTTCCCCATGTATAGAGCAATATGTAAGGGCCCACCCAACTTTAACATGTTCCTATCCAGAGTCTTGTACAATCCTTTCAGTTCCAAGCCTTGTGTGTTTGTTAGGGGCTAGTTTTACAAAATGTATGGCCACTTAGAAAGACCAGGGGTAGGGGAAAGGGGGAAGGGTGGTATCCTCCCTCAAAGTCTCTGTCACTGGGAAGCTTGTTAATGGTTTCCCCAGATGCTCATCCCAGAGAGAACCACCCATCACAGCGACAGGCAGAATGGCAATCCTAGCTTTTACTGCCCCGAGGCCTGGCTCCTCACTAAATATTCCTATCGAGACAGCACTTTGGAAGCGAGGCAACACTTCGATTTAAATGCTTTATTAGCCCAGAGTGCCACCTAGGATCCTTTTTGGAAACAGGCTGGGTATAAATTACAAATAAATAAATAAAATTATCCCAGAAGCCATAGCTAGGACCAGCACACAAACATGTCTAAAGCTTTGCTATTTAATTGAGGGCATCCTTTACAGAGCTCCTGCCCGCAGAGGAAGGAAGGACATGACAGCTGACAGTTATTCTCCAGAAAGTCTGTCTACTAGGCCAGGCGTGGTAGCACATGCCTTTAATCCTAGCACTTGGGAAGATCATGGTGAGTTCAAGGCCACCCTGAGGTGACATAGTGAATTCCAGATTAGCTTGCTCTAGAGTGAAACCCTATCTCAAAAAAAAAAAAAAGGAAGGAGGGAATCTGTCCACTATTCACCCTATTCTCTATACCTGAGTCTTAAATTCCATGGAATGCTTTTCAGACTTTTGCTGTGTTGAGTGGGAAATATAAAAAGCATAATTCATGATCTTCAGGAGGTAACCAAGTTTAGCTATAAAGGAAGTAAAAAAAAAAAAGTGAAGACCTTAAACAGACAGCATCAGAATGTGTAAGTGTTGGAGTTCGGTAGAGAACAATTGCCATTGGCTGAGGAAAGCAGGGAAGGTTTCCTGGAGAAAAATATCCACCTACAATTAACTTGTAATCTTGTAAACTTGTAATCTTGAGTGTGATTCTTCAGTACCACTGAGACACCTCCAACTGCTAAGAGCAGGCCTCCCTGGCAAATGGGCTCTGGAATGGAGACCGGCACACCTGTGTTGACTCGGCTAACTGAAACGATGGCTTGGAAGCTCTGGGCAGAGGAAGAGGTTAAACTGCAGGGCAGCAGAGACAAAGACCTCTGGGACCCCACAAGGAGCCCTGGAGCCAGAAGGCCCTTGTGGGATAGTGACTATTTGAGACAAGAGGCCTGGGTATTTGTGTCCCATGACGGCTCACTGATCTCTATAACCCTGGCCAAAGGCAATTCCTTGTCTGTGAGCTGACCGCAACCACGGCTCTGGCAACAACTGGTAAAGCAGAGGGGCTGTAGGGGAGGCACTGTGACATCCTTTCCAGAGGGAGACCAGCAGCAAACACGCCGGAGCAGCCTTTGACCACCCGACTAATCCATGAAAGTAACTAACAGCGAGCACTGAGTACCTTCTGCATGAACACAAAAGAGACTTGCCCTGCCTTCCTGGAGCTTACATTCTGGGGAGACGGGTGCAAATGCACTTCATGGCTTGGTTAGGTGCTAAACTGTCTTGCAGACACACAGAGAGTACGTTGGATATCAAGGCAAGAGGTAGTTTCTCACAGGGGGATCAGGGAAGTCCTGCACGGTGGGGCCATCTGAGTCAGATCTGGGCTGAATGGACAGAGGTGTGTTCTAGGTGGAAGGAACCAACCTCATATCCTCCAAACCAGAGCAAGGCCTGCTGAGTAGGCAGCCTTAAGGTCACCCCAAGGGCAGGTGACCTCTGCACATCCCCTTTCTTCCCTCTAGTCAAGTCATAGAACCATCAACATGGATGATAAGATGGCAAAGATAAACCGAGCCCTGGCTGAAATCAAGAAGCGTTTTCAGAAGACAGTGACTCAGTTCATGAACTCCGTGCTGCTGGCAGCAGGTAAGGCAGAAGAGTGGGCTAGGGTCTCTTAGAAGGCTTCCCAAACCCTGGATTAGCTTTCTCAAGGTTCAGCTATTCTTTGCCCAATGTCTTGAATTAGAACTTGTAGGCAGTAGGGCCCCAGGCCTATTTCCTTCTTTAGGTGAGACCAGTGGGCTCCTCAGCTTCCAGAGGTTGCCCAAGACTACTACCCAGCTGGGACTGGTGAACTGGGCAGACTTCAGTTCTGGGCACCCTCCCTGTTGTTTTGTTTTGTTTTGTTTTGTTTTGTTTCTGAGGTAGGGTCTCACTGTGGCCCAGGCTAACCTGGAAGTCACTATGTATTCTCAGGGTGGCCTCGAACTCATGGTGATCCTCCTGCCTCTGCCTCCCAAGTGCTGGGATTAAAGATGTGTGCCACTATGCCCAGCTCCCTGTGTGTTTTTGTTTTTTTAGTTTTATTTATTTATTTGAGAGCAACAGTCAGAGTTAGAGGCGGGGGGAGGGATGGGCACGCCAGGGCCTCCAGCCACTGCAAACGAACTCCAGATGCGTGCACCCCCTTGTGCATCTGGCTAACGTGGGTCCTGGGGAATCGAGCCTCAAACCAGGGTTCTTAGGCTTCAAAGGCAAGCGCACTTAACTGCTAAGCCATCTCTCCAGCCCTCCCTGTGTGTTTTTAATGGCACCATGTGGTGGTTTTGTTTTTCTGAGTTTCATTGAATTTCTTAATCTTTTTTGGTCCCTTTGGCATTATCGTCCATTTCATTTGACAGCCTTTGGTAGCCTCCTTTGCTCTCTAGTCTGTGGACAATTTTAGTAAAAGAGAAACAAGCAGTCATTTCAAAAAAAAAAAAAAACCTATCACTGCTAGGTACAAGCACTCAGTGTGCGTCGGGACCATTCCACACCTGGGCTTTCCTTCCCTCTGCTGATGGGCGGCCAGTAAACAAGGCTGTATTGACACCCCATTCAATCACCCGCTCCTCCTGGCTGGGCCTGGAGTGGCTGTGCTTCCCCATAACTTATCTAGGAAGCTTCTCCTTGTCCAAAGAGACTTAGTTCAAATTGGCCCCATCCTCTGGGAACCTTCCTTGATGACACTCACAGAGTGCCCCTCCCATGGCTTCTTACATGGCTATCGCTGAAAATCTTATAGCGTTATGAATATTTACTTCCTTGTTTGTTCATCCCTTCTTCCCTGTGCTAGAAGTTCTCAGAGGCAGAGGACCTGGTCTTGGGTTCTTTATACACCCAGCATCCTCATTTAATAAATGTTTGGTAAATGAATAAAGGAATAAGAGGTTGCTGGTCTCAGAAACTTCCTAGACCAGTAGGAAAAGCAACACAATAAATAAACACAAACACAACAAAGAAAGTAGATGACATTGGCTTCAATCTTGAGACACGAGGCTAAGCGTGAGCCAGAAATACAACAGGTACCTTGCCTCAGTGGTGGATCCTATGGAGAACACAAGGCTGAATGAAACACAGGGCTCCTGGAGAAAGTGAAATTGAAGCTGGTTCTCAGAGAATGAGTAGAAATGAGGGATTATTCATTCTCATGTTCAGCCAGCACTTACTGATTGCTGACTGTACTGCAATTTGGGCACTATACTTGATGCAGAGGAATGGGGGGCAGGCCAGGCAAGAGAGCCAGCAGAGGTAAATGGACATGAGCTGAAGTCGACTCTGTCCAGTGGTGAGAGCTCCAGAGCACTGACAGAGAAGGCCCAGCAGTGTGGGAAAGTGATGACCGTGTCTCTGTTGACAGGTCTGTTCACCATACAGTATCCCGCCATAAAGGAAGAGGTAGAACTCAGCCGGATCAAGCTGAAATCTGGAACTTATCTTGACCGGTTCCGTAAGTCAAGTCTATACCTAGGAGAAATGACTGCACGATCCCAGTCAGCCAGACTAGATTCTTTAACTGAAGATATGTTGAAAGAGGAGACTGTATCCATACCTGCGAGTCCCATCCGGAAGAAGAGCATCAAAGTCCAGCCCAAAGCCACGGCCACCCCCAGGTTGGCTTGGTTTTTCATTTGTCTGTAGAGCCAGTTATATGAAAGGCAGAAAACCAAACAGCTGAACCCCTCCCCGCTTTTGCAGCAAAACCTCTAGGAGTAGGGAAACTAGGAAACATACATATGGACAAATGAATTCCTTTTAGGTGGCAATCAAGACTGGGAAGATGGGCTGGAGAGATGGTTTTACAGTTAAGGGGCTTGCCTGTGAAGCCAGAGGACCCACATTTGATTCCCCAGGACCCATGTAAGGCAGATGCACAAGGTGGCACATATGTCTGGAGTTCATTTACAGTAGCTGAAAGCTCTGGCACACTCATTCTCTCTCTCTCTCTCTCTCTCTCTCTCTCTCTCTCTCTCTCTCTCTGCCTCTATCTATCTATCTCAAATAAGTAAATAATTTTAAAAAAGACTATGGGGAGGGGAGATGATGGAGAATGGAATTTCAAAGGAGAAAGCGGGAGGGGGGAGGGTACTACCATGGGATATTTTTTATAATCATGGAAAATGTTTATAAAAATTAAGAAAAAAAAGACTATAGAGAAAAGGTATTAGAGCAACATGTTATAAGATGGATTGGCCATAGGCCAATAGAGCCTGGTTGCCTGTTTTGAAATTATTTATTTATTTAACAGAGAAAGAGGAAGACAGAGAGAGAGAATGGGTGTTCCAGGGCCTCCAGCCACTGCAAATGAACTCCAGATACATGTACCCCTAGTGCATCTGGCTAACGTGGGTCCTGGGGAGTCAAACCTGGATCCTTTGGCTTTGCAGGCAAATGCCTTAACTGCTAAGCCACCCCTCCAGCCATGGTTGCCTGTTTTGAATAGACCAGCTAAGTTATGGTTTTTACATTTTTAAGTGTTTGTGGAAAAAATCAAAGGAAGAATATTTTATGACACTTGAAATGATAGGAAATTCAACTACCAATACCACTGAAAAGATTTTACTGAAATGTAGCCATGTCTGTCATTGCCCCACCATCCATAGCTGCTTCCCCATAGAACTGACATGTTGACAAGTAGAAACCATCTGGTCTGCAAAGGTCAGAGTAGTTACTATCTGGTTCTCTATTAAAAAAAAAAACAAAAACTGACCCATTCTGGGACAGAGGGTAATGGGTTAGTGAACTGACAATGAGCTACCTGCAATGCAGTAGAGAGGTTAACAAGGCAGTTCTAAATGATATCTAAATTTTTTTTATTTATTTGAGAGAGAGAAACATAGAAAATGGGCATGCCAGGGCCTCCAGCCACTGCAAACGAACTCCAGACACATGTGCCACCTTGTACATTTGGCTTATGTGGGTCCTGGGGAATTGAATTTAGGTCCTTTGGCTTTGCAGACAAGCGCCTTAACTGCTAAGCCTTTTCTCCTCAGCTCTACGTGATATCTAAATGGGGGGACAAAGGATGAGAAATAAGTAGCTCAAACAGATGTTGGGAGGAGACATCAAACAAGATATAGTCAAGTATAAAGGCCCAAGATGAGAACACCTTTGGCATATGGGAGTGGGAGAAATAAGATCAGTGTGTCTGGGATATTGAGGGCTCTGATGGAAATTGAGAACATCGGGGTAGACAGGAAGGAGGTTGATAAGTAGCTTGTTAATGACATGAGAAGCTATTCCATAATTTTAAGACAGGAAATGACTTCATCTGACTTATCTCTTTTTTAAAAAAAATTTTTATTTATTTATTTGAAGCGACAGACACAGAGAGAAAGACAGATAGAGGGGGAGAGAAAGAATGGGCGCACCAGGGCTTCCAGCCTCTGCAAACGAACTCCAGACGCGTGCACCCCCTTGTGCATCTGGCTAACGTGGGACCTGGGGAACCGAGCCTCGAACCAGGGTCCTTAGGCTTCACAGGCAAGCACTTAACTGCTAAGCCATCTCTCCAGCCCTTATCTCTTTTTATTTAAAAACGTTAAGATACAAAATACACATATTTTATCCACGCAAAAGTAACAGGCAAGACCTACCTGAATGGATCAATGGATGTCACAAAGTACATACAACCTGTAGCCGTCAAGTCCAGAAAAGAATAGACCAGCTCCTCAGAAACCTGTCTATGCCCCTGACTCCTCTTTCTTCTTCAGACCAAATATTTCTAATACCATAGATTAGGTGGGGGTCATTTACTTATTAATTTTGTTGAAGGTAAATTCTCATTTTAGCTCAGGCTGACCTGGAACTCACTCAGTAGTATCACACTGGCCTCAAACTCACAGAGACCCTCTACCTCTGCCTCCCAAGTGCTGGGATTAAAGGCGTGTGCCACCATGGTTGGCTCGTAGATTAGTTTTTTAAAGCCTCATTCAAATGGGTATCTATCTTTGGTTTGTCTTGGTGTACATCTTTCGTGACTCAGCATTATGGTTGAGAGATTCATCCATGCTATTATACATAGAGATCATCTGTTCTTTCTCGCCTCTACATGGCAGTCTATTATATGACCATGCCATAAATCATGCTGTCTGATGTTGGTGGAGATTGGGTTGCAGATGGTTTGATGATGACAAGCAATGCTGCTGTTGTCATATGTCTCGTATCTCATTGACATGTGCTAAGACATAAAATTGCCATCATTGACTATGGATATGTTCAGCTTCTTGTATAGACTGTTGGTTTTCTTCAGTGGTTGTATCAAATTTGGTCCCCCAGAGTATGAGAGCTCCACGTTTGCATCAATGTTAGATATTGTTAACTGTTGGCTGAGAAGTATTGTGTTTTGGCAAGCGATCGTGATGCACTCATCTTCAGAAACTTGCCAGGATTCAGGAGACTTAGCTCGTGGCTGAACTCATGGATAAGGTTTTGAAAGGATATGAGTACATTATTTAGGGAAAAAAAGAGCTCAAATCAGATGTAGAGCACAGTTGATTTTGATGAAAACTTATTTGTATTTTTTCCTCCTCTGGAGTATGCTCAGATGTCACGTCTGTACTCTTTGACTAACCAAGCAGTTCTCCACTGGAAAGAATTTTGCCTCCCAGGGGATATTTCACAATGTTTAGAGATGGTTTAAATAATCACAACTTGGGAGTGGGTGCCACTACCATATAATGAGTCAGAAGCTGTACCCCAAACACCTCCCATTGCAAATAATTATAGTCAGTAATGCCAAAACTGAGAACCTGGCTTAACCCAATGTCATAATGATTTTTTCCTATTTTCTGCTGAAAGCTTAATGGTTATATTTAACATTAAGTCTCTGATCCACTTTGAGTTAATTTTTTTTTTAATTTTTATTAAGATTTTCCATGATTATAAAATATATCCCATGGTAATTCCCTCCCTCCCCACCCCCACACTTTCCCATTTGAAATTCCATTCTCCATCATATTACCTCCCCATTACAATCATTGTAATTACATATATACAATATCAACCTATTAAGTATCCTCCTCCCTTCCTTTCTCCACCCTTTATGTCTCCTTTTCAACTTACTGGCCTCTGCTACTAAGTATTTTCATTCTCACCCAGAAGCCCAGTCATCTGTAGCTAGGATCCACATATGAGAGAGAACATGTGGCACTTGGCTTTCTGGGCCTGGGTTACCTGACTTAGTATAATACTTTCCAGGTCCATCCATTTTTCTGCAAATTTCATAACTTCATTTTTCTTTACCGCTGAGTAGAACTCCATTGTATAAATGTGCCACATCTTCATTATCCACTCATCTGTTGAGGGACATCTAGGCTGGTTCCATTTCCCAGCTATTATAAATTGAGCAGCAATAAACATGGTTGAGCATGTACTTCTAAGGAAATGAGATGAGTCCTTTGGATATATGCCTAGGAGTGCTATAGCTGGGTCATATGGTAGATCAATCTCTAGCTGTTTTAGGAACCTCCACACTGTTTTCCACAATGGCTGGACCAGATTGCATTCCCACCAGCAGTGTAGAAGGGTTCCTTTTTTTCCACATCCCCGCCAACATTTATGATCATTTGTTTTCATGATGGTGGCCATTCTGACAGGAGTGAGATGGAATCTCAGTGTAGTTTTAATCTGCATTTCCCTGATGACTAGTGACGTAGAACATTTTTTTAGATGCTTATATGCCATTCATATTTCTTCCTTTGAGAACTCTCTATTTAGCTCCATAGCCCATTTTTTGATTGGCTTGTTTGATTCCTTATTATTTAACTTTTTGAGTTCTTTGTATATCCTAGATATTAATCCTCTATCAGATATATAGCTGGCGAAGATTTTTTCCCATTCTGTAGGTTGCCTCTTTGCTTTTTTCACTGTGTCCTTTGTGGTACAAAATCTTTGTAATTTCATTAGGTCCCAGTGGTTAATCTGTGGTTTTATTGCCTGAGCAATTGGGGTTGTATTCAGAAAGTCTTTGCCAAGACCAATATGTTGAAGGGTTTCCCCTACTTTTTCCTCTAGCAGTTTCAAAGTTTCCGGTCTGATGTTAAGGTCTTTAATCCATATGGACTTAATTCTTGTGCATGGCGAGAGAGAAGAATCTATTTTCATCCTTCTGCAGATATATATCCAGTTTTCAAAACACCATTTGCTGAAGAGGCTGTCTCTTCTCCAATGAGTATTTTTGGCATTTTTATCGAATATCAGGTGGCTATAGCTACTTGGGCTTACATCTGGGTCCTCTATTCTGTTCCACTGATCTACATGTCTGTTTTTGTGCCAGTACCATGCTGTTTTTGTTACTATGGCTCTGTAGTATAGGTTAAAATCAGGTATGGTGATACCACCAGCCTCTTTTTTGTTGCTCAGTATTATTTTAGATATTCGAGGTTTTTTGTGATTCCAAATGAATTTTTGGATTGTTTTTTCTATTTCCATGAAGAAAGCCTTTGGAATTTTGATAGGGATTGCATTAAATGTGTAGATTGCTTTTGGTAAGATTGCCATTTTCATGATATTGATTCTTCCAAGCCAGGAACAGGGATGTTTCTCCACTTTCTAGTGTCTTCTGCAATTTCTCGCTTGAGTGTTTTAAAATTCTCATTGTATAGATTCTTTACTTCCTTGGTTAGGTTTATTCCAAGGTATTTTATTTTTTTTTGATGCAGTTGTGAATGGGAGTGATTCTCTGATTTCATCCTCTGTGTGTTTGTTGTTAGCATATATGAAGACTACTGATTTCTGTGTATTTATTTTGTATCCTGCTACATTGCTGTAGGTTTTGATCAGCTCTAACAGCTTGCTAGTAGAGTCTCTAGGGTCCTTTATGTATAGAATCATGTCATCTGCAAATAATGATAACTTGATTTCTTCCTTTCCAATTTGTATCCCTTTTATGTGTGTCTCTTGCCTTATTGCTATGGCTAAGACTTCCAAAACTATATTAAATAGAAGTGGGGACAGTGGACACCCTTGTCTTGTTCCTGATTTTAGTGGAAAAGCTTCCAGTTTTTCCCCATTTAGTAATATGTTGGCTGTAGGCTTGTCATAAATAGCCTTTATTATATTGAGATATGTTCCTTCTATTCCCAGTCTCTGTAGGACTTTTATCATGAAGGGATGTTGGATTTTGTCAAATGCTTTCTCTGCATCTAATGAGATGATCATGTGATTTTTGTCCCTCAACCCGTTTATGTAATGTATTACATTTATAGATTTGCGTATGTTGAACCATCCCTGCATCTCTGGGATAAAGCCTACTTGGTCAGGGTGAATGATCTTTTTGATATACTCTTATATTCTGTTTGCCAATATTTTGTTGAGAATTTTTGCATCTATGTTCATGAGGGAGATTGGTCTGTAATTTTCTTTTTTTGTTCTATCTTTGCCTGGTTTTGGTATCAGGGTGATGCTGGCCTCTTAGAAGGAGTTTGGTAGAATTCCTTTTTTTTTTCTATTTCCTGGAAAAGCTTAAGAAGCAATGGTGTTAGCTCTTCCTTAAAAGTCTGGTAAAATTCAGCAGTGAATCCATCCGGGCCTGGGCTTTTTTTAGTTGGGAGATTATTGATAACTGTTCGGATCTCCATGTTTGTTATAGGTCTATTTAAGTGATTAATCTCATTTTGATTTAATTTAGGTAGGTCATATACATCAAGGAAATCATCCATTTCTTTCAGATTTTCATACTTTGTGGAGTATATGCTTTTATAGTATGTCCCTGTGATTTTTTGAATTTCTCTGGAATCTGTTGTGATGTTACCTTGTTCATCTCTGATTTTATTAATTTGTGTCTCTTCTCTCTTTCTTTTGGTCAGATTTGCTAAGGGTTTATCAATCTTGTTTATCCTTTCAAAGAACCAACTCTTTGTTTCATTAATTCTTTGGATTGTTCTTTTTGTTTCTATTTCATTAATTTCTGCCCTAATCTTTATTATTTCTTCCCATCTACTGATTTTTGTTTTGCCTTGTTCTTCCTTTTCCAAGGCTTTAAGGCGAAGCATTAGGTCGTTTACTTGCGACCTTTCTAATTTCTTAATATAGGCACTTAAGGCTATAAATTTACCTCTTAGAACTGCCTTCATTGTGTCCCAGAGATTTTGGTATGTTGTGTTCTCATTATCATTTGACTCTATAAATTTTTTGATTTCCTTTTTGATTTCTTCATTGACCCATTCATCATTTAGTAGTGTATTGTTTAGTTTCCATGATTTTGTGTATGCTCTATAGCCTTTCTTGCTACTGATTTGTAGTTTAATTCCATTGTGGTCAGATAGAATACAAGGAATTATTTCAATTTTCCTGAATTTGTTAAGATTTGCTTTGTGTCCTAATATATGGTCTATTTTAGAGAATGTTCCATGTGCTGCTGAAAAGAATGTATATTCTGCAGCCTTTGGATGAAATGTCCTGTATATAACTGTTAGGTCCATTCCTTCTATGACCTCATTTAGTCCAGATGCCTCTCTGTTTATTCTTTCCCTGGATGACCTGTCAATTGACGAGAGTGGGGTGTTAAAGTCACCCACCACCACTGTGTTTGGTGTTATCTGTGACCTTAGTTCTAATAGTGTTTGTTTGACGAATTTGGGAGCCCCCATGTTAGGTGCATATATGTTTAGGATTGTAATGTCCTCCTGTTGGAGTGTGCCCTTAATCAATATAAAGTGACCTTCCTTATCTTTCTTGACTAACGTCGGACTAAAGCCTACCCTGTCTGATATTAGGATAGCAACCCCTGCTTGTTTTCTAGGCCCATTTGCTTGAAACACCGTCTTCCAACCTTTCACCCTAAGATAATGTCTATCCTTTGTAGAAAGGTGAGTTTCTTGGAGACAACAAATTGTAGGATCCTGCTTTTTAACCCAGTCTGCAAATCTATGTCTTTTCGTTGGGGCATTGAGACTGTTGATATTAAGAGATATTATTGAAAGGTGTGTATTTATGTTTGCCATTTTTTTGTGTGTGTGTGTTTCTGGTTCTACCTGTGCTCTCTTCTGTTAACTGGTATTTGAGTATAGCTTGTTTTTTCTAGGTTCCTTATATGTGTGCTTTTCCTTTTGTTCAGCATGGAGGATTCTATCAAGTATTTTCTGTAGAGCTGGTTTTGTCTTCAAATACTCCTTTAACCTGCTTTTGTCATGGAATGTCTTTATTTCTCCATCTATTTGAATGGATAACTTTGCAGGATAAAGTAACCTTGGTTGACAGTTGTTATCTTTCAGAACTTGGAATATATCACTCCAAGCCCTTCTGGCTTTAAAAGTTTGTGTTGAATAATCTGCTGTAATCCTGATGGGCTTGCTTTTGTAGGTAACTTGATTTTTCTCTCTAACTGCTTTCAATATTTTTTCTTTGGTGTGTGTGTTTGGAAGTTTGATTATAATATGGCGAGGAGAGGTTCTTTCTGGGTTTTGTCTGGCTGGGGTTCTAAAGGCTTCCTGTATCTGTATTGGCACCTCTTTCCCAATTTGGGGGAAATTTTCCTCTATGATTTTGTTGAAGATGCCTACTATGCCTCTGGAATGGAGTTTTTCTCCTTCTACTATGCCCTGAATTCTTATATTGGATCTTTTCATAGTGTCCCGAATATCTTGAAATTCCCACTCATACTTTTCTATAAGTTTGTCTTTCTCTTTGTTAGACTGCATTAGGTCTGCCACCTGGTCTTCTAGCTTAGATATTCTGTCCTCTCCCTCATCCATCCTACTGGTGAGATTTTCTACAGAGTTTTTTATTTCATTAACTGTGTTCTTCATTGCTAGTAATTCTGACTGGTTTTTCTTTATTATTTCTATTTCCCTATTTATGTCTTGTATTGCCTTCTTTATTTCATTAAATTGGTGTCCTGCCTCTTCTTTGATTCCTTTGATTTCCTCTTTGATTTCCTCTTTGATTTCTTCCTTGATTGTTTTCATGTGTTCTTTGACCTCTTTGAACATATTTATAATTATTCTTTTGAACTCTTTCTCAGGCATTTCCTCTAACTCTTTCTCACTGGAGGACATTTCTGATGCATTAATACTTTTAGGTGGATTTATATCGTCTTGCTTTTTAGTGTTTCTTGTGTTATAATGTATATATTTTTGCATCTTGGATTAAGTTAATGCTTGGATTTTCTAGCTAGCTGTGTATTCTTAGCTGTATCAATTGATTTGATGTAATATATTTTCAGGGTAGGACCTTAAGGTATTAGGTGTGGCTCTTAAGACTCTCAGAGTATCTACAAAGATGTTCTTAGGGGTTGAGTTTCCCTGCTATAGGAGTATTCAAGCAGGCTGAGTGGAATAAAATACAGGTAGATTCTAAAATTTAACTAAACACTGTACACATTCAATCAAAAACAGCCCCAAGTATGTATGCAAGAGTAGTTATTATAATGACCAGATCCTCTATCAACAAAGAGGTTTAGATTTCTGGTCTGTTGAGGGATCCAAGTCAGCTTGTGACCAAGTGAGACCCTTCCCTGGTGCAATCCCAGTTACCTTGGGTGATTTTGGTCTCAGTCAAGTTGCTGCCTGGGTCGTCGGGCTGCTGTTCTGATTTCTGGAGCTGGGCACTTGCTTTTCCTACGGGGCAAACTGAGCCGCTGCTGCTGCCTCTGCTGCTGCTGTAGCTGCCACTGCTGGAGCCACCACTACTGCTGAAGCTGCTGCTGCTGTGTCCACTGCCGCTGCTCCCCCTGAAGCTGCTGCTGCGGGATCTGCCGCTGCTGCCACTCCTGGGTCTGCTGCTGCTGGTGCCGCTGGTACCGGTGCTGGAGCCGCTGATGTTTCTCCCGAACTCTGCTCCTGCTTGGGTCCCGAGCGCGGTGTGAGGGGAAAATCCCGCACCTGGCTTTTCCTGCGGCTCGAGCTGAGTCTGGCGGCTTTCTGGTGCACCGTGGCCGCGGCGGTTGGCTGAGCTGCTGGAGCCGCTTTTCCCGCCTGTGCAGGCTCTGGATGCTCTATAACTCTTCTACTTCTCTGCTGCCACTTCAATTTCCTATACACCTCACTTTTTAGTAAAAGTGTGTATTTTGCTGAGTTTTTTTGGTCTTTTTCCCCCCTTGGCTGCTTTGGCGTGGTACCTACACCGCCATCTTAACCGGAAGTCCTGAGTTAATTTTTATATATAGTCATAATACATGATTGAAAATTTGTTCTGCATATGGACATACAGTTTCCATAGCATTAAAAAATACCCTTTTCCAGTTGTCTTTGGACCCTTAATCAATGAACCATATTTTTGTGGGATCTGTTATTATTGATATTATTATGTTAATTTCAAATTCTGAGTAGGTCTTACATTCTAATGAGAAATTGGCTGCTAATTATCCCTAAATGTGATGCGTTACTGATTTCCTTTGGATTTCAAGATTCGTTCTCCTTCTCCCTGTTCCTCTCCCTTTTCAAAAAGTAGGTAGTGCAAACTGGCCTAGAACTGGTGATTCTCCTGTTGTAGCTTCCTAAGTACTGAGTAGATTCATGGCACCACCATATCTAGTTTGTTCTTGTCACTTGACAGTTTTGTTGGAACATGTATCCTTGTGGAGAGCCTTTTAGATTCTTCTTATTATCTGCAAGTTTGCTAATCCTTTTTGCTTCCTGCTAAGTTTTGCTATTGAATTTTTCGTTTCAGTTAGTGTTTTTTTTTCAACTCCAGAATTATTTTAAATGCTTTTATTTTTATTTATTTGCAGCCAGACACAGACAGAGACAGATAGGGTGCTCCAGGGCATCTAGCCACTGCAAACAAACTCCAGATGTATGTGCCAGTTTGTGTATCTGGCTTTTCATGAGTACTGGGTAATTGAACTCTGGGTCATTAGGCTTTGCAGGTAGGCGCCTTAACTGTTAAGCCATCTCTCCAGCCCTAGACTTTTTAAAAAATATATTTATTTATTTGCAAGCAGAGAGAAAGACAGAGAGTGACAGATGGAGAATGGGCACTCCAGGGCCTCTTGCCACTGCAAACGAACTCCAGATGCATGTTCCACTTTGTGCACCTGGCTTTATATGGGTACTGGGAAATCAAACCTAGGCTATCAGACTTTGCAAGCAAGCACATTAACAGCTGAGCCATCTTTCCAGCCCAACTCTAGAATTTTTTTGGTCACTTTTTATATGATGAGACTTGTTCTTCTGGTTTCTTTTACTTCTTCTTTTTTCATGGTTCACTTTGGGCATACTTAAAACAGTTGAAGTCTAACCAGGTGTGGTGGCGCACGCCTTTAATCCCAGCACTTGGGAAGCAAAGGTAGAAGGATCACTGTGAATTTAAGGCCACCCTAAAACTACATAGTGAATCCCAGGTCAGACCAGGCTAGAGTGAGACCCTACTTTGAAAAAAAAAAAAAAAAGGCAGCTGAAGTCTTTTTCTAAAATAGTCTATTGTCTATGTTTCATCAGGAGCAGTTTCTGTTAATTTTACTTCCTATGCATGAGCCATGCTTGTCTTGTTTCTTTGTATGCCTCATAATTTTTCTAGAAAACAAAACATCTTTGTTTGTTTTTGTTTTTGTTTTTTCAAGGTAAGGTCTCACTCTAGCCCAGGCTGGCCTGGAATTCACTACGTAGTCTCAGGGTGGCCTCGAACTCACGGCAATCCTCCTACCTCTGCCTCCAGAGTGCTGGGATTAAAGGCGTGCGCCACCACACCCAGCTCCAAACATCTTAAATATAGTATGCTAACTCTAGAAAACAGATTCTCTCTACTTAGCTTTATTGTTGTTGCTTGTAGTTTTCATGTATTCATTTGACTTATTTTTTTTCCAAACTACTTTTATCAAACTGTGTTCTTTGTCATGTGCAGTTACTGAAGTTTCTGTTTAGTTAGCTTAATGGTTTGCTAGCGGTTGGCAAGAGATTACCCAAAGCCAAAAGCTAGAAAAACCCTTTTGCTAGAGAGATGGCTTAGCAGTTAAGCACTTGCCTGTAAAGCCTAAGGACCCCGGTTCGAGGCTCAATTCCCCAGGACCCAAGTTAGTGAGATACACAAGGGGGAAGATGTGTCTGGAGTTCGTTTGCAGTGGCTGGAGGCCCTGGCACGCCCATTCTCTCTCTCTCTCTCTCCATCTGCCTCTTTCTCTATCGCTCTCAAATAAATAAATAAATAAAAATAAACAAAAAAAAATTTTTTTAAAACCTTCTTCTTCAGAGATGGCTCTGTGTTGGGGAATTCCTTCAGAACTTTTGGCCGGACTGTTTATAACTGTCTGTTACCTTTTACAGACAGAGCCAGAAGTGGAAAAACTACAATGCTTTCAGATATTTTCACAAAATGGTTCTAGGTCTGATCTGTGGATCCTTCCGTGTACAGAGAACCTTTCAAAACATTTATTCTGCTGTCCTTCTTCAGCCTTAGCCTCCACTCCTAGGATTTTTTTTAAAATGTATTTGTTCTTCATGTGTTGTCTGTTATCTTTGCTTATACATGCTTTGCGCAAATGCTCGCCCAGGGCTGCCGTGGTCGTGAGAACGCTCAAAGGCAGATGAAACATGAGAAGCCTCTGAGCTCCAGGGTATTCCCAGGCAGGTCAACTACACAACCACAATTCCTTGAGGCTAAGGTCTAATGCCCCCTACCCCCCATGCCAGCACACCGAGCTAGGAATGTGGGCTATCATCCTTGGATGCCACCCAGCTAGGAATGAGGATGGCAAAGAGTAAAGTTTAAAATACCAGTGCTCTTGGGCTGGAGAGATGGCTTAGTGGTTAAAGCACTTGCAAATGAAGCCTAAGGATGTAGCTTCAATTCCCCATGACCCAGGTAAGCCAGATGCACAAGGTGGTGCATGTGTCTGGAGTTGGTTTGCAGTAGCTGGAGGCCCTGGTGCACCTATTCTCTACCTCTTTCTTTCTTTCTCTCTCTCTAATAAACAAATAAATAAAATATGTAAAATTAAAAATTACCAGTGCTCTCATACCAAAGCATAGTTTCTTTTTTTACTTTTTAAAAATATTTATTTATTTATTTTTATTTTTTTGGTTTTTCGAGGTAGGGTCTCACTCTGGTCTAGGCTGACCTGGAATTAACTCTGTAGTCTCAGGGTGGCCTTGAACTCATGGCGATCCTCCTACCTCTGCCTCCCAAGTGCTGGGATTAAAGGCATGCGCCACCACGCCCGGCTATTTATTTATTTGAAAGAAAAAGAGGGAGGGAGAGAGAGGGAGAGAGTTGGAGCACCAGGGCCTGCAGCCACTGCAAATGAACTCCATTTGCATGCGCCTTCTTGTCATCTGGCTAACGTGGGTCCTGGGGAATCAAAGCTGGGTCCTTTGGCTTTGCAGGCAAACACCTTAACCGCTAAGCCATCCCTCCAGCCTCATAGTTTCATTTTTAAATACCCCCCCATTGCTGCCATTCATTCATAAATATCTGTGTCATCTATAGTTGGTGAGCAGTACTTAGATGTACAGAAAAAAAAAGGAAAGGAAATGAATATTAAGGTGGAAAGGTGCAGTTGGATAATTAGAAAGACTTAACTAAGAAAGAAGGTGGTATTTGAAGGGAACTTAAAGGCGGTCAGAGAGCGGAACTCATGGCTCTGGGGAGGAAGCAAACGGCAGAGCAGCAAGAGCAAAGACTGTGAGGTCGGTGCACAGGCCGGGGTCAGCGTGGCTGGAGCACAGTGAGCGGAGGGGAGGCTACTGGGGACTGTGAGAGGAGCAAGGAGAAGCAGCAGCCAGACAGGACCTTAACCTCCTGTTAAGATGAAAGGCCACAGGAGGCTTTGAAAAGAGCGACTCACTGAGCTCGGCGGAGAATAGACGGAAGAGTGGCCCGGGAGGGGAACACACGGCCTTGGGGAAACACTTAAGAAAGTGCTTGGCCTATGTTGGTGGCAATGAAGGGCAGGGCAGGGCAGATTCTGGGTCTGTCTGAAAGGTAGAGGAAGGCTTGTGGGTGGAGTGGGGTGAGGAGAAGGAGACAAGAACGATGTAAAGAATCAGCCGAGCAGATGGGGGAATAATTCGTCATGCCCCTTTCTGCGCCCGAGGAAACGGAGGCTTAGAGAGGTGAGGGGTCCTTCCAGGCTGAGGTAGCTGGATTAGGATCTGTAAGAGTCTCCAGGCTCCTTCCTCCCCCCCCCCACCCCATTTCCATCTGGCCATGCCATAACTAAGCCTGGGACTCTGAGCATGGTAACTGAGGGTACCTCTGGGATGAAGAGAGGGAATGCCACCTCTCGACCCCCCAGTTTTCACCTTAGCACCTCACCCATGGGGCCCCTCCATCACAGAACAGTTTCCCTCCTCCTCCTCCAATCAAATTCTCTTTCCTTCTTTTGGCTTTGCTACTCCAGGTGAGTGTACATACACCCTTTTTCCTCTCCTCTCTTTCCCTCTGTTTCCCTCTGATTCTTTTGGGCACTCTTGCTCTTTCCCTAGTGCACACCCACCTTTTCTCTCTCTCTTCCCTCTTTCTTTTTTTTTTTTTTTTTTTCCAAGATAGGATTTCACTCTAGTCCAAGCTGACCTGGAATTCACTATGTAGTCTCAGGGTGACCTCGAACTCAAGGTGATCCTCCTACCTCTGCCACCCGAGTGCTGGGATTAAAGGCATAGTGTGCCACCACCTGGCTTTCTTCCCTCTCTATTTATCTCCCCCCTCTCTCCAATTACAATAAAGTCTTAAACTTGAAAAGCCTTGTTTGTCTTGGTGCCTCTATCACAATCGAACAGGATCTACCTGCAGCCTAGGCCCCACAGTGGACTTCTGTCTATCTGGATCCCTGAGCTGTAGCGGTAGGGTACGGGTCACGGCCTGCTTGCAAGACAGGAGTCCCACCACCGTGCTTCTCTTTGCAGAGTGACGGCCAAAGAGGAGCACTGCCCAACCAGGTGGGCAGCCTCACCCTATGACTGCCCCCTGGTGCTGCGGAAGCTCATAAGCAAAGAAGACATCCGGCCTGGCTGCAAGTGTGTTGTGAAGGCGCCCCTGGTGTCTGATGTGGAGCTGGAGCGCTTCTTGTCGGCACCCCGAGACCCCAACCAAGTGCTGGTATTTGGGATAATCTCGAGCCAGGATCCCAGAAGCACAGTGCAGCAGCAATGGATGCTCGACTTACTGTACAGCCATCAACAGCACGGCCGTGGCTCTCCCTGCATCCAGGTTGGCCGAGGAGGAGACCCTGGTAGACCAGGGCTAGGGAGGCAAAATGGAGGAAGGATTCACTGTTCTAGGATGGAGGTGGACATCCAAGGGGCCAGCCTACTTCAGTTCTTTCTCTCTCTACATGGCCTTGGCACAGTCTCCCTCCCAGCTGCAACATTTCACCCCATCTTCCCTCTCCCATTCATTGTCCCAGAATGAATGCCAGCACGTTGGTACTTCTTCTGACCCTTGAGAATCCATCAAGACGCCATTGTCTCCTTCAAGAGCGCCTGGCATAGTCTGTGGCTGTATCTGGTGTTTATGTCTGAGGATAGAGGCAATGTGCATCACCACATCCTCAAAGTTTAGCAAATGTGTGTAGACTGTCTCCAGGTGTGGTGGTGTGTGTACCACTGTGTGGTGGACTTGTACCAGACCCCAGACACCCACCACTGGCCCCGACCCAAATCAGTCCTGAGAGGAGCTCTCATCATGGCCACAGCTAGAGCAGACCCCTGTGACAGCCATGACTGGACAGTTCTGGGAAGGGGTACCTGCTGTTTTCGGGCATTAGGATGGGCTACCCAAGATATTTGGGTCTTTAGCAGGTGGATGAGCGTCCCTGGCAGAAGCAGGGGCATGTGCAGGGGAGAAGGGCTGTCCAAGGTTCACTAGGGCAGAAGTTTAAGGGGGTCTTAGGGTACAAGAATTAAAATGCCCTGAACCTTTCCCCACCTACGTACTTTGGTAGAGCTGTTCCTAAGTCTCAGCCCTTATCATCCTCAGAATTTGTTGCTGTCCATAGCAGTGTAAGCATAGATAAAAGGATCACCCAGTTCCCAGGCTGATATGGACACATAGGCATGTGGGCTATGTGACTTCTTTCTAGCTCCCCTCCTATGCTCACCAGAACACATTATCTCTGCCCTGACCCCCTCTGTGGGCTGCGCAGTTCTGCGTTTGTATGGATGCTATGGCATAGCAGATATGCATGGATACCTGTGTATGAATGCTACATCCCTGACCCCACATGTGACCCTGCCTCCCCACCCTTAGATCCGCACCCCAGCCAGTGCAGGAGCTAAGCATTTGGAGCCTGGTCAGACACCAGGAAGCCCTTCCCATGCCTCCCTCCAAGAGAGCCGTGAGCCGCAACCCTTTCAACAAATCCTTACATCAAAGCTGTACTTGTTTTTAGGAGTTTCCAACAGTCCAGGGAATGTGTATGGAGAACCTATTATGAACCCATTTATGTCAATGCAGATATAACCCCTGACCTCATGAAAATTAAGGGTTAGCTTATCTAAGGACTGTTGATTGTTCCCTAGTAATTACCCCCTAAGCAATAGGAATGCTCAGATGCCCATCCTAGCCCTGAGCAGCATGAATAAGGCCAGGGCCTGGCATTCATCTTAAGGCAATGGGGTAGTGACCATTGATCTAAAGAAAGATTTGAGTCTGGTGGTAGACTTCACAGTGACTTGGCTCCCACTACTGGTTAAGACAGAGCCATCCCTTGATGTTCTAAATATTAGGTGTGGTTCTGGTTCACATTGTAAACTGAAAGATGAGTGTGAGCTAGCACACAGCTAGAGAAACGTGGGACTAAAAGACAGTAAGGGATTTGTGGCTTCCAGAAAGGGAAAAGACTCTGAATTGACCAGATCCTAATTTGTGCTGTATTTGAATAATAGAGGGGTCCATCAGGGGCAGCCAGTGAAGGGCTGAAGCTGAGGACTCCTCAGTGCTGTGGAACATCCCTGGTCCACTCAGAACTATCATCTTCAGATCTTCCAGGGCAAGGGAGAATGGCAGTCCACAGACTCCCAAGGGCCAGCCTACATTGGCCAGTGCAGGAACTCAGCATGTGGAGCCTGATTGGCTGTCACATACAGGAGCAGTGCTACCAGTGAGGGCTTTCTCCCAGAGAGGACTGGGAGAAGATCCAGGGGACCTTGTCTGGAGACAGTCATGGGAAAGTGTGCATGTAAGGCTGAGGTAAAATCAAGTGCATTTTCTTGCATGGGGCACTGGGTGACCAGCTCCCACACTTCTGGTTTGTTTTTTTTTTAATTATTTTATTTATTTACTTGAGAGAGAGAAAGAGGCAGAGAGAGAGGGGGAGAGAAAGAATGGGCGCGCCAGGGCCTCTAGCTACCGCAGACGAACTCCATATACACGGGCCACCTTATGCATCTGGCTTATGTGGGACCTGGGGAAATTGAGCCTCGAACCAGGGTCCTTAGGCTTCACAGGCAGGCGCTTAACCACTAGGCCGTCTCTCCAGCCCCCACGTTTCTGTTTTGGCAGTGCCGGCATGACCCCTACCGCCTGCTGCGGTATGACCTGGACAGCCCCCTGCAGAAGGATCCACCTCTGATGGTGAAGAAGTTTGCTGTGGTGCAAGGGATGATTCTGGTGAGCCGAGGCCCTGTGAGGGGCTTGACACCCACCACCCGCTAGTGCAGTCTTAGCCGCCCGTGGCCCTGCGGAACCACAGAAGGGAGAGAAGAGAGCAGGGCTCGGGGGGCTCTCTCCCTACACAGGCTGAGGCCCAGACGGCAGGACTAGTTGAGTCAGCTAGCACCTAGAGCCAAACCCATATGTCCTGTAACCCAGGAAAGCCAAGGGGCTGGGTAACGTTTTAATCCAGAAAGAAAGAAAAAATTCTCATTACTCGATTGCTTTTGATTTACTTAATACCAAAACTCTTGTCCAGCCTTATACACATTCCTCATTGAAAACCTGGGAAATATGATCTAGAAAATAATGAGATCCCCGTTGCAGTCAGGTTCGTGTTGTTGGTAGAAATCACCAGACCAAGAGCAGCTTTGGGGGGAAAAATAGAGGTTTGTTTTGGCTTACAGGCTCAAGGGGGAAGCTCCATGATGGCAGGGAAAACGATGGCATGAGCAGAGGGTGGATAGCATTCCCTGGCCAACATAAGGTGGGCAATAGCCACAGGAGAGTGTGCCAAACACTGGCAAGGGGAAACTGGCTATACCACCCATAAGCCCACCCCCAATAAGACACCGCCTCCAGGAGGCATTAATTCCCAAATCTCCATCAGCTGGGAATCTAGCATTCAGAACACCCAAGTTTATGGAGGACACCTGAATCAAACCACCACAGACCATCATACCACCCTGAGCCTTACACGTTTGTCCAACATTTATGTCCTGGGGCCCATGCTATGCTATACTACCTAGGGGTCTGGCCTTTGCTGTCTTTTGCTACACTTACACTGCAAGGTCCTTCCTTTTTCAGTGAAAATACTAGGATCGTTTGTAGGCTGGGAAAATAGCTCATTTGGTAAAGTGCTTGCCTTGCAAGCATGAGGATCTGAGTTATCTCCTAACAGCCATGCAAATGACTGGTGCGGTGTGTCTGTAATCCCAGTGCTGAGGAGGTGGAGACAAGCAGATCCCTAGACTTGCTGATGAGCTCCATGCCAACGAGAGACCTTGTCTCAGGAAGAGGTGGTAGCGTACTTGATGACAACACCTGAGGTTGTTCCCTGACCTCCACACGCATGTGCATACACACCACATACCCCACACACATTCCCCCCCCCCCAAAAAAAAGAAAGAAAGAAAGAAAAGAAAACAGGAACATTGTCCTATGTCTTTAGATCGCTTGTAGTACCTGAGGTTTGTTTTTAACATTAAAAAAAAATTATATATATATTGTTGTTGTTGTTGTTGTTTTGTTTTGTTTTGTTTTGTTTTGTTTTCTGAGGTAGGGTCTCACTCTAGCTCAGGCTGTCCTGGAATTCACTATGCAGTCTCAGGGTGGCCTCAAACTCACAGCAATCCTACCTCTGCCTCCTGAGTGCTGGGATTTACAACATGCGCCACCATGCCCAGCATTTTATTTTTTTAATTTTTTAAAATTTTTAAAAATTTTTTTAATTTTTATTTATTTATTTGAGAACAATGGACAGACAGACAGAGAAAGAGGCAGGTAGAGAGAGAGAAAATGGGTGCGCCAGGGCCTCCAGCCACTGCAGGCGAACTTCCAGATGCTTGTGCCCCCTTGTGCATCTGGCCTACATTCTGGAGAGTCAAACCTGGGTCCTTTGGCTTTGCAGGCAGACACCTTAACTGTTAAGCCTAAGGACACATGTTCAACTCTCCAGATCCCATGTAAGCTAGACATACAAAGGTGAGTCAAGAGCAAGGTCACACATGCCCACTAGGTGGTGGAAGTGTCTGGCGCTTAATTGCAGTGGCTGAGGCCCTGGCACACTAATTCTCTCTCTCTAAAATAAAATAAAAATAAAAAATAAAATACATTTTATTTTATTTATTTATTTGAGAGGGAAAGAAGACAGGAAGACACACAGAGAGAGAGAGAGAATGGGCATGCCAGAGCCTCCAACCACTGCAAATGAACTCCACATGCATACACCACCTTGTGCATGTGGCTTTATGTGGGTATTAAGGAATCAAATCTGGGTCCTTTGGCTTTGCTGGCAAATGCCTTGACCACTAAACCATCTCTCCAGCACTGTTTTTAACTTTTTAATGACAACTTCCATACATATACACAATGTACCCTGATCATAATCCCCTCCCACCACCCTTCTTTGTACCCCCTTTGTACCCCTCCTCTACCACACTCTTTCTTTCCATCTAGTCCTTCTTCTATTTTGATGTCATTATTATTATTATTATTTTTGCCCTAATATCATACGGCTCTTGTGTAGGTAGCATCAGCCACTTGAGGTCGTGAATGCAATGGCCACTTCATGTCTGGAAGACAGCATTCCAAAGCACTCCTCTCCATCCTTTAGCTCTTAGACTCTTTCTGCCACCTCCTCCACAGTGATCACTGAGCCTTGGAGGGGTGATGCCTGAGGTTTAACCACTGTTAAATCACTGTTGTCTATATTTGTGCTGCTTTTTTTTTTTTAATATATTTTAAAGAGAGCAAGTAAGAGAGAGAGACAGAAGGAGGCAGAAAGAGAGAGAGAGAATTGGTTCACCAGGGCCTCAGCCACTGAAATTGGACTCCATATACTTGCACCTTCTAGCGGGAGCCTTTGTGCCTCTGGTTTATGTGGGATCTGGAGAGTAGAACATGGGTCCTTAGGCTTCACAGGCAAGCACCTTAACCACTAAGCCATCTCTCCAGCCCTTGTGCTCCTTTTGTTGTTACTTAGAGCCTCCCTCTCATCCTCCCTCCCTTCCCTGTTTTGTCTATAATAATACTTGCATAAAAATCTCTGGCTAGGTATCTGTGTTAGGGACTAATTTGCAGAGTAGAGTAAGATCCCTGCTCCAAGAGGCTCCTGTTTCATGGGATGACTTGTTCAACCAAGTAAGTGGGCTTGAAATACCGGGGAGAGGGCAGAAAGCTGTAAATGGGTGGGTAGTAGTCTTGTGAGCAGGGAAGAAAGAAACCTTGTGTGGGCATGTGTATGAAGTGACATTTGAACAGGGGCCAAAGACTAGGGAGACTGAGTTGCCCTCTGACTCAGGAAAACCTGAGCTGCTGGAGGAGAGCAGTGCCCCTTCCCCTGGCACCAAAGGGCTATCTCCTGACCCAGCTCCGAGGGGGATGCCAGCTGGTCCTGCTGAGACTTAAAGCTCAGCTGTCATCAGTCAGTCCTGCTGCCCTGCGCTGTGCTGGTGGCCTCTCTTACTCTGCACCGTTCCGGTCTCCCAACAGATGTTTGCTGCGGGGAGGCTCCTCTTTGGGGGCTGTGTTCTGAATGGCTATGGCTTCAGCAAGCAGAATCTACTGAAACAGATTTTCCGGGCTCGACAGGATTGCAAGATGGGCTACTTCCTGCCAGACAACTACAAATTCAAGTAAAACTGGACAGGGCACCCCTCGGGGGGGGGGGGGCAGAGTGGGCAGAGGGGACTCCAGCTCGGGGGAGGGGGGATCGTCGTGGGTGGGGAAGGAGGGAACATGTGAGGCCAAAGGAGTGATGTGGGGAGGAGCCAAAGGTGGGGAGCAGGATGTGACCTCTGCCTGTAGTACACGCAGCAAAGCTGCAGCAGGGGGATTTTGAGGTGAGCAGGGAGGAGTGAGAGTAGACAGCAAGGGGTGAAGGGGGCCATGTTGTTGGTCTCCCCGGGACACAGAGAAAGGGTTGTTTGGGAAAAGAGGGCCTTGGGATCATTCACACAGTGCCAAATTTATCTGGAGAGACTGTGAAGATGAGATTGTTGGGCCAGAGTCCCAAGCTGCATCCCTGTCCCACTGTACCCAAGGCCAACGGGCATGTACACCCACTCTGGCTTTGGGCTGGGTTTCTGGGCAGACCCCCACAGACACTGTCAATTATGGAGTGGGAACAGAAGAATGGGGACAGGTCAGGTGGAAGATGTCTGACAAGTGGCTTCTGAATGATGTAAAGTCCTCCAGGGGACCTAGATCCCTGTGGGCTATTGGGCTGGGGGACACATGGAGCAGCCCTTCCAATAAGCAGATGGCAGTTGAGAAAGAGACCATAGGTCCCTCTGTTGTGTTGTGTTAAGCCACACTGAGCAGGAGGACTGGGTGTCATTGGGTTGTCACCCTCAACCTTCTTTTCCATTTTGTGTGTGTGTGTGTGTGTGTGTGTGTGTGTGTGTGTGTGTGTCCTCAGTTCATTTCCCCAGGCCTGGAGCACAGGAGGCCCTGGGGAAATGTTTACCAGAAGTTTTGATCTAGAGCTGATTTTGTGCCAGGGAGGCAAAATTTAGGCTAGTGTGGAAGAGGGCTGGCTTACAGCCAGAGTGTCCACTGATGCTTAAGCTACTGTGGTCATCTGGCCACCCCTGGAATACTCTTGTGACAGGCTCCTCCTTCCCTTTGCACTGCAAAGTTTGAACCCAAAAGCCACGTCACTCCTTCATTTCTGAGAGTGGGCTGCGTGGCCCGGCTTCGTGCTCCATGGCAGGGACTTGTGAAAGTGGACAAGACTTTGATCTGCTTTACCTCGGCTGGGCTGTAGACTCAGAAATCAGTGTGGGAAGAGTATGAAAGGCGCTCACCTTTTGAGAAATGCAAACGAAAACCATGCTGGTGTGTCACCTCCTGCTTGATAGGATGCCGCTAACACACGGCAAATGCTGGTGAGGACGGGAAAGGCTGGGACCCTCACTACAGTGAGAATGCAAAATGAAAAGGCCGCTCTGGAAGGCCATATGACCACTCCTCAGAAGCCAAACAGAATGACCACATGTTCTAGGATTTCTGCTTCTGGGCAGTCACTCAAAGAATTTAAAAAAAAAAAAAAGATGGAAGTAACCCAATTGCTCATCTACAGATGAGTGAATGGCTCAAGAATATTATTCAGGCTTCATTCAGGTCCCAGAGGGATGGGACATAATGCTTTCAGGACCAGTTGAAAAAACAAAAAAAAAAAAAATCAGAAGCAGTCAGGGTTGACCACACAACAGTGGCAGAAGTGCCTTGAAAACAGCCATGTTCCCATAAACAAATGCCAAGGTAAGCTGTAATGTGCTCAGAGGATCACCGAGAACTTTGCAGCTGGTCACGGAATCTGCAAAAGATAAAGTCCTTTGTAAATTGCCGCATCCCTGACAAGCCCCAAAGACTGCTGGGAGCTTCAGAGTGCCCTGTGAGCTAGGAGGCATGTGAGAAGCCACTGGCCTGCTGCTCCAATACAGCAGGCTATTGCGAGCTGTGCAAGGCCCGAGAGAACACACTGCAACCAGAGTAAGATCTGCTAAGGATAATGCAATGCCAGTGTGAGACTCGGGGGTTTGGGGATGGTCACGATCCTTATGAACTTCAAGTGAAAGTTTGGTGCCCTGTGCAGTGTTCCCCAGATGCGAGGGAACTTTTCACTCCAGTGCCGCTGGAAAGCACCTACCTTCAAGGAAGCAAGGAAGGCTGGAGGCAAGAAGCCAATGGAAAGAGACAAGGAGAACCACAGGTGACTACAGCAAGGTGTCGTGGCCTGAATGTCTGTGTCCTACAGTCTCATACCCTGAAATCCTTACCTCCAAGGTTATAGTGTGGGGAGGTGGAGACTTAGGGAGGTGATCATCTTATAAGGACAGAGCCTCTGTGAATAGGATTAGTGCCTGTATCAAAGGGCGTCTACCACATGAAGATAGCAAGAGGCTGTCATCCACTGAGGGTGCCCTCTGTGAGTGTGACTGAATCTTCTGGAACCTGGATAATGGGCTTACAGCCTTCAGAACTGTGAGCAGTACACGTCTGTGTTTTATAAGATACCCAGGCTGTGGGGTTTTGTTAAATCAGCCAGAACAGTCCAACGCAAGCACTCCAAACTGAACCACTAGAGCCACACATACGTGTTACCTGAAAGTTCTGGGGGCTGACAGCAGACCCAAGTATGGGTTGGGCTGGCTCCCTCTGAAGTTATGTTCTGGCCTTTCTATTCCTGATAGTTCCTTGGCTTTGTCAGTGGCATCACCTGTGATATGACACTAGCTTTGTGGAAATAGGGGACCCATCCCGATCCTCTACATCTCAACTAACATTGTCTACGACAGTGCCACCTTCTAGGGTTCCTGGAGATCAGGACTTCAGTATATGAACTTGGAGGGCACGTTCAGCCCCACAGCACTGCATGATGGCATCATTTTTTTTTTTTTTTTTTTTTTTTTGGTATTTCGAGGTAGGGTCTCATTCTAGCTCAGGCTGACCTGGAATTCACTATATAGTCTCAGGGTGGCCTCGAACTCACGGCAATCCTCCTGCCTCTGCCTCCTGAGTGCTGGGATTAAAGGCGTGCGCCACCATGCCCGGCTTGGGCATCATTTCTTCAGCCTCCAGTCTAGTTGGCTCTCTTCCGTGAAGGCTTCTCCTCAGTTCAGGCTTTGCCCATGCTCAGCTCAGGGTGTGCAGGAGCAGTTGGCATGAGAGGGGAGGCCGTGACTATGCAGCCCTTCAAAGAAGCTAGGAAGCCAACATCCAGCGGTCCACAGGTCCCCGAGCTCGGCAGCGTCTCTCTTGGCATGCTTAGGAGGAGAAATCGTTTGCCCGTCTCTTTAGGGACTTGAACAGAACGGGATGACACTGCGTAAACTTTAGACCCTGCCCAGGTAAGTCCTTCCCTGCTAAGCCCTGCCCTCCTCCTACAGTGTCTTAACTTCCCTCACGAGCCCGGAGGATTCTGACTCGGCCAAGAGAACCGTTTCTGAAGACCTGGAAGAAAGCATCATCTCCTCGATAGCGCAGGGGGACAAGGTGGAAAAGTTCCCTTCTCCGGTGCCTGAAAAGTATGTGACTGCCCTGGCCTGCGCTGCCGGAATAAGCCTGGCTCACTCGTAGGCTACCTCCCTGGCTCTTACGGGCCACCACCGTGAGGCTAGGGCCTTGCAAAGCTAAGTCGCCCCAGGCATGGGTCAGCCCCTGATGCCTGGGGTCAGGGTTGCTTTCTCTAGCTGCTGGCAGTACTCTCAGGGTACTGCAGGAAAACCACACAACCCAGACTCATCTATCATAAAGGTAGAGGTTGCCCCTATTCCAGCAAGAAGCTCGCTCAGCCTTGTCAGATTCCACTAATTTATGAGTGGGGGACAGGGAGCCAAATCACCTTTCCTAGGGAGTTAGAAAAGCACAACTAGAGGGTCACACGCACCCCAGGACCCCAAGTTGGAGCTACCTTCCCCCACCCCCTGAGGGCCGCGCCCACCTCCGCCAGACCGGGGCTCCCCGCCGCCGCACCCATACCCACCTCTTCCCGCTGCAATGCTTAGGGTGAAGCAGCCGGAAGCGGAACCGAGTCCTTCGAACAAGATAAGGAAGAACAGCAAGAAGAACACCAACAAGAAAACGGATGTCAAGAACTGACATCGCCCCATGGCCAGGAATGCCCAGTCCATGCCCACCACCCTAGTCTCCCATTCCCTTTAATAAACACGCATGCCTCTAGCGTCCAGGTGAGGCCGTGATGGGCATGCCCAGCTCTGTCTGACTCCTACAAGGCCAGAGCCCCCCCTCCCCACAACCTGTTTCTAGGCTGAATCCTTGAAAATTTGCTGCCCCCAACCCAGAGCTTCCTTTGTGGCCAGGAATGAACCTGACACCCCCCCCCCCCCATGCCTAGGCATAAATATCTCACTGCCAGTGGCCCGGGAGGAAGTCTCAGATGGGCCTGGACTGTATCTCCGCCCTTCACTGGGTGGGGAAGGGCTCTGATTCTGCCTGGCAGAAAGAGGCAGAGAGAGAGAGAGAGAGAGAGAATGAGAAAGGCAGAGCAGATGTGACAAGAAACAGAGAAAGGTGGAGAGAGATGATAAGGCAGAGCAGGGAGACGGAGGTAAGGAGAGGAGTGAGACAGAGTGAAGGAAGGAGGATGGAAGAGTAGGGGAAGGAGAGGACAGAGGGAGGAAGAAAGGGGGAGGGACACAAGGAAGAGGAGTGGGCCTGAACAGGTGCACCAAGGGACCTTCAGTAGTACCCGAAAGCCAGAGCCCTGAGTCTCCTTGGCAGGCTCTTAACCCCATGTAGTCCAGCACTGGAGCCTGTGGACGGTTGGACACTCCTTGGCTAGAATCTACAGGCCTGGAGAATTTTTTCCGGCATCCAGGGGTTTCAAGGCAGCCAGCCCCAGTAAGGCTCTGCCTGGTCCTTGTCCCCCAGAGAGCTGAAGCTCTTGCTAGGGCTTAGCCTGCAGATCTAGGCTCTGAAGAGCCTTATTCCAGGAGAAAGCACTGTAATGGGCCTGCTTAGTCCTGTGAACCCAGAAGTGAGTTCAAACATAAACTCCAGGCAGCGTTTGATGATGAATTTGTGGATGGCCACTGTGCCTCCTCCACACACAAGGACAGATGAGAACAGGAAATCAAGGGGAGAAATTGCTACTCTGTCCTTCATTGAGGCACCACCATCCCCGAGCCCCCTAAGGCAGAAGACCCAAATAAATACTGAAACTGAGGTCTTGAAGCTAGAGTCTGAAGTGAAGCCTCTTAGCTACCCCGCGCATGGGCGTGTCCCGCAATCAGTAGCCGTGTGCTCTGGGAGTGCAGGCCCTGGCCCCGCGCAGGGTGCTCACCACCTCGGAAAGGTAGAAATGGGCCTCCGGGAAGCAGGGATACCTCCCTCTGGCACAGTGTACCCAGAGTTACATAATCACATTGTTCCCCTTCAGAGGAAACACCGGGGAGGTATGTCCTGCTCCATCGTACCCTTCACAAAGCAGACAGATAAGAAGGTTCTGTGTTAGAGCAGGGCTTTGTACACTTTTTCCATGCGGGAGCCCTCTTGGCCCAAGAAAATTTTACATGACTCCAGGCATATATGGGCCTATAAAACAGGTATACAAATCATTTACAGATAATAAGTTATATAGAAAATTTTATTTTAAAACAGTTCTTTGGTGTAAATATAGCTTTACCATTTATTAAAGATGAAAGCAAATTTGTATGACAATGAGAGACAATGCCTATTTGTTTATACATAAAGATTAAACCTTGGCTGAATATTTGATTCTACATCTTCAGTAGAGTGTCTTCAAATGTTTTCTTAAAGTTGACTGATATTTTGACTTTTGAATTGTTAATGCTGAGGACTGTGCATAAATACATAGCAGAAAAGGGCAAAAGTGAATTTGGTGTCACTTCAGAAAGTGTTGGAAAATTCTCCACACACATATACACAAACGCTGGCACACAAGGATGCACGCGTGTTCCACACCTCAGGTCCAAAAGGTTTATAAGTGAGCTTAAGAATATTTCTTGGGCTGGACTCAGGTTCAATTCTCCAGATCCCATGTAAGCCAGATGCACATAGTGGCACATGCGCCTGGAGTTTGTTTGCAGTGGCTGGAGGCCCTGGTGTGCCTCTCTCTCTCTCTCTCTCTCTCTCTCTCTCTCTCTCTCTCTCTCATGTGTGTTGTGTATATATGTGTCCCTCTCTCTGTCTTTAACAAATAAATAAATCTTACTTTAAAACAATAGTGCCAGGCGTGGTGGCACACGCCTTTAATCCCAGCACTGGGAAGGCAGAGATAGGAGGATCACTCTGAGTTCAAGGCCACCCTGAGAATACAGAGTAAATTCCAGGTCAGCCTGGGCTAGAGTGAGACCCTACCTTGAAAAAGCAAAAAAAAAAAAAAAAAAAAGAATAGTATTTCCTGGGCTGGAGAGATGGCTGGCTCATCAGTTAAGGTGGTTGCCTGCAAAGTCTAATGACTTAAGTCGAGGTCAATTCCCCAGTACCCACGTACAGCCAGGTGCACAAAGTGGTACATGCATCTGGAGTTCATTTGCAGCAGCTAGAAGACCTGGCATGCCCATTCTCTATCTTTCTTTCTCTCTCTCTCTCTTCCTCTCTCCATCTGTCTCTCTGCCTCCCTCTGCTTAAAAATAAATAAATAAAAAGAATAGTATTTCTAGCTTTTATAAGTTGTTACTATAAATAGTAAGTGCTTCCAGTCTCTTTATATAAGTGCTCCCCAGTAAGCTATACCCCCCAGCCCTGTACTCTTTTCTGTGCAAGTTTTTCAAAGTGAAAAATACAGAAAAGTAATATATATATATATATATATATATATATATATATATATATATATATATGAATGAATGAATGTTCACAAGATAACATACCAATGTAAACAGAACCCAGGTCACATTATCATGTACCTCCTCCATAGGTTAGGTTAGCCTGTTTTGAACTTTATTTCAATGGAATCATATACTGCATTTTTTTTTTTTTGTTTCACTGATAACACATAACAAACCCATAGCCTTGTGCATGTCAAATAAGTGCTCTACCACAGAGCTACATGCCTTGCCCTGCTTGCACACTTGTTTGGTTTCTTTGGTGTTCACTGGGCTTGTGTGATTGGCGTTCACTCTGTTCCAGTAGTTTTCAGAATTTCATTGCACACATGTACCACAATATGTTCATTCAACTGTGAGTGGACAGTTAGCTTAATTCTGCCCCTAGAAAATCTCAAAATGAGATCATTACAATATTTATGGAGATGAAAATCTTCATTACTCATATCATGTGCAGATATAGATATTAAAGCTCTAAATATTAGCTACCTGAATCCAGTGGTGTGTCTTATGAAATAATGCCTGATATCCAGGTAAGATTTATGCTAGCTATATAAACTGGTTTATCGTCAATGCTCCCACATTAATAGACTAAAGGAGAAAATCAAATGCTAACTGTTGGCGAACAAAATACATTAGATAAAGTCTTCACAAGCCAGAAGTAGGTCACTCTCTTAACTCAGTAAAGTTTATATAGTGAAAGCCTACAGCAAACATTTTTCTTAATGGAGACACTTTAAATGCATCTCCTGTAAGATTAGAAACAAGACAAGCCTATCACCAATACCAACATCTAAGATATACTGGAGACCTGGAGCCCTTTATAGAAAGAAATAGAAATGCAAGATAATATAAGGATGTGAGGGGAAATGATAAAATTACCAGTCTTTGTGGGTGATTCAACCATATACCTAGAAAAATCCGACAGGATCAAAGAGAAACTATCAGGATGCAGGTGGATTCCGCAGCCTGTGTAGCCAGTTTCTCACAAGAGGGATGGCATCAGGCTGTAGGTCCAACAACATCTGCTCTTTATCACAGAACATGGTGGACGGGAAGCAGAAAAATAGACCCAAAATGCCAGGAGTGAACTGAGGCTGAGAGGACAGGGTTGTTGTGCTTGGGAGACCAGCACATCTCCCCGAGGCCCTCAAGACGCTGAACAAATCTGAAGCCCTGGGTTGCTAAAGTCCCTGGCACTCCTCACTCGGGACCCTCAAACGTCTCTGCTTACAATAAATGAAACCTGCGCCCCACGCTCTTCCTCCCAGCAATGCCCCAAGAACAGGCAAGTAGCTTTGGCCTCTGGCCCTCCACTTTCTCATCTGTAAAATGGATGTCTGTGATAACAACCTGCCAGCGATCTTGAGTGGATCAGATACAATTCAGAGAAAGGATGTTAGCTTGTCTGCAAAGAGATACATGAGAACAGATACTCATAAAATGATTAAGGAGCTCTCTACCCATTGCCAGCCTCCACATTGGCAGGGCCCACCTACCTACTGGCTGCCTCCCAGGCTCCAGCAGCAACAGGGTTAAGGAGCTTGGCCAGCAGCCAGAAAGGAATACTGTTCGTCCCTTATCTGTGTAGCATCTCCCAGCCCCCAGCCCAGCCTTCGGAAATGAAAGCCCAGCCTGGCTGGGGCTCCTCTGCAGGCTGCATCTTAATGATGTCTCACCAGGCAGAGTGGGTGCCCCCTCTCAGCTCTCTTACTCCCTCCCCTGCAGCTTTAGGGGACCCCAAGCTGCCCTGAAGCTGTCAGCTCACATGTGGGAGAGAGATTGGGTCCTTCTAGGTGCTGGCCCCGGTGGATGCTGGGAGTGCTGGGAGGTGGGGGTGCTGGGGGCTCAGGGCAGCCGAGTCAGTATGCCCCAGGCACCTTGGGTCTCAGCCCATCCTGCTGTGGGTCTGGGTAGGGGATGGAACAGTACAGATTATGACCTACGAATAGGTTGTAAAATCTGTTTAGATGGTTCCATCCACCTTACAGGAAGGAGAACTGGATTAGCAAACAGGTGCACTGCGTGTCCTATGGCAAGCTGCGTTGCAGTCACTGTGGTTGTAGTGCCTGCGAACGTGCTTTGGGGTCCCCCTGGCCAGTCATATGACCTCAGATAACCTGATTTAACCTCCCAGTTCTCGGCTTCATGGCCCAGCATGGGACTAACGCCCACATGGAGCCGAGGTGGTGGGTGCGGGGAGAGACGACAGGCCTCAGGTGCCAGCTCTGTACAATTACCACAAAAACCGCAAAGCTGCTGGATTCAGGCAGAGTACAGAACTTGCTTATGACAGGAATTCAAAGTAAAAGAGCAGGGAAGATGGATCGGGGCTTAAAGGCATTTGCTTGCAAGCCTGCCGGCCTGAGTTTAATTTCCCTGCACCCATGTAAAAGCTGGACACAAAGTGGTGCACGCATATAAAATCCTAACACCCCTACGGCAACGGGAGGCAGAGCCAGGAGACTCCAGAAGCTCGCAGGCCAGCTAGACTGGCACACACAGAGCAGCAAGACAAAAGAGACCCTGTCTCAAAAAGGTGTCCTCCAAAGTTGTCCTCAGGCCTCCACATGCCCCTACACATACACACAAACACACACACAAATTAAGAAAAGGGAGTCTGGAAAGATGGCTCAGATATTAAGGTGCTTGCCTACAAAGCCAAAGGACCCAGGTTCAATTCCCCTAGGACCCATGTAAGCCAGATGCACAAGGCGGTGCGTATGTCTGGAGTTTGTTTACAGTGGCTAAAGGCCCTGGTGTGCCCATTCCCCCCCACAAATACATAAATAAATAACAAAATATTTTTTAAAAAAGAAAAAGCATATTCAGGCTCAGGGAGCTGCTCTGAGCAAACTAGAAGGAGAAAGCAAAAATGAGAATCCTGGGCTAGAGAGATGCCTTAGCAATTAAGATGCTTGCCTGTGAAGCCTAATGTCCCAGGTTCAATTCCCCAGTACCCACACAAGCCAGATGCACATGGTGGTGCATGCATCTGGAGTTCATTTGCAATGGCTAGAGGCCCTGGTGTGCCCATTCTCTCTCTCTCTCTCCCCCTCCCACCCCTGTCTGTAATAACTAAATAAATTTTTTTTAAAAATTTTAAATGAGAATCCTCAGAGAGAGTTCTGTGTGCATTGCCCTCTATTGCTCACACCTCCAAGAATCCTGAGGTTACAAATACCTCCTTCCTGGTCATGCAGTATCTGATTTTTTTTTTTAATTTTTTTTGTTCTTTTTTTTATTTATTTATTTGAAAGTGACAGAGAGAGAGGGAGAGAAAGAGACAGATAGAGAGGGAATGGGCGCGCCAGGGCTTCCAGCCTCTGCAGACGAACTCCAGACGTGTGCGCCCCCTTGTGCATCTGGCTAATGTGGGTCCTGGGGAAATGGGCCTCGAACCGGGGTCCTTAGGCTTCACAGGCAAGCGCTTAACCGCTAGGCCATCTCTCCAGCCCAGTATCTGATTTTTTTTTTAACTAGCAGCTACTATGTACCAGGCCTGGTGACTTGATGGAAGAAGGGCAGGCAGAGCCTGACCCTCACTCAGTTTACAATTAAGGAAACAATTTTTTTTTTTTTTTTTTGTCTTTCTGTGTGTCAGGCACTGACATGATTTGCTGGAGCTTGTCTGATGCCCACCTCAGTGTCACACACTTTTTTCAAGTGCGAAACAAAGTGAGAGTGAGAGTGGCATGGACGTGACACCACAGCCTCTCTGCAGGGGACAGGATCTGACCCAGGTGTGTGCCCTGAGGCCTGCTCTTCCACCCTGAACACCCTCTCTAAGCTGGCCAAGCCGCGCTGCTCGCTTCTTGGCTGGCATGTGCAAGGGCCCACCTGCTCCCTTCCCCTACCTGCCGCTCTTCGGTCTCTGGTCTTCTTCTGTCCTTCTGAGCATACTGGCATCCAGCTCAACTTCAGGGCCTTTCCACAGAGCTTTCTTCTGTCTTGAAGAGGGACCACTGAGTTGTAAACTTTAAATGGGTGAATTATGCATAATTTTGTTTATTTTTTGCTTGTGTGTGTGTGTGTGTGATATTATTGTATGGAAAATTCCTCTATATTGAAAGCAGTGAACAACTATTGCCAGCTTTATCAAAAGCAGTTGGGAGAGCTGGAGAGATGGCTTGGTGGGTGCTGGAGAGATGGCTCAGTAGTTAAGGTGCATGCCTGCGAAGCCCAGGGGCCCAGGTTCAATTCCCCAGTACTCACGTAAGCTAGATGATCAAGGTGGTGCATGCATCTGGAGTTTGTTTGCAATGGTTAGGGGTTCTGGCATGTCCATTCTCTTTTGCTCTCTCATAAATAATGAAAAACATTTTTAAAAAACAACTGGGACAACTCACCAGAGAAGTGCATGGGGCGGGTCATCAGACCCCCTCCTGTGAGCTCACACTTACCCTAACCCTCACCAGCTCATGGCCTCAGGGGGAAATACAAATATAAAGAGGGTAAAAAAAAAAAAATCAAAGAACAATGAGTCCCACTGAAGTGCTGTTTTGGGGTCTCCATGCTCTGTAAGTAAGCCCTCACTCTGACGCTGAGGGAGGAGCACCCAATGAGTGATCTTGACACAGGGAGTCCCATCAAAAGAGCTGTTTGAGGGCCTCCATGTTCCTATAAATAACCCCTCAACCTGCTCTATAAGTGACCCCATTAAACTCATTGGTTCACCAAACTGATATTGGTACAATTGTACTTTAGCCTGCCATCTGAACCCTCTGGAGGAGGGGGTGAATAGATATGTGTTTGCATCTCCCCAGAGGAAAAGCTTCCCATGACAGGTACATATGTGTGTGAAGGGTACACGTGTGTTCACATATGTGTGGAAGCCAGAAGTTGATCTTGAGTTTCGTCCTCAATCACTTTCTACCTTTCGTTTTGGAGACAGGTTCTGTCACTGAGCCTGGAGCTCATAGATTTGACTGGATTCGCTGGCTAGACAATGAGCTTTGGGACCCTGCCTCTGCTCCCCCGGGCACTAGGTCGACAGGCAGATGCCACCATGCCCAGTGTTTTTCACATTGGGTACTGGGGATTGAACTCAAGCCCCCATGCTTGCATGGCAAGCCCTTTACCTGAACAAGCTGACCAATCATCCCAGCCCAAATTATATTTCTTGTGTGTGTGTGTGGGGGGGGAACAACCCTTTTTGAGGTAAATTCTCTTGGTATCACTTTACAGACAAGTTGAAACACAGAGAAATGAGCTGTTAGTTTGCCTAAGATCAGTTGGGATCTTGGGATAGAAGCCCAGGTGGTCTGGCTTTAGAGATCACATTCTTACCTACTTATACATCTGCAATCTAGACAAATATTAGACCTCCTGTAATAGATGTTCTACTGACCTGTAACTATCCAAGAGTCTCGCCAGGCCCTGGGTAGATCCTGTCCTTGGGTTGATCAAATTGGATAGTTGTTTTCCCAGGAAGACACAGACTGGGGAGGTCACAGTTTGCCTGCTGCCCCAACTGTACAATAGCTGCACTTTTGAATAGTTTAGCTGTGAATTCTTTCCTCTGAAAAGCCAGTTCTGGCCTTTTCTGCTCCTGGCTGCTTTCTAGAAAAGTACATTGAGGGGGTTGAGGAGCCTAGCTGCTTCCTTTACAGCTGGAGAAACTGAGGCTCCTATCAGGTAAGAGCCTGGCCAAAGCCAGGCAATCCACATGCCTTCACTTTCCCACCTGGGAGATGGGGGTGGGAGTGGATCCCCCAGTGTCTTCCTCTCCTTCCCAGGGTTTAGTGGTTCTTTCTTTGGGAAGTTTGAGCCTGTGATTATAACTGTTTCTCCTCAAGAAAGCGAGCGTTGTTGAAAGAAAATGGAAACCTCATCTTGGTTCTCAGTCTGTAGGTGCTGTGGGAACAGGCAGGCCAGCAAAGCAGCTAGCCTCAGGGCAAAGGTGGCAGGCAGGGGGCAAAGCCAGCCACCCACCCCAGGCAAATTCCCAGAGCAGATAAACTGGGAGGGGAGGGGAAAAGAACAGGAAGAGGCGCTTAGCATGCTTGGTTCCCCTGACCTGAGGATGCCACCTGGGACAGCCACACTTTTGGCCACTGCCTTCTTCAAGCCTCAGTGGAGGGCTAGCAACGCCTTTAATAGATAAGAAAAAGGAGGCCAGGGAATGCGTGCAGCTTAAAAAAAAAAAAAAACATAAATTTACTTATTTTTAAAACTTTTTATTTATTTATTTATTTGAGAGAGCTGGGCAGAGAAAGAGACAGAGGGAGAGAATGGGGGCACCAGGGCTTCCAGCCATTGCAAGTGAACTCCAGATGCATGTGCCACCTTGTACATATGGCTTACGTGGGTACTAGGGAATCAAGCCTTGAACTGGGGTCCTTAGGCTTCACAGGTAAGTGCTTAACCACTAAGCCATCTCTCCAACCCTAATGATTTATTTTTTACATTTTACATTTGTGAGGAGAGAAAGAGAGAGCACATATGAGCACACCAGAGCCTTTTGCCACTGCAAACGACATCCAAATGCTTGTGCCACTTTGAGACTCAAACATGAGCCAGCAGGCTTTGCAAACAAGTGCCTTTAACCTCTGAGCCACCTCCCCTGCCCCATGGGCACCTTCTGGGGAGTCAGATGGTCTCAGGCCTGCATGCCTAAGTAAGTGGTAAGCACTCTTAATCATCTTGCCTTCTCCCTAGCATTGTATTTTCTTTTGTAAGAAACTGCCACTACTTTCTAAAGTGTCTGTCTACACTTTGATTCCGGCCAGTATGGAAGGAGAACTCCTGTTGTTCCACACCATCACCAATACTCTGTGTGGCCAGTTGGATATGGGTCATTCTCATAGGTATGTGATGGGATCCCATTGTGCCTGAATTCACATTCCTTTGGTGACCTACAGTGTTGAGTGTCTTTTCACCTGCTTTTTTGTCATCATCTCTGTCTTTTTTGTTTGTTTGTTTGTTTGTTTGTTTGTTTGTTTGTTTGTTTGCTTTTTCAAGGTAGGGTCTCACTAGCCCAGGCTGACCTGGAATTCACTCTGTAGTCTCAGGGTGGCCACGAATTCATGGAGATCCTCCTACCTGTGCCTCCTGAGTGCTGGGTTTAAAGGCATGTGCCACCATGCTGGGCTCTGTTTCGCCCATTTTTAAAAAAAAATAAATCTTATTTAGCCAGGTGTGGTGGTGCACACCTTTAACCCCAGCACTCTGGAGGCAGAGATAGGAGGATCTCCATGAGTTCAAGGCCACCTGAGATTACAGAGTGAATTCCAGGTTGGCCTGGGCTAGAATGAGACCCTACCTTGAAAAACAACAACAACAACAAAATCTTATTTATTTGAGAGATTGAAGAGCAGATAGAGAGAATTGGCACGCCAGGGCATCTAGCCATGGCAAATGAACTCCAGATGCATACACCTCCTTGTGCATCTGTCTTCTGTGGGGACTGAGGAATAAAACCTGGGTCCTTAGTCTTCCAAGGCAAGTGCCTTAACTACTAAGCCATATCTCCAGCTCTGTTTAGCCCATGTTTTTAAGGATGCTACTTTCTTCTTGCTTTGAGTTCATTTGGAGTCAGCACACGCCTTGATCCCAGCACTCAAGAGGAAGAGGTAGGAAGATAATTGTGAGGCCAGCAGGTCAGCCTGAGCTACAGTGAGACCCTACCTTGAAAAACCAAAATCGATAAATAAATAAGTGGTTTCTTTGTGTATATTAGACAATAGTCCTTGATTTGAAATATCAAGGGCCTCATGCTAGTCAAGAACACTGCTGGTGTGCTACATCACAGTCCTTTATCCAATTTTCTGCAAATATATTCTCCTAGTATGTAATTTGCCTTCTCGTCCTTGTGGCATTGTCTTATGTGGAGCAGAAAAAGTTAAGTTTAATAATACCCAGCTTGGTAAATCTTTCTTTCATGACCCATGCTGTCACCCTATGCCCAGTGTTTGTGGATTAGCTCTGGTTTCTCCATTCTGTCCTGTTGATCTGTTTGTTTACCCTTTTCCCGGGGCCACCCAGACTTGATGCCGGCAGCTTTACAGTAAGTCTTAAAGTCAGGGGACGTCAGTCCTCCGACCCTCTCGTTTGCTGCTGGGAAGAATGCAAAACGGAATGACACCTTTAGAAACAAGTGAACCTGTACTCAAACTCAAGTCTTTTGACTATGAAGCTTGTGCTTGTGCTCTAGATTGAACAGGAAGTGGGTCGAGAGAGGAGGGAGAAAAAGGAGGCAACACGAGGGGACTGCCAGGCTCTACTGTATCCCCTGAGACCACCGATGGCGCTGAGCATGTCAGGCTAGCCGCATCAGGGCAGCTGGCTTCTTGGACAGCAAAGGTGTCATCTCTTCCCCCTGAATGGCTCCTACCAGGACTCAGCAATGAACCAGACAGGCAACCCCTCCCTGTCCCGAGGGGAGAGGAAATAGGCAGCAAACCAGGCCAGTAACATGTCCCGGTAAGGACAGCAGTGACCATGAGGGCCATGAGGATAACACAAGAGGGAGGTTCTCACCCTTGGAGATGACTTTTTTAAAAAAAGTATTTTATTATTTATTTATTTGAGGGGGGAGAGGGAGAGAGAGAGAAGAGAGAGAGAGAATAGGCACGCCAGGGCCTCCAGCTACTGCAAACGAATTCCAGATGCATGCGCCCCTTTGTGCATCTGCCTTATGTGGGTCCTGGGGAATCAAACCAGGGGTCCTTAAGCTTCGCAGGCAAATGCCTTAACCACTAAGCCATTTCCTCAGCCCCGAGATGACTTTTGAACAAAGCCCTGAAGGCGGTGAGGGATGAGCCCAGCAGGTGTCTGAAAGGAGAGGCTCTTGAAGTACTGACAGAATCACATGCATTTTCCAGAGCCCCCGGGGGCTGGCATGGAGGAAGAATACTAGGCTGAGAGGACAGAGACAGTCAGAGGGGAGTGCCAGCCTGGAGGGAGAGGCATTAGAGAATTGGACAAACTTGGACCCTTTCTTCATGAAGATGCTCAGCGAGGTAAGGCACTGGCCTCTGGTTTGGGCAGGGTCCCTGTGGATGCTGGCAAGAAAAGTGTCTGCTACAAGATGGAGCCCAATATGGGTATGTCTTAAAGATTAAGCTAATCAGATTTCTTTTTAAATTGAATTTCATTTTTTATAATAGGTCATACTTTTTATTTCTTTTAAACTTATTTATTTGTAAGACAAAGAAAGAGGCAGAAAGAGAGAGAGAAAATGAGTGCACCGGGGCCTCCAGCCACTGCAAACGAATTACAGACACATGCGTCCTTGTGCGTCTGGCTTATATCGGTCCTGGGGCATCAAACGTAGGTCCTTTGGCTTTTCAGGTAAGTGCCTTAACTGCTAAGCCATCTCTCCAACCCATAAAAGGTCATACTCTTGTTCATTTTATTTATTTTTTTATTTATATGAGAGCAACAGACCCATAGAGAAAGGCAGAGAGAGAGAATATGGGTGCACCAGGGCCTCCAGCCACTGCAAACGAACTCCAGACGCATGTGCCCCCTTGTGCATCCGGCTAACGTGGATCCTGGGGAATCAAGCCTCGAACGGGGGTCCTTAGGCGTCACAGGCAAGCGCTCAACTGCTAAGCCTTCTCTCCAGCCCAGGTTATACTCTTATATCCCCTCTCTCCACTCCCATTCGACTGAAGGCCATCCTCACTGGCATTTATGTTTGTATTCTTACCAGTCATTGGTATTCACTGTGGGGTCTTGAATGGTCTCAGTCAGTCTCTGTTCAGGGGATGGGCAAGGGGAGGGTGGCGGCTCTTACAGTCTCTCAGCCCTTCTTCCACAATGTTCCCTGAGCCTTGACTGGTTTGAAATCTGATTTAGTGCTGAGTTCTCTGTAGCCTCTGGATTGATGTTTTGGTGAGATTTGAGTGGCCACAGTGTCAGTCACCATTTCTCTGGGACTGGTTTTCAGGCTAGCAGTGAGAGCAGTATCCATGTCACCGCTGCCTCTGCAATGACTCCTGGGCACTGGCAGGTGTGGTCGAGGTGACCCGTCTTGTTGGTAGGCAGTTGGCTTTTTCTTTTTTCTTTTTTTGGGGGGGGGTGTATTGATACATCTTGGATCTCCCTAGTATCCTCTGCCATCTGTAAGATAAACAGATTCTCCACCCAAAAGTGAGAGTGACTTGGATTAAAGGGGATAAGCATAGTTACTTCTTTGAGAGACTTTTTGATGTGTGTACCCATTCTTCTTAGCCAAAGAGCAGTGGAGGTTCTCTCTGGAGTCTGAGTTTCCTGACCATGGGATTCTAACTGGTACCAGGTATGAGTTCTCTCCCACTGAGACGGTTTCATGGCCAGCCTGACAACAGCTGGTTGCCCACATGGACAGATGTGTACTTTTTGCCTAGCTGGTGGATCTTATAACTTGCAGGAGCTCCTGCTTATTCATGCTGTTGAAGGCCGTGATCCTCCAGCAGCTCCCATGGCACTTTCCAGAGCTGTGAAGGGCTAGCCAGGAAGGAACTGGTTTCTCTCTCATTTCCAGGATGGTCTCTCAATATTCCATGACCACCAACTGTGGTGTCTTCAGCAATAGGGTCTTACCTTTGAGGTCTGGCAGGTAACTGAATGCTTTGGAAATGGCACACATGACTTTTGAGGACCTCATGGGTCCCCCTGATCAACAGCTCACTGTGGGGGGCTGACGGGGGGGAGGTAACACAATTCCATCCCCGAGATTTATCAGCCAAAGCCCATGGTTTTCGGGTTTGGCTTTCTCTGCTTTCTGTGGGGCACTTCCGTTTGGGTTCCCACTCCCATTATTAAAGGTTATATCTTGTAAATTGCTATCCTGGAGGAAGGTTTCTATGGTACTGATTCATGTTGTTATTAGTTTTGGTTAATTCTCTCCCCTCCCTTCCCCTCATCTCCCTATAATAAGATTTCTTAACCAATCACCTTCAGGGTGGGGGAAGAAAGAGGCGGCAGGAATGTACCAGTGTTTCCTGAGCAGGAGGCTCGGGAGGGCCCCAGGAACTGGGGTTGATGTGTGTTTGTGAGAAAGGCCCACTTGGCTGCCCTATGGAAAGGGTGTGTAGTCTTTTTTGGTTTCCATTCACCCTGTCATCTTTGCAGGTGAAAGCTGCAGTGAGGAGACTTAGCCCAGGCTTTATGGAAAGGAGACAACTGGGAGTTCTATGGGCTGTAAAGAAGGTGCCAGAAACAGTATGCACCCATGAGAGCAGCCCAGACCCTGTGACAGCCAAGCCCAAGATTCAGGACCGGTCCCCAGGCTGGCCTGGGAGGCTCATGAGGAGAGGATGAAGGGAGGATGGCAGGAATTTGAAACTTGATGATGCTATCAAGGTTATGTTTTCAGCTGTTACTAGTGGTGACGCTTTATTTGAGGTGAAAGAGATAGGTCCTGAGAGGGGAAGACACTTTCTGGCCTCTTTCCATTCTCTTATCATATCAACTGCCTTGCCTATAACACACCATGTGATCTCCTTCCTTAACTAAAGGAGATCAGATCTCACATGGAGCCTCAAAGCAGGCAACAAGTGGAACTTAGCAATGTAGCTCTGTGTCCTATAGTCTACAGTCACCTTGTATTCATGGCCAGTCATGGTGGTGGCTTGGAATATCTTCTCAATCTGAGCTGCAAATGGACATAGATTGATGGAGGACATTCAGTGGAGAAGATGTACTGACCATTCCTGGGATGATAGAAACAGCCGGAGTGAGGGTTGTTTTGCAGCAAAATAAATAAATAAATAGTTTTTTTTAAATTGGGGCTTTAAAAAAATGGGGCTGGACAGATGGCTCAGTAGTGAAGGCACTTGCCCGCAAAGCCTAAGGACCCGGGTTTGATTCCCCAATACCCATGTAGAGCCAGATGCACAAGTGGCATGTGCATCTGGAGTTCATTTGCAGTGGCTGGAGACCCTGCTGTGCCCATTTTTTTCACTCTCTCTTTCAGTCGCTCTCTCCCTCTCTCTCTGTGAAGTAAATAAATATTTTAAAAATAAAAAAACACAGCAGCTATGGACTGCTGTGGAGTTTGGTGAACATGGGCCCTTGTGTTCCAAGCCACTGGCTGCCCCAGTGCCTCCCATTCCTCCTCCTCTTCCTCCTTCTCCTCCCTCATGCCTTTGCCTTTGAGAAGTAGGGACAAGTGGGAGCCAGCTTTCCACCCACCCACCCACCCATAACTGGGTTAAGAAGTTTGTTAGGAAGCTGTTCAACATTATTATGCCTCCCATCCACTAGGGGGCGTAAGCAGCAAGGGCTCAGTCCACCCTGGCTGTCTGCAGTCTTCGCTCCTGCCTTCTGCAGGAGGGTTTGCCAGCCCCCCCACCTCACCTCACCCCCAGCCCTCTGTGCACCATCTGGTCCACCCCCTGCCAGCAGTCATGTGACTTAAGGACTAGCATACTTTCCCCTGCCTCATGACCAGCCTGTCGGGAACAAAGCCAGAACTAGACAGTGGGGATTCCCTCTTCCCCAGAGGGCAGTGCTGCGGTTGACTCTTCTCAGAGTCTCTCCATGACAACAGTAATTTGGATTATTTATTCTCCGGGCTAGGCACTGTTTTCAACACTTTGCAGCAATTTACTTGGTTACTTTCAACAGGTCAGAGATATGGGTGTTCTTCCCATTCAAAATTCAAAATTCCGGGCTGGAGAGATGGCTTAGCGGTTAAGGCACTTGCCTGCAAAGCCAAAGGACCCAGGTTCGATTCCCTGGGACCAATGTAAGCCAGATGCACAAAGTGGCACATGTGTCTGGAGTTAGTTTGCAGTGGCTGGAGGCCCTAGCGTGCTAGTTCTCTCTCGTGTGGGCTCGCTCTCTCACACATAAATAAATAAATAAATAGATATATTTTATGTTTAGAGAGACTGAGCAAGAGAGAGAGGCAGAGAGAATTGGTGCACCAGGGCCTCAGCCACTGCAATCAAACTCCAGATGCCTTTGTGCCACTTAGTGGACATGTGTGACCTTGCACTTGCCTCACCTTTGTGCGTCTGGTTTACATGGGATCTGGAGGGTTGAACATGGGTCCTTAGGCTTTCCCAGGCAAGCGCCTTAACCGCTAATCCATCTCCCCAGCCCTAAATCTTTTTTTTTTTTTTAATTCAAAATTCCATTTCCATTCAAAATTCCAGGTTTGAAGCACAGAGAAACAAAGGTGACACACCAGTCCACAGTGGGACTAGAAGTCAGACCCAAAGAATGTGACAACACTCATGTCCAAAGCCACAGGCCACGCCTGTATGGACAGAAGTATTGAAGCTGCCAGCACTTCCCCTGGATCATGGTCAGGTCACATCCACAGGAACCTGGAAGGGCCTGCCTCTCACCCATGCTGTTAGACCTCAACACCTTCTTCAGCAGCTGGCAAGCAACCTGTATATATTCCTATAGCGGCAAGGCACTGCCTCTTTCCCAGCTACATGCAACCACTTGATGCAACCCCAGTGAACACACCCCCACTCTTGGCTTCCTTCTCGGCGACAGCACCTGGGACCAGCAGTTGCCTCTCTGACCTGTACAGAGCCCATAGACTATTCTGGATCCCAGCTGTGGCCTAAAGGACTGATGCACCTTGAAGAATTAAAATGAATACAGTCATGGCCACGTGGGTGCTGGTCTGGGGTGCTGGGTGCATATCTGGGGTGACAGCCTTCCCACCTCTGCCCCACAGCAAAGCCAGGCTGGTGCAGTTTCCAGGGTCTGGCCCTTTTAAATTTAGCTGCAGGAAGAAGCAGTTTGTGCAGTCCTGGAACGCGCCGACAATCAGCAACAGGAAAAAGTCATCCAAGGGGAGTGTTCGATGAGTTATGGAAGCATTGTTCCTGAGCCCAAGGAGCCGGGGCTGATGCTCTGAGCCTCTGTGACCAGCCCAGGGCTGTGGGCCCAACACTGCCAGGAGCTGCGTCAGGACAACACAATGTAGGTGGGGGGGAGAGGGGGGAGGACTGAAGGCAAAAAAAAAAAAAAAGAAGTAAAGAAAAGCATCAGAGGTAGAAAAATACTGGAAATTCCCAGTGTCCTAGTGATGGAAGAGCCCTTCTGGAAAATCAGCAGCACGGGAAAGGCCTCTGGGAGTGGGAGGAAGTTGCAAGCGATATTTTGAGATATTTTCAGTCTAGCGTGATGTGGATTGATTTTCCAAAACATGAGGACCTCCTGCTGGGGGGGAGAGTCGTGGTTGTTTTGGGGCTGACCAGGGGTGGGGCCAAGGTACAAGAGCGACCTGGACGTAAACAGAAGCTGACCCAGTTGGAGAGCTGCAGCGTTCCAGACGGCTGGCCTGCGGCACCTCACAACCCCAAGGGGCTCGTGTTGACCCAGAGGTCCTTCCGGACCTCATCTTGGTAGGAAAACCACGGCGGAATCTGGGGTTCTCTGCACAGAAAGCCTGCAATGGAGCTAAACTCTTGCTGGCTTACCTCTTCGGGTGGGATGCTCACCACCTACCACACGGTTCACGCCACTTCTGCACAGCTGACTAGGAAAAAAAACGTTTATGGAGAGCACATAGCTGTGAAGGAGAGAACAAAGACGTGCCCTAGGCCCCGGGGGTGCGTGGGAGGGGGTGCTGGCTGGGGAAATGGTTTCGAGGGGAAAGTGTGTGGCTGGACAAGCATGTGGTCTTGAGTTCGGATCCCCAGCACTTAAGTAAAGCTGGGCGTTGGCAGTATGAGCACCTGTCATCCCAATGTTCCTACTGTGAGATAGAAAGAAGGCAGAGATAGGGGAGTCCCCAAAGCTCGTGGGCCAGCCTGGCATGCACAGCAGCCAACTACAAAGAGACCCCGTCTCAAACAAGGTGGGAGGGAGAACCCACACCTGAGGTTGTCTCCTGACCTCCATGAGCATGCTGCGGCACACACACACACACACACACACACACACACGCACCACACCACACCCCTTATCCTCATGGAACCAACATTCTAGCAAAGGGACACCGAGTCTAAAGCTAGTAAAACGCGTAGCATGTAGGGAAGGGTAGACAGTGTGATATGATCAAGCGGGGTGTACGGTAAAAGTGGGAGGAGCTCAAGTCTAGAGATAGATGTTCAAACAGATGGTCCCTCCTGGGTATCTCACAGCCCTTGCTCTGCCCTCTCAGCCCATAGCCCCATATGCTTCTATGTCCTGGAACCTCCTCGATCCAGGCTGAGCCCTTTCACCCTTCTCCAGGGGTCCAGAGGCACACAGAGTCGTTAACCCTCTATCTTGAGGGACACCCTAAAGATCCCTTTTAGCCGTCTTCGCAGCTGCATGCCACTGCTGCCTGCTGCTGAGCTCACCAACTTCTGATGTCACGGGTGGTCGAACACCCCATCTCCTCCACCGAGCACAGGGCAGGCCCCCAGACCCAAGGGCAAGAGTTTCCACTTGTCCCTGTGGCTTTATCCTGCGGCATTCTGACCACAAAGCTGGCAGACATCTTTTTGGCACAGAGGTGGACCCCCACGGAAGAAAAAGAGTTAATATTCACCAAAAAAAAAAAAGGTAAGAAAAAAATGTAAAAAACAAACAAAGAAGGAAGTGTGGGCAATGAATATGATTAGGCAACCCACAGACACAGAGTGCAAACACACTAGTGAAAACATGCCCACCTTCCCAGGCAGTCAAGGAAATGCAAATTAAAAAGAACAATGAAGAGCTGGAGGGATGGCTTGGCAGTTATGGCGCTTGCCTGCAAAGCCAAAGGACCCAGGTTCAATTCCCCAGGACCCATGTAAGCCAGATGCACAAGGTGGTACATTTGTCTGAAGTTCATTTGCAGCAGCTGGAAGCCCTGGTACATGAATTCTCCTCCCCACCCCCCCATCTCTGCTTCTTTCTCTCTCTCAATAAATAAAAATAAAATAATTTTTAAAAAAGAACAATGAAATTCCATTTTTCCCATCATATTGGAAAAAAAACAATTAAATATTGATGATGTCCAGTGCCAGCAAGGAGGAGGAGCCAGCAGCATTGACACTGAGGCTGGGGTGTGAGCTGCCACCATCTTCTGGGACAGTCATATGTATTAAAGTTTAGCATGCTGTGCCCTTTGATTTAGCAATTCAGTTCTGGATGTGATCCTGCAGAACCATCTGTAAACACAGAAGGTATTAAGGCTGTTTGTTGAAAAAATAAGAGTAATGTAAATGTGGGTCAGCAGGGCAATGTTGAATGAAATATAGGACACCCATTCTGTTACTTCTGCATTGTTTGACTTGCACAACTTCTAGCAATTTCAGTAGTAAGGGCTCTTTATTAAAAGTTGTTTTGGTGCTGGAGAGATGGCTCAGCAGTTGAAGGCATTTACTGCAAAGCCTGATGGCCCAGGTTCGATTCCCCAGTATCCATGTAAAGGCAGATGCATAAAATGGCACATGTGTTTGAAGTTGGTTTATAGTGGCAAGAGGCCCTGGTGCACCCATACTCCTCTCTCTCTCTCTCTCTCTCTCTTTTTCTGTCTCTTTATGTTTGAAATAAATAAAAATATTTTTAGGACTTTAGTGGTTAAGGTACTTGCCTGCAAAGCCAAAGGACCCAGGTTTTGTTCCCCAGTACTCACATAAAGCCAGGTGCACAAGGTAGCACATATGTCTGGAATTCACTTGCAGTGGCTAGAGGACCTGGTGCTCCCATTATTATTTTCTCTACCCCCTCTCTCTTTCCCTCTTTCCCTAATCAACCAATCAATAAATTGTTTTTAAAAGAAATTGATTCTAAAGCCATCTCTAGACACCACTGCTAAGAATGCTGGGATTGGTTAGTGATACTTGCTCTGGCCAAGGGATAGGAAGTGGGAGTGTCCAAGTTACTGACTGGCCATGGATGTTCTAGGCCAGTGATTCCCAGACTGAAACGTGCACAGGAATCACTGGGAACCTTATTAACATGCAGATTCTGGTCTAGTAGTTGTGGGCAGCCTAAGAATCTGCAATCCTATCAACCCTCTAAGCTATGTGGTGTTGCTTGTCCTAGGACCTCTCCCTCAGCTTTTCACACCATTGCAAACAGAAGCAACCAACCGTTGGCAACTGCCCAGAACTTTTTAATATCCATCACAAGGTATGATTTTTGGACAGCTCATCTCTGTTGACAGGTGAAGACCTCAAGGGGAAGAACTCACCCAAGTTCTTCCCATCAGCCATTGGTGGCAGATAGACCACCAGCTTCCCTCAACCTACATCTCTTCTGAAGCCAAACACCAAACAGAGAAACCCTTGCTGCTGCCCCAAAGAACTCTACTCACTGCCATAAATTAGGCCTCAGCTGAGCCGGCTCCCTCCTGCTCCTGTGACATCTCACAGCAGGCTGGGGCTCCCAAAGCCAGGGAGGGAAGGGAGGCAAGGCCGACTGCGTTGAGTTATGGGCTCCAGGAAGACCATTAGTCACTGAAGCGAGAGAAGTTAACTCAAGCTTATTAACTCTAAATGTTTATTATTCACATTGATCACCCAGTAGACAGCACCCGCCACCCAACCCCACAGCCAGCCAGCACATGCTGATGGAGGGCAGGGACTCAGGCAAAGGAACTTGCTACCCTTAGAGTCCCCCGAAAATGCAGACAGGGCACAGAGAGCCTTCAATGGGCCAGGAAGTGTTTCTGACCTGGGACCCTGACGCTCAGCCCGCTTGCTCCTCTGTGGGTCCCTACCCCAGAGCTGGGGAACCATCAGCGGCACGATCATGCCATCTTCATGAGTCAGGGCTGAGTATGGCGCTAAGAAGTGGACAGCTTAGCTCTGCCACTCAGCAGCTGGTGACCTTCTGGGTAAGTCATGTGGCTTTTCAGGGCCTCAATTTTATCAGCTATGGAAGGGGGCTGCATTCTGTCATTCAGCAAATACTTACGGTGTCCCCACTATGTGCCAGGCTCTAAGACTCGGTATAGGCAACAAATAAGCCAGCAGAGTTACTCCAGATAGTGGTGGAGGGTGACTGAAATGATCCCACAACATGTGACAGTGACTAAGGGTGTGAGGATGATATTAGCAGAGGGCCCTGGGACCAGCTCTGTAAGGAGATGGCCTTTGAGTTGAGGCCTTGAATGGAAGGAAGGAGGCAGTCGTGAAAAGATCAGGGCACGGGGGAGTCCAGGCAGAGGAAAAAACATCAAAGACAAAGGCCACAGGTCGGCAGAGCCCGGTGTGTGTGGTTTGACAATGAAGAGCCGGGGTGGCTAAGTGAGAGGAGTCAATGGGATGAGGAGGAGGGGTAGGGCAGGTGTAAGCACCTGGCTGGTCACTGTGGCTCTTGGGTTTTATCCTCAGCACAGTGGGAGATGCTGGGTAGTTTTAGGTTGAAAGCCCATGAAGGGTCCTTTCATGACTGCTGTGACTTGTAGAGGACATTAGGTGCCCCCACCTGGTGACTAGCCATAGCGGCATCTGCTGCTATCAGCTGTGAGTGTTTTCTGGGTGGACAGAAGGCGTCTTGCTGGAGCTGTGCCCTTTTTCTGCAGGGGACCACTCTGGGAGCCTCAGAGGGAGAACCTTGCTCTGCCTCATTTTCCTGTCCTCCTGCCACCTACACCCACCAAGAGCACATCTTCAATCATTCATGTGAGCCTGGATCCCTGGCTCCACCTCAGCTCCTAAGGACCCTGGCCTACCCACAGGCTTTGGCCAAGTGGTGACCACCAAGGCTGAGCCTAACTTCACTCACCTTGCCTGATGCATTCCTGGATTTTATACTGGAAGCCATACATTCCAGAAGACCTCTCAGCCATGGCAGTCAGGATGTGTGCTCACCCCAGGAGACTGCCTGAGAAGAGGCATCATCCACCAACATCCCCTAGGCATTTCCTTGTGTGGGCCGTGTCAGTAGGTCTCCTGGAGCTTCCAGTCTTGTCACAGCAGGTGGACATTAGTAAGATGGTGACTTGGGCCTGTGGAGTCAGGAGGGCCCGCTTGGGGTGGAGAGGCAGACTGCCAGTGGCAAAGGGGATGCCAGGGAGGGATGTTCTTGTCTGACCACTGTTGTGTGTGCGGTGTGGTATGGTGTGGTGTGCTGTGGTGCAATGCAGTGTGGTGTGGTGTGGTGTGGTGTGGTGTGGTGTGGTGTGGTGTGGTGTGGTGTGGTATGGTGTGGTGGCTGGAGCAGAATATCGGGTGTCCAACTCCATCACTCTTCTTCCTGGTCTTGTTTTGACCTGTAATCTCTTTGCTGATTCCAGAGATTGGGTGTGGCGGGGGAGGGGGGGTGGACTTCTGAGAATTCTTGGGTCTCTGCTCCCTTGAGGAACTGGAGTCACAGGTGCATGTGGCCACGTCCAACTAATAAATAAATTATAATAAATTATATGGGATCTGGAGATTTGAACTATCTACAAATGAAGACAGGCTAGGCCCTGGGCTTCTTCAGTCCTCAGTTTCCCCATTTGAGAAGGTTCCAGCTCCAACAAGAAGCCCAAAAGGGCTTCAAAGCAAAGAGCCCTTGGAAGAAGCCCTTTGTGGTCACAGAGTGACACCTCAGGGAATGCCCTCCAAGCCAGCAGGCATTGTTTGGAACCTGAAGCCCCATGTCAGGCAGGCCTGTCATTCCCCACTTTACAGACAAGGGAACAGGCTTAAAGGGGAGTTAAGACACCCTAAAACCATGCAGTAAGTGAGAGTTGGAGCACAAGTAGAGTCCCAGGGCCCTCGGGGGCCACAGCCACTGACCCACTTAATTTAGCAAAATAAGAAAGGCTCAATAGCCTCTATCCCACTCTTTCCTTAGTACACACCCCTCTCATCCACTCACCCACTATAAGGGCAGTGGGTGGAAGTGGGGTTCCCAGGGGCAGCTTGCAGGGCTGCAGAGCCCAGCATCACCATGCAGAAGGGTGTGGCTCAAGGCAAGAAGTCTGTCTTTCCATGCTTGTGTTCCTCATCTCCCTGCACTCATAGTGGCACCAGACCCCCGCCCCCCAACAGAGGATTGCATCGAGGCATAATGAGTTGAGCTATGTGGAGCACTTAGAGCTTGGCAAAGGCATAAGTCTCAAGGAGAATTGCTTTTTTATTACTGTGACTTAGCATGATGCAACGTGTAACAATAAAACATTGGACGCAATGTAAGTAGTCAATAACAAGGGAGTTACTAAAGCCAACCCTGATTTAATGAATTTAGTAGATGTCCTAGAAATTAGCTGGTGTGGTACTGGTACACAGAGAGACAAACCGAGAAAGGAGAGCCCAAGGTCCACAATGACAACGACACGTGTGTCACTACCCAGCTGAGGACAACAGAGAGCCTGCAGTGCAGTGAGAAAGGACCACATGTGAAAGAAACACTGCTGGGGAAACCAGGTCTTTACACAGGGGAGAAAAGATTCTTTTTGTTTTATTTCCCAAGGTAGGGTTCCACTCTAGTCCAGGCTGACCCGGAATTCACCCGGAATTCAGAGTGGCCTTGAACTCACGGCAATCCTCCTACCTCTGCCTCCCAAGTGCTGGGATTAAAGGTGTGCACCACCACACCGGGCTAAGGTTCTTGACCCCTACCTCACACCATATACCTGCTTCTGTTGCAGTGAACCTACACAAGCCGTTCACCTTGCCCACAATTTGGCAATGTGCATGTCTCCCCGCTTCTGCGCTTTAGGAGAAGGTCGCATTGGAGCAGTGAGGCTGTTTGGAGTGTGCACAGACTTGCGGCAACAAACTCAGTACTGTCAGCGGGCCCAGATGAGTCACAATTTGGGTCAGAATGGTTGTCCTTCTAGTAAAAATGAAAGGTGTGAGTTTATTTTGAAGTTAACTGTGTTACTTTTCTCACTGCTGTAACAAAGTACCCAAGAAAAGCAACTTAAAGGCAGGAAGGATGTATTTTGGCTCCTGGCTTGAGGGTACCCTCCCATCAGGGTAGGGAAGGCGGGGCAGCAGAAGCCTGAAGCGCTGGTTACATCATTGCAGTCAGGAAGCAGAGCAATGGATGCTGGTGCTCAGCTAGCTTTCTCCTTTTTTTTTTTTTTTTTATTTTGAGAAAGAGAGAGAAAGAATGGGTGCACTAGAGCCTTCAGCTGCTGCAAACAAACTCCAGATGTGTGCACCACCTCGTGTGCATGTGCAACATTGCACGCTTGCATCGCTGTGTGTCTGGCTTATGTGGGACCTGGATTCAACCATGAGTTTTGGGCTTTGCAGGCAAACGCCTTAACCACTAAGCTATCTCTCCAGCCCAGCTTTCTCCTTTTTATGCAGTCTGGTGGAACCCCAGCCCATGGGATAGTGCTGCCTGTAATTAGGGGGTGGGGGTCTTGCTACCTCAGCCAAAGCCTTCTGGAAACACCCTCCCAATCGCCCCCAGAGGTTTGTTTCTATAGTGACTCAAAATCCAGTCAAGTTGACAGTGAACATTAACCATCACACACATCCTACCCAATCCAAGATAATTACAGGAGAAGAAAGATAAATTTGAGGAGACAAATAGTCAACCCCAAGTTCTAATTTCCTTTGAGGAAAAAAAAGAAAAGAAAACATGTTTTGTTGTCCCCTGTCAGTGCAATGAAAAAACTCAAATAACCAAGGGAAAAGTCACCCCATGCTTTCCTTACAGCCATGGGCCCTCATCACTGTGGCACCATAAGGAAGTCGAAGGTTGAGTGAGCAAAACATGTTTTCCGTCAGCAGGACGCCTGTAGGAACTGTTGGAATCAATTATTGGAAAACACAAAACTAAGACAAACCTCAGTCATGGTGATGGTGAGCACAGGCCTTCTGCTGGCACTCAGGAAAGCCAAAGCTTGGGTTGGGGACGGCATGGGGCAGTGGGCAAGTGCACAGGGCATAAGGCGGGGGGGGAGGGAAATGGGTTTGGGGTGATTCGGGGTGAAATAGGTGCCTTCCAGAGCTTCACTCTACATATTTGCCAATTCCTGTAACCACATCACAGAGTTGGGCGAAAACATGCCGCTTTATTCACTCCATAGATGTATGTATTTGACTTCTGCCTTGTTCCTGGTGGGGAGCCAGGGGTAGATACTCTGGGATGTCTTCCGAGCTCTGGAGTATGCAAGGCCAGCTCAGGGAGTGGGAACCAGTGCAGGCACAGTAGGACCTAGGCTCAGGAGGACACCATGGTTGTTTAACACCCATCACCCCCCCACACACACCTACTCAAGCCATCTGTAAATGCCATTTTTTTTAATAAGAGGCATCGTGTTTTCATTCTGTACTCAGTCCCACAAATTTTGTAGCTGTTCTTGATTGAAAAGCCAAAAACCAATGCAGCTTTATGATTGCTTACTGGATGTGTCTGGCTCCGCTGGGTTCCCCCTGGACCTGGCATAAAGAGTACTGAGACATGGGCTGGAGAGATGGCTTAGTGGTTAAGGTGCTTGTCTGTGAAGCCTAATGATCCAGGTTCGAGTCTCCAGGTCCCATGTAAGCCAGATGCACAAGAAGACACATGCATTTGGAGTTTGTTTGCAGTGGCTAGAGCTCCTGATGCACCCATTCTCTCCCTCTCCCCCTCTCTCTGTCTCTAATAAATAAATTAATTAATTAACTTTTAAAAAGTGCCGAGACATGAGGGTTAAACTGAATATGGCAGGAGAAATGAGGGGTCTGGGCACTGACCCATGGAACTTGCCCCCAGTGTGCCCCAGCCATGAGAAATCCTTCATACCCCCCTTGGAATTGTGACTGCGTGTTTCAGGGAGAGGTACCTCCACTGGGTTTGGGGAGGCCCTCAGTTAAGACCAGATCACTACAGACCTGGAATCAAATCCTTCAACACCTCACTACAGGGCAACGAGTAACCTAGTGGCCCGTGTTTTTATTGTCTTCCCAGATGGAGCCTAATTCATTTCTCTCAGTATGGGTTTCAGGTGGGGTGGGGAGTGGGCTGGAAGGCCCAGCAATTGATGGCGCCCATGAAGGGGGGGGGGTCACACTTGCCTCTGCTATCCCTCTGTGTACATAAGTACACAGCTGCACAGGCACTTATTAAGCTAATTAATAAGGTCTTTCCAGAGCTGTTTCCTCTCACCACTGGCCCTGCCAGCCTCCAAATGGAGATATAAATCTGGGCTGCCCTACTGGATCCTCAAAGTGCCTCCTTAGAACCATCGTCACCTCACTGGTGCCCTGGGGAAGGTGACGCTGGCCCTGTGAGGACCTTGCTTCCCTGTCTCTGGGAGGATTCAGCACAGGTGGCCTTCAGAAGTTACAAGGCACCCAACGTCCAGTGCTTTGGGGAGTGACCGACTGGGCCCTGCCTCTGGGTATCATTCCCCACTAGGCTGGATGGTAACCACCAGGTTTTTGGTTTGGTTTGGTTTGGTTTGTTTTTTGGTTTTCCAAGGTAAGGTCTCACCGAAGCCCAGGCTGACCTGGAATTCACTCTGTAGTCTCAGGGTGGCCTCCTCTGCCTGCCAAATGCTGGGATTAGAGGCACGCACCACTGCAGCCGGCTCAACCACCAGGTTTTTATCTGGGGGAGCAGTTGGGACTTCAGTCCCTGTGGCTAGTGATTCCCTGGCCCTCCCCGTCCCCAAGCACGCCACTTCCCAGAATGAGGACCCTTGTCACAACCCTTGGTACTCATGCTTGCTAAGACCTCAGAGTTCACAATTTAACCAGCCCAGAAGACCCTTCCGATTAGGAAGTGTGGGTTCCTGTGTGGGGGCTATAGCAGTGACCTTGTCAGGCCCTCACAAAGCACAACACCCTTGTCTATTGTGTCTCTGTGTGGGACCTTCTCTCAACTCCTCAAGCTTCATGAGACTGCCTTTCTCTGGGCCTCAGTGGCCTCATCTGGAAAGTAGGAAGGATGGTATGTGCCTCTCGATTCAGCTTTGGTAACTGTGCAGTTTGGACCTAGAGATTCATGTATTGAAGGATGGGAGGGGGTGGAACCTTTAAGAGATGCGGTCTACTGGGAGGCCTTCAGCTCCTGTCTCTTCCTGGCCATGGGTGGAAAATGGATTTTGCTCTGTTGCATGCTCCTACCCTGATGTCAGCAGGGCCAACAGACTGTGGATCAGAACCTCCAAAACTGTGAGCCAAAATAACCTTCCCTCTTCATAAGCTGATTGTCTTGGGGATTCATTAGTGTGATGGGAATCTGGCCAGCACAGTGCTCAAAGAAATATTCTTTCTCCCACAACAGGAAGCTTAGTCTTTGTTCTCCTGTCCCTATGAGTGCTAGGTTCAGGCTTGGGGAGTGAGGAGATAATAGCAAAAGAAAGCCGCCTGTGCTGTGGGGAGACCGACCACACACAGGCCCAGCCCCTCCTCATCCTCACTGCCCACAGCTCCAGCTGCCCTGGGTCAATCATAGTCCAGAAATGTTAAATGGAAAATTCCAGACACAAACAATTACTAGGCTTTAAAAAGAACATTTACTGAGTCCCTTGTCATAATTGTTCTTTATAGTTGTTATTAATCTCTTACTGTGCCTAATTTATAAAATAAGCTTTTTAAAGTTTTCATTTTTATTTACTTCTTAAAGACAGAGAGAAGGAGAGAGAAAGAGAGAGAGAGAGATCGAGAGAGAAAGAATGGACGTGTCAAGGCCTCTAGCCACTGCAAATGAACTCCAGACACATGTGATATCATGAGCATCTGGCTCACGTGGGACCTGGAGAATCAAACCTGGGTCCTTAGACTTTGTGGGCAAGCACCTTAACCATTAAGCCATTTCTCCAGCCCTACATTAAGCCTTTTTTAAAGGAGCTTTGTAGGACGGAATGTACAATGTTATAAGGTTTGGTATGCATTGTGGTTTCAGGAGTCTGGACCATCTTGGACATATACTTACGGACAAGTGTGTAAAGGGGTGGTTCCGGGATACTCAGGTGCAAGAAAGGGAGATGGGGCGGTAGTGTGGGACTCAGGGAGCGGTGTCAGAATAGACTGTGAGGAGGTGAGACTGGACACCTGAGACATGAAGGGGGCCAGCCCAATCATGAGTGAATTAAGAAGGAGTTTTCTAGGAGGCGGGAGCAGCGGGTACAAAGGCCCTGGGGCCGAAGGTGTTGGGCAGGATGGGAATGGAGAGGAGGCTAACATAGCTGGAGCCCAGAGGGAATGGAGGAGGAAGCGGGCTAGGAAGGGACAAATGAGATGGGCTGTGTCTTAGGGGCTTACTAAGGACAGCATCTCGTACTCCCAAAGCAGCTGCTGTGCAGCTGGTCTTGTTGCAGCCATTGGACATCCGGGGCTAGCAGGGAAATAAATGCTGTACTCCTGAGTGGCCACAGTGTTAGGGTCCAGACCACAGGGTCTCTACACTCCTCTGTGCCCCATCACAACATATGACTGGCCTGAGGTCTCTCCAGGGTTCACACACTGGCCAGCGTTCCAGAAATTTCACCTTCCAGAGCCCTGAGTCCCCAACTCAGAGCTGAATTCACTAGAACCCATGGCTAGAGTCACTTCTTCCTTTCCTTTCTCTATCCCTCCTTCCCTTCCTCCCTTGCTGAGGACAGAATCCGGGACCTCACACGTGCTAGGTGAGTCGAGTGCCCTAACCCTAAACACTCCCAGCCCAAACAATGCAAACTAGAAACCATCTCTCTCCTGTCTCTCCCCTGTATCTCCTCACTCCTCTGAGAACCCAAAGCCCCCACCTCTCCTCGTTCACACTCCCTTTCCCCCTTGCTGTTTCTCAGAGAGCACAAGCCCATCTCCATAAGATGGCCTGCATGTCCCCACTGTCCCCTCTCCTGGGATGCTGTCTGTGCACAGCCCTCAGCAGCAGCTGGAGAGACCTTGCCACACCCCAGCACCCTATCCCTGAGTGCCACCATCCAGTGACATGCCCTCTGCTGCCCTGGGTGAGGCCTCCTTCTCTGTGCCTCCCCTGAGCAGAGTGCTTGCCATATAGGAGGGCAACAGGGCTGGTTCTCTGCCCAATCCAAGGGGCTGGGGCTGGCAGCGAATAGTACATGGGAACGATGTGTGCATGAACGACCCTGGTCAACATTCCCAGCAGCTCCCTGAGGCAGACATTCTTATTGTCCCATTTCACAGGAAAAGAAGCTTAAGGTTTGGGGAGGTGAAGCCACTAGTCAGAGGTACATAGATAGCAGCACACCAGGCCACGATTTAAACAGAGGCAACCCCATGTCAGGCCCTACACCATCTCCTGTGGCACTGGACTTACTTTGTGGTCAGACCTTGGCCGATTAAGCATTTACCTCAATGTTGTCACCCATTCAATGGGTACAAGATGTCAGCTCTACCTTTCTCTCGGCAGGGCAGCGAGACTTAGGGACTGTCCCTGTGAATGACTCCTTCGCCATGTATATGGTGCCACACACCGGAGCCTTGGTAAGATGCAGCCCCAAGCCAGGCCTGCCCTTGGAAGGGTTAATGTGGCCTCTTTGTCCCATGGTTGCCATGGGGACAGTTCCTGTCCTTCAGGAAGCAGGGAGAGCAGTTTCCTGTTTTGAAGAAGGCTTGAGGGCTGTTTTCCTCCAATCGGGCCTGCCCAGAGAGGGGCAGGAAGCCTAGGGCCTGGCCGCCCCTGCTGAGGGTATGTGGCGGAGAGGTGCCCACACCCGGCCAGCCAGGAGGGGCTGTGTGGAAACGGAGCCTCGGGTAAAACGCCAACAGGGCCAGCGCAAGGAAAAGAAATGCCTGGCAGGAAGGGGGTGGCCACTTCCCCCACAGACCTTGAATCCCACCCAGTGATAAAAATCCCACCCAGTGATTAAAAAAAAAAAAAAAAACCTCCAAGCTGACCTGCCCAGCCTCCATGTTCAGCCTTGTCCTAGAGAGCCGAGGGCCTGCCGGACAAAAGTGCTAAATTCCCTGCCTGCTCCTCATACCTAAATGCGCCCCACGGCATGCATCAGCTTAGGGACCCCTACTTTCCGTCCCTACCCTACCTGCCAGCCCATCCTTGCCTTGGAAGAGACCAAAGCCCCCTGCCTCCTGGAAGCTTTCCTAGATTTTGAGCCCCTGTAGCCAAGGGGCGGGACCACTCATGAGTTCAAGCCTGATGGTCCCATGGCGGCCTTGCTGCTGCCTCGAGAGATCACCCCATCTCCAGGCAAACCCCTCTGGCTCCACCACCCCAGCTTTCTACCACACAGGTCTGCCCATGCTACTCCCTCCCCTCTCCCCCTCAACACCCTGGGACTTCCCCTCAACCTGCAGGATCAAGCCCCAACTCCAAAGGCCACTGAAGGGCTTTTCCATGTCCCACAATGCTGTACCTGCAACACTCTTCTAGCCAGGCCCGCCAACCTTCCTCTTCCATCCCTCAGGCACCTACTCTGGCTTTCACCTCCACTCCTCCTAGCAAGTGCCACTCAGCCTTCAAAGCCCAGCCCAACACCCCCTTCGTTCCTCTGGCCCTTAAGATCCATCCAGTTCCCTTCATTCAGCCCAGCCCCTCTTAGTCTCAGGTAACTGACCCCAGGCTCCTCCCCCTGACCACACCATGATCAGTTCAGAGCCTTGCAATGAAGCGAGATATTAACTTTATCTGCTTGCTTTCATCGAACAGTCTCATTATTCCCATTGTGTAGGGAAGGAACCTGAGAGCAGAGTGGCCCCATGACTGGTCCAGGGCCACTGAACCAGTCTTGGGGATGTGTGTTTGTGTGGGGGGGGGGCTCTTCTGCTCCCCTCTGGGCCTACATGGAAGTGGGAGGTGCCCCAACAAAACTTCCCGGTGTCCTCCATTAATCTCTGTAGCATGGAAAACAAGAATAGCCTTACTAAGACTGTCCCTGCCAGCAGGTGTCTGTCTGGCTTGGACTTGTTTGGAGCTAGGCAGACAGCTCTGTCACTTTCCAGGGCACAATAAGCCTCAGGCACTGTTAGAGGCTGTGGGGCTGGGGACGGTCCTATTTTACAGATGCACTTTGTCCCTGGTGACCAAAGGCACACTTTATGTAAAAATACACACACACACACACACAAAAAAAAAAAAAAAAAAAAAAAAAAAAAAAAAAAAACGGCATGGGGGGAGGCATGCTATAAGACTGGGAGGCATAGGGGCCAGCCGTGGACGCCCTCAAGGAAAGTCCTCTGTCTTGGCAGGAAGTGAAGTTGACCGTCACACTCTTCTTAACAGTATGGGAAGCAGATCCCAGGCTAGACCCTGGGCTGGGCTCCCATAGTACCTTTCACCTGCACCCCCTCCAACTCCACCCATCCCAGTAGAGCTCAATAAGTGCTCTTTTCTGTCTCTTTCCTACTTTGATGGTGGCCTTTGTGTGTCCCAGGTCCTAGTGTGTTCGCTTTCTCTATAACCATTTGTTGAGCACCAACTATGTACCAAATACTTAAGTGATCATAATTATTGGTTGAGCACTGGACAGGGGAGGTATCAGTGTGCTGAAGCAGGTAAGAAAGCTATCCCCAGAGCCAGGGCCCCAGCCCCACCACTTACCAGCTGTGTGTCCCTGAGCAGGTGCCTTGGCCTCTCTGTGCTGCGACAGTTTCCTGTGGAACAAAGGGTAGCAGTACCAATGCTTAAGTCATGGCTTTGTTGAAAGTCCCGAATGAGTTAGTATGGACAGGTACTGAGTGCACAAAATAGCCATTTGGAAAACATTAGCTATTATAATTCGCAAGTGGAGGAACGTGCTCAGTGAGTTGTCTGGGGTCACTCCCAGGTTAATGTGGACACCAGGTTCCCCTGCCTATCTGGAAGGCTTGGCGCTGGGCACTTTTCTGTGCTTACCGAACTTGAGCACTTGCATACCTGTGCAGGTTGGCTCTGTCCAGCGTCAATGCTGGCACAGCATAGTTGAGGGGCAGGCTGCAGAGAGTGGGGTACAGAGCTGGATCTCAGTGCTTGGGGTCTGGGGGTGCCATATGCCTGGCCCTGGGCAGGGAGATCTTGAGCCTCAGATTGTCTAAAGAAAGAAAGAAAAAAAAACCCAGACATTTACTACTGTGGAGAAGGATGCCTCGTGAGGGGTAGAGGAGAAACAAGTGTGAGGGAAGAAGCATTGGCAGGGAGTGGAGCATCCCAGGGACTCACAGGTCCAGCAAAGGGTGGTTGGACTCAGAAGCCCAGTGAACCCATGGCATGGCAGGTCTGAAGGTTTGGCACCAGAATACCTGTTGTGGGGAGCAAGGCTCTTTGTCCCTGCTAGTGCTGCATCGCAGGAGACATAGCACCCCAGAGTTCTGTTGGGCACAGAGCTCCTGTGGCCTGGAACCTGGTCCACGGCCTGGCCAGAGTGGGCACTCAGGCACATTTAAGGGAGAGATGGCTCAGGATGCTGGCTTTGTTTCCAGGGTGATGAGTGAAGAATGGAAGGCCCTGGGCACAGACCTTGGAGACAGACTGACAGGTCCAGTGAAAGCCCCAGCTCTGTGTCTTGAGTACAGCCTCACCTCTCTGACTCCGGCTTCTTCATCTGCAGTGGGGAGAGCAAAGGCCATCCCTTTCTACTACCATGAGAACGATGCAGAAGGCTGGCGCAGAGCATGCCCGGCAGATGTCAGCCACCCTCATTGCTTACTGTTGCCATAGCCCCATCTGGCATTGGCTCTGGCCATCCAGTTCCTTCTGGGATACAGTTCCCAGGCTCAGTGGTTCACACTTGGCCACTTCTAGGTGCTTCAGAGTGATGGAGATGGCACCTTGGCCACCCTTGCCAATGCTCCTACAGAGGTTGGCTGTTTTATCACCAGGAGGTGGAGAGAGAGAGGGCAGGGGGAAGGAAAAAGAAAAAGGAGTAAGAGGCTAGCTAGGAATGCTGAGTAGCTGCCTTTAAAGATGTCCTGGTCCCCACCCTGCCAAGCTCCTCTAGAGCAGAGGGACAGACTGTTGCCCTCCCGGGACAACCAACTTGGGAGGAGTAGTGGATGGATGAACAGGGTGTGAGCCCTGACTCACCTGTCTGAAAAGGCTGCAGCTTCCCCATATGTGAATCAGAGACACAGTAACTCCTTTATGGGAGCCTTAACAGTCATTTGTTCTGCAGCCATGCTCCCTGTGGGTGTTTATTGTCACCCCTGGAATCCCAGGAGATGCTGGGGCTCAGTTCCATCGCCGTAATCAACTCTATCATCCCTACCAACTCCATCTCCATCACCTGGACCAACTCCACCATCGCTCCAACGCCATCACACACGATAAGCTCGGCCACTCCCACCCTCTCTGTCGCTTCATCCATGTCTACCATCAACATCGCCTCTGTATCACCTGCAATTCTTAACTCCTCCATCATCTGGACCAAACACCTCCATCGCCTCGCACAACTCCACCACCTCCACTACCCACATCACTTTGAACCGCTCTACCACCTTTATCACATATGCCATCTCCATCACTTTGACTAGCTCCATCATGACTGCCCTTCCCATCCCCTTGACCATTCCACCCCCTCGGTTCCACCAGCTCCATCACCTCCATCACTGACCATCTACGTCCATCACTTTCACCACCTGCACCAGCGATTATCATCTGCTACTTTCCCATCGTCTCTGCCTAACACCACCTTTTCCCAAGACTTTCATCCCCTCCTTCCCTTCCACTCTCCCCATCACGCTCTCCATCTGCACTTCCACGACCACCACCGCATCCTCCGACCCCTACCACTCTACCCCTCCGTCTCTAGTTCCATCTCTCCCGCCTCAAACATCTCCACCACCATCTCCTCGGCCGCCACTTCCTGTAGAAAGTGCCTGTCTACCGGCACACATAAGTTACATCCATCACAGGTCCCTAAAAGGCTTAAACTCTGCAGTGGTGGCTCAGAGATGGGAAGCGTCATTTGAAAGGTTCTAAGTCAGTTTCTAATTTTGCAGCTGGGGAAAACTGAGGTCTATTCTAGGCCACGCTGAACCCCTCGCTTGTTTGCCCCTTTACACACCTTCAAGTCCTGCCACTGTCTGCTCACGTAGAGGTCTCTCCTTAGCTGACTCCTCTCTCTACTGGGGATCTCTCTGAGCCCCAGGTTTCCATGTCCGGGTGGACAGACAGGGGGTTTCTTGAGGGAAAAGCATCTATGTGTCCAGCAACAGGCAGAACCTGGGAGATACTGGGCCCTGTGTGCTCTCGGGAAAACTTCCCTGGCACTCATGCCCACTCCGGTGGTTCTGACTTGCCTGTCTTGGGGAGGAAGGACCTGGAGGTCTCTGAAGCACTGGGGTTCTGATTTGGTCGGTCTGCTGGAAGCACCCTGAAGGTGCATTTCTCACACTTTCCCATAGGTCTGGCACACCGAGGGCCCCTGCTTTGACCCTGCGTACCCCCCTCACCGGCACTGACGCTTTGACACAATGTTGATTAACTTGTCCTGTGTCCCCAGAGACCTCCCCTAGTAAATCCCACGGGGACAAGACCTTGGGGGGGGGGGAAGGAAGGGGGCTTGTCTTGCTCCTTGCTTCCTGGCCCAATGCCCAGATCTGAAAATAAAGGGAGCTGGTTTCCCCTTGAGCCAAGGGACCACCAAATCCTCCTTTACACCTCGAGCAAGACCATAGCTCCGGCCCCTTTAAATGTGCACAGGGATGCGGGGACCCTGAGCTCCGCGGGTCCCTGACAGCACAAGGGGAAGGAAAGGAAGAGGAAAAAAAAAAAAAAAACACAAAAAAAACCTTCCTCCGGGCGAGCGAGCGGGCGAGCGGAGGAAACGTCTAGGAGGGGGTGGCGGCCCGCGGACCCGAGCACGAGCGGACGCGACGCCCAGCCGCCGCCCGGCCCGGCCCGGCCCGCCCCCAGCTCGCCCCGCGCCCCGCCCCGCCCAGCCCCGCGCCTGCCCCGCGCCCCTCGCTCGCCCTGCGCGCCGCTCCCGCCGAGTCCTGCGCCCGGGGCGGGGCGGGGCGCCTGCGCTGCGGGCCGGGGGCGCCCTCGACTGCGCGGACTCGGCTCCGGGACCGACGGACGCTCGCTCCGTCCACGGCGGCCCGGGCTGGGCTGGGGTCGGGGGGTGGTGGGGCGGGGGCGGGGGCGGGGAGCTAGCGGCGCGACCCGAAGATGAACCGAGCAGGTAAGGAGCCTGGGAACCGGGGTACCCGCTCCGCGACGTCCTCAGCATCCTCCGGGGCAAGCCAGCCGGTGGTCATGCCTGCCTGCCTCCATCCCGCTCCCGCCGCGGGAGGGTCCCCTCGGAAACCGAGCGAGCGGGTCGCTTCCCCTAAATCCTTTCGTCCTTCCATTCCTGGAAGGGGGGGGCGGGGTCCCGTCCGTCAGTCCCCCTCATCCCCGACATTCCAGAATCCGTTCTGGTGCGGAGAGCCCCGCGCACCGGCTCCCGGGTCCTCCTGCCGCGCACCCCTCGCTAGGCGCGCGGGGACCCGGGCTTCCCTACGCCGAAGGGACGCTCCGTGGGAATCGGAGTGTCCCCAGCGCCTCGCTTTCCACCTCTTTGAATCAATCGTATCTCACCGGTTCGGTGAAACCCATGAGTTTGGGGAGTGTGTGTGGGGGGGGGTGGAATGTAATGATCGGTCCAGAGGAGTGTCGTTTAACAGATTTAGAAAGTGAGACTGAAAAGATGGGCGGTGCCGGGAACCGGCCTGGAGCAGGGATCCCTCACCTCCCCGGGGGACCCCACCTGGAAGCCAGAAAGTACTCTTAAAGATGACTCTCTGAGGAAGCTATAGAATAGACCCGCCTGACTAGAACAGTCTGCCTAGGAGCTGTCCTTACTTTTTTTTTTTTTTTTTTTAATCTCCTACAATTTCACAGAAGGCAGCTAGGAGTCCAGTCCACACCCAACTCCCTGTCCAAAGCCTAACTCCCAACACACATCCCCAAAGAAACAGGAAGCCACCATTTTGGCTGTCTTGGAACCATATCCTGCTGCTGCTGCTGCTGCTGGTGGTGGGTGGGTGGGTGTGGGTGGGTGTGGGTGGGTGTTTTAGGGTTTTTCATTTGAGGTTGTTTCAATGAAAAAAGAAAAAAAAAACCCAGTTATTGTCTTGGGAGTGAGGTGAGGCAGGAGACATTGGGCTAGCCTGACAAAGAACTGGGAGCAGGGCTGTCACGTCCCCTTGTCCAGGCCTTGGTGGTGTTGGGTGTGTAGACCCTGGTCAGCTGGTGCGGCTCACAGAATTGAGAGAGGGGACCGGAGCAGGGTTGCCACTTTATGGGAGTGGAAGAGACTGGATGGGGGTCCTAGGGCCCAGCCAGCCACTGCTCTGTGGAGGAAGGTTGCCTTCTGTCTGTCGTCCACAGCCTGAACAGAGAACTAGGCTGGCTTTTCCTACCTCCTAATAAAAAAGCTTTGGAACAATGGGGAGAACCGTCCAGCTTTCCCACATTGTCCTGCAGGAGGCCAGGGGCAGGCCCTCCCTTCTCTGAGAATGTGGGGGATGGAGTGAGTCTGAACAGACTTGGAGGAAGGTTTGGTCTCCAGGAATCTTGGCAGCAGGTACTTTAGGGTTCAGCCTTCTTGCAGCTTGTCTCCATAGACATGGTTCCCTCTTCAGTGGGTTGGCCTGCCACGATGATTTGTGAGTACCACCATGCTCTGTGCTTCCTGATCTTGTAATTCCATACTTCCCAGGCTCCCCAGAGCTGAATCTCAGAACCACCTTATGTTCACTTATGTGACCTTGAGCGGGTTCCATAAGCAGTGTGCCATGGCTTACTTTATTTGAAAAGGAGCTAAGATCTTTGTCGCTCAGTTCTCAGTATTAACTAATAAGCATGTAATGCAAACTGATGAAAACTGTCCACCATAAGCAGCCAGTCAGGAGAAATCAGTCACTACTGTTAGGTGTTCAATTGGATCCATTTACATAGTATTCATAGTAATATGATGAGGCGAATATGATTGTTATTCCCATTGTCTCGATGGGAAAACTGAGGTGCATTGGTCCAGTAAGAGACAGATACAGGATTGAAACATAGGCTGTCCAGCTTCAGAGCTTGCATTTTTACCCAGCTCTAGCCTGTAGTTGGCACCTAGGATATGTTTGAGGGTTTAACTTTGCTCAGCATTTCATGTCTGCTTGTTCCTTTGAACTTCTTAGTTGTTTAAAAACATAGATAGGGCTTCCATTTTAACAAGAAGGAAGGTGAGGTTCCCAGAGGCAAAGGTATGTATCCAAGTTCACACAGCTGCGTGTGGCAGAGCCAGCACCAAAGTCAAGGCCATTGTGGGCCTGGCCTCATGTTCTTCCTCTCAACCCCTCACTGTCCTCCTGGGAAGTGAGAAGAGCCCTGTTGTGGGTCACTGAGCAAGTTTAGAGACCTAATTAGAAGCCAGCAGGCACCCAGGAATGGACATTGAATTAAGATGCAGTTGTAAGGTAATTACTCTCACAACATATGGTCCTGAGCACTTGGTGGGGTGGGGTTGGGAGTGGAGTGGGCTGCAGCTAAGACAGGCTCGGGGATGTCAAAGGACATCACAGAAAAAGGACCCCACCCTGTTGAAAATGTCACTGATCAGAACTGGCTTGGTCCAGTCCCTTCAATATATAGATATGGAAACTGAGGCCCAGGAAGAGAAGGGACTTGGTCAAGGTGACACCTCCAGTTAGTCACTGAGCCAGGAGGGTATGTCAGGGCTCATGGCTGCCTGTCCAGTGCTTCTCCCCATACTCCACCCAAGAGAATTTCTGTGTGGCTGTAGGGGAGCAGCCAGCGTGAATGTGTGAGTGACAGATATTTAATTAAACAGAGAAAGAAAATATCAACTGGCACCATGGAGCTGGCTGGGATGATTCTGATCTTCAGAAGCTGTTAAAAAAAAAAAAAGAAAAGAAAAGAAAAGAAAAAGAAAACTCCCTTGGGCTGGAGAGATGTCTCAGTGGCTAAGGCACTTGCCTGGAAAGCCAGAGGACCCAGGTTCGATTCACCAGGACCCACATAAACCAGATGCACAAGGGGGCGCGTGCATCTGGAGTTCATTTGCAGTGACTGGAAGCCCTGGCACACCCATTCACACACTCACACACTCTCTCTCAAATAAATAAATATAAATAATTTTTTTAAAAAGCTCCCTCACCCCTATTTAACTCTTGGCATCTTGATTAAAAGGGTTTTGTGCATTTGTACCACTCCCAGCAATGGCAGATCTCCAGGGATCCTGGGGATTCATTGGTGATTTGGGGTGGAGGGGGTGTGACCTTCAGGGAAAGAGAAGGTGCTTAAATAGGCAGAGGGTCCCCCAGCCATGTCTGTGCTGGGTTCTGCGGTCAGGAAGTTAAGCTTAGCCCAGAGGAACAAGCCCAGCATGGACATCGCCTGAACCCTCCTCACGAGTCCCTGAAGCTTACACAGCTGGCCCTCTCCACTTGCCTGCTCGGTGCCCACTGCTCTCTTCCCAGCCTCTTCTCCCACAGGGAAGCCCGTCCCTCAGCATATCCTTCTGAGCCTGCTCCTGACTCTTCTGGAGGCTGCAGACATCATCCTGGAGGCAGCAGCTAGTGGGGCTGGCTGCTCTCACATGCAGATTCTTTTCGCACTCTCCTCCCTCTCCGTCCCTGGATGGGCCCCAGGGCTCCCTCCTCAGCCCTGTCTTTTCCCTGGCCTTGCCTCTTAGTGGGTCTCCCCCATGGCCACATGCAGCAGAACTGTACCAGGGTCTAGAGTCCAGTGGTCACCTCCTGATAGGTCTGATAGGAAACTCAACTGAACCCGCGTAAACCAGGACCCTGGGTTTCCCTCCCCAGCCCAGGTCTTCTTCTACTCTTGCAGGCAAACTTGAGGGCCGCCTTGCCTTTGCAGGAGCTCAGGCTCCAAACCTTGGCCACAGCCTTGACTTTTCTTTTCCTCCACATCTGTGCTGGTTCAGTCAGCAAATCTTTCAGCTTGACTTCAGCCCTTGGCTTGTACTCCTTGTCACTCCAAGCCTGGTCTGGGATCCATCCCTCTTGCTCGGAGCATTGTGGAGCCTCCTCACTGGACTCCTGAGTCCTTCTCACCACTCCCATCTATATCAGCATGTGTCCGTCCTCTTGCTTAACCTCCGCTGATAACCCTGCTTCCCACACCCCTACTTAAAGAAGAGGTACCCCCTCACGCCCCAGCTCATGCTTCTCCCCTCTCTGCCCTGTAGCTGTGCTGGCTTCCCTGCTAATTCCTGCACACACAAGTGAGTCCTGGATTTCCCCCTCACCTTTCACATCTTTAATGTCTCCCAGACAGTCCAGGTCACTGAGTTAAAATTGCACCTCAATCTCCTTAACACATGACATATAATTAATTTAGTCTGTCTCCTACTAATCTCCAACCAGCTCCCAGTATAAGATCCCAGGGTTTGTTGGTGTGTCCAAAGAATCTAGATGAAGGCCAGTATGTAGAAGTGCTCAGTAAACACTGTCTCCTGGAACTGGACTAGAGGGAGCAAGTCAGAGCCAACCATTCACACTGTCGTCTGTACTCCAACGCCTGGACCTAGCCACCTATGCACTTTTCACCTGGCAAGATGTCCCTAGTTTCTCTGCCTCACTTTTCCTGCCCTCCCACTAGATGCTGGGATTCCTGGGTCTCCACTGTGGTAGAAACTCTGTGGGGGAAAGGCAGAGTCAGCCGACCAGACGAGGAAGCAGAAAATCTACGTTCTCCCCAATTGTTTGGAGCTGCTGAGTGACCCCACACCAGTCACCTGCTTTCTCTGTGCCTCAGTTTTCTCATCTTTCAGTATGGAGCCATACAAGGGCTTTCTTTATTTCTTTTCTTTTCTTTTCTTTCTTTTTTTTTTTTCTTTTTTTTCTTTTTTTTGAGGTAAGGGTCTTGCTCTAGCTCAGGCTGACCTGGAATTCACTATGTAGTCTCAGGGTGGCCTTGAACTCACAGCAGTCCTCCTACTTCTGCTTCCCAAGTGCTGGGATTAAAGGCGCATGCCACCACACCTGGGCGGACAAGGCCTTTCTGACGCTGGCATCCCTTAATCTCAGACAGGACGCAGGGGAGACATGGAGGGATTCAGTGCTGGTCACAGATTAGATGCTGTGTAATTATCATTCCTTGGAGGCTCCTGTAGGGCAGGCATTTTCTTGCAGGATCATGCCTCCAACACCCACTGTAACCTTTCTTAAGGAACAGGAGCACACAGATCAATAGCTTGATTGGATGAAGGATGGGTTGGGGGTGGGGGCAATGCAGCCAGGGTGATGGTCATTTTTCATTGCCTGTCTGTTCCAGTGTGATATGCCACCTGTTAAGGATGAGAAATGAGAGTCCCCACCCCCAAAGAATAATTTGGTGCCAACACCTGACACCTGATGTTGGGAGCAGGCGGCGCACGGGCAGTTGACATAGGTAGCCACACCCTGGGAAGGTTGGGTAAGGAAGGTGCTTAGCCTGGGGAACCCAGGTAAGCCAGGCCATTAAGGTCTTGTTAAGCTTCCAGATTTGTGTGTCTTTCACTAATTTGGACAGATCTTTTAAACACTTTATTTTTATTTATGTATTTGAGAGAGAAAGAGGAGGGAGAGAGAGAGAAAGAAAGAATAGGAATGCCAGGGCCTCCAGCCACTGCATACGAATTCCAGATGCATGTGCCACCTCGTGGGTCCTGGGGAATCAAACCTGGGTCCTTTGGCTTTGCTGGCAAATGCCATAATCGCAAAACCATTTCTCCAGCCCTAGACAGATATTTGTGCTAAAACAGGCCCCATCTGGCTGCCTGTGGGAACTGAACTGATAAAACCACCTGCCATTCTTTTTCTCCCGAGGCAGAATCTTACTCTAGCCCAGAACTCATCTGGAGCTCACTCAGGAGCCCAGGTTGGCCTTGAACTCACCACAGTCCTCTTACCTTAGCCTCCCAGGAGCTGAGGATTAAAGGTGTGAACCATCGGGGACTTGCACTTGCTGTTCTTGAAGACTTTAGTTGTCTGATGTCTGCAGTTGGCCTGGGGGTTGGTGCTGTGTAACTGACAAGATCTCTGATAGTAGAGCCTCTCTTCTCTCCTTGTTGCTATGGGACACGGCATCTACAGCTACCAGGGCTCCGGCTCTAGTTACTTCTGCACCCTGTCTCATTAACACACACTGTGGTACAGATGCCCATCTGTGCCCATTAGATGTACGTGCACAATAAGGGTAGAGGGCCCGAGTGTGGCTTCTCAGGAGGAGCACAGGTCCTACACAGTGCTTGGATATGGTCCTGCCTGGCAGCATGGGTATGTGACACTGCCTCTGGCTTCAGACACACTGACCTGGGATGGTGACATGGAGCCACGCTGCCAGTATCAAGCACTCACCTGGCTGGTATGAGTGGAGACATTCTGAACCATTTCAGCATTAGTGTGCAAAGAGAATAACAGCCAGACGCCATTGAGACTATATAGTGAATTCCAGGTCAGCCTGAGCTAGAGTGAGACCCTACCTCGAAAAACCAAACAAAAAAGAAAGTAAAACAGCTAGCTCATTCGTAAATTTTGTTTAATGATGATAGCTGCTCCCTAACTTCCAATGGGGTTATAGCCTCATAAAATCTTAAGTCAGAAATGTCCTAAGTCAATAGTGCATATTCTTAGACTTAAAAAGCATGCTTTTTAATCACAATGTGAATATATAATGTAATTTATTGGCTGCTGTACTGAAAGAGAACATCAGAACAATTGTACCATCATAAAGTTTAAACTGTTAAATTGAACTCTATTGGGATACAATGTTTGCCATGATCGTATAGTGGTTACTATTCTGAGTTGTGAAATACAATGTTTGGGGTTTTATTTGTTGTTGTTCTTCTTCTTCTTCCCCTTCTCCTCCTTCTCCTTCTCCTTCTCTTTCTTCTTTTTCTTCTTCTTCTGAGGTAGGGTCTTCCTCTAGCCCAGGCTGGCCTGGAATTCACTATGTAGTCTCAGGGTGGCCTGGAACTCACAGTGATCCTCCTACCTCTGCCTCCTGAGTGCTGGGGATTATAGTCAGGTATGCATAACTATGCCTGTCATATTTAGATATATTGAATTGAATAAAATATATTGTTGAATTGACTGTCATCAACTTCTGTTTTATTTTGTTGATTTGTGATAGGGTCTTACTATGTTGCCTAGGCTAGGTACTGAACTCCTAGGCTAAAGCAGTCTTTTTGCCTCAGCCTCCCCTGAGTAGCTGGAGCTCCAGAAATGGGCCACTACACTTGGCATATACTTTGAAATTAAAATATATATATACACACATACACACACACACATATATATGTATATTCATTTATTTTTGTGTGTGTGTGTGTGTGTGAGAGAGAGAGAGAGAGAGAAAGAGAAAATATGAATGGTCACACCAGGGTTTCTAGCCACTGCAGTCAAACTCCAAACACATGTGAAACCTTGTGCATATGGTTTTATGTGGGTACTGGAGAATCAAACCTGGGTCCTTTGGCTCTGCAGGCAAGTGCCTTAACTGCTATTTCCCCAGCCCCCAGATTCTATTTCAAAAACAGAAATTCCTAGATGAAATTCGCATGTGATGATATATAAGCCTGAGTTAGAACTACTGGTCTAAGGACGTAACTGGGGTCAGATGCATGTGGAAGAGTTTGCTGAGAGACCGCTGGCCCTCTGCTCCATCTGTCGCTGAGTCACAAGGCAGGCTGGCGTTCTGAGGTTGCTCCATGTCTCTGTGGGAGGTAGACTGGAGATGAGGCCAGGCTGAAGGGAAGATGTGCTGTCCCAGTCCTTGGGCAGTGGGGATCCAGGCCACGCTTTGGAGTGGAGGTGTCAGTGCCTGAAAAACCTCATTGCCAAAATACCAAGAAGGCATGAGAACCCAGCCAGAGGCAGGGAAGGCCAGGGAAAGGTGCCAGCTGGCTATGCAAGAGGGCTGCAGCACTTGGACCCTGGCAGCTGTGCCCTTGGCCTGTCCCCTTGTTTAGCTTGTCCCATCTTACAAAATTCAGCTGAAGTTTCACCTCTCTCAGAGGACTGCTGGCCACTGCAGCCATGCCTAGCTAATACGTGTTGCATGTACAGTCTGCGACCCACCTTCCTGCTAACTGTAGAGTGCGCATCCCTTCTCTTATTCCACCATAGTCAACAGGGCCTCAACGTCCACAAAGGAAGTGGCCCTATGCAACTGCCCATGTTGGCAAACACTATTTCATTTCTCCCATGAATCTGGAGATGCTGACTGGACATATTCCTGAAGCATGTCTAGGCCATTAGACGTGGCCCTCAACAGACTCACATCCCCGTCACAAACCTCTATGTGTCATTCTTGAAGGGATGATCTCAAGGGGCTATGGCCCTGTCTCCCAGTTGTTTTAATGCAGCTGTGAGCACCCAGCAGTGGATTCTTCTCTTAAACCTGGGAGACCCTCCCATTTGCATTGCTGTACATGAGCTGGAGCTGCCAATGAATGTAGGCTCTGTGAGGATCATGGGAGAATGACTATCAGGATCACCATGAGTTGAAGGCCAGCCTGAGACTACATAGTGAAATCCAGGTCAGCCTGAGCTAGAGTGAGACCTTACCTCGAAAAGCCAAAAAAAAAATTTTAAAAAGGTATATATATATTTTAGACATGGTCTCATGTATCCCAAAGTCGTCATAATGTAGCTGAATATGACCTTGAATTTCTGAGGGGGTTACAGGCTTATACCACCATGCCCAGTTTATGTACTGCTGAGGATTGAACTCAGGGATTTTTTTTTTAATTTGAGAGAGGTAAAGAGGTAGAGTGAGAGAAAGAGAGAGACAGAATGGGCACATCAGGGCTTCCAGCCACTGCAAACGAACTCCAGACACATGCGCCATCTTGTACATCTGGCTTACATGGGTACTAGGGAATTGAACCAAAGTCCTTTGGCTTTGCAGGCAAGCACCGTAACCGCTAAGCCATCTCTCCAGCTGACCCCAGGGCTTTGTGCATACTAAGCAAACACTGCACCAACTGAGCTCTATCCCTAGCCTGGGCAAAGGATTTTGAGGGTGTTGATAGAGGGGATGAAAGCCCAAGATAAGTCATGGGACATTGGGTTTGGAGGGAACTCTCCATCTTCCCTTGACAAGAGTATGTAAGTACAAATAAAATTAATTATCCTTTTTTTTTTCTCTTTTTCTGTTTCTATCCTTTAGACTCACCCAAACCACCCGTTGCTCCCAAGCCAAAGACCACCAGTCCTTTTACACCAGGGACCACCACAGCCAAGTTCCCACCCTCTCCCAAGCCAGACGGACTCCCCAGTCCCAACTCCATGTCCAGGGGGCCAAAACCTCCTATCGCCCCTAAGCCCAGGCTGGCCATCCCCAGTGAGTGTGGCCATGGCGTGTGCGTGATCAATAGCCTTCACAAATGCAGCAATGGGAGGCTGCTTTGTGTGGACAGGGGGCTGCATGAAGGGCACCGTCCCAGCCTAGAGTGCTTCGAGTCCAAGACAGATGAGTACATCATGGTCCCTAGGGCTCTGCAGACAGAGGATGCACCCATGGATGGGGCTACACAGAAGGAGGCCACTGAAGAGGAGGAACTTGAAGAGGGAGACCAGGAGCCCGAGCATGGCACAGAGCACATGGAAGCCGATGTGGAGCCGATGGTCCCGGCTGAAGAGACACTGAGCACAGAGGGTGAAGAGGACCCAGACCACCCTCTGGAAGGTGAGGAGGTCTGCATCCAGGACCCAGGAACAGATGGGTCCCTGGTGGTCCCAGCTGAAGACACAGACCAAACTCTGGAAGATGAGGAAGACTGCAGCCAGGACCCAGGGACAGATGGGTCCCTGATGTTCCCAGCTGAAGACACAGACCAAACTCTGGAAGATGAGAAACTCTGTAACCCAGACCCAGGGACGGAGGAGCAGATGGCCAAAAGCGAGGAGGAAGAGGAGAAGCTGGTGAAAGAGCACAATATGTACAACCTGGAGGACAGGAGTCTGTGGGATGGAGAGGAGGTCTTCCAGAGTGAGATCATTCTCACCCAGGTCCACTCTGAGCCCCCCGAAGCTCCACATGAGGAGCCAGAGCGTCCCGAGGCCCCCATGGAGGCAGAGGAGGAGGAGGATGAGCACAGCTGTGTCAACCCAGAACCCGGGGTGTCTGATGGCGATGTAGCGTCGGCCAGGTCTACCCAGGACACAGAAGACGTCAGTACAGAGGTGGCCTCTGACAGCCAAGAGCCAGAAGCAACCAACATCAGCCCCGGGGACACTGAGGAGGACCAGGAAGATGCCACAGACAGCAAGGACCTGCTGGAGCAGGAGGAGCCACCTGATGGCAGTGAAAAAGGCCACCTTGAAGGAGCTACTGTGGCTACCAAAGGGGCAGGAGAGGACCTGGAAGAGGGTGAGAGCCCCATGCAGGAAGACCCCGTTGAGGAGAGCTGTCATATCATTCCTTTCGAGAGTGACAGCATGGAGGACTTTGTGGCTGCGCTCACAGGAAGTCCCTATGAGCTCTTTCCTAGTGAGAGCACATCCTTCTGCAGCGAGAGCTGTGCCCTCCCCAGGTCAGCCAAGGATGCAGTGTCTGGCGTCTGTGCAGACGAGGAGGTCCCCAGTGCTGGCTCTCTGTGTGACTCCCCGCCAAGCAGAGCTGGGGAGGGCCCCTCTGTTCCTGATGTGGTCATCATGCCGGAGGACGAGGACACCATAGACTGCTCACTCAGCAACCCCTATGCAATGGGGGTCAGCTTGAGGAGTCCAGCCGACCCTGGAGACAAGGCGCTGTGTGACGCACAGGCAGCGCCAGGGGCTCTCGGTGGTGGGTACAGCATGATGGATGAAGGGGACTCTGAGACTGAGGGTGGCCTGGTCCCTGTGGACAGGAAGAACATGGTAACGAGGGCCCGGCCTCACTCCGGGAAGGTGGCTGGCTATGTCCCTGAGACTGTCCCAGAGGAAACGGGACCGGAAGCTGGCTCATCAGCTGTGGACGTCGAAGGTGCCACCGAGACGAGAAAGACAGTTGCGTCGGTGGAGGGGAAGGCCTCGGAGGCCAGCCGGGCCTTGCCGGCAAAGCCCCGAGCCTTCACTCTGTACCCGCGGTCCTTCTCTGTGGAAGGCCGGGAGAGTCCCTTGTCACTGTTTCGGGAGCCAGAGGGAACTGGGTTGGATGGGCTTCGCCTGAGGAGGAAAGAGGACAACCTCTCCTTGCCGGGCGCCATCGGCTCCTCAGGCAGCTTCTCACAACGCAGCCACCTGCCCTCCAGTGGCACCTCCACACCATCCTCTGTGGTTGACATCCCGCCGCCTTTTGACTTGGCCTGTATTACCAAGAAGCCCATCACCAAGAGCTCGCCCTCGCTCCTGACCGACAGCGACCCGGAGCGGACGGCCAAGAAGAAGAAGTCTTCCTTCAAGCGCTTCCTGGAGCTGACGTTCCGGAAGAAGACAGAGAGTAAGGCCCACGTGGTGGACGTGAGCCTGTGTTCCTCCAGGTCCTCCTCCGAGTCCAGCTACCACGGGCCCGCCAGGGTCCTGGAACTTGACCGGAGGAGTCTCAGCAACTCCCCCCAGCTCCGGTGCCGCGCCGGGAAGCCTCGGGCCTCCGACTCCCCGGCCTCCCTCATCTTCTACAGGGATGGCAAGAGGAAAGGGGTCCCCTTCAGCAGGACAGTGTCCAGGGTCGAGTCCTTCGAAGACCGCTCCCGGCCACCCTTTCTCCCCTTGCCACTCACCAAGCCGCGGTCCATCTCATTCCCCAATGCTGACACTTCAGACTACGAGAACATTCCAGCCATGAACTCAGACTATGAGAACATCCAGATTCCACCGCGAAGGCCTGCCCGGCCCGGCACGTTCACCAAGCTGTTTGAAGAGCAGAGCAGAGCCCTGTCCACAGCAAACGAAAACGACGGCTACGTAGACATGAGCAGTTTCAATGCCTTCGAGAGCAAGCAGCAGAACGCGGAGCAGGAGGCCGAGAGGTATGTGAGGTGACGCGTCCTTTCTCGGTTGGCAGTCCTGAGCCCGCGGCCAGGCTGGGCTTGTTGGAAGGCCTTGGGGTCTGCTCCTTTCTACCTGCTGACTTGGGCCTGAGTGGTTTCACCTCTTTCACCCTCTGTCACTTCACCCATAAAGTGGGTTTGTGCAACTCAAAGCAGAGCGTTTGAGGAGATCTGAGTGGGTTTTCTTGTGTATGATACAAAAAAAATAACCCTGCTAATTATTTGGGGCACAGCTATCATGTCTTAGGGAGATGACTTTGCTACCTGCTCTGGGAAAGTGACTGAGAGAGAAGGTTCTGGAATCTTGCCAAACAAAATATCTTTCACCATCAGGAAAATACCCTAACTTGAGATTGATACCTTTTTATTGTGTAAACACGCCCTGTATTCAATGAGGAACTAGGAAAGACAATTTATTTAAATTGTTTCAAGAGCTCACAGTGCCCTGAGCTAAATTTCTGAAAGGAAGTCTTTGAGAGATGTATCTAAGCCATTTTGGGGGGTGTTTTTTTTTTTTCTGACTGAGTTGCTTTGAAAGTGGGAGTGAAACACTGAAGTTATTGAACAAGAGTGGGGCTTTCTGATCCCCACCCCCTCCCCCAGACCGAAAGTGCCTCACAGAGCATCCGGGTATTTGCCATGTCCAATTGTTCCTCATATACCATGGGTGCAACTTAGACATAAGCTACTCCACCCCAACCACTTGTGCCTGGGGCCCCTGATCTGATTCAACCAGTCCACCATGGGTGCACTTTGAAGAAGTGCCCTGGTCTTCCCTTCCCTGGCGTGTGGGACCAAAACCAACCCATCCTTGCCCAGCTGTGGAGCCATGGGTGATTGCATAGGACCACAGCAGCTGCCAGCCAGGACAGGAAGGGTCCACTGGCTTTATTCTCTGGGGCATTATGTAGCCTCTCCCCATCACCCTCGATCCATCTACTCCCTGTCCCCCAGTCTAAAATGAGGGGTGCATCAGTTCCTTCTAGGATGGAGGGGATTGTTTGCCAGGGCAAAATAAACAAGAGAGCACTGGCCGAAGGACTGAGTGTAAGGCGGAGAGTGACTAGAGGTAAAGCCACAGTTCAGCCCATTTGTGATTACCAGTGCACTTGGTGAGGCTCCCACCTGGGCAAGTGCCTCCTGGCACTGATCAATCACAAAAGACTGACCATAAATCTCCTCTTGAGGAGAGACCTCCAAGGACATATAGTTAAGCTCTGCCTACCTTTAACAGGTGTTCACCCAGCCTGCTCTTGACTTCCTCCAGCCATGCGGAACTCACCACTTCCCAGCACCCCTCATCTGTTGCTAGGACCTCTAGTACAAGGACCCTTTTCCTTGTGACTGTGGCAAAAATAACCACACACACATATATCCTTCCCCGACTCGTGCTGCCTGCTTGCTCTTAAGACAGAGGAGTTGGGCCCCTTTTGTCTTTGATATAACAGACTTTCAGAGATTGAAATCTGCTTCTGTTAAATCACAGTTTCATAGCTGAAGAGAACTTCAGGCATCTGTTACGGAGGAGAAAACTGAGGACAGAGAGGGACAGGGACGAGCCTAAGGTCTCACAGCAGATTAGGGGAGGAATCTGTGTTAGGACTCGGACTCAGATTGCTTCACTTCTAATTCAGGAACTTGCATTGAGTTATGCTGAAGGACGCTAGGTGAGTTATAGAGACTGCACAGTGTACACCTTCCAGGTCGCCCTTTTACTTTTTGGTATATATATATATATGGTACCCATTGCTTTGTTATATATTGGGTCCTCCCCCCCAAAAATGGTATATATATGGTACCCATTACTTTGTTATGTATTGGGTCCTCCCCAAATATAAAAAGAAAGCTCCCTCATCCAAACGAATGCAACAACAGGAGATACAATATCCAAGAAAATGCTAGTGGCACCGTGTCTTGATAGTATACTGTGCTGTAGCACCATGCTGGGCTCTGTTCTTGCTAGCTATCACCTGAGGTTGTGGCCAGGCCCTCAGCTGGGGGTCTTGAATCATCAGACTGAACTGCAGAAGCATCCTGGGCCCCTAAACACTCTTCCACAGACTGGGCCACGCTCTGAGTGGTGGGTGCCAGTCAAGGGGGCCAAATTCTCTTCTGCTTCCCATGCAAGGCAGATACAAACAGGAGGGGAAAAAAAAGAATCCCTTATCAGAGCAGGAGCAGGTCTGGGCAGGTTGAGAGGCAAGAGGGATAGCTCTGAGAATTCACCAGAGTGGGCACTTTGAGTTCAGAGGAGGTGGGGATAGATGTGCCTCTGGTGCCTGGGTTCAAGTGGGAAGGCACTTCCTTCCTCCTCTGCTCCACACTTTGCCAGGGGTGAGGGTTAGTGTCCATAGCTCTGAAGGAAGCAGAACAGAGCATGGGGAGACCTAGAGCCTTGCCTGGGGCTCCAGAACAAGCCAGGAGGCTTGGAAAAGGCTGGACCATTTTGCTGCTCTGTAGTGGGGGAGGTCACAAAATTGACTTGACTATTGTTCTTTGAGTCAGCCGTCTTTTTCACCTAAAAGAAAGGCGGGGGGGGGGCGGGGGGGTTATAAAGGAAACTTTGTGTCACTGTTGGGAAACAGAGTAACTGCCAGTTGCCATAGTAAAACTAAGATCCAATGAAAAGTAAATTTACTTGGGAGCAGCTTGTCTTGAGGTGAAGTTTTCCTTCCACATCTCAGGCTTATTCTCTGAGTAAGAGAGAGGCACTGATAACAGCCTGATGTTGTTCAGACTTTAATGGACACAGTCAGAAGAGCCCTAAAGAACTGAGAAAGTGCTGTGATTTCATGTTACTTACAACCAAGCCCATGGGCTGGAGAGATGGCTTAGTGCTGAAGGCACTTGTCTGAGAAGCCAAAGGACCCAGGTTCAATTCCCCAGAACCCATGTAAACAAGATGCACATGGTGGTGAATGCATCTGGAGTTAGTTTGCAGTGGTTAAAGACCCTGGCATGCCTATTCTGTCTGTCTCCCTCTCTCTCCCTCTCTCTCTCTCTCTCTCTCTCTCTCTCTCTCTCTCATAAATAGGTAAATTTTAAAAACTTAAATGTCTCCCTGATGTATTTTCCCTCTTAAATGGATTCTTATGCAAAACCAACTAAAACAGCAACAAAAGCCTGACCTTCCAATCCCACACCCACTTTTCAAATAGGCTGTGCCTGTCCCCCTCAGTTGGGACTCCATCTGCCCCTCTGACTTTCTCGTAGGATAGGACCTTGCTGTGCTAAGAGTTGAGTCACATTTCACGGATGGGTGACGTGATGCTGTGGAGGACTGTGGGGAAGATTTGTCCTTTACTGAGTAAAGGCTGGATTCACCCAGAATGCAACACAAGCTGCCTTCCTTCTCGTTAGCATCACATTTAAATCCCTGACTGGTCTTTCTGCTTCTTGTTTATGAGCATGGCTGTCCAATGCCACTTGCCCCCAGAGTTTATTATGCAAACTCTCTCTCTCCTCTCCATCTCCCCATCTGCCCGTGTGGATGGGCTTTTCCCTTCATGCAGATGCCTGGAAACACAAGCTAAGCATGTATGCTTCTGAGGCTACGCTGCACTGCCTGGGTTTCAGTAGAGAGCCTGACCTGGGTCCATAATTTAAAAAGTAGCAGTTGAACCTGCCTTGTGTTTTTGAGCCTCCTGAATCCATAACCACACACAGTGACGGATCAGCAAGTTTCTGCCGCTATTGAGTGGCATGCTCAAGCCCAATTAGGGTGGATATAGGGTTTGAATTTGGTTCCAGAAATGTGGCATCCGTAAAGGGAGTGTTGTCTCTCTTACTGTGGGGGTAGGTGGTGCTCTCTTGCTTGATCTCTCTCTCTCTCACACACACAAACATGTGTAACTTTTCCACAAGTGTTTACCCTAGTGCTCAGGACATTATCACACCAGTAACCTCCAGGTTTTAGGTCTGGGAGCTCTGGCCATGGGGTGTAGCATTGCCCTATGTTCTGAAGCCCTGGGAGTCAGGCCAAAGCTGGGAACAACAGCCTGTGCAGTACTAGTCTTTAGCCACATGCCAAACTACCTCTTATACCAAGGATGAGCAGATCAGTGAACATGATTCCATAACCACGTGGGGCCCACCTCCTGTCTTCATGGCTATGCCCACAGGTGGGATTCCTCTTGTCTTTAGGAATCCCTAGTCTCCACTTTCCATAGGAGAATACTGAGGCCTGCTGAACTCACAGGAAGCATTCTCTATCACACAGGGTAAGTAGTCAAACCAGGGTCAGAAGCCAAGCCTGCTGACTGACTCTCCATTCCATGCTGTTTCCCCTACCCACAAGTTTTGTGTCACTTACCACAGCTGTCTAGAGTCTCCCCTGCAGGAGAGGGGCAGTTTGGCCCCATCTCCAATTCTGACCTTGCCAGTGGTCCATAGGGCTCCAGGGGGAATGAAAGGACAGCTCGTTTTCCTTTCTGATGTCCGGCAAGCATATAGCTCTGCAGGCAACTCATCCATATACAGTGCTAATGGTGTGGGCAGGTGTTCTTCCTTACTTGGGGTCCATAGGAGAGACCCTTGGCCTGCAGCAACCACCTGTACCCAAGGGGCAGCAGGAGCTCTTGGTTGAAGCCTGCCATCTGTGGAGGATTGTCCTGCTTACTAAGGGAGCTTCAGGTGACAATCCCAAGCAGAGCTCATGTGCTCATCCCTCTACAGAGAGCCCTGGGAATGCCAAGGGCAAGGCTGGGCTCACCTGTGCTGCTAGAGGTGGTGGTGAGCTCCCGTTATACTCTAGTGCATGGAGACTGTGCCATACCCCATGGAGATGAAGAGGAGTTGGGCACCCAGAGAGGGGGCTGACTTAGCTAACTGATGATGCTGTGTAAGAAATGAACTATTCTGGCAAGTCTCCGTGCTGAGAGCAGAGACGTGACCCAGGTGACATTGCTGGCTTTGGTGCCCTTTGAAGCTGGGATTGGAAAAGGCCTTGAACCAGGTCACTGCAGTGTGACATAGAACAAGCATAGGGTCCAAGGGGCAGGAGCCCAGGGGAGGGCAAGAGAATTTTCTGGACAGCATGGACCTGGAAGAAATGGTACTGGAAGAGTGGGATTTCCACATATGGAGGGAGAGGAAAGATTTGAGGGCATGTGAGAAACTTGGGAATGGTTGAGAAATGTCAGGCTCCAATGAAAGCAACCTGATCTCCATTGAGAGACTGCCTTGAAGCTTCTCTTCTGGAAAGTACCTACTCTCTTGGGCTGGAGAGATGGCATAGTGGTTAAGCACTTGCCTGTGAAGCCTAAGGACCCCAGTTCGAGGCTTGATTGCCCAGGACCCATGTTAGCCAGATGCACAAGGGGGCGCATGCGCCTGGAGTTCGTTTGCAGTGGCTGGAGGCCCTGGTGTGCCCATTCTCTCTCTCCCTCTCTCTCCCTCTTTCTCTCTCTGTCCGTTGCTCTCAAATAAATAAATAAATAAAATGTTTTTTTAAAACAAAAAGGAAGTACCTACTCTCACTGTGGCCTTGCAGTGTGCATAGAGGAGGTCAGTGGATGGGCTTAAGAACCAAACCAAACACAGTAGGACATGGTGCCAACTCAGCTGGCTTGCTCCACTGCAGACACCTGCAGAACTTGCCTCCCTTCATCTTCGTCTTAGCGGTATATGAGAGCCTGCCCCTGGGCTCATTTTTTAAAAAATTATTTTATTTACTTATTTATTAGAGACAGAGAAAGAGAGATAATGGGTTCACCAGAGCCTCTAGCCACTGCAAACAACTCCAGACACTTGGACCACCTTGTGCATCTGGCTTACATGGGACTTGGAGAATCAAACCTGGGTCCTTAGCTTCGCAGGCAAGTGCCTTAACCACTAAGCCATCTCTCCAGCCTGCCCCTGGGCTTCTTGCACTCTAGCTGGCACAGGGGCACTTGGAGCCTGGGAATGGCCCTAATAAGAAACTGTGTCAGGAGAAAGCTTGCCCAGTGGTGCGTACAGTCTAGAAAGGGCAGTCTTCACAAAGGGGAGCCGTCCAGGTGAGTCTCTGTGGAGGAGGAGGAGTGGTCCAGGGGAAGGAAGAGCCTGATTATGAGTCTGGAGGGCACTGGGCGTGTGTAGACGGGGCTGGTTACGTTGGCTGTGAGATGTAGCCGTAGGTGTGGTAAGCCAGCTGAGGACATCTGTTATTGGACCCGAAGACTGTGGGCCATGGTCAGGCATGGAGAGGTTGGGGTGAGGCTCGCGCATTGGAGCTGGTGCTTTGATCACAGGTGGTGGTGTGGAGGGGGGGCACCGAGGAGCGAGCAGGGGAGTTAGTTATAGTGGGCTGTGGTGTGGAAGGGAGGAGTGGGGGTCTTTCTCTGGAAGGTACACAGTCCCTTTCTAGCACCCTGTATACATGGTTCTTCTTGTGTATCTTTGACAGTCTGGCTAGTCCCCATTAAATAAGTCTTAATTTGGTTTCCCACCAAAAAAAAAAAAAAAAAAAAAAGACATAGCAAGGAGTCCCAAGAACTCAAGGCTTTACAATAAAAGGTAAAGGAAAGAACCAAGCAGTAAACCTGGGGTAGGGGGGAGGAGACTGCGGATGCAGTCCTGACCAAGGGCAGTATGGCAGCAGAAAATCAGAAATCCGGCACAGAATGGGAGCGCAGGGCCCTGGCATCTGACGCTGCAGGGAACACTGTTTGGCCGAAGCGTCTCCCAGTGAGAGTAAAGTCGGGCATCAACAGCCGAGCTCTGGCCACCGATGCCCCTGTTCATGTAAACAAAGGTGGTTTGCAGCTTGGGTACGACTGGGCGTGGCAGAGCCGTAGCTGGGCCTGTGCTGTTGTCGAGAGCTTCATGGCAGGGATTCAGTTTCCTAGCCATGGGCCTTTATCCATTCCTTTCCGTGCGCCTGTGAGCCCTGAGCCTTCTTACTGTTATTATGTGTTTGACAAATGAACTCACACAGAGCTTTCATTAAGCTCCATTGAAGGGACCTGGTACTGCCATAAAAATGATTGCCATCTCAGGACTGTCACGTGCGGCACATGCGGCTATGCGGCTTGTTGAAATTGACTGATGAGAATATTCAGTTTTTAATTTTCTGACTTAAAATAAGACCATCTGCAGCCGTTTCTTTTAGCAATAATTTTTAATTAAATGCAATAAAAATTTACAAGAAACGACCCTAATAAGAAAACCGTGTCAGGAACATGCATATTATAACATTACTGGTATGATATTAAGACCTCCAACTCTTTTTTTTTTTTTAATCTTGCAGAGCTATAATGTAGACAAAATCCTGATTAAGTGATAATCAAAATGTGATTTTTTTACCTTCATAAAACAAGGTTTCCTCCTGTGGGAAGTGTGGAAATAATTCTGGCTAATAGCAGACAGCCTTGTTGAAGGAGCTCTGTGGTCGAATGCCAGCAGCAGGTCGCCGTGACCAGCTGAGCCCCAGAGGAGGAGAGGGGCTTTGTTCCAGCCTGCACCCGTGTGGCCCTCGCTTACCGCCACCTGTGCAGTGGGATGAGCGTGTCATGCACAGGACCCAGACAGAGAGAAAAGTCACCGCCAGCTCCTGCTGCCCTTCAGTGAGTGCATGCCACACACCAGCCCACCACTCTTTGAGCTGCAGGGCCACAGTGGGGAGATGGACAGGGCCCCCAACAGTCACAGCTTCTCCTTATCCCCAGGAGAGGCAAAACCTAAGCACAAATACCATAGTGGGTACCATCATAAGAAAGGTCATAAGAAAGGAGCGACATGTTGCCTAAAGGGACGTTTTACACAAGGTGGTCAGGGAAGGCTTTTCTGAGGAGGGGATGCTGGAGGGAATGCATACGTCAGGCATCCTCGGGAAGGGGCACCCCAGGCACACTGAGCAGCAGGGACAAAGGCCCTTGGTCCTGAGGCCGGAGAGACCTGGAGGATAGTAGGAGGGCAGAGTGAGAAGTGATGGGGAGAAGGAAGGGAAATGGACAGGTAGAGGCTTTGGATTTTCCTGAACAAAACACCACTGGCCACTGCAGGAAGTATTGAGATGCAGAATGGGGCTGGAGAGATGGCTCAGAAGTTAAGGTGCTTGCCTGCAAAGGCTAACAACCTGGGTTCGATTCCCCAAGACCCATGTAAAGCCAGATGCACAGAGTGGTGCATGCATCTGGAGTTTGTTCGCAGCGGCTAGTGGCCCTGGCACACCCATTCTCTCTGTCTGTCTTCTCTCTATCTCTCTCTGCTTGCATATGAATAAATCAATAAATATTTTTTTAAAAGATCCAGAGGACTGGAGAGATGGCTTAGGGGTTAAGCGCTTGCCTATGAAGCCTAAGGACCCCAGTTCGAGGCTCAATTCCCCAGGACCCACGTAAGCCAGATGCACAAGGTGTTGCATGCACCTGAAGTTCCTTTGCAGTAGCTGGAGGCCCTGGCCCGCCCATTCTCTTCCTCTCTCTCTCTCTCTCTCTCCCCCCTTCTCTCTCATTATCTGTCGCTCTCAAATAAATAAATAAAATAAACAATAAATAAATAAATTAAAAAGATTCAGAATGTTCCCTGAAGGCCCATGGGTTCCCCAGTTGGTGCTGTTGGGAAATGGAGCCTTTAAGAGGCAGGGCCAATGAGAGTCCCATCACTCCTCTTTATTCTGCTCTCGCCAGCTTTGCTGTACAGGGCGCAGATCTGCCTCACCACAGTCGCTGAATCAAGGGGCAAACAGAGCCAGAATGAACCCTTTGTCTCTGTAAGTTGATGGTCGCAGGCCTTTGCTACGGTAATGGGAAGCTGGCTTACAGGATCCCAAGGTGTCTCCCATCATCTGCCTGGCATTTCACTGGGCATGTATTGTTAGGTCAGATCAGCAAAGAATTTGAAGCTGAGGCAGAGCATTTGCCATTCAGAATGGTTCTCCATATAAATCGGTCTGGATTTAGATCTCAGGCGAGCCTTTGGCTGTGGGTTTTCTTTTTTGTTTTGTTTTGTTTTGTTTTGTTTTGTTTTGTTTTGTTTTGTTTTGTTTTGTTTTGTCTTCAGGAATGTGGTCTCAGGTCTGTCTCCCACTGTGGCTGCTGTAGAGCTGAAGGTTTGTTCACGAGAGATAGGGTTAGTCAGGGAGCTGATGCTATGCTGGAGGCAAGTGGGGAGAACGGCAGCGCTGGCGGGAGCCTGGCAAAGGCCTTGTGCTTTCCATAGATCGCTCTGCTCTGGAGCTGTCGAAGGTTTTAGAACGAGGGAGTGCTAACTTCAGGTAGTTCGCTAACACAGTCCCCTGTCAACGGTGCATGGTGCAGTGGAGGAAAAGCAGCTACCACAGACAAGTGACGTGTCTGAGCGGTGAGGGGTGGAGGCATGGAGGCAGAACCAGGTGCTTCGGACCCTGTGTGATAGCCCCCAGCCACGGCTCTAGCGCCATGCAAACCAGGGCTCTGATGAGCTTGGAACCCTCTGGCGTTGGACGGCTGGTGACATTTGGTTGGCAGGGATAACAAAGCCAGAGGGGCAGTATGGCGTGACTCTGATTGGCTCTGTCCCCACCCTCTCATGGGATGTGAGTTTAGGTGGCCCAGATGTGCAGGTCTCTGGGCAGTGGGAGGAGCTGGAGACATCAAGGGCCTCACCCGGCTTCTAGCAGCCGTGTCTCCTGCCTTGTGATCCGCTGCCAGAGGTGCCAGCGAAGAGTCAAGCTGGGCAGGGGAGCGCCCAGAGTTCTCACTGTATGCCTGGCATAATAGGCCTGTCAGCAAGTCATGGGAAGCACCCTGAGACACGTCTTGCCTTTACTGTGTGTCATCTGATAAGATACCGAGGCACCAAGAGTGTGAGTAAAACCCCCCAAGAGCAGCTGGCCCGTCACCAGCAGGCCCAGAGTGCCCAACCCCGTGTTTTCCGGAGCTGTTTCACTTCATGTCAGTTTGCTAGATGTCCCTTTGGGGTGGTTCTCCCGTTTTGTCTTTACAGTGGCAGAGAAAACTGAGGTTCCGAGGGGTGGCGAGGAGTGAGCGGTGGAGCGAGGACCGGGAGAGAAACACCCACATCTGTGGTCTCTCCATTTTTCTGGTCCATTCCCTTTGTGAGCTTGAGCTCACTGACTAGAGGTGACCGTCCCAGTGGTAAGGCAAAGGACACACAGTGGGGGTGCAGATCTTCACAGTGGAAATGTCTTTGTCTTCAGTATTCAGGACCAAGCGACTCTGAACACCTGGACCAAAATCTGAAGCCGAGGCTTCAGCTCAGTGGGTGCTTGCTCAGCATTCACAAGGCCCTGGGTTTGATTCCTAGCTCCCTATCTGCCCTGCAGAAAAACAAACAAACAAACAAAAAAACAAAAGAAGGGAACCCTAAGTACAAACAGAGCAATACCCACCATTGCGGGGCCAAAGTGTGGGAAGCTGGCTATACTCAGGAGAAGTCCTTGGGACTCTCATGGCCTCTGAGAGGGGGATTAATGCATTGCCTCTGGCTTCTTGAAAATGCCTGGTACCTGTTTGCTATGCAAGGTGAGGCACTCATGTAAACAGCCAGGCATGATAACACATGCCTATAACCCCAGTGTTGAAGGGGCAAAAGACAGGAGAATCACCCAAGGAAATACTGCAGATGAGCAATAGAAGAGAACACCTGACATTCTCCTCTGGCTTCCACATGTGTGTGCACAGAGTACACACACACACACGAACACACACACAACATTTTTAAAAAGAGGGGTGAGCCGGGCGTGGTAGCGCACGCCTTTAATCCCAGCACTTGGGAGGCAGAGGTAGGAGGATTGCCATGAGTTCGAGGCCACCCTGAGACTACATAGTGAATTCCAGGTCAGCCTGGGCTAGAGTGAGACCCTACCTCAAAAAAAAAAAAAAAAAAAAAAAAAAGAGGCGTGGAAAGCCCAGTACTGATGGCCTTTGTGGGGTTTGGATGACCCTGATGCCCATTTTGGGGAACACTGAGCTGCCACAGACAATGATGGGGCTACTTAGATTGGAAGGTGTGGCCTGAGCCTCTGGCTTTGGTCCCGTGGATGAATGCCTTGGGTTGAGACTCTTCTCCCGCACCCCCCCCACCCCGTGCTGATGTGGCTGGTCTCTATGTAAACAGGCCCGCTTTCCACATGCACGGGGTTGGCCCAGGGCCCTGGACAGGGCCCAAGGGATATTTCTCCAGGTCAAGGCATGACCCAAAAACTTGAAATTTTAGGCTTTTTGCAGGATTTCAATTAAGAAAACAAGATACAAAAATAAAATAAAATGATGACTTAAAGAGTCCATGCAGGGACCCTAGTTCTACTGAGCTCCGTGAGAGAGGTTTCCCTCCTTCCTTTTTTCCTTCCTTTCTCTCTCTCTCTCTCTCTCTCTCTCTCTCTCTCTCTCTCTTTCTCTTTCTGACAGAGAGGCAGAAAGAGAATGGGTGCACCAGGGTCTCCAGCCACTGCAAACAAACTCCGTCGCATGCACCACCTTGCACATCTGGCTTACATGGATTCTGGGGAATCATACCTGAGTCCTTAGGCTTTACAGGCAAACACCTTAACCATTAAGCCATCTCTCCAGCCCAAGAGAGGTTTTCTTACATGGAGAGATGTGTGCAGCAGGGCTTTCCTGTGAGATGGTGAGCTCCCAATCATGGCCAGGAATTAAGCATAGTTTGGAAAGGACCCTGGGTTCTGTGGAGAGGCTCCATACCGTGTGTAGTCTGGAAAGCTGGGACTCTTGTGGCCATTGCTGGCTGGGCAGGTGGAGTCCAAGAAGTGGTGCTTGCTCCCCCTCGGTCTCCACAGCCATGGAGAGCTCGAGGAAACCAGAAATCCCACAGGGACTCCTTGTCTTCACTCTCGTCACTGACCCATTGGAACGCTGGGCCACTTCAGTGCTGAGAAGCAATGCTCAGAAGGGACAGTGGGAGCCCTGGGTGCTGCTCCCCACTGCCCCCCCCCCACCTGCAGAGTGCTCAAGCCGCTCTGGAATCAGGCTGTGAAATGAAGCAGTCCATTCCACACTCTGGCTCCATGGTTCTCAAACATTTTGTTGTAATAGAGTGCTTTTCTAAAGGGAATATGACTTGGAACATGTCCCCAGCACACAAGGCCAGGGTTTGTTACTGTAGTCATTTTCATAAGTTGAGTCTCTGTCCCCTCCTTCCAGTACTAGGGACTGAATCAAGAATCTCGCACGTACTAGGCAGAGGCTTACCACTGAGCTACATCCACAATCTTCTTTTTACTTTTTATTTGGAAACAGGGTTTTACAAAGTTGCCATACTGGCCTTGGACTCACTCTGTAGCCCATGTTGGTCTAGAACTTTAAATCTTCCTGCCTCAGCCTCCCAAGTAGCTGAGACTGTAGACCTGTACCGATGTGCCGGGGCCACTAGCCACTGCAAACGAGCTCCAGACACTTGCACCACCTTGTGCGTCCAGCTTGATGTGGGTATTGGGGAGTTGAACCTGGGCCCTTTGGGTTTGCAGGCAAGCACCTTCACCACTAAGCCATCTCTCCAGCCTCAATTTTTTACCTTTTTAGAATATAAACTATTACATTTATTCAGGGGAGTTCAGAGAGTCCTTGAATCAAGGTAGGAGGCCAGATTCACCCATCTAGCCTGAAAGCCCAAGTGGGGAGCTGAGCATGGACATGCAGAGAAGCGAGAAGGAGGTTTTTTGTTTGTTTGTTTGTTTTTGTTTTTTAGGGAAATTTATAAAGGCTAGAGCTTAAAAAAAAACTAGAAAGTAATAAGAGAGTACAGGTAAAAAAAAAAAAATCTCTTCCCCTCACTCTGGCATCCTGTTGCCAGAAGAGGGGTTATGGTCTTACTGGTACTGGGACCCCCAAGATCCAGACATGCAGAGATGAGCAGCCAAGAAGAAGGGGGAGTAGAGGAAGCTGCCTTCTCCACCCACCCAAGCCTCTATTTATAATTTTATTGTGGTGGGTTTTATCCTCAGGCTCAAGTGAGTCAGAGGGGGAAAAGGGGGGGAGAGAGAGCTCTGTTTGTTCCCCTCTCGATGGCCAGGTTCAGGAAGAGGACAGTGCACCTGAGCAGGGACACTGAATTCCGGTTCTGCTGAAGCAAGTGGTGTGGTGTCTCCTGTTTGGGCCCTCCCCTGGTTGACTGCCTGAAAAGAACTACCTTGCTCTTAACTGCTATTAGAGGAAAGTAGGAGGGTGACCGTTCTTTAACTACTTCCAGCTGAATGGGGTCATAAAGTATGGCAGAGTTTCTCCCAGAGCTGGGGGGTGTGGTTAAGGGGTCTTAGCAGGGGCTGTGTAAAAGCCCAAGAGAGAGACTTGTGAGTCAATCAGATGCCTCATCACCATCTGTATGTAGGTTTTTGTTTCTACTTTGGTCTGTTTTTTTCTGTAAAAGAGGATTACAGATCTTAGTCACATAAAGGATTAGAGCCTATCTTGGGGGTCCAGGAAGTTTAACATTGTGAGGTAGGAATGTTTGGTAGCCCTGTTAGACGTGTCGATCAGAGGGAATTACCATGGGATATTTCTTTCTTATTCATGGAAAATGCTAATAAAAATTAAAATCGCTCCCAGAGGGCGATCAAGGGGCCCCTTGCAGATGGAATCATGTTGTTGTGTGACTATCTGAGCATCTTCATATGTTAAAAACGATGGAAATGGCACCACCTACCTCAGGAGTCATGGTGAGGATTAACACAGGCCAAGGATGTCCTGAGAGCGGGAGCACTGTCCCTGCTCTGCGTCGTAGGGGCTGCTATTAACACTACATCAGCATGTGTGTAGGACACTCACATGACACTTGTCACATAGCTAGGGATCCTCCCACAGGAGCCTGGGATTCCAGAGACTCCAGACACTTAGGCAGTCTTCTTTAGTTCGAGCTGCCTGTCAGGTGCACATGCTTGTAAATCGTTCCCACCAGTAATTCACACAGTGGTTTATGGGGCTTCGGCCAGATACAATAGGGGAGGTCAAGAGGTGACCCTTAATGGTCCCTGCTTTTTATTCTCTTGAGGAGGTGAAGCCATATAGCAGGCTGAGAAGCCATTCAAGTGGAGGGGCAAATCTAGATCATAAGTGTCAAGGTCATAATACTTCACCCACCACCTGTTACAAAAATGACAGTGAAGGGCTGGAGATATAGCTTAATGGTTAAGGTACTTGCCTGCAAAGACAAAGGACCCAGGTTTGATTCCCCAGGCCCCATGTAAGCCAGATGCACAAGGTGGCGCGTGCGTCTGGAGTTCATTTGCAGTGGCCACAGGCCACGGTGAGCCTATTCTCTCTATATATATATCTGCCTCTTTCTCTCTCTCAAATAAGTAAGTTTAAAAAATTAAACAAATAAACCAGGAAGAATGGCAGTGAAGAGCACCGTGTACTCGGGGAAGGCTGTGCTACAGGCCACACTGCCTGCCACTAATGGCTGTGTGTCATGTCAGCCGTCCGCCAAGTGGCCACACAGGTCCAGGATAATCATCCCATTTTGCAGGCGAGCAAAGACAGGCTCCAAGATCCCCTATGGCCAAAGAGACGGATAGCTCAAGAGCCCAGACCCACCAAGCTGGGATCTCCAGCTGTACACAGAATGATCTGTCCTCTCTCCTGGCCTTGAGTGACCTGAGTCACTCTTGTCCTGGGGATAAGAGGAGGGCTGCCCTGGAGATTCCTGCCTTGGCTCTGAAAAGCTGGACCAGGGAAGCTAGAATGTTCTGGAATTGCATGAAGCCCCTTGTCCTCGGACGCCGTGCTTCACAATTTCCAAAGCATTTCTGTGCTGCTGTCTCTGCTGATTCTCCCAACACAGGCCCTTTGGAGTGGACAGGAGAGATGAATTAGAAGCTAGGAATCACCAGGGACTTCCAGAAGGATTCAGGGGCCATGCATTTTCTTTTATTTTTTTTTTTTATTAACAACTTCCATGATTGCAAACAATATCCCATAGTAATTCCCTCCCTCCCCACACTTGACCCTTTGAAACTCCACTCTCCATCATATCCCCTCCCCCTCTCAATCAGTTTCTTTTATTTTGATGTCATGATCTTTTCATCCTCTTATGATGGTCTTGTGTAGGTAGTGTCAGCCACTATAGGGTCATGGATATCCAGGCCATTTTGTGTCAGGGGTGAGCACATTGTAAGGAGTCTTAACCTTCCTTTGGCTCTTATATTCTTTCCGCCACCTCTTCTGCAATGGACCCTGAGCCTTGGAAGGTGTGATAGAGATATCTCAGTGCTGAGCACTCCTCTGTCACTTCTTTCCAGCCCCATGACAGGCATTTGTTTTCTGTGCCAGACCTCTGGTGAGCCAATCTGGAATGCCTCAGTTTCCTCACTGGACATGGGGGTAATTGAAGCAACTAACTGATCTCCAATGGTGGAGTGAGGTGCTTGCCAAGGGCTTGGTGCCGTGTCTGGTGTATGGCACATTCTCAGCATATGTCACTCCTGTTGTTATCTAATTGTCCCTTCTATGCAGAGGGAACAGAGAAGGTTGATGCATACTTAAGGCTCGGTTTGGAGAGTGCCAGGGAAGGATAGGAGCCCCAGAGACTGGAGCAGAGTCACACAGCTGGCAAATGGCAGAGTCAGACAGAGCTAGAAGAGGTGTCTGCTGAAAAGTCACTCAACTTTGTGCCTAACAAAGGCATGGAGTAGTGTGAGAGTGGCCTGGTTCTGGCCTGGCATGTGGTATGGCAGGCCCCAGCTACACCTGGAGTTGGCCTGGTGGTGAAGGAAGGACTAGGATTTTGTTCTGTTAAGAGTGGCTCTGCATGCCAGGCATGGTGGCGCACGCCTTTAATTCCAACACTTGGGAGGCAGAGGTAAGAGGATCACCATGAGTTCGAGGCCGCCCTGAGACTACAGAGTGAATTCCAGGTCAGCCTGGGCTAGAGTGAGACCCTATCTTGACTCCCCCCACCAAAAAGAGAGTGGTTCTGGAACTAGTGAGATGACTTAGTGGCTAAAGGCTGCTCAGGTTTAATTTCCCACTTCCCATGTAAAAGCAGACTCACAAAGAGGTCCCTGCATTGGAGTTCATTTATAGTGTCAAGAGGCCCTAGCATTCTCATATTCTCTCTCTTTTACACACACACACAAAAAAGAAAGAAATAAAATAGAGAAATAGTGCTCTTTCCTTTAACCAAAAAGAGAAAGTGGCTCTGGCTATCCCCCCCGCTCTGGCAAGCCCCTCGTAGATGCTCATCTGGTTTCCAAGGAGGCCCCGGTCCACACCCAAGTTTCCTTGCTGGCTTGAGGCCCGAGGTCAAGGCTGATTCAGAGCTGTGGAGTGAGTCAAGGGCTTTGTAGGATCAAGAGTTCAGGCAGCTGCTCAGCTTCTGGGATGGGTAGCCTTGCCTGTACCTATCTTCCCATCAAGTCCAGTGGCCCCGACCTTTGTTGTAGGATGTGAATAAGGAGACCATGGACCCCTGACTTGGGCCCCAAGACTGAAGGTCAGCTTGGCACCCAGGAGGAGCCTGAGGCCCAGAGACAGAGACGGGGAGGGGGGGTAGAGAGAAAGAGAGCGAGCGAGCAAGCGCTGGACTGCTCTGCAAGGCAAAGTGGAGGCCGTGCAAGACAGTGGAGTGATATCACCCTGGGGAGCCTTGGTCATCGCAGAGATCCTACCAAATGAGCCCCTGCCCACCAGCGGTCAGCCCTTTCCTCTCTGCACCTGGATGCTCATTCTGCCCATGTATACATGGGACTGCTTCCCTCCCCACTGTGAGCATCATGGGGTGCCACTACAGATAGCACATTCCTGTGTCCCCATGACTCTGTGAGGATTCATGGCACCATGAGCAAAGGGCTAGTCATTCAAGCATGAGGACTAGAGCTCAGACCCTCTGCACCTTCATAAAAAGCTGGCCAGGATAGTACACACTAGTAATCCCAGCACTGGGGGGAGGGGGGTAACAGGGAATTCCCAGGGCACACTGGCTAGCGAGACTAGTGGCACTGGTGTGCTGCCGGTCCAGAAGATACCCTGTCTGAGGAACGCACCTAGCATTGACCTCTGGCCTCCATATACATCCGCACACCTGTGTACCCACACACACATATACGCATACACATGCAGAAAGAAAAGAGATCTTTGAATGGATTGATTTCTCCACGGCCAGGGGCCATGTCAGCTCAGAGGGGCGCACCTCACACCTGTTATCCCAGATTCCTTTGCCAAGCCCCAGTGGTATCCCAAGAGAGTCAAGGCCAGCACCAGCCCTGCCCTCCTGGGGTGGACATTGCAGGAAGGAACAGACGTCAGCGCCTGGTGGCAGTCACTTAATCTGAAGTGAGCCATGCTGAGCACTCCTGAGAAGTGCAGGGAGTCCAAAAAGGCTCCTCCCAAGACCCTGGCCTTGGGGTGGGCAGAGACCTCTGCTTACAGGAACTTACATCTCTCTGTACTAACGTATGATGAGGAAGTACCTCCACAGACGTAGCTGGTAGAGGGGCACGAGAGCGTCCAGGCTGGCCAGGGGCCTGTGAGCCATGTGAGAAGAAGCAGATGCAGAGCCAGGAACTGGCATGCTGAGGTCTCCTAGGTGTCAAGAGGAGACCCCAGCCCAGCTTTGTCCTGCAGGCGTTGCCCTACACTAGGCAGATGCTGAACTGCTAAGGAGACCTTCACACTTCGTGCCCCGCATCCCAGGCTCACGGCCCCACCTCTCTCCCCTCGCCTGCTGCACATCCCAACCCGAATCTGACATTCACATCACCTGTGGGATCTAGGCCTTGTTTTGCTCCTCCACACAGAGAGGGACCAGGCCACAGAATCCCTGAGGCTTCGGTGAGTCTGGCTGTAGAAAACATCTGACTGGAAAGTCACATTCACACCCACTTCAGGAGTGTTCTCCAGGCACCAACTGCTTACCAACCCTGGGTACCAGAGACCTGGGGGGTGCAGTAGCTGGAATCTCAGCTATGGTTCCCCTGTGAAGTGTCAGGAAGAAGGACAGAGCCACAAAAAGCTGCTGAGGCGTGACTGAGGGCAACCGGAAAATGAACAGTATTCTTGCAAGGCAAGAACAGCCAGGTACTCTAAGAAAAGCGTTTCCTGGGCAATGTTTAGATGTAAAGTGGACATCTGAGCACATTCAGAAGGCACATGAGTTATCTGCAAAGTGACAGAGTTTGAGGAGTGCACTGTAAGCAGAAGGAGCAGTGTGCCCAAGGTCCGCAATAACCAATGACAACCACTCAGTGGGCAAACTGCCTGATATAGGGAGAGACAGAGGCGTTGGTTAAAAACCCCAGGGTTGGGCTGGAGAGATGGCTTAGTGGTTAAAACACTTGCCTGTGAAGCCTAAGGACCCTGGTTGGAGGCTCGATTCCCCAGGACCCACGTTAGCCAGATGCACAAGGGGGCACACACGTCTGGAGTTCGTTTGCAGTAGATGGAGGCCCTGGCACACCCATTCTCTCTCCCTCTTCCTCTCCTCCTCCCTCTCCTTCTCCCCCTCCCTCCCTCCCTCTCTCTCTCTCTCTCTCTCTCTCTCTCTCTCTCTCTCTCTCTCTGCCTCTTTCTCTGTCTATCCCTTTCAAATAAATAAATAAAAATAAACAAAAAAATTTTTTTAACCCAGGCTTGCAAGGTGTGGTGGTGTACACCTTTAATCCCAGCACTCGGGAAACAAAGGTAGGAGGATCACTGTGAGTTCAAGGCCACCCTGAGACTACATAGTGAATTCCAGGTCAGCCTGGACTAGAGCAAGACACTACTGTGAAAAAACAAAACAAAACAAAAACAAAAAGAACAACAGGCTTGTGGTCTGAAATGTGTCAAAGCAGAGGCCAAGAACGTTGGTCAGCATGTCAAGTAGGCCAAGACTCTTGCCTCTGACGACCCCTGCTCTTGCTGCCTTGTTTGGACTGATCCTGACCTTCATTAACTTTGATTAACTTTGACACTCTTGTCCCCCACAGTTTGCACATTCCCCCACCAAGTGAGTGTGACAATGTCTGATGCTTGGGCCTGGCCAGGTCTCTCAATTATCCCAGGAGAGGGGACTGCTCTCCCCTGAGGGCTGCCTTCTCAAACTGCCTCTCACCCACAATGCCTTGGTGACAGGCATCTATTAACTTCCTTTGAAAGGGCCAATTAGATAGAGCTAATGGCTGGCGGCGGGTTGGGGGGAGAGGGCGTGATATTGAAGTGGCTCTGGCCACAGGAACAGTCTTCCCTTATTTTGGTGGCCTTTCTGAGTCTTGGCCTTGATCTCTATTGCCTGGTCCATCTCTCTGTGTTTCCATTGAGGCCATCTGCTCTTTATATAAAGTCTAACCACCACTCCCCCACCAACTCAGAAACTAAGGCAGGATATCTTTTTTATTTTTATTTTTATCTGCAGGTGATCTGTGAACCAACAAGCCTAAAGCGACTGATTATGTCACTTACAAGGCATCAATTGTGATCCACAGTTTGATTTTAGATTTAGGGTCTTGGATTTCCTTCTAAGAGCAAGAACTGGTCCAGAAAAGGCCCAGTTCTACCTGCAAGTTCTTTGGATCTCCGCTGCTGGCTGTGTAACATTTTTACCATATCCTACTTTTCTGAGCCTACATCTCCCTATTTGCATAAGGAAGAGTTTAGTTAATTTCTAAGGGTTGTGCTGATCTTGAGACATTTATTTCCCATTGCTGAAACTTACCATCACATTTAACAGCTTAAAACATTGATGGAGGGCTGGAGACATGGCTTAGCGGTTAAGCGCTCGCCTGTGAAGCCTAAGGAGCCCAGTTCGAGGCTCGATTCCCCAGGACCCACGTTAGCCAGATGCACAAGGGGGCGCACGCGTCTGGAGTTTGTTTGCAGTGGCTGGAGGCTCTGGTGCACCCATTCTCTCTCTCTTTCTCTCTGCCTCTTTCTCTGTCTTTCGCTCTCAAATAAATAAGCAACAAAAAAAAATTACAAAAAACCATTGATGGAGGCCAGGGAGATGGCTCAGTGCTTGCTGCTTAAGCATGAGGACCTGAATTTGGGCCCCCAGAGCCACATACATGCTAGGTATGGCAGAATGCACTTGTAATGCCAGTGGCGGGAGGTAGAGACCAAAGGATCCCCAAGACATACAGGTTAGCTCTAAGTTCAGTGCAAGACCCTATCTCGAAAACTAAGATGCAGAGCAGTTGGTGAAGATACCCAGCATTGACCTCTGGCTCCCGTATGCACATGCACATACATACACATGTGCCCACGAGTCCACCCACCCCCACAGACATGCATGTGCATATTATGTACATATATGCACATTAAAAAAATTCATTTTCTGAGCCGGGCGTGGTGGCACACGCCTTTAATCCCAGCACTCGGGAGGCAGAGGTAGGAGGATCGCCATGTGTTCAAGGCCACCCTGAGACTACAGAGTTAATTCCAGGTCAGCCTGGACCAGAGTGAGACCCTACCTCGAAAAACCAAAAAAAAAAATTTTTTAAAAAATAAAAAATTCATTTTCCTCTCACAGTTCTACACTTGATCTTAGCCAGCAGGCTGAGAAGCGATCCCTCTCACAGTTCTATAGACAAGAAATCAGCAGGCCAAGCAGGATTCTCTTTGTAGGATTTCACAGGGCCAAAGTCAAGGTGATGTCAGGCAGGGGCCTTTGAGACCGAGTGCTGGGATCACTGGTGTGAGCCGCTATGGCAGGAACATTCTCACCTTTAAAGACCTTTGTGGTTGATTGTGGCCAGTGCAGCACCTGCACTCTCCATGGGCCACAGGAGAACGGCTGTTGGTCTGTCTACCCCATTCCCTACCTGAATACAAAATGCACCCACTCCTTTTCAGGTCCACAAAGGCCTCATCCTGTGCTGGCCTCTGTGCACTGGGGTTCACCCAAAGCTTGCTCACTCCAGAATCCTAAACAACATTATCTAATTCGCTAAAACCAGTCCCGGGTAAGGCTCTGGGGCCCAATCACGCTGGGCAGTTTCTGTCATCTGTGAGCCTGGGAAACAAAATGTGAACCAAGACTTGATGATGGGTTAGCTACAGATGTCCTGGTCCAAACATGGAAGAAACAGAAACTGCAAGGGACCAGAGGATCCTTTCTGGGCCTCATATCTCACTCTCTACCTGTATGGAGACTCGGAGGGTCCAGCAGCCCCTGACATCCCCAGCACCCTTCACCTCTGCAGACAGTGGCCAGACAGTGGTTTGGCCTGTCTGGGACAGCATGACCAGCTTGAGCTTGTGTTAGTGGCTGTAACTTCAGGAAAACAGTAGAAAAGATGCCAGCAAGAGGCAGAGGAGTGTTTGATGTGAAAAGGATTTATTTCTACATGGAGGCAGAAAAAAAACCTGTCTTTCCAGCGCCATCCTTCCACACAGATTTCAGGAACATTCCACCTGCTACTTCCTGGCTGGTGGACACTATGGGGAAGTCACTGCATGGCTCTGAGCCTTGGTCCTAAGCTGGAAAGTGACCATGTGACTGTAGAGTGCTCAAATTTAGTGCAGATCAGATAGGACCGTCCAGGAGAGGGCTTGGTAGACATTACTGATGCTGTGTGTAGCAGTAGATGTGGCCTGGACCCTGAGGTGCCATCTGGGGGAGGGCGGGTTCAGCAGGCTAGCTGCCACCAGACCTGCCCATCCTCCAGAGCTACCTGCTCACATGACAATCTGATTAACTGGCAGGTGTTTAGAGGCCAGGAGGTGGGAAATCCTGTCTGCATGGCAAAGCCCAGGGCCATGGAGGGGTCAGCATTGACCAGAATTCTGACCCTAGAGGATAAGAGAAAACAGTGCTGTTGGGAGAGTCCAGTAGGGGAGACTCTAACAAGTCCGTTTTGGTTCAGAAACTATTTTTAAAAATGTTTTCTAGAGTTGGAGAGATGGCTCTGGAGGTAAGAGTACTTGTTACCCATGTATAAAAGCCCTAGACTACCCGGTGTTGCAGTCACATTCACACTGATGACGTAAATCACCTGACTAAGAGCAGCTTGTGGGGAAAAAAAAAAAGGGTTATTTTGGCTTACAGACTCAAGGGGAAGCTCCATGATGGCAGGAAAAACGATGGCTTGATAAGAGAATGAACATCAACCCCCAGCCAACATAAGGTGGACAATAGTAACAGGAGAGTATGCCAAACACTGGCAAGGGGAAAGTAGCATATATATATGGTATATAACCCATCCCCAACAATACACTGCCTCCAGGAGGCATTAATTTCCAATTGCCATCAGCTGGGGAGACTAGCATTCAGACCACCTAAGTTTATGGGAGACACCTGAATCAAACCACCACATCTGGTTTGACTTCCCAGCACACCATGAAAAGCTGGACATGGCCATATACATCTGTAACCCAGTCTATATGACAGCTCTTGGTTGAGTGATAGACTTCTTTTCAAGATGCAGATGAGTGATGGGGAAAGAGACCTGCCGTTCTCCTCTGGATGTGTACAGGAGGAGACACACATGCATACACACATATACATGTATGTGCATGTCATAAAATGCTTTATAAATGGTGATGTGTCCTCCAGAACTTGAGATCTGCAAGGAACAAACAAATCTCACACCACTAACCTCTCATTCCCTACACATATGCACGCACGTGCGCACACATACATACCACTCTGATATTCACGTACCCACCTCAGCATTTTCTAGACATAAATGGCAGTGTACTGAATGTCCTCTGTAGATCTGGCTGTGATCATAGAGCTCATTTTGTATTGGGTCACACAGCCCTGCCCCATTCCTTTTAGTGATCGTAAGGAGTTCTAAAATCTGCTCACCTACTGGTGCCCTTCAGCTTATTCCCACTTTTTTTTTTTTTTTTTTTTTTTGGTTATTCGAGGTAGGATTTCACTCTAGTCTAGGCTGACCTGGAATTCACTCTGTATTCTCAGGGTGGCTTTGAACTCACAGCAATCCTCCTACCTCTGCCTCCCGAGTGCTGGGATTAAAGGCGTGCGCCACCACGCCCGGCTATTCCCACTCTTCATGCCATTCTAAAACACTGCGGTTAGAGCATGAGGTGTGTTTGCACACATTTGAAAACACATCGGAAGCTGGGCTTCGTCGCTGTTATTCCAGCTCCTTAGGATGTTGAGGCAGGAGGACTGCAAAGTCTACCTGAACTACAGAGTGAGTTCAAGGCCAGCCTGGGCAACTTAGTCTCAAAATTAAGCATGTACACACACACACACACACACACACACACACACACAACACATACACAGGACTAAGGACATAAGTCAGTGATAGAGGATTTGTGAAGCCCAGGCTCCACCCTAGCAATACACAAACACCCTGCATATTAGGAGGTAAAAATGAAGAGCAACCCAACCCCACCAGGCTGATGTGACCTGGCTGGGTGAACGCATGGGGGTGGGTTTACGTGGAAGTAGTCACACCATGCATTCCCTTTCCTCCTATTTATTTCACTCGACTGTTGCATTTGCCTGTATTAGCAAACCACTAGGTTGACAAAATTCCCTCGGAGACAACCCGTAGCAGCTTCTGCAGATAGAGCAGTAGTAGCAAGTAGCTGTACAAAGACGGTGACACTTGACACATTTCTGTCATTTATGCCCCTCCCCCCACATATGCTGGTGGTCTCCTAAGATTATAATGAAGATTATATGAAGTCCTGTCACTAGGGACACCGTGAATGTCCTAACGTCACGGCATAACACGTGACTCCTGTGTTTGTGGTGCTGCTGGTCATATGCGGAGACAGTGCCCAGTTGTGATCAGTATCTAGCACTCCAGATTGGTGGTTAAGTGGCTGCTGACTGCTTTGTGCCCTTACCAGCCATGCTTTTACGACTATTTTGGAGTACAGACCTTCTGTTTATGGTGCCATGTTCCCAACACAGCCTCACACAGGTGCCTGGCCCTGTGTTTCTCAGAATTCATTCCCCCATGCAGTGACATCCGTGGCCAGGTCCTGCCGTAGTTGTGTGTTTCCACTGTGTACTTGTGGTGCGGCTGAATTTCCACTGTCCTGCCAAGTGCTCCGGTGAGCCTCTGTCACTAAAGCTTGTTCAACATTTCGATCATTTCCATGGGCAAGATGGCAGGGTCACAGGTGGCCCATGTTGGCACAGTGCTCCCAGGGCTGACCACCAGAAGTCACCTGGGACACTTCCCAGTGGGGCCTCCTGAGATGAGAGAGAGCTGTGCCACACCAAAGAGCAGTTATAAAAGTGAAGACGGTATTGTTATTGTACACACAGGGTATAAGGCCCTGTCACACACAGGGTGGCTGTTCTGCATCCCCAGGCTGCCTCTGTGCTTAGGACCATGGGCCCATTGGGGTAAGCCACGCACTGCCCTGGCCTGTCTGGAATTGTGGGGGGCTGATGAGCAGAGCTGGGCAGGGGTGACTGAGATCCTGAGACACAGTCAAGGACGCTTGGAGAGAGGAAGCAGATGCACTGGCTTTGTTAAAGGAGCAGGCTTTGGTTCTCATAAGAGTTCAGCAAAGGGGCTAGAGAGATGGCTTAGTGGTTAAGCACTTGCCTGTGAAGCCTAAGGACCTTGGTTCAAGGCTCAACTCCCCAGGACCCACGTAAGCCAAATGCACAAGGTGGCACATGCATCTGGAGTTCATTTGCAATGCTTGAGGCCCTGGTGTGCCCATTCTCTCGATATCTATCTGCCTCTTTCTCTCTCTATCGCTCTCAAATAAGAAAATAAAAAAATAAAAATAATTTTAAAAAAAGAGTTCAGAAAAGATAAGAGGACAAGCCACACACTTGAAAGGCTTGGTTAGAACTGATAACTGTCCTTCCTCATCTAGAAAGGGGAAGTGGGGGGGGGGTTGTGAGAGGAAAAGGAAGGGCTTGCTATCTCTAGCTAGTACGATTGAGGGGTATCTGCCCCCAGGGGATAGAGAGCACTCACTCCCGGGGTGGGGGGTTAGAAGCCCACTGTCCACAGCCCTAGGCGCCAGCTCCCAGTCCTTGGCTTTCTGCAGTCTATCCCTCCAAGCATCCAGCTGTTGCTGAAAACCAGGTATCTGGCTGGAACCTGTGCCCGGCACGGTGCTCACCTGCGAGAAAGCGTGGGGGTGGGGGGGCGGCTTCGTCCTGCACAGGCATCACTGCTCACAGCCACGGCTGACTAGGACGCAGCGAAATGTGACCGCACATCCCCAGGCTGAAGTGCTAGCTTGTCCTCAAAGCAACTCATCCCACCCCCATGAAGAGCCGGAAGGGGAAGGAGTATTCTTAACTCCGGACTTCCTTCTGGAAGAATACACAGCCCTTAACTTCCAGGCAAGGGAGAGCGGCCTGGCACTGGAAGGGCTTTCCTAGGGGACAGGAAGGTGGGGGGGCCCTGCCCCCTCAGAGACAAGCACAGGCTCAGTGGCAGAGCCCTGCTCTACTGCCCCTCAAGTCCATGAAGACATTCACTTTTTACCTCGACCAACTCTTTCCGGGGACTTGAGAGCCCTCACCAAGGCGTCCCCGACTGGTCCATTCTAGTGCCTTCTTTCTGTGTCCCTCTGGGTCCCTCAGAGCCAGGCAGCAGTAATTCTTTCTTGTTCTCTTACATATCCAGAGCAGCCAGATGTCCCTAACTTTGCCCAGGTTGTGCTTTTTGCACCCAAATTCTCTTTATGGTGTCCTGTCCTCTCTAGGGGCAGAGTGAACCTTTTTTAAATACTACCTCCAAGCCTTGGTGATTTTTTTTTTCTTAATTTTGTTTGGCAATTGTCCTCATCTCTGATGTTATGTGACTATTCCCAGCAGTTACCTGTCCTTCCCTGTCACTTTGAGAGCTCCACTGTCTTCCCTAGTCTGTGAATATATTCTCATGCCGTGTCCTCACAGGGCCACAAACTCTTTGGAGCACGAACTTGTCCCCTCTGTCCTTTAGACTCCAGTGTCTTGGACACTGTGTGTTAGAAGCAAGGGTGAGTGAGGGAGTAACGGTTGGGCAGGACCAGGGATGTCAGAGCCTGCCTAGCCCCTCCGTTCACAGGACCATTCTTTCTCAGTGATCCCTAAGGCTCTGCCTCCTCCTCACTATAGAAACAGAAGGTGGGGACACTGTGTGTGTTTGAAGCATTTGTCACATTGATGAAATGAAGTCATGTTTCTTGTTTTTAATTTTTATTATTTTTATTTATTTATTTAATTGAGAATGACAGACAGAGAGAGAAAGAGGCAGATAGAGAGAGAGAGAGAGAGAATGGGCGCGCCATGGCCTCCAGCCACTGGAGACACGTGCGCCCCCTTGTGCACCTGGCTAAAGTGGGTCCTGGGGAGTTAAGCCTCGAACCGGGGTCCTTAGGCTTCACAGGCAAGCGCTTAACTGCTAAGCCATCTCTCCAGCCCTTTTCTTGTTTTTTATATAAAAAAATCTTGCTAGGTGAATACTTGATACTTCTTCAAGAACAAGAAACTTAAATTGGTATCTTTTGTTCTGTTTCACATAGCACTTGATTTTCTTTTCTTTTTATCCTGTGGCTCTGACTGAAGGAAGAGATCCCCATGACAAACCTAGCTCAGAACTTGGTCCCCCATTAACAGCAAGCTAAACTTGTACTATGATTGGCAGCATGGGAGTCTTTAGTCCCAGAAGTTCAGACATCATCCACTGCACGTGTTAATGGGGGTTTGCCCGGGGTCAGGAAGGAGGCGGATCTGCCTGACCAGGAGACCCATTTTCTATGTTTTTATTTTTATTCTTTAGGGCCTTGAAAACTTGAATCCCCTCCCTAGGAGCCCTCTTCAAATATATCACTGAAGCATCTTGCAATTCTGCACAGGGCTCTGCAACCCTGGTTGTTGGGATTCCAGGCACTGCTGAGCACCTGCTGGCTGGCTCTCTTACCCTCTCCCAAAGCGTCAAGCTTGTGGATGGAAGGAATTGAGAACCTAGGACTGGGTCTACCCCTTCAAGTGCCCAGAGGATGTTCCTACCTTCCTTGGTCCTTACAGAAATCCTGAAGGTTGGACGGAAGTTATACTTTCTCCATCTGACAGATGGAGAAATTGAGGCCCAGAAAAGACATGTATTTTGTGCAGGCTGCATAGCTCAGGGATCAGGATTTGAACCCCAGTCTCCTGGCTCACTTAGTACAGCATTCCTCAGTTTCTACTATACCTTGTAAAATATCAGTTGAGGAATTCGGTGAAGGGGATAGACAAGGGTGGGGAGAAGACAAAAGAAGTTACTAGAAAGCAGCCAGGCTAGATGAGTAAACACAGGCCATAGTGCATGTGGTCTTGCTTTCAGTCAGACTGGCTGGATTTAAATCTTGGCTACTGTTGACTGGCTGTGTGATATGCAGCTGGTGGCTTCTACCTCTGTGTGAGTTTTCTCATCTGTGATGTGGATGAAGGGGCTGGCACCACACAGAGCTTAACCTGGAAAGCCAGGTGCTCCTTAAGAGGCTGCACCTCCTGGAAAGTCTGGCTCTGGTCCCTCTTCTTACTGAGGCTAGAGCCTGTGACCCATGCCTCATGACCTACTGAACAAGAAGCTATAAAGAAGTCCTACCTTGGGCTGGAGAGATGGCTTAGTGTTTAAGGCACATGTCTGCAAAGCCTAAGGATCCAGGTTCCATTCTCCAGGTCCCATGAAAGCCAGATGCACAAGGTGGCGCATGTGTCTGGAGTTCATTTGCAGTGGCTAGAGGCCCTGGGACGCCCATTCTCTTGCTTTCTCTCTCTCTATCTCAAATAAAAATAAATTTAAAAAATTTTTAAAAGAGAAAGAAAAGAAGTCCTCTCTCATGAGCTGGAGAGATTGCTCAGTGGTTAAGTCACTTGCCTGCAAAGCCTAATGACCCCTGTTCATTTTCCCAGTAGCCACATAAAGCCAGATACACAAAGTGGGACATGCATCTGGAGCTCATTTGTAGTGGCTAGAGGCCCTGGCATGCCCATTTTTTCTGTCTCTTTTCTCTCTGCTTGCAAGTAAATATATATAATTTTTTTAAAAAGAAGTTCTCCCTCCGTGTGGAGTGGTGGGCAGGATAGGCTTCCTCAGGTTCCAGTTTGGGCACCTCCTGGTATTTGGCTGGTAACAGGAATCCTTCCCCACTTCTCACAGAAAGGCCAGGACTTTCCAGGTTCGGTATCGTGTGTTAGTACTTTTCTGTCCCTCACATACGTGGGTTTTGAATCTGCCAGTGCCCCATCCTGTCCCTGGTCCCTTCCACTGGAAGGTTACAAAGGCACAGGGAACTTGCAGTTGTACCCTGTGGAGAGGCTGGGCAGTAGGTGAGGTTTGGTCCAGCTGCACTCTTGAGTCACCCCCTTCTTCCTCTTCAGGGCCTAAAGGAGCTCAGGAAGCTGTTGCCTTGAGGGTGAAGGGACTGAATGCACCTGCAGCACAGGTTCCTGGCTTCCAGCCATGCATGCTGGATGCTCCACTTCCAAATGAGCCCTCCTTCTCCCTGCAGAGGGAAGTTATATCACTGTAGCTTTATCTGGTGGTTCCTTTTCCTCCTCTAAAAGGTTCTGGAAGCATCTTTAACCAGGGAGTCTAAGAAGAAGCGAGCAGCCAGATAGAAAGGACGGGATCTCTGCTTACTGTGGCTGGGGAGCAGGGAGTTTTTCAGGACAGGAGCCCACGACTGGAGCAGCGGACACCTAAAAGGCAGGCCTTGTTCCAGAAATGTCCTCAGCCCTCAACCCATGGCTTCCTGCGGCGAGTACGGAGCTGTGCTGGCCCAGTATGCCTTGTCTGTAGAACTTGACGATTAGTAAGCCACCTCAGGATACTTTCTGGAAGTTCAGATCTCAGATTGCTAAGTGAAGGAACGAACCCTGGAGTGTGGAGAGGGTACAGCTCAGCCTCAGCGAGGAAGCTCAGAGTCAGAGGTGGGATGTGGGATGAGGCTGGGCTTGAGATGAGAGTGCCAGGGCGCCGGGCTCCATGGTTTCTGTATGCAAAGGCAGTTTCCTCCTAGGGGTGCTGTGCTTCACACAGTCTTTTTTCCTGAATCATTGACTAGTAGTGAACTTACTTTCAGCTGGGCCCCAGTGCACAATGCTGTCAGCATGGGGAGGAAAATGTTTCATGGGGGTTTAGGGGTTCATCCAAGTGGGGGTCTCAACAGAAGATGGGACTCAACAGCAGGCGACTGAAGGAGGAGGGCATGGTCCTCTAGTTCTGTTTTTCAGCTCACTGCCTCCCTTCCAGCACTTGCTTTCATCCCAAGCCAGAATGCTCTGTGGGATGGGTGGTTTCCCCAGTCTTGCATTGTCGTGGTCTGTCCTGGGTGTGTGGGGAGAAGGCTGTGCCAGCTGGCATTGTTGCTAAATTCTCAGAACCCATATTTCAAAGTAACTACTGACCAAAAAAAGAAGGCTTCACCACACAGCTCATAAATACTTCCAGATACCCAGGCTCAGGGCCCCATAACTGTTCACATGGACACCCCTAGGATACAGGGATAGTCACAAGACTTGTGTTTAGATGGGGGGGGGGGTCTGTCTGGGTGCTGTCCAGGGTCCTTTGGGGTGCAGGCTGGGCAAAGGAGGCATGTTTCATGCAGAGTGGCAGTTTCTGCCCAGAAAGCTGGGTCCTGGTCCGTTTTCTATAGTGTAACCACAGATCTCTGGGCAGGCTGCTAGAACACTCTGGCCTCATTTCTTCTCTCCCTGTTGAGTGAAAGCCCTTGTTGTAAAGCTGGCGGGAGAGGGACCTCCAGTAGTCATCTGTGATAGGAAAAAAGATCTCATACAAGCCAGCAGCGTCATGAGGAGTAAAGACCAAGCAGGTGAACACCCGGATGCCACTTGGTGCCCAGGAAGCTCAGGTTATTGTGTCATTGCCACGGTACCAGTGAGGACTCGGAGGGCTTGGTGGAGCGGGTGCGATTCTTTGCAGTGATCTGTTCGGAACGCCAGCCACCCAACACACGTAGACTGAGCTTTTCTGCAGGTTTTGCCACACACTGTCTCGCTTGATCTCCCAGCAACCCTGCAAGATGGCAAAGTGGGCAGACAGAGCGAGGATTTCAGGCTCTGTTTTGTAGAGGAAGCTGTTGAAGGAGTGTTGGTGTCCAAGGTCACAGGGTGAGTTATTGGCAAAACAGGAGTCTTCCCACGCTCCAAACTCTGAGTTCTTTTGAGGTTGGAAGTCCAACCCCAAGATGCCTGCGTCCACGTTGGGTGAAGGCCTGAGCCCTGGATCTGTTGTGGACAAAGCTCCCATAAAAGCTGCCTGGTAAATAGGACCAGTGCTGTGTTATCCCTTCTTATGGATGACAATGTCAGGGCCCAGAAAGCTTGCTTAAGATAGCATGGCTGGAAAATGGTGGAAACCAGGCTTGGGAAACCCAAGTAGGCCAGCTCCAGTCATCCCCCACCAGGGCTCATGAGCTGAAGGTCGTGTCTTTATAAAGCACATGAGCAGAGATACATTCTTGCCACTCTTACCCCCACCCAACTCTCCAACATGGGGCTTGGCCTGTCCAGCTCTAGCTCCGGGTCCCTGGACAGACCCGGGTGAGGAGTGTGGCCAGCTGGAGCTCCCGCCAGCCATTGTATGCTAGGCTCTGTCAGCAGGGTGTGGCCCCAGAACTACCAAGCAGTCTCTGGGGAGCAAGTGTTGGTGTTTACAGGAAATGCAGGACAAGGCCTGTGAGGTGGATGGAGGCGGCAACCAGCCACCCTGAGCCCTGAAGACAAGGCTTGTCTGGGCTCTGACGGGGCCCAGGGTGGTTGTCCTTCTTCTCACCCCAAGGACACGGCTTTTTGTTGTCATGGGAGGAAAAAGTCCCGCTTCCCAAGCAGCTGGCCCCTCTCCCATGCCTCTTCCTGCAAGATGGCCACAGCTCGAGTGCCTCTGAGAACCTCCCCTGACTCCAAGTCCCCTCCTCCTGGAAGGCTCCAAGGAGCTGTGACTTGGCTGCCTTCAGTCCCTGTGAGTGGGGCTCCCCTTCCCCACCTGTTCAGAGAGCTCCATGTCCCAGGGCCGCTACATGACCAAGCTGGCTTCCCCTGAAGCCACAGAGCAAGCGTGTAAGGAGGACAGACCAGCCCCTCCCAGCCTGTCACTGGGCTGCACATTGGCCTCGTGTTGCAAACATGTTCCGTAAGCGTGTGAAAGTAGAAATTTTGTATAAAAGAAAACTAAAAGCCCCCCAAGAGGGCCTTCTTGTCTGTTATACTAAGGGCACAGGTTCTTTTTGGTTTTTTCTTTCTTTTTTGCACGTGGGGTGTGCGCGTGCACGTGCATGTGCTTATGGAAGCAAGAGGTTGACAACGTGGGTCTTCCTAAATCGGTGTGCTCTCCTGTTGATTTGATTTGAGCCCAGAGCTGGTCTGGCTCAGCAGCTTTCCCCAGGCTGGCAATTGCCCGGGTTCTGGGGACCCAAACTTTATCTGCTGGGCCATCTCCCAGCCCCCCATGAAGTGAGAGTTTGAAGTCCAGAGAGGGACTAGATTCCATTAAAATCTGCGGGAGTTCCCAAGCCTATGGACTGCACCACCCCCACCCCCACCCCCACCAAGTTTGTGTCCTTGTTCAAGTTAACAGAGAATGAAAAATGTGGATTCAGAGAAGGGTAAATTGTGTATTAAAAAGCTTAGAGAGAACCGGCCATGATAGCAAATGCCTTTAATCCCAGCACTTGGGAGGCAGAGGTAGGAGGATTGCTGTGGGTTCAGGCCACCCTGAGACTATATAGTGAATTTCTGGTCAGCCTGAGTTGCAGTGAAACCCTATGTCAAAAGCAAAAAAAAAAAAAAAAAAAAAAAGCTTAGAGAGAATTAAGATCCAGAGGGAAGGTGGGAAGGCCTGAACCAAAGACGTTCTTGCCCTTCCTAGACTGGCTGGGAAAAGGGAAGGGAGGCTCACATCGCCAGGGCAGAAGCTCCTGGGGAGGACAGCAATGTAGAGAATGGAGGGGGAGAAGAACAGGAGCGCCCTAACCAAAAGATCCCCTCACATAGGGGGTCAGAGAGGATACACAAAGCAAAGCAAGAAAGCCCCCAAAGTAAAGCACGTGTGAAAGTCAAGCAGGAAAAATATCCAGGCAAAAGAGAAATTCTCCAGAACTGGGAAGGGGAAGGGGAGATGGAGAGATCCCTCTCCCATTGGGAAAGAGCTTCCCACAGGAAACAAGAAGCTAGGGCCATGAGGCAAGAGGAAAGGCCAAGAGAAGTTTATACACACATGTCAGGCCCATTTATGGATCCAACTGGGGTGAACCTTGTCATCAGACTCAGGTGTGTAAGGGAAGGACCTGATTGGTTGGTGGATTGGAGAGGCTGACACAGCCCACAGGTAAACTAGGCCTGGGAAAACTTGAACAGGCAGGAAGTTGTCACTGGAATTGATGCTTGGATGAGACTGGGTCAGACTCTGGTTCTAGTCCTGCCAGGGCAGGCAAGGTGGTATCTCCTTGGCCTCTGTCCCTGGCTGACTACCTGTACAAAACTCTCCCTTGCTCCTATTCTGTGTCACCTAGGGCACATGGGAGATGGCTTTTCTGAAGCCTGACTGTACATGGGAAGGGGAACTACCATTCACCACCATGGGCCCAGTGCCCTGCACAGCCTCAGCTGTCTTGATGGATCTAGGGCCACCCTTCAGGAGAGGGAGGCTTTCTGCCACCCTTCACCCTCATCTCTGTCCCTTAGAATGACCTGAGTCTCCCACCTTGCTGTACCCTACCTGGACCATGGCCAGCCTCCTTCTTATGTCCGCTCTCCAAGGTGTCCAGGGTTCAGGTTGCAGGGAGCAGGACAGGGTGGATCCTCCTCACTGAAGTCTTCCCTGGCAAAGCCCAGAGGCCTCAGCTCTGGCCTGGACACTCCCCACCCCTTGCCACACACCCCCGTCCAGCCAAAGTCCAGGCTGCGCACTTGTCACTCTTTGTCCCTAGGCCGCCTTTCCCAGGAATCTTCTGTGACTCAGCTCGGCTCTTACCTAGCACAACACCCCACCACCACCAGATGCACATGCAAGCCCATGGACTTAGGGGTCATGTGGGTCCTCCCACCTCAACTAATCTAGTGTAGAAAACCCCTCATAGACAAGACCAGAGATGTGTTTCCATGGTGATTCTAAATCCCATCAGTTTGACAAACCAGAGATTAAACATCACAATATATACCTTCTTACCATATATACCTAAAGTAAGTATACAAATAAATATTTACTAATACTAGTTCTTAAATTTATTATAAAACAGTGTTTGGTTTGCATACTAGTGAGGTGGATATATTTGTTTATTTTTACATAATTAAATCTTGGCTGAATATTTGATGCTGGAGATGTAGAACATCTTCAGTATTTTCAGAGTTGGTAGATACTTTGATTTTAGAATCAGACTGAGAACTCAGCAGGATGGTAGGATGCAGCCAGAGGATGACTCAGCAGTTAAAGGTACTTGCAAGCCTGGGTTCAGTTCCCCCACACCCATGTAAAAGATGCAAAAAGTGATGGCGAGCATCTGACATTTGTTTACAGTAATAAGAGATCCTTCCGTGGTCATATGCAAATAAATAATTAATAAATTTAAGATGGAAGGAGTGGGCTGGAGAGATGGCTTAGCAGTTAAGGCACTTGCCTGTGAAGCCTAAGAACACATGTTCGAATCTCCAGGTCCTACGTAAGCCTGATGCACGGTGATGCAAGTTGCAAGTGTGCAATGTCACACATATGCACAAGGGGACACATGCATCTGGAGTTTGCTCACAGCGGCTGATAGCCCTGGCATGCCCATTCTCTCTCGCTTGCTCTCTTCCTTTTCCTCTCTCTCTCAAAATAAATAAAATAAATATTTTTTAAGTGGCAGGAGCATATTGAGGGCCATTTCAGAAGTGGTTGGAAATTCTGTCCTAATCTTGAGCCGAATTCATTAAACAATTTTTAAAATAAATAATGGAGTTTTGGTTTTTTGTTTTGTTTTTTAATTTTATTTACTTATTTATTTAATTATTTTGGTTTTTCGAGGTAGGGTCTTACTCTAGCCCAGGCTGACCTGGAATTCACTATGGAGTCTCATGGTGGCCTTGAACTCACGGCAATCATCCTACCTCTGCCTCCCAAGTACTGGGATTAAAGGCATGTGCCACCACACCCGACTGTTTTGTTTATTTTTATTTATTTATTTGAGCACGACAGACAGAGAGAAGGAGGCAGGCAAAGAGAGAGAATGGGCGCACCAGGGCTTCCAGCCACTGCAAACAAACTCCAGACGCGTGCAGCCCCTTGTGCATCTGGCTAACGTGGTTCCTGGGAAATCGAGCCTCAAACTGGGGTCCTTAGGCGTCACAGGCAAGCGCTTAACCACTAAGCCATCTCTCCAGCCCCATTAAACAATTTTTCTTAAAATCAAACTTTTTCTTAAAATCAAACATTTTAACACAATGCAATGCAGAGATGTACTAATTTGACACTTATATGTTGAGGAATGGTAGGAAAATATGAGAAAGGTCTGTGTTCTGTAACTAAACCATATTGTGGGTTTAGAGCCAAAGCTGCAGTGAAGTCACACGATATGCTACCAGAAGCACCTGGATTCACTACACATTTGATTTTGAATTAATTTTTGGTGGCTCTGTCTTCAGAAAGCTTTTCCATTGCCAGAGTTTTCACAGCCCCCACCTTCACTTCCAGGTTAAGAAGCTGTGACATTGTGACATTGGAGCATGTGGTAGTTTGAATAGATGGCCCCCAATATAGTCGATGTTTTATTACAGTTTGTAATTTAGATCTGCAGCCACCTGGCTGGAGGGGGTGTCCCTGGGGCCCTAAGGTGTGGTGGTGGATTTGAAATTTTAATCTAAAGATTTGCAAAGTGCTTGGAATTCTTGAAGTGTGCTGTGTAGTATAGCTTTTGGCTTGGGGCCTCTCTCTCTCTCTCTCCTTGGACCTATAAAAAGCAGGCCAGCTTCTTCTGCCTTTATGGAATTTCCCCTACATCTGTAAGCTTCAATCAATAACCCTTCTTCCATAACTGTGCCTCGTTTGGAAGTCCATCTCAGCGACCTGGAAGCTGTCTTTTACAGAGAGCTCAGTACACCGGCCTCTGCCACTGCTGCGCCGCCTCTGCGCTTGTTATCACTGGTTGGCTGTACCCGTGGGCAGGAAGGAGTTTTCCCACCTCCACAGGGACCTTGAAGTCACCCCTCTCAGCTCCTGGCAGTTTCAGGTGTGGTGGGCAGTTACAAAATTAGAGGACCCTCCTATCACCAACCACCACATCCTCTACCGCCACCAAGGCGAGAGTGGCCGCTCCCGCCCTTCCTGTTTCCCCTGTGGTCCGGGATACTCTGAATCTGGAGCAGAAATGGCAGAATAGTGGGTCCATGTTGGTATGTCTGTTTCCTTCTGCTTTGGGCCCGGCCAGGTGCTCAGGGCTGGGTGACACATCTTGTTCCAGCCTCCAATTACAGTGCCCACAGGACCTGGAGGAGGCAGGGCAGACCCATTCCAGTCCTCTCCCCTTCCCCCAATATCTGAAGTCTAAAGAAGTTTGGCAGCCCTAGAGGGAAAGCATCAATCAATCAATCAATCAATCAATTAATTAATAAGCTTGGCCATAGTACTCAGCAGAAACAGGTGTGCTGATGCTGCCGCAGCAAAGGGGACAGGGCCCTCCGGGTGTGTGCCCACCACTCGGGATCATGTATGCAGACACAGCGCAAGGCCTGAGGGGACAGGAGAGGACAGTCATCCATCACGGGTCTACTGGGCACTTGCCACGAGAACACAGAAAGGTATTTCAAGCCTCTGAGTTCCTACTTTCACAGTACTAGTGACCAGTCATGAAATATGACACAACAGCAGCCTGATATCTTATAGGTGAGGAAACTGAGGCCCAGAAGGGAAAGGCCCCACCAAATGTCACTCAGCAGCTAGGAAAGGTGGCACCAGAAGCCAGATCCGTGGATGTTTGGCACTCTGCCTGATTCATAGACTCAGCCCGGCCTTTAGCTCAAGCTGCAGTAGAATGAAATTACTGAGCATTGTTTTGAGCCATCCTCCTGTTTAGACATCCTCTTGGCTGATCCTCACATACCCTGTGAATCATATCTCATTATGCTGCTTTAAACAGAAAATAATCCCCCCCCCGGGGCTGGAGAGATGGCTTAGGGGTTAAGGCATTTGCCTGCAAAGCCAAAAGATCTTGGTCGACTCTCCAGGACCCACGTAAGCCACATGCACAAGGGGACGCATGCATCTGGAGTTTGTTTGCAGTGGCTAGAGGCCCTGGTGTGCTCATGCGCTCACGCACTCTCTCTCTTTCTCTCTCACTCACTCTCTCTCACTCTCACTCTCTCTCTCATAAAGCAAGAAAGAAAATAATCCCTCTAAACCCAATGCTGCGTTTGAGGAGACATCACAGGTCAGGGAACGAGCATGATAGCAATCATCCTGACACACACCCCCCCCCCAGCATCATACATGCTGGGTTTTTTTTTATATATATTTTTTAAATTTTTTATTTATTTATTTGAGAGCGACAGACACAGAGAGAAAGACAGGTAGAGGGAGAGAGAGAGAATGGGTGTGCCAGGGCTTCCAGCCACTGCAAATGAACACCAGACGCGTGCCCCCTTGTGCATCTGGCTAATGTGGGACCAGGGGAACCGAGCCTCGAACCGGGGTCCTTAGGCTTCACAGGCAAGCGCTTAACCACTAAGCCATCTCTCCAGCCCACATACTGTGTTTAAGGTATGTTTTCATTTTTTCGTAGCCATGCACTTAGGAGTGGGACTGCCTACGTGGCCATTCAGTGTTTCGCAGGTCAGGGAGCAAGGATGGGCTTTTGTTTTCACTGAAGTGAGAAATGGAAATAGAACTTTCTTAAAAGCCTCTCCTTGGAGCTCTTTCTGGGAACCATCACAAGGCTACCCACCCTTTGGCTGACCCCGGCTGTGGCATGTGTTCTCCCCAGGAAGAGTGGAGCTCTCCAGATATGAGGAGCCTGCAGCATGCAGGCTGCAGCTCTCAGGGCCTGACCTCCACTGTGGGACGCTGGCAGCCTGGCCGCAGACCTGGAGTGCTCAGCTCTTGAATGCTTTGTGCTCCAACCCATCAGTCTAGCCTCCCCTTTCATTTTACAGACACAGAATTTGAGGCCCATCACGGCTGCCACAGGGGCTCTGATTATGCAATGGCTTAGCAGTAAAGCCCCCCCCCCCCGGGTCCTCTTAGGCTCTTTCCTCTTGTCATGGAGGGTCCCACTGAGAGCACATGATATTTGTCCTCATGGAGATCCGTGTCAATTTGAGGAAGTCAAACGTGGGAAGGGTACCTGAACAGGAAGGGCCACCTGGGCAGGACCTAGAATATGGAAGAAAGGATGGGAGACTGACTTGGGGGTGGACAAGAGATAGGAGTGATGTGCAAGTGCTTGGAAATCCCCAGTTCTATACTCCAGCCTCCACTCGTGCACTTCCCAGCTCTTCCAGCCGCTCTATTCATGACACTCATGTTTTCCAGCTTGTCTCCATCTCAACCTTTCCAGCTCGCAGAGAGCTCAACTTCAGCCCCTCTCCCCTCCTTGCTGGGCTGGCAAGCTTCAAAGACGTTCCCAATCAGCTCAGAGGCGCCTAATGAGGTTCCATCTGCAATGTGGCCTGATGCACACGTCCAGGCATAACTGGGGTGGAGTGCTGGGAAGTTCCCAAGGGGGAGCACGCTTTTTTAATGAGTTACTAAGGCCCTGTTGGCTGCCTTTAAGGCTGTGGCTCCCAGGGAGTATTTAAGAGGTTGGAATTTAGTGGTCGGAGTTGGACAGCACGGGGCAAGTCACAGTTTTCATTTCCCGATGGGGAGACACACATCTTTTTATGACTCCAGACCCCTGGAAAGCCCTGAGCTCATTCGGTGGGTCATTTAAGGTTACCAGGCTCTGGGCAGCTTGTACGCTCCCTTCAGAGCACAAGTGGACTCAGAGGGGGAAACGCCGTCTTGGTGGGAGCAGTCTCAGGACTTAGAAGTTGCCCTCCTGGGGCTGGAGAGATGGCTTAGCAGTTAAGGCGTTTGTCTGCAAAGCCAAAGGATCCAGGTTCAATTCCCCAGGACCCACATAAGCCAGATGCACAAGGGGGAGCATGTGTCTGGAGTTCGTTTGCAGTGGCTGAAAGCCCTGGCACACCCATTCTCTCTCTCTCTCTCTCTCTCTCTCTCATAAATAAATGAAATATATATTTTTTTTAAGTTTCTCTCCTGCAGGCTCTTCTAGGCTGGCCATAAAGGACCCTGTCCCAAAGTGGCCACCTTTGCTATAGTGTTCTCAGGTAACCCCAGAATGCAATGATCCCCACCTGACACATGAAAAACAGAGGTTCTTGGTGTTGTTAGTTTTCCTTCACTGTGACAAAATACCTGACAGAATCAAGGGAAGAAAGATGGACTTTGGCTCATGGTGTGAGAGGGTTTCCGTTCATTATGGTGGGGAAGGTGTGGTGGAGCAGTTTGCCTCATGGTGGCTGGGAAGCAGAGAGAGAGAGAGAATGTCCACACTAGAGGGCTTTCTCTTTTTACCCCTTTCCTGCCAGCCAGCCCCCCTCCCCCCACATCCACAGTGGGTCTTCCTCCTTGAGCTGGTCCTCTCTGGAAGTGCCCTCGGAGGTGCGCTTCCCTTTCCCAGTCTCTTCTCAGTCCAGTCAAGTTGAAAGTCAGGATTAGCCATCTGAGGGACATGCCTGAGGTCATATAGCAAGTCCCCTATTTCTGCTGCCCAGGTTCTAGGTCTCTTGGTCATTAAACTTACCATCTCAACCACTGACCCTTATGCAGTTGGACCCAACGTAGAGAAGAGTGCTTTTTTAAAACTGTTTCTGAGCCACCTGCAGGGGTGAGTGGGACAGCCAAGAAGATGCCTGCCCATGCTGCCTTGGTTTCTTCGTTTCAGTGGGATAACCTAGACAATGTATTCATCCAGTGCTGCCAGGTTGTAGTGACGCACTCCCTGACACCCAGTGAATACCTTTTCTGTGTCACTTTCCTGAGGGCCTTTGCTGCATTAATCCTCTATATAGCTGAATTATTATTACCCTGTTTTACCAGTGAAACAGAAAAAAAAAAAGAAAGAAAGAAAAAGAAAAGAGTTCAAGTGGGGTTAAGCAGGTGAAAGCACTTACTACATAAGCATGAAGACTTGGATTCAATCCCCAGCACCCATGTAAAAATCTAGGGCTGGGATGGAAAGATGGCTTAGTGGTTAAGGTGTTTGCCTGCGAAGCCAAAGGACCCAGGTTCAGTTCCCCAGGACCTACGTGAGCCAGATGCACAAGGGGACGCATGCATCTGGAGTTCGTTTGCGGTGGCTGAAGGCCCTGGTGCACTGATCCTCTCTGTGTGTCTGTCTCTCTCTCTCTTTCTGTAGCAAATAAATTTTTTTTTAAATTTAAACGTAATAGAAAGGCTAAGTAACTTGCTGAGGTGGTATAACTAGGATTCCAGCCAAGTTGATGGACCTGCCCATCCTCTTAACATGTACTTCATATTGTACTACCACTGACACCAAGAAAGAATTCTGGAATTCTTTAATTATATTTTAAGTTATTTATTTGAGAGAGAGAATGGGCACACCAGAGCCTCCAGCCACTGCAAACAAACTCCAGATGCATGTGCCACCTTGTACATCTGGCTTATGTGGGGCCTAGGGAATCGGACCTGTGTCCTTAGGCTTTGCAGACAGGAACCCTTAACTACTGAGACATCTCTCTAGCCCGAATGCTAGAATTCTTGTTGTCAACTCCTTATATTATCTCTGTGAAGCAGGTGCTGATACATATTTATTGATAAGTGAGGGAGGAAGTAGGTAGATTGAAGGACAAATGGATGGGTAGATAGAAGGATGGCCATGTGGGTGTGTTGATGAATGAATGTGTGGATGGATGACTGAGTGAATGGATGGTTGAGTAGATGAATGGGTTTATGGATGTATAAGTGGATGGACGGATAGATGGATGGATGGATGGATGCTTAAGTGAGAGAGGGCATATGGATGGATGAGTAGATAGATGGATAGATGCATGGATGGGTAGATGGGAAGGTAGATGGATAAACTGATGGCTGGTTAGATGGGAGAATGGATGGATGAGTGGTTGATGGGCAGACAGCTGGATATATAAATGGCAGGCAGATGGTTAACTGCTGGATGGATGGGTAAATAGGAAGGTGGCTGACTGGCTAGATGGATGGATGGATTGATGGGTAGGTATGTGAGAGGGCATGTGGATGGATAGATGGAGAGCTGGGAGGACAGGTTGGTAGATGAATGGGTGGGCAAGTGGGAGGGAAGATCGCTGCATGGATGGGTCAGTGGATGAATGGATGGGTAGGTAGGAAGGCAGATGAATGAACAGATAAGTGAAAGAATATTTAGGTTGGAGAGTGGATGGGTGGATGGTGGGAGATGTAGAAGATAGAAAAGTGGGAGGGCAGATGAATGAGAAGGCAGATGGCTAGATACATGTATGGGTGGATTGGTAGTTGGAAGGGCAGATGGGTAGAAGGATGGATGGGTGAGTGGATGGGTGGTAGGTGGGAGGGAGGATGGATGGACAAACAGCTGAGTATGGGTGAGTGGGCAGTGGTTAGATTATAGGGATTTATCCTGTGTGATATATGAGTATGCTTAAAGAATCTATCTGGAGGGGCTGGAGGGATAGCTCAGCCATTAAAGCATTATCCTGCAAAGCCAAAGGACCCCGGTTCAATTTCCCAGGACCCACGTAAGCCAGATGCACAGGTAACAGTGTTCGTTCGTCACCACATCCTCAGTGTCTGGAGTCCGGAACAGAGTGGGCTCTTAATAGGATTTTTTTTTTTTTTTGAGTGAATGAAAAACCAAACTCTGGAGCATACTGGTACCCACCTGTAATCCCAGCCCTCAGGAGGGACAGCAGGAAGGTCATGAATTCAAAGTCAGTTTGGATTACATAGTGAGTTTAAAGCCAACTTGGGCTACTTCATAAGACCCTATCTCAAAACAAATGAGTAAACAGCAACAAAAATACCCCCCAAGACCCAGACAGATGCCAAAGAGCTGCAACTTCAGAGCTTCGCAGGCTTGCTTACACCACGTGGAGGGAAGGCCTGTCTCAGGCTTGTGCTGCCAACCGGGTCTGCTTCATTCACGTAGGTGAAGGCCCCACCAGGGTCTGATGAGCACTGGCAAGTTGTTCAGTAATATTTCTCAGATGTGTCTGAAGATCAGCCTGGTGGCGACTCCAAGGGTCTGTGGGAGCAGAGTTGTGTTGTGACACTTGGTTTGTTGATTTGTTTTGTTTTTTCTCAGACAGGGTAGCCCAGGTTGGTCTCAAGCCTCTGTCTTCTGAGTGCTAGGATTTGTTTAGTGATGACTTCATGCAAGATCAGACGTGTTGTTAGAATGTTTTTCGCTGAATCTGCTAAACCACTGGACTAGACCTGCTGTTTGGTGTCGTGAAAGCATAGCTGCGGTGGTGATCTGCTTCGATGCTGTGCTTACAGCCCCTGGATGCAACCGAGAAAGAGGTGCTCCAGCCATGTCACCCGCATACTCCAAACCTCATCCTGGCTTCAGGCTGATACTCTTTCTAGAAAAGACAAGTAGGACCTGGAGGGATGGCTTAGCGGTTAAGGTGTTTTGCCTGCAAAGCCAAAGGACCCAGGTTCGATTCCCCAGGACCCATGTTAGCCAGATGCACAAGGGGGCACATGCATCTGGAGTTCGTTTGCAGTGGCTGGAAGCTCTGGTATGCCCATTCTCTCTCTCTCTCTTCCTCTTTCTCTGTCAAATAAATAAAAATAAAATATTTTTTCAAAAAAGGAGACTAGAGCTCCAAAGTGTCATGCTTCTGCCAACCTCCTGTCTTTTACCTCTCAGTAATGCCATCAAATTATTATTCATGTAATGGGCACATCAGGGCCTCTAGCCACTGCAATCCAACTCCAGATGCATATGCCATCTTGGGCATCTGGCTCTACATGGGTACTAGGGAATCAAACCTGGGTTTCTAGGCTTTGCAGGCAAGTGCCTTAACCACTGAGCAATCTCTCCAGCCAGCCGTCATATTATTAGTCCATCAAGTGGTTAATCCATTGTTCAGGTCACAGCTCTTACGATCTTCTAGTCTCTGGAAAAACTCTTACTAATACACTCAGATGTGTGCTTCACTAATTCCTAGGCATTCCATTTTTTAAGTATTGTATTTATTGATTGATTTGAGGGAGAGAGAGGAAGAGGCACAGAGAAAGGGCATGCCAAGGCCTCCAGCCACTGCAAACAAACTCCAGACACATGTGCCCCTTAGTGCATCTGACTTACATGGGTGCTGGGGAATCAAACCAGAGTCCTTAGGCATTTCAGGCAAGTGCCTTAATGACTAAGCCATTTTCCCCAGCCCCTCCTTAGGCATTTTGTTGTTGTTGTTTTCCAAGGTAGGGTTGCACTCTAGCTCAGGCTGACCTGGAATTCACTATGTAGTCTCAGAGTGGCCTTGAACTCACAGCAATTCTCTTCCCGAATGCTGGGATTAAAGGTGTGTGCCACCACGCCTGGCCCTTAGGCATTTCTTAATCCAGTCAAATTGACAATCAAGATTAAGCACCCGTAACACAGCAACCAAAGAGAAGCCTTCATTCACCCTTATGACTCGAGACACAACTCCACATGTCCTTGTGCTGACAGAACCTCGCTGTGCACTCATTGTCAAGTCCTTACAACGGGGCCTCTGCGTCACCATATACCTGGCCAGGGTTATTCTTCCTATGCTTTGGTGGGAAGTTCAGGGCTTCTGACAAAAGTTGTTGCATGCAGGGGCTGGAGAGATGGCTCAGAGGTTAAGGCAGTTACCTATCTTGGTGCTGGCCAAGATTAGCCATGTGGCTTTGAGTCAGTTCCTTCCCTCTTGGGGGGTTTGGCTTCCATGAACTCTGCCCAGTATCACCCATGGCTCTGTACTTGGCTGAGGGGGAGGGCCTCCAGAGCTGTGGCACCCTACGTCAGATGCTGGGAAACCTTAACAGTAGAAGCTGAGGGCACCACTTTGCCCTCCCACCACCCACCCTTGCCAAGCAGGCTGAACTGCAGAGCAGTCCCTAATTGCACCGGAATGTCCCTAAAGACTGTTTAACGAGGGGCCACGTGATCAGAATGGGTTTCAAGGTCCCTCTAGCCAGTAGTCGGAGAGCAGGTTGGAAGATGGAGTGGAATCCCATGCCGCCAGTGCTCAGGCTGTGGTGGAGGTGCAAGTGGAGTCAGGAGTCAACCGAAAGGTGGCCACCTTGGGAGGAGCTGGATGCTGGTGGAGTGGCCACGTACAGAGGTGTTCAGGTTTGTGGCTTGCTGCCTGCAAGGCTGTCTGGGACCCTTTCCTGCTCCTGGCACATTCCAGGAAAGGCCTGGCACGTGTCTTTTCTGCTCACTGGGGAGGGGTTCAGGAGCAGAGGTGGCTACTCCTTCTCTCACTGACACTGGCTGTTCTGTGTAGGCATAAAGGGCTTAAAGGGCTCTGCTTGGCTAACACAGCCATTCCTCTGGGAGAGAGCATCTTCCACTCCTTGACGCCTGCCTGAGGGACAAGTCCAAGCCGTTACACATCATCCCAGGCGGCTCTGGAGGGTGAGGGTCAGGATTCAGTGACACTGTGCCATGCATGCATTGTCCTGACTGCACGCTCTGCTCGGCCAAGCCAGAGAGCCATTCCCAACCTTGAGGCTGCTCCTCAGTGTGGAAGGAGGACCAGAGCCTCCCCACACCCAGGGCTGTGATGGGCAGTGAAGCAGGTGTAGGGTGGTCTTGAAGAGATATCCCAGCCTCAGCATATCTAGCCAAGGGTTATTCTTCCTATGCCATGGTGGGAAGTTCAGGGCTTCGGACAAAAGTTGTTGCATGCAGGGGCTGGAGAGATGACTCAGAGGTTAAGGCAGTTACCTACAAAGCCAAAGGATCCCAGTTTGATTCTCTAGGACCCATGTAAGCCAGATGCACAGGAGGGCACATGCATCTGGAGTTCATCTACAGTGGCTGGATGCCCTGGTGTGCCCATTCTCTCTCTCTCTTTCCCTCCTTCTCTCTCAACTAAATAAATAAAATGTTTAAAAAACATGGGGAATAAAAGATGTTGCGTGCCGTCAAAGTTTGGAAGGCGAGGCCCACACTGCAGTATTTTCTTTTTGTATTTATTGTGGGTGGGGGAGAAGCAGGTAGAGAGAGAGAAAGAAAAAAATGAGCACACCAGGCTCTCCAGCTACTGCAAACTCCAGACGCATGTGCTACCTTGTGTATTTGGCTTTACATGGCTACTGGGGAATTGAGCCTGGGTTCTTTGGCTTTGCCAGCAAATGCCTTAACCACTAAGCCATCTCTGCAGCCCCTCCCCAACTGCAGAGTTTTAAAAGAAGGAGAGAAAAAACTAGCCAGAGTGTAGCCTGTTGGGTGGAAGATTAGGTTGTGATTCAGCCTGTTCAGAATTCAGCTTGGGCCTCTGTATCCAAAGACATGGCCACAGCCCCTGTGCCTACCTGGTGTCAGTGGGCACTCAGACCACACATCCTTAGTTCATCTGGTAGTGTGGCCCCTTGCAGAAACACAGCAAATCCCTGAGATTAGCATCGTGGGTGGTTCCCACATGCCTCAACTATAACCTAAGGCTCTGTTTCTCTTCCCCTGAGGTCCTCACATGGCTGTGCCTCCCTTACATGCTCCAGGGCCTGAGTTTGAGCAGGACTCCAGCCACTCAGTCCAGGATGTAGAGTAACCCCCCCCACACACACACACACCTGTCCATGACAGGTACTCCATCCTGGCATTCTCAGACCAGGGATAGCATTTGATAAGAGTTTAATATGGCCATTTGCCTGGATTTTGAGTCTGAGGAGAAGTGTTGTGAGAAGCACTCTGAGACCACATTGTCAAGAGCAGGAGGGAACCACTGAAGGTATCTCAGGAGGCTGTCCTCCCTTGTGGAGCTGTCACTATCCCGTGTTGGTAAACACGGAGAGAGGAGAACAGGGATGGAGGCTGTTGGGAGGGGACCAGAGCCTCCACCGCCAGGGTCACAGGCCAGGAAGGTGTGAGAACAGTGACAGCATTGCTGCAGTCCCCAGTGTTTGTATATCATCAAGCCCCAAGCCTGGCATGAAGCCACAGCCAGTCAGCATGCCTTGGAATATTTGTGTGGCTACTGGATTAATGTCAATATATAGTAGCTGTACTGTGTAGACATGAGACTTGCCTGGGTAAGCCAGGCCCTTACAGCACCTGTCCAGGTGAGACAGAAATTGAGATCCCTGGTAGTTCAGGTGGCAACTCATACCTAGACTATGTGCTACCCACAGTCTAGCTGACAGCTGGACCCTGCCCAGCATCCACTGCTCAGGGCCAGAGAACACCCCCTGTGTGAGGATGGACCTGCTGCCTGACCAGCCAGTCTAAGACCTGCCCCGTGAGGTTGAGCATCCCCTGCCCTTCGTTGCCTGGGTCCTCCCTCAGCATTGCAGCTGCCCGGACCTGCCAGGGATCTGGGTCTGCCTTAGGCAGCAGGTAGAAAGGCACCTGGCCAGCAAAGACCATAGCATGTCTGGGGCAGTGAATGGGGAAGTGGTGTGGCCAGGTTAGGGAAGGAAGTGGGCACTGAGTTGTCTTCGTTTCTGGTCCTGTGGGCCCAAGGATCTTTGCCTGCAGAGCACATGTTAGTGGCTCATGGCATAGGGAGACGGGGTGGGGGGGGCGGTGGAGTGGGACTGGTCTGCTTCTGTGTTGTTGAACAAGCAGCTCTAACCCTCTCTCTCTGCTCTATCCAGCGCCTATACAGAGCCCTACAAGGTCTGTCCCATCTCAGCAGTCCCCAAAGAAGACCTCACATCCGACGAGGAGCTGGGAAGCTCGGAAGAGGAGGACAGTGCTCCAAGAGACTCCAGCCTCACCCACAAGGTAGGGCGCTTCCAGGTGAGGGTTGGCGTGGCTCCTGGGTTGGCGATGTGGAGGTGGAGAGATCAGGAAAGGCTGCTCCCAGTCCTGCTGTCTGCAGAGGGAACTGACTAAGGGCAGCTATCCCTCAAGCCACAGACTGTGTCACAGCGGCTGTGGCTCTCGGAATCATGACCGGAGGACACATTTATGGGTTGTAGGATCTGAGGCTCCCCAAAGCCTGCGGGTGATGTGGAACAGAGCTGAGTCAGGACAGACCTTTGTCTCTGGGCCTGCTCAGTTTCCTCATCTGTGAATCAGGAGGCTGAAGAGTTTTGCTGACTGGAAACAGAGCTTTTGGGGGAGAAATGCTGGCTTCTGCCTTTCTCCTCCAGCGCCAGCCCCTCCTGGGCCTCCCCCAGTCCCACCTGTCCCTCCTGCTGCTGAGGAGCCGCTGGTGTAGCCCAAGTGCTTCCACAGCTGCCACCGCTGCCTTCCTCGGCAGCAGCAAGTCAGCACCACGACCCCTGCCCAAGGTCACCCCGCAGGGGATCAGAGTGCCTGGCTGGCTCTGAATCCGGCACTGTTTGTATTTGGTTTGCACTGCAGCCTTCTCCCTCCTCTAGGAAGGACTGGCTGGCTCTGGGGTAGAAGGAGGAGAGCCTTGCTTTTACGATGCCCATTGGAGATGACGTTGACTCTCCTGGACATCTCTAGAGTCACGGAATCTGGGAACAGAAAGAGACCGGTGTCAGGGGTCTGGTCCCTACCCTGAAAATGGGAACTGGTAGCTGCCACTGGGGTCACCTACTGCTCCTTTCCCAGCTGTGTCACTTCCCATCCGGGGGCCTTCGTGTCTCTGTCTCTGAATAGGAACATTGAGAGTAACCACTGGGCTGTGAGAGGATCAAATGGGACAGAAGAGGAAGTGTGGCTGCACGGCAGGAACATAGGCGTCATGTTTCTGGATCCAGGGGCAAGGAAAAAAACAGGGCAGGAGGAGCCCACAGCCATGAAGTGCTAGGACTTGGACGCCAGTGGGAACCGAGCCTAAGGCCATGTGACAGGGACCAAGAGGAGGCTCCAGCTCAGCTCTGCCACTTGCTAGCTGAGTGGTGGAGGCCATTTCTTAACCACTGTGTCCCTTGACCACCCTGTCTGTGCACTTGAAATAATGGTCGTGGCTGTTGCAAGACAGCTGTGTGGGCAAAGAAGCCCGAGAAGACTTAGAACAATGCCCACCACGCGGTAAACAGCACACGGGGGGGGGGAGGGGGGCCAAGGCTGTGGACCAGGACCGCCAGGCCAGCAGCCCAAGGTGGGCACGGGTAGCATCTCTGACAGGTCTGGCTGGGATCACCCAGGCAGAACCAAGGACCAGCTGGGGTAGGGCCGGGTTGGATCAGGAACATCCTGTCATTCTGAGAGCTGGGGCACAAAAAGCTGTGGGACTGGGCCTTCTCATCTGCCAGTGACCTGGAGTGTCCCTGCTGCCATCTTCCTTATGAGACTGGCAGGACATGCTCACATTTTCCTTGTACAAGGTGCCCGCCGCTGCCTTTCCCTCGCTCCCCCATTAGATCACTCCAGGCAGCAGTTAATGTCCCTTTGGGTCCTCAGCCCTCTCTGCTCTCACAGACGTACAGTGTGGCATGCATCCTTCCAGAACTTTTCCTCTGGGTTCTTCCCACATAGGTAATTATGAATGGAAAATATAGCGTACTGTTTGTGGAGTTGCTTTTACAGAAATGGGACCAAATTATCATGGCCTGAGGTGCCACGGTTGGGTTTACTTCATAGTAATCTCGTAGGTCTTCTCACGCTGGCCCATGGAGCTCTGGGTGGCATGTATTTCTGTGTTCCGCTGTGTTGACGTGCGGGTTGTCGTCTGGCGCCCCACCTGGCCCTGCGGTGAGCTTGCTTGCACACTGTATCCACATGTGCAGGACTTTCCTGGGGTTGGGAAACACAGCTTAGGGAGTAAGGTGCTGGTAAGCACACATGTGCAGGTACACACGCACACGCCTGCATAAAGTCTCAGGTTCCAGACCCAGCACTGTACACACAGAAAGCTTCTCTCCCTAGTGAGTGGACCCTAAAATGGCCACCCGTGGCTCTGGGAACAGCTGTGCGCTTCTCGCCCATGTCTGCTGCTTTGTCCCCCCGGAGGCCACGCATCCCCCTCCTTCCAAAGGCCTGAGGCCGTGATGGCAGGTGCTGGCAATGGGCAGTGAGGGGTCTCAGTAGGGGGTTTCCTGCTCCTCTTCCTCAGCAGTTTCTGGGGGTTGGAGGTAGGGGTAAGGAGAGGGGAGTGGAGGGGCCCAGAATGCCCTTGATTTCTATTCTTGGTCCTCCCTCTGGTCAAAGAGCTTCCTGCGTCCACAGGCAGAGACCCTTGTCTCATCTCTGTGCCTCTGTCACATGGTGGGGGAGGTGGGGTGGGAGCCAGCTTTCCAGTCCCAACCAGCTCCAAAGAGAAGTGAGTTATTAGTGGGAATGCCACAATGGCCCCAGGAGGCATGTTTGGAGTACTGGGGTGAACCCCACCTTTGTGGGATGTTTAGGGGCAGCTGGGTCCAAAGGGGAGAGGCTTCAGGAGGAGGACAGCAAGCTGAATCCAGCTGGTCCACTCCCATATCTGGCTTTGCCCCTCTCCTCCTCAGGCACACAAAGAGTATAGGTTGAAAGAAAGAGGGAGGGAGGAAGAAAGGAAAGGAAGGACTTAAAAATAGCTTTCGCTGTGGGAGGAGACATTTAGAGGCCCGCCTGACAATGAGCCTGCTTTGCAGACTAAACGGGGACTTTTCAGGCAAAATACCAGCTCCCCTGAGACCAGACCTGGAGCCCTGCCAGGAGCCCACCCCACACCTCCTCCCGCAGGCTCTGCCCCATCCACTTCCCTAAGGGCTGGGCCCTTCCCATGCCATGCCCTCACTGGCAAGTGTTCTCTGCCCACACCATTTCTCCTGCCAGGCTGGCTGACATTAAGCCCTAGACCTCCTACCTACAGCCTTAACTTTTTGACCACTGCCCCAAGCTCATGGGTCCACTCAGACCCTGGTTGTTACTGTCAGGCTCTGACCAGAATTTAGAATCCCTCACATTTCCTCTGAGCTGCAGACCTGTGAGCTGCACACAGACACTCCCACAAGGTGGCATGAGGGAGGGAGCAGAGCGCCTCCTTGTTTGCCCCTTTCTTAGAGTTCTCTCTCGCCTGCCCCTGTCCTTCCCTCCCTCGACCGCAGCACGTTTCAGGAATACTTCTGCTTGCTATGATGGCCTCAGACCAGTGCCTGCATGGCCTGGTGCAGTTTCCCATGCTCCACGTGTATATATGCGGGGAGAGGGGTAGATGCACGTGTGTGTTGATGCACATGCGCGTGTATACCTGTGGAAGCTAGAGGAGAATTTCAGCGTCAACCGTGTGTTGTTGTGTGGTTTGGGGGTCTCTCATTGGTCCGGCAGTCACCGGTTAAGCGGGACTGCTAGTGTAAAAGCCTCGGGGATCCCCGTTGAATGCAGGCATTACAGGCATGCACCTCCATGCCTGACATTTTTACCTGGGTTCTGGGGATCTGAACTCAGGTCCTCATGCTTGTAAGGCTCGTATTTTACCAACCAAACTTTTCTTCTTTTCAACTCTTTGGAGAATTTGAAATACACATCATATGTCATTAACTAGAGTGACATTATTTCTGTGGTGCTGGGGACGGAACCCAGGGTCTTGTATGCGCTAGGCATCGCTCTACCACTGAGCTACATCCCCAGACTCACCTTCTTTACGCTTTGTAAGCTTACAGAATGAAACACACACACACACACACACACACACACACACACACACACACAGTGTTATGCAGCTATCCTCACCATTCATCCCCCTAGCATTCCATCTTCCCAAATAGAAGCTGCCCCAGGAAATGCTAACTTTCCATCCCCTTCCCCTATCTCCTAATAGACACCATGCACTATGAACTTACCACTCCAGGGAATTCATATGAGCAGGGTGATACAATGTGATTTTGTGACTGACTTGTTTGGTTTAGTATAGGGCAGACAAGACCTATCCAGTGTGATAGTATGTGTCAGAATTTCCTTTTCAAGGGTGAATGATACTCCACGCTGTGTTTAGACTACATCTTGTTTGTACAGTCACCCACTGATGGTACTAAGTCGTTTCCCCCGTCTGCGACCACTGTGTGCAATGCTGCTCTGAGCGTGGAGTGCAAAGACCTCATCAAGCTCCCACTGTCACTGAGTCTATATCCAGAGGTGGGATTGTTGTACCGTATGCTAATTCTATGTTTAATTTTTTGGAGAATGGCCACACAGTTTCTCACAGTTACATATGTCTTCTACATCCTCACCCACAGTGCCAAAGGGATTCCCTTTCCTTTCTGATGAGCCTGTGGCTGGATAGGCGAGGAGAAACGTACAAAGTTCTGGGGACAGCGGCTGGCCAGAGCAGGGTGGGTAAGGATGCAAGCTCCAGGTCCTAAGGCCCAGAGGGTCTGTATGGCCAGAATCACGTGCTGGGGGAGGAAGAGATGGGCTAGAGAGAGGCCCAGTATCTTTCCGAAGTCTCCATGTATCTATGCCTACCCTGTCTGCCACCTCCGTTGCCACTGTCTGTGCTCTGCATAGCCTCCCCCTGCCCTGATTCCGGGCCTTGTCCACGTGTCTACACGGGCTCAGTACCAGCCTCAGCTCCGTCAGCCCCTGTCCCGGGGAGCTCCTCTTCCCTGGTCCTTGCTGACACCATCTCGGCCTCTTCTCTTTCCACTTCTCCAGCTGTCCCATGTTTCCTCTGTTACGGGGTCCGGCGTCACACAAGTAAGGCCGTCAACTCACGGAATGTGAGGCAAAGTATGACTGGGTGAAAAAAGATAGAAAAGGAAAAAAAAAAACAAGGATAGTCTGGTATACCAGGGCTCCACTATAGATTCTGAATGAATGAAAAGCCCCAAACTGTTCAGAGTGTCAGTTTTTATTAAAAAGAAAGAAAGAAAGAGAGAGAGAGAGAGAGAGAGAAAGAAGGAAAGGAAAGGAAAGGAAAGGAAAGGAAAAGAAAAGAAAAGAAAAGAAAAGAAAAGAAAAGAAAAGAAATAGGATGGGAATTAGGCCCTATATCACAATTTACATGTGAAAGTTACAGTCATAAAAGTAAAAAAAAAAGAACTTGTAAATAGGTCCATTGGTCAGATACAAGAAGCGCCACCTGGGGGTGCGAGGTAGGCCTGTGAACAGGAGTCCTGCTTATCTTAAGGAGTTTGCTGAACAGTGCAGACCCCAGGAAATGCTATTCATCCCAGCAGAGCCTTTTGTTACCTGCTATTAGCAGAGCTTCCAGACTTCTATATTTTTCTAGGTTAGGTATAAAGAAATGTAGAGCCGGGCGTGGTGGCGCACGCCTTTAATCCCAGCCCTCGGGAGGCAGAGGTAGGAGGATTGCTGTGAGTTCAAGGCCACCTGAGACTCCATAGTGAATTCCAGGTCAGCCTGGGCTAGAGTGAGACCCTACCTTGAAAAAACAAAAAAACAAACAAGAAATGTAGAGAAATATGACACTTTGCTCTCTTTACACCTCTTCCCATACAGAGCATCCGCCAAGGCTTGGCCCATCCCAGCCCCATCTCATATCCTGTGTCCTTCACTCGCAGCTGCTGACCCCGTGAAGGCATCTGACCTGCCCTTTCGGGTCCTTCCAGGAAGCCCCACAAACACTCAAATGCAACAAGCCCTCCCCCTCCCCTAGGCAGTCTGTATATGAAATTGAACTCAAGCATTTTACGTTCTTACTACTCTGTCCCAGTCAAAAACGGAGTCACGCTCAGCTGACGCCCCAGCCTCTGCCCAGACATCACGAAGAATTCCGAAAGGATTTCTGTCTTTCGGTAAACTCCCGCCCCGAGCCTTTGCACTTGAATTCCCTCCACCCTTCCTGCCCTCTAGCTCACTGGCTGCAGGATTCAGGCTTAACGCCTCATCACCCTGCAGCAATCGTCGCCGCATTTCTGCTCATTTCCTGACCCTGCATCCTCTTCTTACTCGATACCGTTGGCCTTATCCTGTCAGAGTCGCTGCAGGAGGGAGGGCCCCACGTGTGTCCTGTTCGCGGTGGCGTCCTCGCTGCCTGGCACACGTGAGAGCATTCGTCTCTTCAGGGTGCTAAGGAGTCACTGAAAACATTAGACTCTGTCCCTGGACTTAAGGAGAGCCATAGAAGAGAGGCACATGCCTGGCCAGATAACACACTCCACAGAGCCCTGGCAGGGCTGGGAGCGAGCTGCACCTCTCCTGGCTCCCCAGGAGGCCCTGGTTGGTACAGCCACAACACGGATGCTCCCCGAGACAGTTGTAGATGTGGGGAGAGGGTGCAGATGCTTAGTTCAGAGGGTCCCGGGGGACTTGGTGTTCCAGAGGCATCCAGGGTGCTTATGTGTCACACCTAGGGTGGGCTCAGAGTCAAGCAGGGGCAGAGCTGAGCATGAGGATATTCAAGACCCCTCTCTCCCCTCCCAGTTGTTCAGGTTCTGGCCATCAGGGTCACAGCCACTGTGGCTGTCTCCTCCCCAGCTTTCTGCAGTTAGTCTCTGGTCCATGGCTGCTGCTCAGCGTCCCAGTTGGGTCAGCAGTACTCACAGCACCTGGGTAGGAAGCCACCAGTGCCCCAGTCATGCCGCAGAACACCAGGCTCCCCAAGCTCATAGAGGCTCAGACTCCATTCTTCACACCAAACATCCCTTGGCCCTGGAGGATGGTAGAAGAGGATCGAATGGGGCTCCCAGCCCTTATGGGCAGGGGTCGTTGCTGGAGAAGGAAGTCTGCTCCCCTGATAAATCTTCAAGTTTTCCATTATATCTTGTGTTCTCCTCTGAGTGATACATCTCCCAGTTCAACCAAGGCTGTCGGCAGCAGGCACGCAAGAGCAGGGAGGCATTCCAAGGGTTGAGTCAGAGCAAGGGGGGTGGGGGGGCGTCGTGTCCAGGAGGCAGGGAGGCCTGGGCCAGGCCAGGCCATCCTTGCAGGAAGGTAGGGCATGGTTACCTGGTCTGCAGGGGGCAAGGTCAGACAGGACAGAGGTGTGCAGTCTGGCCAGGCCACTGACTAACTTTTGAGGCCATGGCTGAACCTTCTGCACTTTAAGTGAAATGGAAGGACAGGAAAATAGCCATGTGTTGGCTCTCCCTGCTTCCAGGGAGCTCAATGACAGACTGAGGCACTTTCCTAAGGTTCCAGGAGGTGGGACAGTTGAAAGGGGCATTAAGTTCGTAATTGTGGCAAGAACGTTTTACATGAGGCCTCCCTTCTTAATGTCTATCAGTGAATAAATAAGTAAAGAAATCATGGGGATGTATATAGTGGCATAAACATGGTATGTAGTGGAATATTATTCAGCAGAAAGAAAGAAAGAGAGAGAGAGAGAGAGAGAGAGAGAGAGAGAGAGAGAGAGAAAAGAAAGAAAGAAAGAAAGAAAGAAAGAAAGAAAGAAAGAAAGAAAGAAAGAAAGAAAGGGAGAGAGAGAAAGAAAGAAATCCTAACATTACCAGGTGCTGCAGTCAGGTTCGCATTGCTGGTAGAAATCACCCAACCAAGAGCAGCTTCTGGGAAAAAGAGGTTTGTTTTGGCTTACAGGCTCCAGGGGAAGCTCCACGATGTCAGGAGAAAATGATGGCATGAGCAGAGGGTGGACATCACCCCCTGGCCCACATAAGGTGGACAGTGGCAACAGGAGAGTGTGTCAAACACTGGCATGGGGAAACTGGTTATAACACCTATAATCCAGCCCCCAAGAATACACTCCCTCCAGGAGGCATTAATTCCCAAATCTCCATCAGCTGGGGATCTAGCATTCAGAACACCTAAGTTTATGGGGGACACCTGAATCAAACCACCACACCAGGTATGGATGACCTTGGAGGATGTTTTGCTAAGTGAAAGAAGCCAGGAATAGAAGCACCAGTTCTTCATGATTCCATTTATACGAGGTGTCTCAAACAGTCTGACTCACAGAAGCAGAGAGTAGAATGGTGGCTGTGGAGGGCTGGGTGAAGGGGGGGGGCAGCAGCTGCTCAGCATGTGTGACACCTTAGTGATACTAGAGAGCTCTGTGTCTCCCAAGAGAGGAACTGGAGCCCACCTAGGACTCATTCAGAATCATGTGCAGGTTGAAGGCTCTGTCAGGAGTAGAGAAAGACCAAACCTCCCCAGGCAGCTGCCTCTCTAATCCATTGTACGCTACAGTCGGAATTGAAGATTTCCAGACCACAGGGTTTTTAAAGTAGCCAGACCATATGCCTCTCTAACAGCCTGTCCTTGTGAACTGTGTACCCACCATCTGGTTCTGGGAAGTAGCCTCCCTTTGGTCATCACTTCTGTCTTCCCTCACCCTGGCACGTTCCTCTCAAGTCCTCCACTTCTTACTCTGTGTGGCTTACTGGAATCCCAGGTGACAGTGGGGACAAATGGTTAGCCCTCTCTCCCCAGCTCCTGGCTTTGAGTTTCACAGCAGTGTTGAAGGCTTTATTGGAAACACTGCTGGATCTGAATCTCAAGGGGAAGATGCACACCTTCCCAAGATGGTATGCCCAGGAAACTTGGAGGCAGAGACCCCTGGAGTCTAGTGCCCTGTGTATCTGGCCACCAGAACACTGTCCCTTCTCAGGTATGGCCTTGGAACACTACAGCAGGCCGCAACACAGACCCTTTACTCTGAAGACTTGTGAGCCAGCACCAACGGGCACCAGCTGCTCCCCGCATGTAGGTTTTGCTGTAGACAGCGGCATGGCTGAGGGTGGTGAGTGGGGAGCCCAGGTGGGTGCTGTTTCTGGTGCCCCCCCCCCGTGGGGCTCATTAATTAAGCGTCTCTAGGTCCCTGGGATGGGACAGCAAGGAGAATGCTGTGTGCCTCCTGGGCATATGTGGTCCATCCTAAGGGACAGTCCCCAGCCAGAGATCCTGGCCCGTGTCATGGTGCAGTGACTATCAGACTTGAGCCTGCAGCTTTTCACTGCCTACAAAGGGTGTTTCAGTCCAGTCTCATATCATCCCTGGATAACACAAGGTTCCTCAGACCCTTCTTCCCAGTTAAAAGCTGACGGAGGGCCCTGAGGGGTTTTGTTGCAGCAAGTCAGTCCTCGTCCATATTCATTAGAAGGTGAACCATAGGACATTTGAACATGTCTGGACTGGGGGTGGAGCTCACTTGGGAGAGTGCCTGTCTAACATGCACAGGGCCCTGGGTTTGATCCCCAACACTACATAAAACAGGCATGATAGTGTATGTCTTTCCCAGCACTAGGGAAGCAGGGTGGGGGGAATCAGAGGTTCCAGGTTATTCTTAACGATATAGCAAGTTTGAAGCCAGCCTGGGCTACATGAGATCCTGTCTCCAAAATAATAATAATAATTTAATTTAAACATTTTAACAAAAACATTATATACTAACATAAATAGCCACTTTATACTTTAAAAAAAGCAACAACTGTGTTTTACATTCTTACCAATACTGCTCCCACTGAAGGGGGGGATGACTGGGTCTCCTGTCCCCTCTGTTCCTACCCACTAAATGCCTCCTGGTCTATCTCAGTAAGCAGCACCCAGCCTCCCACAGATGCAGAGGTAGGAAAGGGAAGACCCCAAGGTTCTCAGAACACACTGGAGGAACTGATTTTTAGAAGCAGTTAAGGAAACTGAGACGAGAAACAGAGCTCTAGCACTCCTGACTCCTACTGGGAAACCCAAGTTCCCCCAAAAGAAGGACTGTCCCAGATCCCAGAATAGCCAAGCATTGAACCAGCTGGTTTGTCTGGGGCATGAGGAGGAAGCACATAAGACTGGGTGGCCCTGGGGACCGCCTTGGATAGGAGCAGGCAGTCGCCTGATGTCAACACCCACCAGGCCCTCCCTCTCTCTCACCCCTGCCCATGCTCCTGGGAGGAGCCCTGTTCCCAGAAGCTTGTCCCTGGCCACTATGTCAGCCTCCGAGTTCATTTCCTGGTTAAACAAACATCTATATTAAATGGCCCAGTTGGGCTCCACCCAGAAGTGGCTTCAGAGGAGAACCTCGGGCACCACGCCTGCCAGGCGTCCCCCTCGGCTGTCTCGGGAAGACACATCCATCATCATCCTCGCTGAGTCTCTGAAGCAGGGTAGACCGTGTGGTCCACCCAGACTCTGCCCGTCTGACAGGAGGGGACGTGCAGAATGGCCTGTGCTGTGCCAGACCCTACCAGAAGTCTGTCCCAGACAGAGTGGAGACCGCAACAATGGCAACCATGATAACTTCAGAAGTCTCGTCCTTGGGCTGGTTGCGGCGGGGGAGGGTGCACATCCTGTTTTCCAGATTAGGCAACCAAGACAGCTCGCAGAGGCTAGCATATACAGTCACAGCGCCACTCATGGCCTTGTTGACCTGAGGATTGGGTGACACTGTCTTCACAGTATTATGGCCACTGCCCTGAAGACCATAAATTTAAAAAGGTCTGAGTTCAGGGGACCAGCTCATTCTGGGGCCTGCCAAGTGATGCCTGGGGAGCGCCCTACCGTCTATAGTGAACATGGGCACCGGCAGCTTACTGAGTACAGATGGTCCCTCACTTAGAATGGCCCAACCTAGGGCTGGAGAGATGGCTTAGGTGTTTGCCTGCAAAGCCAAAGGACCCAGTATGGAGTTCGTTTGCAGTGGCTGGAGGCCCTGAGTGCCCATTCTCTCTCTGCCTCTTTCTCTCTTTCTTTCTCTCAAATAAATTTAAAAAATAAAAATAAGGGCTGGAGAGATGGCTTAGCGGTTAAGCGCTTGCCTGTGAAGCCTAAGGACCCCAGTTCAAGGCTCGGTTCCCCAGGTCCCACGTTAGCCAGATGCACAAGGGGGCGCACGTGTCTGGAGTTCGTTTGCAGAGGCTGGAAGCCCTGGCGCGCCCATTCTCTCTCTCTCCCTCTATCTGTCTTTCTCTCTCTATCACTCTCAAATAAATAAATAAATAAAAATTAAAAAAAAATAGCCAGTTGTGGTGGCACATGCTGGTAGGATATTAAAAAATAAATAAATAAATAAAATAAAAATAAAAAAGAGCCAGGCGTGGTGGCACAAGCCTTTAATCCCAGCACTCGGGAGGCAGAGGTAGGAGAATCGCCATGAGTTTGAGGCCACTCTGAGACTACATAGTGAATTCCAGGTCAGCCTGGGCCAGAGTGAGACCCTACCTCAAAAACATTAATAAAAAGAATGGTCCAACCTATTAACTTTTGACTTTACCATGGGTTTATTGCATTATTGGATTCATTTTCTGTGGTTTGGTTTTGACACAAGGTCTCATTATGCTGTTCAGGCTAGCCTCAAATTCCTGGCAATCCTTCTGCCTCAGTTTCCATAGTGCTGTGACAACAGGGGCTTACCATCACACATGCCATAAGTGCATTTTTGACTTACAACACTAGGATACAACTTAAAGGTTGAGGATCCTTGTACAAAGTGCCAGGCATGCTGTTAGGCTTGGAGCTAGACCTAGGGTGGAATCTTGGCTGTGCCACATAGTAGGCAGAGGGTAGGATTGATTTGTGCCTCAGTTTCCACATCTGTGAAATAGAGATGAGAATAGTAGCTAGAGTTAGAGAGAGATTATGGAGCCGGGTGTGGTGGTTCACGCCTTTAATCCCAGCACTCGGGATGCAGTGGTAGGAGGATCGCCACGAGTTCCAGGCCACCCTGAGACCACACAGAGAGAGATTATGGGTACATTGCTCAGAGCTGGACACCCCTAAGTGTTCCACACCTAGGGAACTCTTACGTCATTAGGTAGATGTTACCCCCTGTTGACCGATGAGGCTCAGAGGCGAGAAGTAGCATGTCCATGGGCACCTCAGCAGGACAGAGTGGAACCCAGGATACGAACCTGCTGCTTTCAACCCCAGAGCAGGGAGTCAGCATCATGTGACTTGTTGAATTAGCAACCTGTGAGCTTGAGGCCACTTAGCTGCTGTACTCACTTCACAAGGGAAGGGCAGCTTCAGACTCCTGGCCTTTGTCTCCTCACTACAGAACAGCTGACCCTATGGAAGGTTTGCCAGTGCATCCCCTAGGCTGCTGAGGCCCGTCCTGGCCAGATACATTTTCCCCTGTGAGGGTTTTCACCTGCGGGACTTGGCCAGAGCCTCGTGTCATGGGCTGCACACGAGCCATGCAGATGCAGAAGGCAGGCACCCGTCCGCTGGGTATTTATGGGAAGGAGGGAGGGGGGGCAGAGGCTTCCCCAGACCTCTCAGCTTTCCCACCTTCTGTGGCACCCGAGCCAGAGGCTATAGTGGGATGTAGAAGGAAGACTGACCTGGGTCAGCTGCTGCCCTGGTAGGGTGGTCTCAGGGATTTAAAACCTTGGTGAGGGGCTGGAGAGATAGATGGCTTAGCAGTTAAGGCGTTTGTCTGCAAAGCCAAAGGATCCTGGTTTGACTCTCCAGGGCCCACGTAAACCAGATGCACAAGGGGGTGTATGTGTCTGGAGTTCGTTTGCAGTGGCCGGGGGCCCTGCCGCGCCCATTCTCTCTCTCTCTCTCTCCCTCTTTCTCACTCTCAAATAAATAAATAAAATATATTAAAAATTACGTTTAAAAAAGAACCTTGGTGAAGCCCTTCAGGATGGATCAGCTGGGGAAGGACAGTCATTTATCTAGCACATATTCTGTGTGACACCATATCCAACTTCAACATGTCAGGATCTCTACTTGACAAGGTCTAAAGATACTTTGGGTGGTCACGTCTCTAGGTAGGGCTGCTGCTGTCATCCAGTGGGCAGAAGCCACTCATGTGCTGTCTGTTATCCTATAATACATAGGAAAAACCCCTATGGCAAAAATCCACACTAGTTTACAATGCCATTGGAGCCAAACTTGTGAAACCCAGGGGTAGAGAATAACTTTGGGGCTCTTTCTATGTTAGGTGGTCATGGATGGCCATGATGAGAATGGGACCATTGAGCAGGAACCTGAAAAAGTCAGCGTGCATGAGAAGATAGGAAGAGAAGTATTGCAAGGAGAGGGAGTAGGGTGCACCGCGGCCATGCGTCGGGAACGCATCATCAGAAAGACCAGGGTGTGAGAGATCAGTTGTTTGCTCTCTGTGTTTCAGCTGAAACAAACCAAGGCACGCACACCATCACCCAGTCCTCCCAATGTGTGTGTGCGTGTTCGATACCTACACTGCCGCACCCATTCTACAGAGACGAAAGTCAAGACATGGGAAACGGAACGTCTTGCTCAGTAGGGACGCGAGTCTGGAAGCAGCCAGCTCTGGGGTGCATGTTTAACCGCACTCTGTGTAGCTGCTCTCAGCTGGTTGTGAGTCTCTCACGTGCTCACCGAATCAGGGACTCCTCAAGGTCAAAAACACACAAGGCTCAGCACACAGGTTAAAGGAGCACTTGGGGGTTGCTCTGTCTGGACAGAACTGAGGCTTGTCCTCAGAAAGAAGCTTGTACAGGACAGTACCCAGAGACAACTGGAACTGGAAGCCAGGTGTCTGTCCAGGCTGAGCGCTTCCTGTCTCACCATGGGCCACTGTCCCCAGCCCAATCCCCCACACACACACACAAACACACACCAACACACCAGTCTGCTTCATCAGTCTCTGTGCCTCTGGACCTGTCACCAGCTGTGACTGGTGCCTGGCAGGTTTTTAAGCCACGAAGAGGAGCTGCTGGTGGCAGAACGCCCAGGCATCTGGCTCCCACCCATCCTTCCTGTTTGTGGACACTCAGCATGTCCTCACATCCTACAGGTGCTGAAGCTGGGGTTCAGGCGGGTTAGAGAGCTTCCCTTCTGAGGTCAGCCCACAGGCTGAACGGAACAAACAATTCATTCATCATTCCTCCGCTTGCTCCCTCATTCATCCACACAGAAGAACTACTGTATAGCAAGTACTGGTCTTGCAGAGTGGGATGCGTGGTCTCTGTCCTCCGGGTGAACATAACCATGTCACACTAATGACAGATGTCATGAGAGGAAGGTCCTCAAAAAGCATCCTCTTATGAGCTCAAGGGTCAGGAGGTTCCCTTGATGAGGACATGCCATAGCTAAGTCATTGTGTGGTTTTTCTTTGTAGTGCTGAGATGGAACTCAGAGTCTCAAATATTGTTGACAAGCACACTTCCAGGGGACCACGTGCCCACCCCTTTGTTTGTTGAGTCAGGGTTTTCCTTTTTTAAAATATTTATTTTGGGGCTGGAGAGATGGCTTAGCGATTAAGTGCTTGCCTGTGAAGCCTAAGGACCCTGGTTGGAGGCTCAGTTCCCCAGGTCCCACGTTAGCCAGATGCACAGGGGGGCGCACGCGTCTGGAGTTCGTTTGCAGTGGCTGGAGGCCCTGGTGCACCCATTCTCTCTCTCTCTCTCTCTCTCTCTCTCTGTCTCTGTCTGCCTCTTTCTCTCTGTCTGTTGCTGTCAAATAAATAAATAAAAATAAACAAAAAACATTTATTTTTATTCATTATTTGAGAGAGAGAGAGAGAGAATATGAATATGACAGGGTCTGTAGCCTCTGCAAACAAACAGACTCCAGGTACATGTGCCACTCTGTGCATCTGGCTTACATGGGTCCCAGGGAATTGAACCTGGGTCCTTTAGCTTTGCAGGCAAGCACCTTAACCACTAAGCCATCTCTCTCTCCAGCCTGAGTCAGGGTCTTTCTGTGCAGACCAGGCTGACCTGGAACTCAGGATCCGCCTGCCTCTGCCTCCTAAGTGGTGGAATTACAGGTGTGAATCTCCTGACCCAGGTACTGTGGCTGAATCATAAGGATGGCTAGGAGATAGGCAGACAGAGAAGCAGGAGAGAATGCTTGCTGGTGGGCCAGTGTGAACAGGCGAACAGGAACTCCCTAGCACAGAGAGCGCAGGCTGTTCAGAATTGCCCCGGTGGTGAGCTTGGAGGCAAGGGCACGCCATCACGCTGGAGGCCGATTACTGGGGGCACTTATTATGTGTCAGGCACCAGGCTGGGTATCCACTCAGCAGCCCTTTTGAATTAGAGGCTCTTCACATCCACATGTACAGACGAGGGAACCAAGGATCAGTTGTTTGCTGAAGATTCCACTAGCAGAGTGGCAGGCGATGATGGAGACACACTCGCACTCACCTCAGGCACTTTCTGGGGTGTCCCTTTGGCTGCCGTCCCTGCTGATCACTGTTTCCTTCGCAGGTGGAGGGACAGTCCAGGGCCCTCATCATCGCACAGGAGCTGCTGTCTTCCGAGAAAGCGTGAGTGCCCGAGCAGCTGCCCATGGCCTTGAGCTTATAAGCAAAGCCTTGCCCCTCCTGGCTTGCCCATGATGGAGTTAACGCAGCCTCAACCCCCTTTCCCTCCACAGGTACGTGCAGATGCTCCAGCACTTAAGCCTGGTGAGTCCGTCATTTTCATTATCTCAAACTAATCGCCCTTTTACGGGCTGCGTTTTAAGAGGCAGAGCTCAGGGAGCAGACAGAGGTGGTTGCATTAACAGCCTTGGTGGCTCGGGCACCGGGCCAGGCTTTTCAGGGAAGTCTGGTCTGCTGGTGGATGTGCCCAGCAGGCACTGCCCTCCCCGGGTGGGGTACCGATGCTGGCTTAGGGACCTGGGAGGGTATTTGCAGTTTCCTCGGCCCTCCTGTTGAGAAAGACCGAAGAACTGATGAGATATCCAAAACAATTTGTTCATTTGTTTGTTTGTTTTGTGGTGCTGGGATAGAACCCAGGGCTTCCTGCATGCCAGGCAGGTGTTCTGTCCCAACCCCATGCATGTGTGTTACATGAAGACGGTCTGTGTCTGGCACTGGGGACAATAGCTCCTGGGCTGGCAGTGAAAGGACCCTTTGGACACTGAGAGGAAAGGAGTCCGGGCATGGGAAATAGCCCACTTGACCTCGGCCTTCACTGCAATCAGCGAAGTTCAGGGCAGCATGGGCTTGTTAAACTCTGCATGAAAGCTGTATATGATAGCACATGCCAGTGATCCTGGAACAAAGATGCTGAGGCAGGAGGATTGCACATTCCAGGCCAGCCTGGGATACACAGCAAGACTTTGTTTCAAAAGAAAAAAGGGTCTGAGATGGAGAGATGGTACACTGGCTACTCCCCTTGAGCTTTGGGGGTAGATGCTGAAAGTAAAAATTGCTAAGAGCACAGGAGAGTGGCCACAGCACACAGAGAATCTGGGCAGGCTTCCCTGAGGAGGTGACGTCAGTCTCAGCTGGGTTACGGGGAAGGGTGCGGGAAGAAGGCAAAGCAAAAACATAAGATTTAGAGGGGTGTCTGAGCCTTGCAGACGGTTCCCCCTTCTTCCTCCTGACATCTGAACAATTTGCAGTACCACCAGTTTAGCACTGTATTCTGCATTTCCTCATATTGTTCACTCATGGAGGGGGTGTCTCACAGAATGTCAGGGCTAACAGTGACCACCATAGGCATTTGGTAGGTGAATATATGGAGGTGACTGGGCTCATGTCACATAGCGACTGAGCTAGGACAGATGCGTGTCTCCCGGTGCCCAGTCTGCTGTTCTCATGTGTGACTCACTTCTCAGGGTGTTCTGAGTCCCTGGCAGCGATGCCATGCTGCTATGCGAGCGGGGGGGGGGGGGGAACAGTTGGGTCCCTGAGGGGAGCAGTCCTCTGAGCAGGGGCAGCCCTTCAGGATGTAACCTCGGCATGAGCTGTTAAACCCCAAAGCCCAGCCCACTGCTAAAGCATCCCAGCCCCTTTCCCATGTTCCCTCCTCTGTTGCTTGCTCCTGCCTGGCAGCCTAGCACAGGCCGGGCTTTTGTTTTATGACTGTTGAGGGGGTTTTAGCTGGGAAGCTAGTGTGCTTTGTCTGCACTGCTTCCCTCTGGGTAAAGGGAGGGTAAGGAGGGCAAGGCAGTTGGAGATCTATAATAATATCCCGAGGTGGGGAGAGAGAGAGAGCTGTAAAAACCACTTGTAAGCTAGTTGCGGGAAATCGTGCCCCAAGCTGTATTTATCACTTTGGGGCTTGGCAGACAGAAGCAGCAGAAATCCTGATGTGTGGCTCCAAGTTCCTTCCAGGCACGCTAGGCTGAAAGGAGACCATATACGTCAAGGTGTTCTCCACCACCCAAGCCTGGATCCATCCTGCTTGCTAAGGTTGGCACGTTTTCCCTCGAATTCTCTGCCCTGCTTAAAAAAAAAAAAAAGTTCCAGGGGCCATTGTGCTGTGGGAAGGGGAAGGTGCCATGGTCCTCAGCCTTCAGGTATCGGTTCAACCTTGAGCTTGCTAAATGGTTAGTGGTTCTAACTTGGGGAAGGCTGTAGGTTCTGCCCATCTAGAGTGGTTCCTGCTGCTCAGGGTCCTGGTTTTGTAAGTCTGTCTTGTATTCAAAAACATTTGTGAAGCCAAACAAAAATGAACATGCAACTAAGACCCATGGAGGTCCACAAAGTCTAAACCATTTATTATCTGACCCCTCACAGAAAATGTGTTCCCTCCTGTCCTTACCTCCCAGGAACTCATTCATAAAAACTTCCATCGCCTGCCCACATCATTCTCCACTCAGCCAGTCAGCCATCCATCCCCTTTATCCTCTCCTCTCACCTTGCACCTCTCCATGCGCCAAATAACACACCTGTGCACCAGCTCCCTCTCGGTTCACCCACGAGTCAGTTGAATACCCACCTAACTAACCATTGACCTATACTCTCTATCCCTCCCCTTCTCCATGTACCCACATACCCATCCATCCATTCGTTCCTTTCTCTTTTCCCCCACCCACATTCACCCATTCATACTCCTTCCTCCTGTTCCTCCCACCATCCCAGTCATTCATTTGGAAAACATTAAGGGCTATTGGGGTATCATTGTTACTGAGATAGACAGGCCTTGGAGCCGCAAAGACCTTCTGAAGTTACTGCGTTATCATTTCCATAGACCCTCCGCAGAGTCACCATGTTATTGTGACCATAGATCCTCTATGAACTCACCATGTTATCATATGCATAGACTTTCTGTAAAGTCATGTTATCATAACTATAGACCCTGTATGAAATCACATGTTATCTTGTTCATAGACCCCCTGTGAAGTCTCTGTTTTATCTTATCCATAGACCCTCTATGAAGACACTATATTTTCTTGCCCATAGACCTTCTGTGAAGTTAACATATTAACTTGCCCACAGATCATTTGTGAAGTCACTGTATTATCTTGCCTTCAGACCTCTTGGGACACAATCTCAAGTTATCTTACCTATAGAGCCTCTATGAAAGCAGCATGCTATCTTGCTAGCAGACTCCCTGTGATATCCACCATGTTTTCCTGCCCACACACCCTCAGTGAAGTTAGCATGCTACCATGCTACAGAGCCTCTGTTTCAGGGGCTTGGACAGAGGCTGATTGGCGGAGGTTATCTCTGCTCCATGACATCTGGGGCTTCACCTGGCAATTCCAGAGGCCAGGGTGGCTTGATATCTAGGGGCTGCAATCTCCTATGGGGGTCTCCCCTCACATATCTGATGCAGACACTAGCTGTTGTCTGGAACCTCAGCCACGCCTATGACCAGCAAACTTAACTATGGTTTCTCTGTGTCTCTCAATGGGCGAGTCTGGGCTTCCTCACAGCGAGTGGCTAGTTGCCAAGAATGATTGTCCCAAGAGAGCCAGGAGGAAGTGCGTGGCATTTTTATGATCTGGGGATGGAAGTCACGTAGCACCATTTCCACCATGCTCTGTTAACCTAGACAGTCGCAAAGGTCCACCCAAGTTCAAGGGGAAGGGATGTAATCTCTACCACTCAATAGGAGGATTATCAAACACACATTTCACGAATATCCTGTGAGGCAGAATATATTTGTTGTGATCCTTTCTAGAAAACATAATTTACTATAGAAGCCACTTTGAATAATTCTGTGTCACTTGGGGATTATATTGAACTTCTAGTAATAAAACCTCAAAATATGGTAATTTCAGTAATTTAGGGGTTCTTCCCTCATGTGAAATAAGGCCAGAAGTAGGAGATCCAGGTCAATTTCGGAAGTGTCCTCAAGTCTCAAAAACCAAGATTCAGTCTAAGTGCTGCATCCATTCCCTAGGCCAGCCTATGTGACAAAGTGAGTTTCAGGTCAGCCTGGGCTAGAGATGCTCCCTTAAAAAACAAAACAAAACTGCTGTAGTTCTAATCTTCAGCTAATCTCAGGCAGAAAGAAAGAGGAAGATGAAGGAAAGAAACAAATCACCATGAGTTCAAGGCTGCCCTCAGACTACATAGTGAATTCCAGGTCAGCCTGGGCTAGAGTAAAACCCTACTTTGAAAAAAAAAAAAAAAAAGTCTATGCCTCCCAGCCTTGAAAATGTTTGCCTGAAAACTGCTCAAAGGATTCTTTCATCTCACCAAACTCGACTACTTCCAGGGAAGCTGGAGCAGCTGGTTGTCAAGTGTTCAGAGCCAAGTGCAGCTCTTCCTGCCACTGATCAGCTGGCTGAGGGCCTTTTGTTCTACTGAGACAGAAATTGTGGGTAGGCAAGGAATTCTTCTGCTGCTGGTCTCCAGCAACTTTTGTTTCCCTGAACACTTAGCTGCCACCAAATGAGGGTTAGCGGCGGACAGGCAGGACCAGCGGCAGGTGGCACCCTCTGACATTCTGTCCTCCTGTGGGCCCGAGGCACTAGGACCCTTAGCTTTACAAGGATTACAGCTTTTATGTAAACCTAGGAAGTAGGGATTCCTCAGCCCTGTTCTGGGGATTCCCAGTGTGACAGCTCCTGGGCCTAGACTGTCTAAGACCCTTGGCCTTTAATGCTGCCGTGCTGCCACCGGGCATCACGCTGCCGCTGAGTCACAGTTATACCTGTGTGTCGTGTATCGCGGCCTTATAGTTTCCAGCTGCTCCATCACCCCTTCATTATTACCCAGCCTGCTGTCAGCCCTACAGATTGCTGGGGACTCTTTCTTCATCCTATTGGGCATAATGTTGCAACAGCAGAGAAGGCTTCTCTCCCAGCCAGCTCCTCAAGCCAGTCCACCAGCCTGCTTATATATCCAGACTTTCATGCAAATGAAGGATTGTGTTTGTACCAATCAGGGTGCTGTTTCTTTTGTTCCAATCACAGCAGTCCTGATAGGCCACCAGTAGAAGTGCTCGCCCTGTGGTCTGAGTGGAATGGGCTCAGGGTCATGCAGAGGCTTGCAGTGGAAAAAGTCCTGTGTAAAATGCACACTGTTTGAAACTGAGGTGGCTGGAGTCACAGTGGGCATTGGTGAAGTGCTCAAAGAGGCTGCTGCTGGCTAAGGGCTAGTCGGCTGCCAGGGCGCTGGGTAGGATCCAACAGCCCCCCGTTAAGAGAGTTGGACCACCTCATCTCCCAACATTTTACTTGTTTACAGGAAAATAAACCTCAGGAGTGCTGGCAATAAGAGCTTACTGTAAATAGTAATGGTGGGTTTGAACTGTGTCTAATGGTACTTTTTAAAATTTATTTGAGAGAGAGAAAGAGACAGAGCGAGAGAGAGAGAATAGGCATGCCAGGGCATTCAGCTGCTGCAAATAAACTGGAGACATGTGCACCCCCTGTGTGACATTGCACGCTTACATCACTGTGCGTCTGGCTTACATAGGACCTGGAGATTCAAACATGAGTTTTTAGGCTTTGCAGGCAAGCGCCTTAACTACTAAGCCATCTGTCCAGCCCTAATGGCACTCTTGACAATGGTCACCTCTTGTCCAGCACCCCAGGCTGGGAGAGACTGGTCCCTCTGACTGGTCTTGTTCCCATGTTTACTGTGTCCCAAGGACTTTGGTTCCCAGGAAGTTGGGTGGCAGTGGAGAATGTTGAGAACAAAAGGTCAACCCAGACGAAATCTAGTACCCCTCCTCTATTGGGGCATTTCACATGGGGACAGGGGACTACCTCATATTTATCTTGTCCCTCCTGCCCATAGGTGTCAGTAAAATTTTTTAATTTTTTTTTGTTGTTGTTTTGAAACATGGTCTATCTATATAACTCAAGCTAGCCCAGTGCTGACAATCTTCCTGCCTCAGTCTCCTGAGTGCTAGGATTTCAGGAATGTCATCATTGTAGGTGGGCCAGGAAACTATTGAGCTGGAAACATTGTCCTTCTATTTTTTAGCCTTTCTGGCTCTTCCAAGACAGAATGAACTCACTAACCCTTGGGGACCTCAGAGGGAACACATTTTGGCTCAGTGGGGGACCATACTTGCTGTACCCTACCTAGGAAAAAAATGAAGCAGGAGCTATGGGGAAATGGATGAGGGAGGCCCCTCGCCTGGGAAGGTGCTCTTCCCTCGTGTGTGTTTATTCAGCCAAAGACCAGAGTTGCTGGTAGACTCTGGAGCCCTCTCCTTCCCGACCCCAACCTCTGAGGCAGTGGAGGATCCACACCTATCTATCTCCAGGGCCTTGGAAAACCATCAGACTTTAAAAAGAATGTTTGTAACTTTAATACACTTAAGTGCACAGATCTTAACTATGAGCGTGTGTGTGAGAAAGAGAGAGAGAGAGACAGAGACTTGGAACATTATCTGAATGAACACTTCTATCATCTCAGAAGATTCCTGTCCCTCCCCCAACAGAGGTCACCAGGGTATATGTATCAGTGATCCTGTAGGGACCCCCCCGCCAGCAGGAGTATTGGGGATTAGGCATGTATCTTCCCATACCCAGCTTGTGAAACCCACACACTCTGTGTTTGCCAGCATGAGAGTTTTGAGTGTTTTAAAAAAATTATATATTTTATTTATTTGAAAGAGAGAATGGGCATGTCAGGGCCTTCAGCCACATAAAAGAACTCCAGACACATGTACCACCTTGTGCATCTGGCTTACATGGGTCCTGGGGAATCGAACTGGGGTCCTTTGGCTTTGCAGGCAAAAGCCTTAACCACTAAGCCATCTCTCCAGCCCATTGAGTATCTTTTTATTCATTGCAATTATCACTACTTTTTCTTTGTAGTTTGAATTTGCATATCCCTGATGATTAATAAAATTAAATATCTTTCTTTCTGTTTTTTAGTCACTTGGAAATCCTCTTTTTTATTTTTATTTTGGGGGGCACACCAGGGCCTGTAGCCACTGCAAACAAACACCACAGTGTGCATCTGGCTTACATGGGTTCTGGGGAGTCAAACCTGGGGTCCTTATAGGTTTCACAGGCAAGTGCCTTAACTGCTAAGCCATCTCTCCAGCCCTCTATTTTTTTCTTTTTTTTAATATTTCTGTTCATTTTTATTTATTTATTTGAGAGTGACAGAGAGAGAGAGAGAGTGAGAGAAAGAGGCAGAGAGAGAGAGATAGAGAGAGAGAGAGAGAGAGAGAGAATGGGTGCACCAGGGCCTCCAGCCACTGCAAACGAACTCCAGATGCATGAGCCACCTTGTGCATCTGGCTAACATGGGACCTGGGGTATCGAGCCTCGAACTGGGGTCCTTAGGCTTCACAGACAAGCGCTTAACCGCTAAGCCATCTCTCCAGCCCAAGCCCTCTACTTTTTTTAATGTGCTTATTCAGGACATTTCATTTATGTGGAATCATAACCTGTGATGCTTGTGATTGGCTTCTACTATCTAGCATACTGTTGACAAGATTTGCCCTTTTAGCATGCATCAGCACTTGGTTGCATATTAGGGCTCAGGAATAGTCTTTTGTGGGTGTGCCACAGTTTGTTTACCCGTTCACCAGAAGGTTGAGGGAGCGTTATCTACAGGAGCTTATGTGGATGCTCAGGAGTACACTGCTAGGTCTCACAGAAACTCTGGAACCTCTCAAGGCACTACCAGACTGTTTTTGTGCAGTTACTGCATGGTGTTGTGACTTCTGGAGAGTCTTATTTCTGTTCATCCCAGGTAAAGAAGGAATCCACCAAGCAACCATCCCATCCAAGTCTCCTGGCCTTGCTTTATTGGCATTACAGGAGCTTGGGTGATACACAAGGTAGCTGCATTGCCAAAAAGTCCCACCTCAGCGTGAGTGACAGCTCACAAAAGCTGCATTGCCAGAGCCTGCCGTACAACGTGTAGGCAGCTCCACCGCCAAGGAGTTTCCCCTCCCTGATAATCGGTTCTCCATTTTTGATGTTTTCATATGCAAGTATAACGTATTTTGATCTTATCCACCCCCCATACGCATACACACACACACAACTGGCAACATTTACAGCTCATCTAACCTTAAGTTCACTCTCTTGATCTTGTTTTTGTGAGTTTCATGGGCCTTTGAGTCTCCCTCCAGGAAGAACTGCTCCACTCATGGGGAACACTATATCATGTTAGATGGCCGCTGTCATGGGGAGAGGGCCCTAGTGATTCTCCTTCCTTAGAACACTTACTATTGTGAGTCTGTTTTATTACAGACATGATAGTGAGTGATTTGATGTCGCATTTTCCTAAGGATATGATGTGATTTTTTTTTCCACATGCTTTTTCTTGGCCATTTGTATATCATCTTTGGAGAGACCCTTTGTCCATTTTTTCAGCTGGTTTGTTGTTCTTTTCTAGTAATTCTACTTTGATGAGGTCTCCCTGCATTTTGGGTCAGGCCTGCATGCTCAGAGCTGAGAAAGCTTCCTGGAGCTTTCATAACACACCCCTGGCTGGCCCAATTGAATAGCTTGAAGTTGGAGTCCTTGAAGTGTTTTGAGTTAGTTTTTTTTTTGGTTGCCCCCCCCCCAAAAAAATAGGGTCTCACTCTAGTTCAGGCTGACCTGGAATTCACTATGTAGTCTCAGGGTGGCCTTGAGCTCAGATCGATCCTCCTACCTCTGCCTCCCGAGTGCTGGGATTAAAGGCATGCGCCACCATGCCAGGCTTTCAGTTAGTTTTTTGTGTGTGGTACTGATGAGCCAGCTTTCTTTCGCCTTTGGACATTAAGTTGCCAAGCCCCATTTGTAGAATTTATGCTCTCCCGCATGAAGCCTCTGCCCCATGGCCACATAGGATACCAGAGAGTGCCCTTGACTCCCAACAACAACATCACTATTTAGCTACTCATCAGTACGTTCTAGCCACCGAGCATCTAGTCCAGCACAGTGCTGATCCAGAACAGTAGTAGTATACTTGGAGAAGTGGTCAAGGGACAGAGCACCAGAATCTCAGGACAGGTCCTCACTTGTACTGTAGGAATTTGTTCTGGAAAGCCTTTGATTTCTGAGACCCAGAGGCAGAGAAGCAGGCCTCACACTTTGACCTGCCCACCGGGTACCCTTTGTCTCTAAGGTTGACCAGAGAGCCCCGTGTGGAGACCTGCATGCTAGCTTCCTTCTTGACCATTGGCAAGTTACCTCAGTTCAGACTGGCCATTAAAGGCTCAGTGTGAAGAGCCGGAAAGAGCAGGCACTTCGTAGACAGGAAGACCCGGACTCAAGCATTGCTGTCTCGGAGGCCTGAAGCAAATTATGGAGCTACCCTAGGTTAGGTACCAGTCTCCTGGTGGGAAGATGGAAACAACACCAACATGCTAAGTGTGCTGTGAGCATTAAAGGAGACATTGAGCTTGGTATGGTGGTGCACGCCTTTAATCCCAGCACCTGGGAGGCAGAGGTAAGAGGATCCCCATAAGGTCAGTGCCACCCTGAGACTACATAGTAAATTCCAGGTTACCCTGGGCTAGAGCGAGACCCTACCTCAAAAAGCCAAAAGAATAAATAAATAAATAAATAAATAAATAAATAAATAAATAAATAAATGCACCATTGAATTCATAGTGTTCTGTGCACACAGGAGTGTTCAGTGACTGACAGCTGTTATTGGTGGTCAAGCACCTTCCCTGGTGAGGTGCAGAAGGAAGACAGGAAAAGATAACCCTAAAACAAAACAAAAGAAGGTACCGGTATCCCCATCTTGTGGCCATGCCAGTTGTAATCCTAGGTATGCAGTGGCTTTCGCAAGGTCACACAGAGGCACCTCTCCAGGTAGGTAAGGGCCCATGTGCCTTCACTAGGCATTGACTTGGGGAGCCCTCTAAGGTTGGAGTAGGGAACTCCTCCACAAACAGCAAAGGGAATAGGATGGCTCCCTGCATGTCCCTCAAGCATCATTCTGTGACCTCACACATTGTTCTATTCCAGTTCCGCACATCCTCTTGCAGGGAGGCACACACTTACACACTTGTACACACATACACACACACATAGATCTTCACACTCACAACTAAGCCCATCCTCGGGCTGGTTACTCTTCTACACCCAAGGCTTTTGCACATGCTGCCTCTGCTGCCGTCAGCACTCCCCTTCTTGTCTCAGAGTAGGCTTTCGTCCCAACAGCTTTTCCCCAGGCCAGGTCTCCCACCTCCAGCTTGACACACCACACCACTTACGCCCACAGCTGAAATTGTCTTCTCTTCCCCAGGTAGCAAACTCTTTGCGGGTAGAACTGTGTCTCTTCTGCTTCTGCCTTGTCCTCAGGCTCACTGAAGAGCAGGTGCTGAGAATGCTTGTTGAATGTATAAGGAGGGGAGGCTTCTGGCACTTCTTGCTCCCTGGAGAAGCTTGTTAGGACTACATGGTGACAGCCAAATGGTGGAGGCAGCAGACACCTTCCCTCAAGCAATGGCTGGTGTGGCGGGCACTCCCAGTTCCATTAGAAATGAATGTTAGTGGGCTAGAGAGATGGCTTAGTGGTTAAGTGCTTGCCTGTGAAGCCTAAGGACCCTGGTTCGAGGTTTGATTCCCCCAGGACACACGTAAGCCAGATGCACAAGGTGGTACATGCCTCTGGAGTTCATTTGCAGTGGCTGGAGGCCCTGGCATGCCCATTCTCTCTCTCTCTCTCTCCCTCTTTCTCTGTCTCTCTCAAATAAATAAAAATAAACAAAAAAAATTTTTTTAAAAAGAAGAAATGAACATTAGTGATAGTCCCAGTCAGGCTTCAAGTTTGGGAAATAGTTGCCTGGCTGCTGGCCATCCTGCCTGTCTGGATTGAGCCATTCAAGTGAACACAATGACAGAAAGAACCGCCTTGCAGAGCACCAAGTAGTTGAACTCCCCAAAGATGCCCTGTCTTCAGCTGTCCTTCTTCTCTCCCTCCCTCTCTCCTTCTCTCACTCTATTTGCCCTCCTTCTCTCTGTCCATCACCTGGGTCTCAGAGTGGCCGGATACTGGTCTTAGAATCTCCACACCTCGTTCTTCTTCCTGCTAAGTGAAGGCTGTGTGGTTAGTGTGTGCTGTGACACTTATCCCAGAGCAGAGTGCACCTGGGAGGAGGGACAGCCTTTCCTCCCGGAAAACCTTCCTGGTCTTGGCCCAGAGAAGAGGAGCATGGAAGGAGAGAGATGCTGAAGTGACAGGAGAAGGAGCAAGGAGGTAGGACGGGAAAGGGCAGACAGAAGACAACAGAGAAACAGGCAGCATGGAGGAAGCAAAGGGAGGAAGGGAGGACTGAAGGGAAGGCTTGGTGGTTAAAGTCCTTGCCTGTGAAGACTAAGGACCCAGGTTTGATTCCCCAGTTACCCACATAAGCCAGATGCACAAGGTGGCACATGTGTCTGGAGTTTGTTTGCAGTGTCTGGAGGCCCTGGCATGCCCATATTCTCTCTCTCTCTCTCACACTCTCTCTAAGTAAATAAGTGTTTTTTAAAAAGGAGAAAGGGAGGCAAGAAGAAGGAACTTAGGAAAGGAGGACATGATGAAAGAGTGTGTGAGAGGCAGACAGAAAGCCACCCCCAGAGGGTCTTGTATAGGTAGTACCAGGCACTGTGAGGCCATGGATATCCCGGCCATTTTGTGCCTGGAAGAGTACATTGTAAGCAGTTCTACCCTGCCTTTGGCTCTTACATTCTTTCCGCCACCTCTTCCACAGTGGATCCTGAGCCTTGGATGGGGTGTGATAGGGATGTCTACATGCTGAGCACTCCTCTGTCACTTCTTCTTAGCACCATGGTGCCTTCTGAGTCATCCCAGCCATAGATGGTCACCACCAACTATGCTGAGTGCCCGCCTGGGTCCCTCTCTATTTATTGTCCTGTGGACTCAGGCTGGTTGGGTCACTGGATCTGCTGTTCTGATCGGCCTTGCAGGATCCTGTGTGGCTGGGGGGTGGGTGGTTCTCTGGTAATTCAAAGCACCAGCTGGGGCTGTGGGATGGGAGGCTGTGCAGGGTGCCTGGAGGTTGTACCAGAGCTGCTCAGCTGGCTCTGTTTGTCTTCTCCTTCAGGATTCTTGGGGTTGTGAGGAGGCTGGTGTGAGTGGGAAATCCCTTCACCTGGCTTCTGCTCCTGTGGCTCAGGCGGGGCCAGGCGGGCACACAGACCAGGACTGCTTGTGTGGTTGCTAGAATTTCTGGGTCCTTCCTGCTTCTCTGCTGTGGTTGATAATTCCTTATACACCCTCACGTTTTGGTAGACGAGTGGATTTTGCCCTTTTTCTGTTTATTCCCCCCTCACCACCAGGCTGCTTTGGCGTAGCTAGTGTGCTGCCATCTTAACTGGATGTCGACCTTTATTTTATTTTTGAGGCAAGCCCAACAGACTGGACTTTTTGTGTTTGTTTTTGTGAGAGCAAGTGAGAGAGAGAGGGAGAGAAGTGGCAAGCCAGGGCCTCCAGCCACTGTAATCGAACTCCAGACGCGTGTGCCAACCTGTGTGCATGTGCGACCTTGCATGCTTGTGTCAACTTGTGTGTCTGGTTTACGTGGGATCTGGAGAGTCAAACATGAGTCCTTAGGTTTTGCAGGCAAGCACCTTAACCTCTAAGGCAGCTCTCTAGCACGACTTTATTTATTTTTTTTTTACACTTTTTGTTTGTTTTTTTGAGGTAGGGTCTCACTCTAACCCAGGATGACCTGGAATTCACTATGTAGTTTCAGGGTGGCTTTGAACTCATGATGATCCTTCTATCTCTGCCTCCTGAGTGCTGGGATTAAAGGTGTACACCACTGCACCCAGCCTAACTTTTTAAAATTTTTAAATATTTATTATTTATTGATTTGAGAGACAGGAAGAGAGAAAAGCAGATAGAGAGATTGAGAATGGTCATGCCATGGCCTTGAGCTGCTAAAAATGAACTCTAGGTGCACGTACCACCTTGTGCATCTGGTTTACGTGGGTCCTAGAGAATCATACCTGGGTCCTTTGGCTTTGCAGGCAAATGCCTTAACCACTAAGCCACTTCTCTAGCCCTTTTGGTTTTTTTTTGGGGGGGGATAGAATTTCTTGCAGCCCATGCTTGCTTTGAACTCATGATGTAGTGAAGGACGATCTTGAAATGATGTGTTATGACTTTTTAGCTTTGTTTTGAAATGGCACAGCACAAGAGCCTCTTAAGGTGGATAACTAGGAAGAAAAAGCTTTACATTTCTTTAAAGAACGAATTACCAGGGCTGGAGAGATGGCTTAGTTGTTAAGGCATTTGCCTAAGAAGCCTAAGGACCCAGGTTTGATTCCCCAGTACTCATGTAATCCAGATGCACAAAGTGGCACATGCATCTGGAGTTCATTTGCGATGGTTAGAAGCCCTGGAATGCCCATTCTCCCCACCCCCTCTCTCAAAAATAAATAAATAAAATAAACCTTATTAAAAGAAGAAGAAGGAATTACCAGAGTGGCTCATGGGTTTAAGGGTATGTTATAGTTACCTTCTCATTACTGGTATGAAACACATGACCAAAAGCAGCTGATGGTAGGAAAGAAACTTCATAATGGCAAGGGAAAATGTGTCATGAGCAGAGGCTAGATGTCACCTCTTCCACAGCAGGTGGAAACAGAAGTGAGAGAGTGAGCCATGTTCTGGCTAGGGGGAGCTGACCTACCCTCAGTAACACACCTCCTCTAGCAAGGTCCCACCTCCCAAATTACCATCACCTGGGGGCCAAGCATTCAAAGCAGATGAGTTTATGGGGAAGGCATAGTTCAGACCACCAGAGGCCATGACTGGCACTTAGTGTGTACAAGAAGGAGTTACCAGTTGCTCACCCCTCCCATAAGAGAAGGGTGTCTGCCAAGTGGCTATGGCTTGACTCTTCTCCATGTGAGCAATAGCTGGGGGGAGTCCTGTGACCAGCAGGTCTAAGATGGCCTTCCCCTCCACGGGTGGGAGTGTTGAGGGCTAACCTCAATGCTCATGGTTGCCTTCATACAGGCCAGGGCTCTGGAGCCACAGAGGCCCTGCCGAGGAGGACTTGGGCTCAGACCCGTCAGACTGTGCCTAACAGGCCTTTGGGGTTTCAGGAGTTCCATGGAGCCATCATGAGGGCCTTGGAGGACATGGACCAAGAAGGCAGAGACCTGCTGGCACAGGAGGAGCTTCAGCAGGGTCTGAGTGAGCTCCCAGCCATCCTCGTCCTTCACCAGGGCATCCTAGAGGAATTGGAACAGAGACTGGGGGACTGGTGAGCAGCCCTAGGGCCCTGTACCCCACTTTTGCCACTTCAGGTGGGGAGGAGGGGAGGGACAAAACATCTCCACGTCTCTGGTGTCTCTGTGTGACAGACATGGAGCCTGACCAGAGGTGGTAAGTAATTTGCCCAAAGGGAAGCAGCTGTGCAGGGGTCCAGCTGCAGATGGAACGCCAGGGTACCTCCTGTCCCCATGCTGGTGCCGAGGCTGAGATCTCACTGTCTGTCTGCCATCTCTGACAGCAGGGAGGGCCAACAGCAGGTGGCCGACATCTTCCTGGCCCGTGAGCAGGAGTTCAAGCACCATACCACGCACATCCTGCAGTTTGACAAGTACCTGGGGCTGCTCGCTGAGAGCTGCCTGCTCTCGCCCCAGCTGGCCACCGTGGTACGGGAATTTGAGGTGAGTCCTTGAGTGCCCATAGACACTACAGTAAGGATGCAGGTGGTGAGGGAAGGCTTAATAGATGTGGATGAGGCATATGAGGGGGCTGGGCTGGGAAAGAGTAGGATAGGAAGCCCAGGTTGGGGTGAAAGAGGCTACCAGGAGGAACTTCCAGGCACTGGATAGCTGTACCATGGGAAGGCTCTCAAGACTCACCGTCCCATCAATAAATATGAAGGAAGCCAGGGCCAAGCCAAGGAAATGACCAGGACCAGTCACAAACTGGGGGCCCAGCTCCTGGGTGGAAAGACGAGTTTCTCTCTGTTCCTGCTGTTGGGAGCGTGGCGTAGCCTCGGAGGGCTGTGCATGTGCTTCAGTGTCCCTGTGATCCTCAAGGGCTGATCCTGGAAAAGCTTCCCGAGAGAGGAGGGGCAGGTTCTGATGACAGGGGCGATGCAGTGTCTGTGGGGGTCGCTGGGGTGTGGTCTCTGAGGAAGCGTCTCCTCTCTCAAAAGCAGCAGAGTCCGCAAGGGGGCAGCGGCCAGAGCGTGAAGCATCGGCTGCTGCGAGTGGTTCAGCGCCTCTTCCAGTACCAGGTTCTGCTCACAGGTGGGTCCGGGCAGGCGAGGATGAGGCAAGGTCTGCCATAAGACCCTCACCCCCTCCCGCAGAACAGCTATGGGGAGGATGGCACAGCTCCTGGCCCCACAGACACACAGACGCCTCCTCACCCTCAAACACAGACGTCCCAGGACGCCCTCACATTGTACATCTTGGCTCCCCCAGACATCTAAGCATCTTGGGAAAGCTGCCTTTGTCACTAAGGCCAAGTGCTTAGTGGCCAGAGCAGTGGGTATTTTCCGCCAAAGGCTTATCGTATGTATGTTCCTGTGGCTTTGCCACATGCATGCCCTGTTCTGCTTCGCAGCATCCTTTTCTCCAGCTCTGTGGCATGCTCTTGCCTCCCTCTTGCCACTGTGTGCCCCTCTGTCAGCTCTCATCTCCCTGCCCCACTAGTGTAAGACCCTGCAAGGCCCAGGCCTTTCCTTCTGCTTCTGCCACTGCCTCCCCCCTCCCCGCCCCCCAGCAGTTTCATCCTGTCCCCAGCTCTGCCTGCAAGACACACGGACACACATCGCTCTGTGCTGAGCTCAAGACCCTTACCCAGAGGCCCTACCCAGGAGCTCAGGCTCTGATGGGGAGACAGACACCCCCATGGGGTACAGGCACTCACAGTTCCAAGGTCTGCAAGGAAAATGTAGTGAGCTGAGGCCTAGAGAAGTCACTCACCTACTTCAGAAGTAGCAGCTGAGCACTGACTGCAAGTGCTGGGGGCAGCAGTGGTCAAGCACCGACTGGCTAGGCCTGCGCAGATGCTGGGGGCAGCAGTGAGTAAACAGGCAGACTGTGGCCCTGAGGAGCCTGTGGCCTAAACAAGCAAATGAAGTAGTCAAACCAAGACAGAACACCGGCTGGGAGTGGGCCAGCAACAGAGCATGGTCTTAGCATTCACAGGGCCGTGGGTTTCCTCCTAACACCAATGTTGTATCAATACATTATTGTACACGAGCATATAAATATACATTAAAACATATATCTAGCCGGGCATGGTGGCGCACGCCTTTAATCTCAGCACTTGGGAGGCAGAGGTAGGAGGATTGCTATGAGTTCAAGGCCACCCTGAGACTACAGAGTGAATTCCAGGTCAGCCTGAGCTAGAGTGAGACCCTACCTCAAAAACAAACAAAAAACATATACCTATACATGTTTATAATACCTGTGTTGAGAAATGCTAAAGAAAAAGCAAACAAGTTAAAGGGATAGAAAAGGGGGTTACTGGAGCTGGAGAGATGGCTCAGCAGCTAAGGTGCTTGCTTCGAAGCCTAAGGACCTAGGTTTGACTCCCCAGATCCCACATCAGCCAGATGCACAAGGTGGTGCACGCATCTGGAGTTGGTTTGCAATGACTAGAGGCCCTGGCGCGCCCATTTCATCCCTCCCCCCAACCTTCTCTTTCTCTCTTTCAAGTAAATAAAAAAATATTAAAGGGCTGGAGAGATGGCTTAGCGGTTGAGCGCTTGCCTGTGAAGCCTAAGGACCCCGGTTCGAGGCTCGGTTCCCCAGGTCCCACGTTAGCCAGATGCACAAGGGGGCGCACGCGTCTGGAGTTCGTTTGCAGAGGCTGGAAGCCCTGGCGCGCCCATTCTGTCTCTCTCCCTCTATCTGTCTTTCTCTCTGTGTCTGTCGCTCTCAAATAAATAAAAAATATAAAAAAATATATATTAAAAAGAAAAGGGGGTTACTATGTTAGACCCAGCAGCCAGAGAAGACCTCCCTGAGGAAGTGACAGTGAACAAAGACCTCAGCAAAGGAAGGACATGAGCCTTGTGACGACAGAGAGGAGAGGGACCAAGTGAAGGGGACAGCAAGTGCAAAGTCCCTGCAACAGGAACAAGCTTGATATATTCAGAAAATAGCAAAGCCGTCAGTTTGGCTGCACCGGAATCTGTGAGGTGAAGGGTGGCAGCTGGCTGGGGGCCAGAGTGCCAAGTGCCAACGGTTAGAAACATGTCAGCAGGTCAGCACGCCCCTCTGCTCTGTTGCTCATCACAGTGCTGATTGCCTCTTGTGTCTGTGTCTGCAAGGCACAGCCAGTACCAGGCACATGACAGGTGCTCAGCAGGTATGGGTTAAATAAGTGAGTGACCAGAGGAGTGACTAGTCACGGTGACTTGGATGCCAGGGGTGGGCTGACACAGTGAGAGGGTGAATGTCCCATTCCTGCGGAGATCTCCCTAAGAGCGGTGACTGACTCCTGCCTCTCCATCTGTCGCCAGACTATTTAAACAACCTGTGCCCTGACTCAGCCGAGTACGATAACACACAGGGTAAGTGCAGAGACCCTGCAGGGGGGGGGGGACACATCCCAGGGTGGGCTCCATTCCCCACCCCTGGAGTCTATGCCAGTGTCCAGGGTGGACACGGTGTTCTCCCTGCTAGCTGGGTGTGCTTGTGCATATGATGCCCCCCCCCCCCGCGCCAGGGCACACCGGCCAGAGACTCTCCAAGTCTGCTGAGATGACCCCTGCCCTCAGATGAGAGAGTTCTGTCCAGCAGAGGAAAAGATGACAGAGTTGAGTGACCGGAAGCGGTGCTGGGTCTAAGGCACTCGCCCAGCCTGCCTGCTCCGTCACGGTCCTGTGCCTCAGCTCCTGCCGGGGTGGGCCCATTGCAGCAGAGTCTGAAGCCAGTCACTGTGACTGTCAGTATCACTAGGCAGTAATAACAGAGCTAGGGGTTTGGCCCACCGACGTGATGCTACACTGGGGCATATGGACGAGGCCAAGGAGGACACTGACAACTCGACTGCCCTCCCATGTGCCTGTCGTCCGCCCTGCTTCCCTCTCCAGGTGCGCTGACCCTCATCTCCAAAGTCACAGACTGTGCGAACGACAGCATGGAGCAAGGAGTAAGTCTGATCGCTGGCCCTTCCCTAGAACGCAGACTCCAGGACCCTCTCCGCCTTCTCCTTCTGCCTTGTGTTACTCTACCATCTGTCTCCTGGGTTCCGGCCCTGACATTTGATGTGTGGCCTCAAGTACTGTACTGTCTGTCCCTCTCTGGGCATCTGGTTCCCCATTTGAACCATGAGAGGGGCCATAGACTTGTACAGACTGGATAAGTGACGCAGCTTCCACATCTCACGATCATAGGCCATCCACCTCAGCCCCAGGGGTGTGATCTGTAAGTGATGTGCTCCTAGCACACCTTATACCCCAGTCAGAGTTTCTGGGCATAGGGTCTAGAGGAATGGATATTTAATAAGCTCCCCAGTTGATGTTATTCCCACAGAGTCAGACTCACCGGTTCACTGGGGTGCCTGGGCTCTCAGTGTGCATACACACACTTAGGTATGCAGCTCTGCGTTTGTTAAACACTGGTCGGGTGTTCACTGAATTCCACAAGGATGACAGACTTTATCCCACATTGCAACTCTACTTATGGGTTACACGTCCATCCGTGTCCACATACTCACCAGGTTATTACTATGTTAGGCACCTGTGTTGAGAAGGATTCTGAGGCTGAGTCCTAACTCAGGCGGAAAGAGTTCAGTGACCCATTGGTCATGTCTGCCACAGGCATAGAAGAGTGTTGTTGCAATTACCTTCTCATTGCTTGGACAAAACACTCAACCTGAAGCAGATTGTGAGGGAAAAAGGGTTTATTTCAGCTTATGGTTTCGCTTTTTAAATATTTTATTTATGTATGTATTTGCAAGCAGAGAGAAAGAGAGAATGGGTACACCAAGGGCTGGCGCCTGCTGTAAACGAACTCCAGACACGTGCGCCACTTCGTGCATCTGGCTTTATGTGGGTACTGGGGAATGAAACCCACGTCATCATACTTTGCAAGCGAGTGCTTTGAAATGCTGAGCCATGTCTCCAGCCCCTTGGCTTATGATTTTGAGGGGACGTTTCATCATGGAGGGAAAAGCATGGCAGAGCAGACAGCCAGAGGGCATTATATCTTGTCACATCAGCTGAGAGGGGACAGCAAAATTGAACTATCTAGCTCTGGCAAGGGGACAGAACTGTAAAGTACCAAGGCCCACCCCCAGCGTCACAGGCCCTCCAAGGCTCCACCTCCCAAAGGTTCCATCAGCTGGAGCTTAAGTTTGAGGCTTAATCACAAACACTGAGGCTATGGCGGAGGTGGGGGGGAGCGTTCCACACCCAAACCAGCACAGGTGTGATGGTGGTTGTATACCAGGATGTCACTAAGAAACTAGGCTGCAGCTGGCACACAGAGTAACCTGGAGAGAGAAATAGCGTCTATTGAACACCTTGTCAATCTGTACTCTTCTAAGACTGGAGATAAGGGGTAGATAGTAAGATAGGGGTGCCAGGCCTGGTGAAACCAGGGCTTCGTAAAGCATTGCTCATGTGGATACAAATACTTATGATAAGTGCTTAGAGTCGGAGACAGTGTGGGTTCAGAGGATGCAGTTGTGCACCTAGAGTCAAAGGAGGGAGTATCTACTCCAGTGAGAGGACCCCTCCCCCAAGGGGGATATGTACATGTGACAAAAAGGCAGAGGCAGAAAGGAGGCCTGGCCCAGACAGTTGCTGGAGATGGGAGATGTTGTCACCTAGTGTGACAGCTAGTGAAACCAGAGTCTGGTGACAAAGGCTGAGTCAGCTGGGCCAGGACAGCTGAGGCTGGAAGTTAAAGCTAGGAGGGCTTGAAAACACAGGGCCACTTCTTGGGGCTGCTTTCAGGGAGGGTCATTATCTGGTCCTTTGTCCTCCCACTGTGCTGTCCATCTTACAGGCTTCCACCTGGCGTGCTGCGTCCCTGTTACCTGCACTCATCACTGTGCAGTGGCTACCTGCCTCCATCTAACTGACGTAGTGCCCACTGATCAGCCCTGCCTTGTCCCTTCCCAGCTTCTGGTAACCACCATGTTACTACTCTCCACTTCTGTGGAGGGTCAACCTTCTTGGATTCTGTATGGATGTAAAATCATGCGGTTCTCGTTTGCCCCTGCCTGGCTTACTTCACTTGACATAATGATCTCCAGTCCCATCCACGCTGTCGCAAAAGGCAGGATTTTGTTCTTTGTGAAGGCTGAAAAGTAAGCACTCCACTGTGAGCATGCACAACATAGTCTTCTCTGCTTACTAGCAGACACGTTACTGTTGGCATGCCTCTGCTGTTGTGTGTGTTTCTTTGGATGTATCCAGACATAGGATCGTGGAAACCAACTTTGAGTGTGCCAAGCAACCTCCGTACCGTTTTCCTCAATGGCTGAGCTCAGTGGCACCTCTCAGCTCCCACTGCATGCCAGGGAGACGTCCCTTTCCTCCACTTCTCGAAGCACTTGGCCTCTTCACACTCTGTGTCAGCAGTCATTCTTACTGGCGTGAGGAGGCACCTCGCTGTGGTTGTGATTTGCATTCTCTGGTGCTTGGGGATGCCGAGCACTTTTTCATACACCTGTGGCCAAATTACGTCTTCTCTGGAGAAGTGTCTGTTCAGATCCTGAGCATGTTTTCTTTGTTGTTGAATTTTATTATGTTTTTATATTTTATTCATTTATTTATTTGAGGGAGAGAGAATGGGTGTGCCAGGGCCTCTAGCCATTGCAAATGAACTCCAGTTAACACTGTGTTCATGTGGCTTACGCAGGTACTGGGGAATTGAACCTGGGTCCTTAGGCTTTTCAGGCAAGCACCTTAACTGCTAAACCATCTCTCTAGCCCCTCTGAGCATGTTTTTAAGCAGCCATCACCATACTTATCTCTAGGGCTCCTTCATCTTCCCAGACTAAACTCCATCCTCCTTAAACATCTCTCCTTTTAGTCCCCCAACCCTTGGCACCACCATACTGCTCTCTGAACATAGCTGACTTTTTAGAACAATTGAAATTTACCAAAAAAGAAAAATCAGAAGAGTGTCCCAAGAGTTCCCGTGTGTCGTGAGGTTCCCGTGTTTGAATATTTACTGGTTACAAAGAGCCAGTGTGGACACAGTGTCAACACCCACAGTTTACACTGACCAGTCTTCTTGTAGGACCTTCTTCGTTTGGTTGGTCCTCTTGGCTATGATAGTTTCTCAGGCATTCCCTGCCTTTGATGTCTGTGTTGGTTTTGAGGGAGTCTGGCCAGGGGTGTATTGCAGGACTCCTGCTATTGGTAGGTATCCTCACAATTAGACTGCGTCTGTGGGTCTAGTGAGGTGGAGTTGTCTCCTCATCTCAGCATGTGAAAGATCCACAGTGGCCACATAACCTGGCCTTGGTTACCCATCTGAAGAAGCATGCCCCTGACTTTTCCGTGGACCTTGGAAGAAGGTCTCTGTGCACAGCCAACACTTCAGGAGTATGGAGTCAGCTCCCTGTCCCTTGGGACTGAGGACCTACCCAACTGATCTGGAATTCTTCTGCTTGGAGATGTGCCTCTCCCCCTCTTGGATGGATCATTCTATTCTTACAAAGAAATCAATCCCTTATGTCACTATGAACTCATATATTTATTGTAGCCCACACTGCTTTGTTTGTTTCTTAAAATAAATAGGCAGCAGTCAAATTTAAATGTTTAAAGAACCTTACAATATTAGACACATGTGCAGATATTTTCATATGTAACCCACAGACACTACATTCAGCTCAACATGAGCTCTTACCTGTGCTTACAACTATGCTTACCCCACAAATCACTCTAGTCCCTCCAATAGTGAGGGGCTTGAGTCCTATATCCATCCATCATTTAGTTAATTGTTCAAATTGCTTTTGAAAAATATTTTTCCTGTGTATAAAAAATCTGAGTTGTGTCAGGCATGGTGGTGCACGCCTTTAATCCCAGCATTCAGGAGGCAGAGGTAGGAGGATCTCTATGAGTTCGAGGCTAGACTGAGAATACAGAGTGAATTTCAGGTCAGCCTGGGCTAGAGTGAGACCCAACCTTGAAAAAAAAAAAAATTCTGAGTTAGCCAATTGTTTTTTTCTCTCGGTAAAGTAAGGATGATGCTCAACAGTCTTTTTCTGGCTTCTGTGGTAAGAACCTTGCTGTGGGACTTATGCTTGTCCTCTGTGTTGTTCCCCGCCCTCCCCCCACCCCCCGCTGAATGCCTCCAAGATCTTCTCTGTTAGCTGGGTGTAGTAGCTCATGCCTGTACTCCCAGCACTCAAGAGGCTGAGACAGAAGGAATTTTGTGAGTTCAAGGCCCGCCTGAAGCTGGGCATGGTAGCCACACACCTTTAATCCGAGCACTTGGGAAGCAGAGGTAGGAGAATCGCTGTGAGTTTGAGGGCAACCTGGGACTTATCCCAGGTCAGTCTGGGCTAGACTGAGACCCTACCTCAAAAAAAAAAAAAAAGAAAGAAAGAAAGAAAGAAAGAAAGAAAAAGAAAAAGAAAAAAGCCAGCCTGAATACCATAGAAAAATGCTGTCTCTCAAAATAAATACGACAAAACAAGGAACAAAAATTTCTCCAGCCGGGTGTGGTAACGCACACCTTTAATCCCAGCACGACTCACTAGGTAGAGGTAGGATGATCGCCATGAGCTCAAGGACAGCCTAAGGCTACATAGTGAATCCAGGTCAGCCTAGACTAGAGCAGGAGCCTGCCTCCAAAAAAACCAAAACAAAAAAGAAATTTTTTTTTTTTTCCCTCTGTCGATTTGAGTTTTGGAAGTTTGATTCTGATGAGAGGTTGGAATGGATGGATTGGGCCTGCAGTGATTGTCAAGCTTCTTGCTTGGATCTGTGGTCATTCATTCATTTTGGAAAAATCTCTTAGAGGGCCTAGAGAGACGGCTTAGCAGTTAAAGCTCTTGCCTGTGAAGTCTAAGGACCAAGGTTCGAGTCCCCAGGACCCACGTAAAGCCAGATGCATAAGGTGGCGCATGCAGCTGGAGTTCGTTTGCAATAGCTAGAGATCCTGGTATGCCCACTTGCTGTCTGCCTCTTTCTCTCTTTCCCTCCCTTCCTCTCTCTCTCTTTCTCTCTCTCAAATAAATGAGTAAAATGTTGAAAAAAACAGTCTCTCAGATACCTGTTCTCCCCAACCCCTCCCACACGCATTCTCTCTTTTCTCTCTTTGTATATTAGTTTTAGTAATCTCTACTGATCTCACTTCAAGTTCTTCGATCCTTTCCTCAGTGGTGTTCAGTTTGTAGTTAAGCCTGCCAAAGGAACTCTTGGTTTCCAATATTGTGGGTTATTTTATTTATTTTTTTTAATTTTTCCTTTTTTTTTTTTTTTTTGTTTTTCAAGGTAGGGTTTCTGTTGGACTTGATGTATAGTTCCCATTTCTGCAGAAGTTCTCTGTCTGTCTGTCTGTCTGTCTGTGCATGCTGTTTCCATCCTCTACCAGCACTTCTAACATAATACTCATACTGACCTTGTCTCATAGCTCCACCACTACCCCGTTTGGTCTGAATTTGTTGAGTGCTTTATCTTTTGAAAATGAATTGGTTTTGTTTTCCTTGCTTTATGTGCATGGGCGCTCACGTGTGTGCATGTGTGTGCCTCATGATTTGGGTTGACTGCCGCCAGGTAGTAAGAACAGAAGCTGCCAGGCAAGATGGCACACACTTTTAGTCCCAGCACTCAGGAGACAGAGGCAGGAGGATTGCAGTGAGTTCGAGGCCACCCTGAGACTACAAAGTGAATTCCAGGTCAGCCTGGGCCAGAGTGAGACCCTGCCTCGAAAAACAAAAACAAAAACAACCTCAACCAGGCGTGGTGACGCACGCCTTTAATCCCAGCACTCAGGAGGAGGCACAGGTAGGAGGATCACCAAGTTCAAGGCCACCCTAAGACTACATTGTGAATTCCAGGTCAGCCTGGGCTAGAGTGAGACCCCACCTCGAAAAACCAAAAGAAAAAAAAAAAAAAGAATAAAGAATAGAAGCTCTGTGGAGACTAAGGCAGAGTGTTCCCTTCTCTCCATTGTCACCTCCTTCCCATCAGCCTTCATGTGCTTCCAGCAGGACTGACTTCGCCTTATGCTGCCTGTCTGTGGGGCCCTGGGTGCTGAGTCAGCCTCACATTCCACCCCACCCCTGGCTTCCAGCAACCCCCTCAGGCAGGAAGACCATGTCCCTCACACGTCCTTCTCATTATTCAGTGCTCCTGGCAGCCCCACTCTGCCTTGAGCTCAAGGCCTGGCCTCTGGGGATGGCAGCATCCGTGTGATGTCAATGGCAGCCCAGGGCCCTCTTCTTGACAAGGCATTTGCTTTGCCCCTTCCCCAAAGCCGCATGTCCTTGCCTGGGGGGGGGGGGGGCTGTGGTTCTGCCTTGTATGATTGAGGGGTCTGGGACAGCCTGCATGCTGTCGTCTCAACAGGGAGCTCTTTCTGGTCACCACATTGCCTTTGGTGCCCAGCAGGCTGCGGGAAGACAGCTTGAAGTTGGTACCTTGCCATCTACGGCTCCCTCGACTCTGAATTGTGTCACTAGCCCATGCTTAGCCGTTACGATTTCATGGGCATCTTGGCTGCTTCTTACCTCCATCTGCTGGCCTCTTCTTGGGGGTGTGGCCAAAGGTGTGACAGTCTGTGGGTCTTTGCAGTCCAGGCCTGTGGCCTGGGCGCTCACAGCCTGAAGGAAAGTTATGCTGTCACAGGCCATCTGGTCTTCTCCTGGTCGGGTTAGGCAGGAGCTCTGCATCTCACTGATGGATGGCAATTGGGCATCTCCTCTGTGCCGAGTATACACCAGAAACTCTAGGTAACAGGAAGGGCTTTTCAAGCACCCTGTCTCCGCACAATCTCCACCCACCTTGTGTAAGGCCAGGCATGCGTGTCTGCATGGATGTGCTTTCTATTCCTAGAGTTATGGTATGCTGTTAGAGTTAGGCCGTGTATTGCTTTCTGTGATTGGCTTACCCCAGGGAGGGACCAGCAGAGAGCTCCCAGGCACACTTGTTTTTCTAACCATGAGCTATAAGGTTTTCTTACCAAGTAGTACATTACTGTTCCTCTGAGGCCTCACTCTGGACTACAAGCCAGGAGAGACTGAATCCAGCCAGAATCAGATGCCGTAGGCCTTTAGGTAACCCAGGCTCAGAGCGGGAGCTGAGGTCCAGAGACAGACGTTGCACAACACAGCAACCATCCCTACAGCACATGGATAGTGGTGTCCGGCCATGTCCAGAGGGACTCTCTGACTGTGGGCAGCCCCTAGCCATGGCACCCTACAGAACCAGGCTCAGGCCCTGTCCGGTCTGCCATTTGTAGGAGCCTGGATTTGGGTCAGCCCCCATGAGGTCTACTTTCCTCTTCGGAAAGAGTAGCAGCACTCCTCTTTCCAGAGGAGACAAGGCCCTTCAGAGTAGACTGACTATCTCCCCGTGCCCTGTGCCTGCCCACAGGAAAACCTGCAGAAGCTGGTCCACATTGAGCACAGCGTGCGCGGCCAAGGGGATCTCCTCCAGCCAGGAAGGGTGAGTGCTGCCCAGGCAGGGGCACAGGGCGGGCGAGGCTGAGATAAGCCCATTGTTCAGCTGGGCTGGTCCCAGACAGGCCTGGCTGCAGGTGCTGTTTACGGGGGGGGGGGGGGGGGGGGTTGCGGGATGGGAGACAGGGTGTACCACCCTGGGGCTCTGCTTCCCTCCTCACATGGTGCACTTTCAGGGCTATTAAAGGAACAGTTCCAGTCAGTTCTGCTCACTGTAGTTGCCCTATGGAACTTTTCACCTCTGAGAAGAGGCATCATGGAGTTTTAATTCAGAGTTACTAGGAAAGCAGAAAACTCTTTCTCTCAAGAGCAAGCCCCAAGAACGCATCTTAAACATAACATTCTCAACCTGGGTGTGGTGGCGCACACCTTTAATCCCAGCACTAGGGAGGCAGAGGTGGGAGGATTGCCGTGAGTTCGAGGCCACCTTGAGAATACAGAGTGAACTCCAGATCAGCCTGGCTAGAGTGAGATCCTACCTCAAAAAAACCAAAAAAGTAAAAATAAAAACATTCTCAGGCTTGAGAGATGGCTTAGCAGTTAAGGCACTTGCCTGCAAAGCCAAAGGACCTCGGTTCAATTCCCCAGGACCCACGTAAGCCAGGTGTTCAAGGGGGCACATGTGTCTGGAGTTTCTTTGCAGTGGCTGGAGGCCCTAGTGCACCCATTCTCTCTCAGTCTCTTTCTCAATCTTTCTCTCTCTCTCTCAAATAAATAAAATATATTTAAAAATAATAAGTCGGGCATGGTGGCATAGAACTTTAATCCCAGCACTCGGGAGGCAGAGGTAGGAGGATTGCTGTGAGTTTGAGGCCACCCTGAGACTACATAGTGAATTCCAGATCAGCCTGAGCTAGAGTAAGACCCTACCTCAAAAAAAACCAATAAATAAATAAATACTGCTATGTACAAGACAAGAGGGCCTGGGTTGCAGCTCAGTAGTCGAGCAGGTGCTTAGCACATGCAAGGTTCTAGGTTCCATGCCCAACACAGAAAGAGATTTATTGATTTTTAAGCTTCCAGATGGAAAACATATGTCACAGCTCAAAAATAGAAATATGATCATCGCTAGATGGAATGAAATATTATGCCCAGTGGATTTTGTCCAAATTAGTGGGCTGCCACTAGACTGGGACTCTGTGACATCACCCTCAGTGTTCTGACCAGGATAAGTGTAAATACATAGTGTACCTTCCAGAAGGTGGGGGCTGTGGGCAGTGTGACATATACCCAGTGGCCAGAGTAGTGTCCATCTTGGTGCCACGTGAGGACATTCTGTGACACCAGGCCTCCCAGCTCCACATCCTAAGCTAGGGGTTCTCTGTGAGCCGTGCTTGGGGGCCCTAGCAGATTTCACAACTGCTTTCCACACTCAGCCTCCATCCAGGGCCCTTCTCGGTTCCTGTGGGCTCATCACGTGTTCACTGAGGGTGGCCTCTTCTCCCCACAGGAATTCCTGAAGGAAGGGACGCTGATGAAAGTGAGGGGGAAGAGCCGGCACCCCCGGCACCTGTTTCTGGTAAGCTCCTTCCCCAAACCAAGCACCAACTGCTGAGTTGTGGGATTTTCTAGAGCCAGCATCTGGGAACAGGCTAAGGGGGAGGGAGTTGTATCTCTTGACTTGCTCTGAATAGCTGAGCCTTCCAGAAAACCCAGAGCTTCAGAAACACCTGCCCCATCACTCGTGTATGATTTGAGTGGTTTCAAAGGGACTACTGCTAAAATGTAATGGCTCATGTAGTGTGCCCACTGTAAATAGCTCAGACCGGGGCATTTCCAAGCCAGGAATAATAATTGCTCAGATCCCTCCTGTGGCCTGTGAGAGAGTGGAGTGAAGCCACATCTTCCAGGTCTCTCAGCAGGCTGGTTGCCAAGGCCCAGAGGGCACACCAGAGTTGGCTCTAGTCCACTCTTTGCCGTGTCACTCGCTGAGCCCATACTTTAAGCATGCTGGAAGATATACGGGCACATCAACAACACAACACCTTGCACATCAGGAAGTATCCAAGCCAGTGGGTAGCAATGTCACTCTCAGGGTCTCAAGCTACACATAGCTCTTTGTCACAATTGAAGGCCCAAGACACTCTACCTTCTGTGTGGTCCGGATTTCTGTCACTAGAGTAAGTATCTGAAGTGATAATTGTAGACAGGAAGGGTCGACTCTGGCTCCAGTCCTGGAGGTGACAATTCATGACCAACCAATTGGCCCTGTTGCTCCAGGCCTGTGGCACAGCACAGTGGCTTACCATGTGGCCTGAAAGCAAAATAGAAGGGGAAGGGGTCGTGTTCCCACAGTCCCCTTAAGGCCACACCATCAGTGACCTAACTTTCTGCCACTAGGCTCTCCCCCACTAAGGTTCCACCTCCTTCCAACAGTGTCATGGGCTGGGGATCAAGTCTTCAACACTCTTAAGAGCCTAACTGTGTCACCTGCTGGCTACTGGGTGTCACTGTTCCCTCTATGCCTCTTGCCGTCCTGTGACTATCAGCTGGGCTGCCTCTGGGGCCTCCTCATGCTGCCAGGATTGCATGAGGAATGACAGGAGAGGCTCTGAGCAGGTCTCCAAGAACCCTGTGTTTCCAGTGTTCAGTAAGCAAGCCCTCCATGCTGGAGCCTGGGGACAAAGATCAGTCACAGCCCTCAGGGTGGAATGGGAGGGAGGGCTATACAGACCAGCGGCAGCAAATAGAATCATGAGGACCTAGGCGGGGAGTGTCTCAGGACAGAGCAGAGAATCGGCTGAAGAGTTAGACCATAAGATGAATGGCAACCATGGAAGTGGGCACTCAAGTGTTCCCTGGGGGCAGTGTCAAGGGTCTCGTGTGTTTCCCAAACGGGCTGCCTGAGTCGAGTCCAGAAGCAAGGGTTTGGAAGTCTGTCAGGGGACAAGAGGGCACATCAGCAAAGGAGACAGCATGGCAGAGGACAGAGGCGGGAGATTCTAGAAGGCATCCTTCAGTGTTAAGAAGATTTTTTTTTTAATTCCTTTTAAAAAAATATTTTTATTTATTTGAGAAGAGGGAAAGAGAGAATGGGTGTGCCAGGGCATCCAGCCACTGCAAATGAACACCAAATGCATGTGCCACCTTGTGCATCTGGCTTACATGGGTCCTGGGGAATCGAACCTGGGTCCTTCAGCTTTTGCAAGCAAGCACCGTAACCATTAAGCCATCTCTCCAGCCCTTGAGAAGCTCTTGGTGAAGACAAGCACTTGCGCTCATGACTCGGGCCTCTGTCAGGGCCCAAGTATGCCCTGCTACTGAGAGGCTGGGTGAGGGCTGGCTTCCAGGGTACTGAGCAGAGAAATCCTGAGCCCTAGCCACAAACTATGGCATATGTGGGGGATGTACTCTAGTTCTGCATGACACACAGGTTACCTTAGTTCAGAGCGTCTCTCTCTTTAATCTTTTTTAAATTTTTATCTTTGTCTTTTGTATATGAGAGAGTGTGTGGGTACATGCTTGCCACTGCAAATGCCTGTGGGCTTCTAGGGGTTCTCCTGTGTCCTTCTCCCACCTCCTCATGGGAGTGCTGAGATCAGGCTATCCTGTCAGGCCTTACACGGCTTCTGGAAAGTCAACTCACATCCTCACGCTTACATGGCAAGCACTGTATCCACTGAGCCATCTTGGCAGCCCAGGCTAGCTTCCAGTCCTCTATTCTGCCCCCATCTCCTAAATTCTGGGGTTACAGGTATGCTACCACCAAGGCTCACTTCCTTTCTTTCCTGAGTTTAATTTATGGCATAAGTTTATCAGTCCTAAGTCTCATTCTGCGTTGACAAGTGTATGTATGTCATCAGACAACTGCCACCTGGATCAGGATTTAGAACATTTCCAGCCCCATCAGAAATCTCCCCGTGAGCCCCCTTGGCAGCCAACCTCCCCCACCTCTAAGGGACCCGGCTGTCCACTAGCCCAGTGGCCATTACCTTAGACTGGCCTTTCCTGTCCTGGACCTTCATATAAGTGTAATGGGTGTGCACGTGCGTGTGTGGTCTGCTCTTCTCAGCGTGGCTTTGCAAGTCAGCTGCGTAGCCCTGGTCTGGGCAACTACCTCCTTTGGATTGTTGTGTAGTGTTCCACAGCCTGCTGCATCAGGGTTTCCTTATCCATTACCTGAGAGAGACGTTGAGGTTGCCCCCACTTTGTTTCCGAGGCAAGCGCAACAGACTGGCCTTGTTATGAGAGAGAGAGAGAGAGAGAGAGAATTGGCATACCAGGGCCTGCAGCCACTGCAGTCGAACTCCAGATGTGTGTGGCACCTTGTGTACATATGCAGCCTTGCACATGCATCACCTTGTACATCTGGCTCACATGGGATCTGGGGAGTGGAATGTGGATCTTTAGGCTTCACAGGCAAGTGCTCTAACCGTCCCACCTTCACCCCACTTTGTGACTGTACTTGCCAAGCCACTAACATTCAGGACGTAAAAGCAAGCCTCGAGGGCACTTGCACCAAATGCTCTTGAACGTCTAACTGGGAGTTGGAAGAGCGGGCAGGGGCTCACGTGCTGACAGGCTAGCACAGGATGGCTTTGCCGCCCTGTGAGGTCACCGTGAAGTGGCAGGTCCCTGCTCCCCATGGCCCCACCTTCGAGGCTGGGGCCTGTGTTAGGGGGGTCTCTCTTGTCTGCAGATGAGCGACGTGCTTCTCTACACGTACCCCCAGAAGGATGGGAAGTACCGGCTGAAGAGCTCATTACCGGTGGCCAGCATGACGGTGAGTGCCTGATGTTGAGCACCCCAGCATAGGGCTGCCAGGGAGACCCCCAGAGGAGGTCTCCCTGATCAGGATGGAAGCCCCAGGGAACTGTCCGCTACAGAGGGTATATGCTCTGGATGACCAGGGAGAGCAGGGTGGGTGGGATAGGGGCATGCTGTGGGAAGAGTACCCAACAGGGAGGACCCTGTGTGAGGAAAGGAGCAAGCAGATCGGTGGTCCATGATCCTTCAGAACTGCGGTGAGTACGCAGCATCAACCGACGGCACTGTCTTTAAGGGTATAAGCAACTCGATGGCATGAAGCGCTGGGCAGCCATTCCAAGACCCGGAACGCTTCCCATCTCCCCAAACATAAACTCTGTCTGTACCAAACACTAACTCCCCAGCCTCATCCCTGGCCCCTGGCACGTATTGTTCTTCCTGTCTGCTACGAATGGATGCTCTTGGGACCTCATTAAGGTGGAGTCCCTACCACATTTGTCTCCTCATGACTGGCTTGCTTCACATAGCACTGTGCCTTCAAGGTTCCCACGTGGTGGCACAGGGGAGGATCTCCTCCATTTTCAAGGCTGCACGTGTGTGGCGCTTGGATCACCCATTCGTCCGTCGGTGGGCATGCACTGTTTCTACTTCCTGGCTGTTGGGGTACTGCTGCCACCCACAGAGGCACGTGTATGGACTAGCGCAGAGTACCACGCTCTTGAACATACAGATGTTCGGAGCTGTGAGGGTTCTTCTTGCATAGAAAGCTTGGGGAAGTTAAGCCTGGTGCCACCGGAGGGATGGGGGAAGGTGATGGGACCATCCACGTTGGCACCCTGACACCTGCCATCACTGGAAGAAACCAGTCTACACTCACCCCTCTCTGCCCCTCTCTGAAGTGGCTGCTGTTTCTTTCCCTGGCAGGTCAGTCGCCCTGTAATGGACAAAGTGCCCTATGCTCTGAAGATTGAGACTCCGGAGTCCTGCCTGATGCTGTCTGCCAGGTATGTGGAGCCCAGGATAGTGGAACAGAACAGCACAACAGCATGGTAGAGCTTTAAAGGTGGTGGTAGGAAAAGCAGAGGCTGAATGTATTGTTTTTATCCCGGAGTCCTTTTGGATCACAGAACTTATTTTCCTTTCAGTGTTACTTAAACTGTGTGGTCACAGACCCCTTATATAATGTGATTCAAAAAAAAAAGGCTGGAGAGATGGCTTGACGGTTAAGGCGCTTGCCTGCAAAGCCTAAGGACCCAGGTTGGATTTTCCAGGTCCCACGTAAGCCAGATGCACATGGTGACACATGCACCTGGACTTTGGTTGCAGAGGGTAGAGGCCCTGGAACACCCATTCTCTATCTATCTATCTATCTATCTATCTATCTATCTATCTATCTATCTATCTCCCTCCCTCTTTCCCTCTCTCTGTCTCTAATAAATAAATTTTTAAAAATCAGGAAAAAAAAAAAAGCTCACTATCAGGAGTGAAGGTCATGTGTTTGAGGTCTGCCTGGGATGCATAGCAAGACCCTATCTCAAATAACCAAGGGCACCTGGTATGGTGGTGCACCCTAATAATCCCAGAATTCAGGAGACTGAAGCAGGAAGATCACAAGTTCTAGACCACCCTGGGCAACATAGTGAGTTCTGGGATAGCTTGGTACCAATCAGTTTGGGTCTGGTGAGGGCCTCTTGCTTATAGGTGGCCCCTTCTTACTATGACCATATATGGTGGAAAGGACAAGCGGCATCACTAGGATCTCAGTTGTAAGGGTTCCATTCCCATTCATAAGGCTCCTTAACTTCATCACTTCCGAAGGGTATCATGTAGCGCGTGGACTGGAACACAATATGTGGGCAGAATGTCCTTGAGTTGCTGATCTTCCTGCCTCCACTTTTCAAGTGCGGGCATTGTAGGTGTGCAGCACCATGTGGCTGGATTAGAGATGGGGATTTCAGCAGGTGAACTGGGGTGGAAGGGCCTAGACAGCTAGGTCACCACAGAAATCTCTGCACTCGGACTGGGGATGTGGCTCAGTGGGGAGTGTGTTTGCTGTGTTGCATGTGAGGAGCCCTGGATTCCATCACCAGCAGTGCAAAATTAGTAATTGGCCAGATGTGGTGGCATCCTCCCAAAAATCCCAGTACCCGGGAAGCTGAGTCAGGAGGGTCCCAAGTGTGAGGTCAGCATGCGCTACCTACGGAAGAAGGGGGAGGAGGAGAAAGAAGACAGTGGTGATTGTATTTTCTCCTGAGGCCAGCCTCAGGCCACAGTCTTAAAGAGGGTCCCTTCCACTTCCATTTGCGGCAGGGTAAGCTTGAGTTCTTAGGCTCAGAACCCAGCTGTGGTTGCTGCTGGGACAGCATCTCGGGATGGACATGGGGGTGCATCGGGGCTCCTGTGGCTCTTTTGTCTTCCTTCCTCCACTTGTGTGTGGCTCTTAGGTGGCAGTAGTGCCCACCATGCAGGGCTTGTAGCCCATGGTGGTAGTTCTTGGTGTGGAATAGATGCACATGCCAGTTTGCACACATTTACTCACCAAGCATTTGCTGGTGCATGTGGGAGCCAAGTGTGTCAGTACGCAGATCCTCGGGAGGAGTCACGCTGTGAGTAGGATGCTGTAAGCTACGTTGGTGCATACCTGTGAATGCTGTCGTGAGCAGCATGGAGGCCGGCAGTAATGGGTGCTGGGCACCTTCCCTGTCCCAGTGCCTTGTGTCATCCACACCACTCTTGGAGGTGGGACAACAACACCTGTCATACGTGAGAATTTGAGGACCCCAAGAGGGGTCACAGAGCCATGGGAGGCAGAAGTGAAGTATAGATGCTACAGTCTATTACCTGAGCACTAGGAGAAGCTGTGCAAATTGAAAGGAGTGACTGTCTGATATGGGAGGAGATGATGCTGTGGCTCTTTGGGGCTCTTTCCTGGATGCAATCAGGGGCCCCAGGAGGCTTACAGTATAGTTTGTGATTGTCTGTGACTTCAGATGACAACAAACCACTCTCAGTTCTGCAGGTGAAGATGCCTGTCTCCTGTCTGGACTGAGGCCTAAAAAAAAATAACCTGTCATTGACAGGCCTTTCACCTTCCTGTTAGCCCAGACCCTGTATTCTGATGCTTAGGAGTCAGTGGACTCATGTCTCCTGTTTTTGTTTGTTTGGTTGGCTGGTTTTTGTTTTTCAAAGTAGGGTCTTGCTCTAGCCCAGGCTGACCGGGAATTCACTATGTAGTCTCAGGGTGGCCTCGAACTCATGGCAGTCCTCCTACCTCTGCCTCCCAAGTGCTGGGATTAAAGGTGTGCGCCACCTTGCCCGGCTTGTCTCCTATTAGCAACATGTCACCATGCCCATTCAGCATCCACCCATACCAGGCCAAAGTGGTCTTCTCTCTAACCAGGAGTCCCAGGGTCTCTGCAAACTTGGGGGAGGTGGGACATCTAGTGGACACTGTGAGAATTTGCACCCAGCATGGGTTGGCGCTCAGCACCTGGGTTGGGTTCTCAGCTCTCAGGAAGCCACCTGCAGAGAAGGGACCTGGAAATGGAGACTAGAGGTTTATCAGCTAGCCCACCCCTCCTGATGGGTGGGAGGAGCCCTCTGGGTCTTCTGCCATTGACCATGTGGCTCATACCCCACATCTCATCCTCACACACCACAGCCCCAAGATTTAAAGGGGTATTGCCATTCCTGCCAAGAGACCAATCCAGAGCACAACTGCTGTGTCCAAGGTCGTCCTGCTTACGAGTTAGGGAGTGAGATTCAAACCTGATCAGATGTGCCAGTGCTTGGGCAGTGGGTGAGGCTCAGGTTAGGGCAGCCAAGCAAGGACTTATCTATGGAGAGGGCCCAAGTATAGTACAGCTCACCCAACCTGTGCCCACAGCTCCTGCGCAGAAAGAGATGAGTGGCATGGCTGTCTAAGCAGAGCTCTCCCTGAGGACTTCAAGGCCCAAGCTCTGGCTGCCTTCCACCACAGCGTGGAGGTGAGTGGTTGCCACCCCGGGGGTTCCCAGAATGGGTACCACTATGGGTCACTCCCAGCAAGAGGATACCTGCCCTCTGTCTCTGGGGCCCTGGAAACCTCCCACCTCATGCTTCTGGAGGAAGGGAAGCCCAGGAACATAGCACTTCAGCCATACACTTCCTAGTCTGCAGAGGAGACCAGGGGATGCAGGAGAGGTTTATTCAGAATTAGGGCTCCCCTCCCTCCCCCATGCCCTGCATGCAGCCTAGAAGAGAAGGGAACAGGGCTGCCCCAGGTGCCCACGTAACTTTGCTTACTGCACTACTGGCTCCATTTCACCACTGCAGCTTCGGGAGAGGCTGGGAGTCAGCCTGGGAGAGCGGCTCCCTGCACTGGTACCTGTCACACACGTCATGATGTGCATGAACTGTGGCTGCGACTTCTCGCTCACTGTGAGGCGCCATCACTGCCATGCCTGTGGCAAGGTGAGTGGCAGTCTAGAGTGAGCATGTGCCCAGGGAGGGAGAGAGGGAGGGTGCAACCCTACCGGCCAGGCACGGAGAGCAATCATGGCTCCAGCCATGGGCCCGTTCCACTACCTCACTGTCTTTCCAAAAGAATAGTGTAGCACACAGAGTTACAGTCCCTGGAGGACAGGGTAGAGTCATGGCTGAGGCCGCAGCTACTCCGCAAAACAGTCACTTGCTCAGAAATACCCTGCAGCAAGCCGGGCGTGGTGGTGCACACCTTTAATCCTGGCACTCAGGAGGCAGAGGTAGGAGGACTGCAGTGAGTTCGAGGCCACCCTGGGACTAGAGTGAATTCCAGAGCAGCCTGGGCTAGAGTGAGACCCTACCTCAACAAAAAAAAAAAAAGAAGGAAGGAAGGAAGGAAGGAAGGAAGGAAGGAAGGAAGGAAGGAAGGAAGGAAGGAGGGAAATATCCCGCAGCTTGGCTAGGGGGAAAAAAAAAAAAAAAAACAGGGATCCCACATGGCACAGTATGATGGTGGGAACTCAGAGCTCCCTGGAGGAAGTGAGGGGTACATTAGCCAAGCAAAGAGATCCTGGTCCCTTGGCACATGCTGAGAGTGGCTGCTTGGACACGTTTCTGACATGGCCCACAGATCGTGTGCCGGAACTGTTCCCGGAACAAGTACCCACTGAAGTGCCTCAAGAACCGCATGGCCAAGGTCTGCGATGGCTGTTTCCGAGAGCTGCAGGCGAGGAGCGGGCCTGTCCCAGGCCCCACGAGAGGTAACTTGGCACAGCCCTCACCTGCTTCCAGCCTGATCGCTTCTCCCAGGTTCCAGTGGTACCTCTGGACCCTGGAAGGGGAGAAGGCTCAGCCCTGGGGAAAGAGAGGCTCGAGCTCCCCAGCGCGGGCTCTGTGGACAGCTAAGATCAGGGATGTGAGCGTATTTTTCTGTGAAGGGACAAAGTAAGAAGGGGTGCTGTGGTCATGTCACTTGGGGGAGGGGAGTGTGTGACAAAGGCCTGTGTTCCGTAGGACCTTTTGGGCTCGAGACAGGTTGTGAGTCAGAGGACAGAGAACCCTGCGGAATCCAAGCCCTTGAAACTAGGTCCTTAAGAGATAGGTTGTGCCCAGCAGCTTCAGGCAGGATGGACAGCAGGTGTGACCCTGGGCCTGAAACCAAAGTGAACCCCTCCCTGGGGCCACATGGATGTCCTCGGGGCTGTCCAGCTCCTTCAGATGGAGCCAGGACGAGCCAATGCTCTGGGAAAGTGGTCCCAGAGCCTCCATGTTCAGCAGCAGGAGGGAGCCTGCCTGCTCTCCTGGTTTCATCGACCGACCGCTGTGTGAGGGTGGCTCATGCCTGAGAGGGACTTGAGCCAGCACTCCAGACAAGCCCTACTCCCCTCCCCTGGCTTCTCTCCATCACAGAGAGGCCTGTCAGCATGAGCTTTCCGCTGTCCTCGCACCGCTTCTCCTCGGGCAACGCCCTCTCCTCCGTCTTCCACAGCATCAGCCCCTCCACCTTCAAGAAACAGAAGAAAGTTCCTTCGGCCCTGACGGAGGTAAGGCCTGAGCAGAGAACATGGCCTAGGTAGTTCTGAACCTCCGTGGACAAGATCAGACCCTCCTCTCTTCCAGCCTGGCCAGTCTCTTCTGGACAGAGGAAAAGATTTCCTACCAGGGGAATCCGACCCTGTGCCTAGAAAGGGCAGTGCCGTGTCTGTGGTGCCAGCTCTACGCACAAGCCTGTCTCCAGTGCACAACCAGAAGACACTTGTGGAGTGGGGCTCACTGGTGCTGGACAGGCATCTCTCTGTTCCCTCCTTGCCTCTCTTTTTCTCTTAGTGTCCATGGGGACCCACAGTCCTTATCAGTGCTTCTGGGCTGTGCTTGTGGGGTTCCACCCAGATGCTGAGTCTCCCTGAGGCCTCGAGGCTTTTTGCAGGAAACCTCAGAATTGGCTAAACTCAAGTTCATCTTGCAAGTAGGAACAGATGACACGTGACAATTCTAATACAGTCCTAGACAATGTGAGCTCACAAATATGCAAGCCTTCCCAAGAAGTGTGATCAAATGTTTCCATGTTGTTTCATTAATATCATCGTCAGGTAGCAAGGTTTAAAGCGGGGTTAGGGAATAAAATTTTTAATTGAGCAATGTTCTTACCCGTCAACTTAGTCCTTTTGCAAATTAAAAGAAAACCTTAGAAAAGGGTTGAGGTATAACACAGTGGTGAAGCGTTTGTGTATCATGTGTGAGGTGCCACCTGATCACACCCCTCCAAAATTCTTGGAAATTACATATATATGATAATATATTATATATATAAATATATATAATAAATATATATATTTACAAAAAATACAAATTCAGGCTAGGGGATTGGATAAAGTGCCTACTATGCAATTCTGAGTAGCTGAGTTCAGGTTCCAAGATCCTTCATAGAAGCTAGAAGATGTGGCATGTGCATGCTTTAACACACACACACACACACACACATACACACACACCCCAAATAATTAGTTTTAAAAAATACAAATAAGTATATGATAGCAGGGAGTTTCTCTCCCTCTCCAGCCTCCCTCAGTTCCCAGGAATAACTGTTCTCAAGTTTCTTATGGACCCTTCAAGAAGTCTTAATGCATGTACATAAATGCATAGTTCCTCATTGTTGGTCTCTGCCCAAAGTGACCACTGACTTTATTGTCTAGTATTGTCTGCCCTTGACAAGGATCCATGTTCCCCATCGCCTCCTCAGGGAGCTGCTTCCCAAGAGCAAGTTGAGGGAGCATGTGCTACCCACAAGGTTGCAGACTCCAGCTCTGCAGAGGTACGTTGGAGTTAGGAGTCTCTTGCCCCATGCAGGACAGGATCAACTCTAGCTTTCTTTCCCGTCTTCTCAAGACAGCCAAAGCTGCTTTCAGGTTCCAAAGGTCCCTGACCCCAGAGTACTTGCCAAGAGACCCAAGTTTTACCTCCCCTTCAGCTGAGTAAGGATTGAAATTCAGTAAATCCCTCATTTCCCTGGGCCTCACTTTCCCCATTTGTAAAATGAGAAAGTCAGAAGAAATTGTACCTAAACTTGGCCATTTCATTTTACAGCTCACATTAATATTTTTGGAGCTCTCTCTGTGGATCACATGCTGGATCTGTAAGGACCTGTCTTAAGTCATTCATAGAGTAAGAAAATGGAAACCTGCAGCAAATTAGTAACCTACCCGACAGTGTCCAATACAGTTACCGCTGGGAGCCTGACAGGAGCCCAGATTAACAACACTCCAAGCCAAGCCTGCATTCTTTGCTTTTCGGTGGTAGGGATAAAGCCCAGAGTAGGCACACTCTGCCGTTGAGTCCTGTGGAAGACGGAGGAGAGGGCATCTGGAGCTCATTTGCAGTGACTAGAGGCCCTAGCATGTTCTCTCTCTCTCTCTTACTCTCTCTCTCCTCCCACTCTATCTGTATCTCTCTCTCTCTCAAAAATATTAAAAGAGCCGGGCGTGGTGGCGCACGCCTTTAATCCCAGCACTTGGGAGGCAGAGGTAGGAGGATCGCCATGAGTTCAAGGCCACCCTGAGACTACAGAGTTAATTCCAGGTCAGCCTGGACCAGAGTGAGACCCTACCTCAAAAAACCAAAAAAAAAAAAAAATATATATATATATATATAAAGAAAAAAAAGAACAAAAAACTCATCATTAAAAAAAAGTTCTGGCCAGGTGTGGTGGCGCATGCCTTTAATCCTAGCACTCAGGAGGCAGAGGTAGGAGGATCACCGTGAGTTCAAGGCCACCCTGAGAATACATAGAGGAAGGACAAGAGGCAGCTCTCTAGGAGGGAGCTTTAGACTCAGGGTCTCTGGAGTCCATTCTCAAAACCCAAGATACTTTTGCACTGGCCACAGGGATCCAAAGACCTGATCAGTTTCAAATCCATCTGCCAGCAGTTTGCCAAGTCATTTGGGCTCTGTGTACTGTGCTCCCTGACCGCTCTGCTTCCCTTCTGCCAGGTGGCTGCCTCCGGAGAGGGCTGTGCCATCAGCGGCTACCTGAGCCGCCGAAAGAAGGGCAAGCGGCAATGGAAGAAGCTCTGGTTCGTCATCAGAGGCAAAGTGCTCTACACCTACATGGCCAGCGAGGTAGTGCTGTTCCCACTGCTCTTTTCTGGGGGCCACCCGGGGCCTACACATAAAACGTACAGCAAGAACACAGACTCCTCATGGAGAAGGGGATCCCAGAGCAAAGTTCTGCCACCCCAGTATGAGCCAGGCTTTCTATAGAATGAGGAAAGCCCTTCCACCCAGAGTTCATGATGGATCAGCTTAAACAAAGACAAAGGTGCCATTTGGCCCATGATGCATCTAGCACTGCACAGGTCCCACAGAGTCTACCAAGTGAGCCCACCAGAGGAAACTTTTCCTCACACAGGGAAGAAGCAAGAAGTGAACCACCTTCTTCACCATTTCAGGTCTCCATCTTGGGGTACCCTGTAGTGTAGATGCCTTCCCAAGGGCTCCTTTTCCCTCTCTGCCTGGCTAAGGAAAATGTCTAGTTCCTATAGTCTCATCGCTCCCTGCCCCCAGAAGCTACTGTCACTGCTATTAGGAAAATATATCCATGACCGCTCTTACTTCTTTGTGCTATTGAGGGGACAATGTGGTTAGACCACAACAGTCAGAGTCCATCTGGAGGGAGGCCTTTCTGAGACCCCATAATACATTCTGGCCTGGTGGCCAGCTTCACCGGAACTTACTGGAGTGTCTCTTTGTAATTCTGGTGTTTGGAATTGTACCTGAAACACACATAAAGTAGTATTAGTAACATAAATGTACTAGGTATCTTATCTTAGAGAGGACATCCTTTTTCTAAAGCATACCTCTTTTGGGGAGGTGAAGAATGGATCATCTCTATTTGATAAGCTGAGGTTCTTCTGCCTCTGGCTCAAAAACAGATGACAGAGAAGCTTTTTCCTCAGGTTGGCTGCTGTGTCTCAGTCTGTTCTTGTGAGCCTGACTCAAAGAAGTCAAGGTCTTTGGCTGGAGAGATGGCTTAGCAGCTAAGACACTTGCCTGTGTGAAGCCTAAGGAGCCATGTTCAATCTTTCTCCAGAAGCATAAACCATAAAACATAAGCCAGAGGCACAAACATGAGGCAAATGCAAGGTTGCACATGCCCACTAGGTGGCGCAAGTGTCTGAAGTTTGATTTCAGTGGCTGAGGCCCTGGCAAGCCAATTCTCCCCCCACCAAAATAATAAAAATAACAAAAAGGAAGTCAGGGTCTTGGGCTAGACATCATGACAGAGGACGAGAAGGACTCACCAGGTGCAAGAACCCTAGTAAAAGATAAAGAGTACCATGTTTGAAGTTCATCTTGAGGTATGCAGTGTTTAACACTGGGAGGGAAGGGTAGTCTGTAGCCCTTATTAGAAATGGCAAGGGTTATCCTGATTGTACTTTTTTGTTTGTTTTGTTTTTCTGAGGTAGGGTTTCGTTCTATCTCAGGCTGACCTGGAATCCTCCTACCTCTGCCTCCTGAGTGCTGGGATTAAAGACGTGCGCCACCACACCCGGCCTAGTAGCCTTTATTAGAAATGGCAAGGGATCAGCTTATTAAGACAGCACGAAATAGCTAGAGAGATGGCTCAGCAGTTAAATGCACTTGCTTGAAAAGCCTGACAGCCTGGGTTCAATTTTCCAGTACCCACACATGAAGCCAGGCGCTGTTTTTCTGCGTATTTCCCTCCCTAGGCTACTTTAGCATGGCTACTATGCCGCCATCTTACCCAGAAGTCTCCTCAGGATCCAGGATCTGAATCAAAACCAAGTCTCTCAAGCACAAAGTTAGGGGTCGATTTTGTTTTTCTTGGGAAAACTCAATTTGTAGTTCTGACGTTTGTTGGAATTTTGGCAGTTGAGTGACATGGGCTGCTCGTCTGGCCATCTCAGAGTGGAAAGCTCTGCCATATAGAGCATCAGTAGGGGTGTTTCTAAGCCTAGCTGAGTCTAGCAGTAATGACTTACTCCAGGGGCAGTATCTCTCCTGGATGAGCTTCTCTAGATCTCTCTATCTTCTCTCTATCTCTCAGTTATTTTTTATTTTATTTTTATTTATTTGAGAGAGAGAGAGGGAGGGAGAGAGAGAATGGATGCACCAGGGCCTCCAGCCACTGCATGTGCCACCTTGTGCATCTGGCTTATGTGGGAACTGGGGAATCAAACCTGGGTCCTTGGCCTTCATAGGCAAGCACCTCAACCTCTAAGCCATCTCTCCAGCCCCTCTGGGTGTCTCCTTCAGAGCTCATTAGCTTCTGCTTTCCTTGGAATTGAATACCCAACACCTTAGCCAGTCTGTGAGTGACTTCTGCCTTAAAGGAAGGCCCATTGTCATTCTGAAGGTTTGTGGAAAGAACAAATCGAGGGATTAGTTCAGTGAGTACTATCTCAGTCACCTCTGAGGCTTTCTCAGTCTTAACAAGGGGAAACCTCTATCCATCCAATAAAAGTATCTATCAACACTGAAAGTAGCTCTGAGGGAAATCTAATTGCCAGTCTTACAAGGTTAGGCACCTTGCCTCTAGGTGCCTGATGGCTATAAACACTGATTGGGAGGATTTTATACACACACACACACACACACACACACACACACACATATACATATATATAGAGAGAGAGAGAAGGGGGGGAGGGAGGGAGGGATGCTTGTTTTGTTTTTTCAAGGTAGGGTCGCACTCTAGCTTAAGCTGATGTGGAATTCACTATGTAGGCTCAGGGTGGCCTCGAACCCTCAGCTATCCTCCCACTTCTGCCTCTTGAGTGCTGGGATTAAAGGCCAGCACCACGACAGCCAGTGGTATTGTACTTTTTGACACACCATATTTAGTGAACCACTTCTTTGAGAGCTTGTCCTATAAACATTATTTTGGCTGAAATATGAGTATTTTCGTGACCCAAATGGTATAGCTGGTAAAGAGACTTTAACCCATTCCGTTGAGGTTATTTATTGTCCAGGAGAGAGGCGTATCTTGACTTCACTGCCTAGCTCCTAGTCTCTGTCACATGCAGGCTGGAAAGTCCCAGATGCTTCTTGTGGCAGTCAAGCCAAGCCTGGCTGTGGGTGCACACACAATCACTTGGAGTGCGCAAGTTCTTTGTGGAGGCAGACCTGTACACCAAAGTACTAAGTGTCACGGGTTCCGTAGCAAGCTCCTTTCTGCTCTTCATGCTGTTTTCTTGGGACAACATTCAGCAGCTGGAGAAAGATACTCCCTTTTTGTTTGTTGCTTTAACTAGGGTAACTGATAGTTCTAGGGCAAGTAAAATTTCTGTGTGTGTGTGTGTGTGTGTGTGTGTGTGTGTGTGTGTGTGTGTGCGTGTTTTCAGGTGCACATATACCACACATCAGGCATGTGGAAGTCAGGACAACCTCGGGGTAGTAATCATCACCTTCCTTATTGTTTGCTGCTGGGAAGGCCAGCCTACCTGGCCTGTAAGCTCCAGGATTCTCCTATCTCTGCCTCCTATTGCCAGAAGCGTGTTGGAATTACAAGTACGTATGCCACATGCCTGGCTCTAAATAAGTTCCAGTGATATGAACTCTGGTCACCAGACTTTTGCAGCAAGCACTTTTAAGAACCGAGCCACTCTGCTGCCCAACATTTCTGTTTTTTAAGATATTGTTGATCTATGGATTCTAAATTCCAAATGAGAGAGTTCCAGCTGGCCCTGCCTTAGGCTAGACACTTGAATGGTTTCCATATCTAAGGCCAACACCTCCGGGGCTTCAAGAAACCAGATCCCATTTGCAAATGGGGCTTAAATGTGTCCTAACCCTCCACAGAGGGTGTGCTTCTCGCCTAGGCGGGCCCTTCTCCAGTACCACAGGTGATACTAATCCTCATACACAAGCTTCTCTCTGGACAGACTGGGAGCCATGATGGCCGTAACATGTTCCAGCCTCGGGGAACACAGGGCCAACAGCGGAACAGGCAGAGAGGACTGTGTGAGCTAGGAGATCTGCATTCATGTGTCCACACTGGGGCTTCCCGCATTAGCCAGAGGAGAGGGGTGGCATTTCATCTTTCCAGAAAAAAACTGAAAGATAGAGTGGAGTCCAGTGCAGCTTTATGTTAAGGCACTCCACACAGATGGAAGTAGTGGCACATGCCTGTACTCCCAGTACCGAAGAGGCTGAAGCAGGAGGATCACCATGAGTTCTAGGTCAGCTTAGGCTATTGAATGAGACCCTATCTAAAAATTAAAAAGCATGGAGAATGGAATGTCAAAGGGGAAAGCGTGGGGGGGGGGGGGAGGGAGGATATTACCAGGGGATTTTTTTTTATAATCATGGAAAATGTTAATAAAAATTAAATTAAAAAAATAAAAATTAAAAAGCCACAGGGGCATTTCATGACTGTGTGTATGTTGTAGATTTATGTCAGATGAAGGAAGCTCTCTATTCCTAGCTTTCTGAGACTTGATCGTGAATTAATGTTGAACTGTGCAAAATTCACTTTTCTGATCCAGCAATCTCTGAGTAGATTCAATTTTTATACAGACTGTACCCCATGTCCTTGTACCACCATTTAATAGTTTTGTGTTTATGAAATCTACTAGTTATGAACATACAGTTTTCATTTGCACATATGCCCACTACCTTTATGTATGAAAATCTTATATTTTCTACTGAGCATTCTGTTTCTGAGGGCCATGTCTGTGGCCTAGATACATCCCATTGAAGGGCTATTGACTTCATAGCACAAACCCCTGAGGGATTTGCATTGAGGTGCCTTAAATGAAGGTTTGGGGGAGTGAGTACAGAATTTGAATAAATTCTGAGAAACTAAGTCTTGACTACTCAAGTCAATGGGAAGAATGTTAAAAGAGAGACTCCTGACCATATTGGCTGTGTAATCTTGGGGCAATGCCTTCTCCAAGCCTCAGTTTCTTCTCTGAATGGGGATGATGCCTTCAATGGTTAAAATTTAAGGAGATAGAGCAGCAATAAAAGATAATGGGAGGTGAGTATGATCAAAATACTGTGTGTGTGTGTGTGTGTGTGTGTGTGTGTGTGTGTGTAAAAATTTTCAATAAATAGGGCTGGGGAGATGGCTTAGTGGTTAAAGCACTTGCCTGCAAAGCCTAAGGACCAATGTTCGACTCTCCAAGTTCCACATAAGCCAGACGCACACAGTGACACAAGCACGTAAGGTCCCACATGCGCACAAGGTGGCACGTGCATCTGAAGTTTGATTACAGTGGCTGGAGGCATTGGTGCACCAATTCTCTCTCTCTTACTTTCTTACATTAAAAAAAAAAAAGGCTAGTCTGTTGGGTTTGCCTGGAAACAAAATTTTAAAAATATTTTCTTTAAAAAGATTTAGAGATAATAAAGGTAAGAATGCCCCAGGTCTATTAGGCTGTCAGAACCTGTGAAGCCTCTTTCCATCCTGTGTGGCCAGAGTGTGCCCTACCCAGAAGCACTCTTTATTGCATCTTCCACTGGAGGCAAGGGTCACTGCTAGGCATCAAACTAAACTGTGTGGTATTTAACACCAACTTTTCCTTCTGCCCTCTGCAGGATAAAGTAGCCATGGAGAGTATTCCTCTGCTGGGCTTCACGATTGCCCCAGAAAAGGAGGAGGGCAGCAGCGAAGTAGGACCCGTTTTTCACCTTTACCACAAGAGAACCCTGTTTTATAGCTTCAAAGCAGAGGACAGCAATTCAGCTCAGAGGTACCAGGAAGTCAGCCTTCTGTCTCCTTGCCTGTCTGTCAGAGAAACATGGGGCCACTTCGGCTTCAGCTGTTCTTTGGCTTAAGCCATCCCATCCCCTCTGGCTCCTCTGGCTTTAACTGCAGGCCAATCTGTTCCGGGCCAGGAGACTTTAAGACTATAATGATTCCTTTATATAGATGACATTGATTCGATAAACTTCACAGTGCTCCAGGCCATTTGCTAAATATGAGAACAGATATAAAGATGACACAGCCCTTGAACTGAGGCAAATGGGAGTCTGGTCTGGTCACTTACACACCAAATGTTGTCTTGTTTCTCAGGTGGATGGAGGCCATGGAAGATGCAAGCGTGTTATAGCAGTCACCAAGTTCAAGGACTCAAAAACTCCTAGCTTAACATGTGAACCTTTCCAGAAGCCACTCCATGTGTGTCTCAATTCACCTGGTCACACATGTGGCCTCACCATGGAACGAACCTTTTTCCTGACAGGTGGAACCCTAAGAAATATTTATGGACCTCACAGTTTCCGTCTTCATGTTTGCCAGCCCCCATCATAAACTGTTTCCTTATCCAGCAGTGAGTTAAAATTTAGTGACTTGAAGATATGGAAGCCGATTTTCAAAAAGTACATTTAGGAATGTGAGATTTTTAATAGAAACAAACTTTCCCCATTTTACTCCTGGCAAGTACTGTCACCTTCCATGATGTCCATTTGGGAACCTCAGGTGACATGGGGACCAACCAGTAATAGCTGCTTATTGGAAGCATGTTATCTTCCCACCAAGTTGCAACTTCCAGTTCCAGGTCTTCCAGATGGCAGATGGAAGGACTTGCTTGCCACTAGTCCTCAACACTACAGAAAGTTGACTCCTATGGCCATGGCTGCGACTTGCCAGGCTCAAGCCTGTGTTCCATGGGCTATGAAGGGAGTGACGTGTCTTCCCTGTGGCCTATACTACCATAACTTACTAAGAGAGAGGCTCCCTCCCGCCCTCCCAGAGTCCTCAGCACCAAACCAGGGCTGCTGCCCACATATCACCTGGCATCAGCCCTCTGAAGTCTCCATGTCTCCTTTCAGTTGCTGTGTGCCTTCCTGTGTCCACCCTGTGTGCCCTGATAATGGCATGTGTAATGAGTCTGTTCTCACTGAAGTCCTTGGTCTGTAATACCAAAGCCATGCTACTTTTTGAAGAAGGCAGTCTGGGAAGATGGCCCTGGTCACAGGTGTTGCTCATTATGCCAGATGGTTTTTGATGGTTTTGACAAAAAATGGGGGAGGGAGGGGGAGATTCCTCCTCACACATTGCATTGGAAAAAATAATTGTTACTGTTTTCTGATATCCTATCCCCAAATCTTCTGCTGCCCTGCTCCCTACAAAAAAGGCATTTAGCTGACAAATCTTTTGTAAAAAGCACCATCTCAAGGACTTCTTTACATTAAATATTTTCAGGGAATTTTTTTCTAGTTTGCCTTTTTTTTGAGGTAGGGTCTCACTCTAGCTCAGGCTAACCTGGAATTCACTATGTAGTCTCAGGGTGGCTTCGAACTCATGGCAATCCTATCTCCACCTCCCGAGTGCTGGGATTAAAGGCATGTGCCACCATGCCCAGCTAGTTTGCAGTTCTTTTAAAATGTTAGTATTAGACACATGTTTAATCACTCATACCAGATAAACAGGTCTCTGTTATGAGGATTCATTGCAGCAGAATTGTTTCCATCATCATATGTATGTGACTGGGACTCCTATATCCATTAACTTCTAAGAAGCAGAGGAGGACTTGAGTACCATAGTCTCCTCAGCTGTGGTTTCATTTACCTGAGGTTACCTGTAGTCTGAAACTACTAGGTGGAAAATCCTAGAAATAAGCAATGCACAATTCTCAAATCATTTTACTGTAATTGTTTCACGTGATTATTAGTTATTTATCTCCTACTGGGCCTAATTCATAAACTGAACATCACAGGTAGGTGCACACAGGAAAAAAACAAAGTATGCGTAGGGTTCCTTTCTATCACAGTCTTGGGGTGTTGGGCTGCTGTACCAGGCAGCAGGAGGAGCGCAGGGTCCAGGCTTCCCTGCCTCTTGCTAATGTTCAGTGTCACTTTTTTTTTTAAATTAGTTTTCTATTCAGCAAATACAGGCAGTTTGGTACCATTGTTAGGCTCATCCATGACCTACCCCCTCCCCATTGGCCCCTCCTTGTTGAGGTATATGGGTTGTACATTGTGGAGTTAGCCCACAGTTATTGGTACGATAAATGTCTGCATATCATGACCCAACATGTGGCTCTGACATTCTTTCCGCGCCCTCTTCTGCAAAATTTCCTTGAGCCATGTTGGGTTCATTTATGGTCTGCTTCAGTGATAAGGTGTTGGGGGCCTCTGAGGCTCTGGCTCTCTGATTTGGTAGGAGTTGATCACTTTCTAGTGCTAGGTCCAACAGTGTGTTGGGAAGTCATCCATCTGAAGACCTCTTTTCTTGTAGATTCTGGTTTTAGTTTTTTCTCGTTTGTTTTTTTCCTCCCATAGTGGGGCTGGAACTCAGAGCCTAATGCAATGTTCGACAGATGCTATCACTGAGCTACACCCCAGCCTCTTTAACCTTATAACATCCTGCATCTGAAGCTCTACAAACCAGGAGAAATAAGGCTTTTTATTTGCGTAATATTCACCAACTTTAAAAACTGGATCACCAATAAAATATACTAGATAGGTCGATCAAGACAGTTGCCAGCCTAGGTGGGACTAGACCAGGTCCTGCCTGGTTTTTTTTCTTTAAATTTTTATTTATTTATTTATTTGAGAGAGGGAAAGAGGCAGAGAGAGAGAGAATGGGCACACCAGGGCCTCCAGCCACTGCAAATGAACTCCAGACGCGTGCACCCTGTTATGCATCTGGTAAATGTGGGTCCTGGGGAATCACGCCTAGAACCAGGGTCCTTAGGCTTCATAGGCAAGCGCTTAACCACTAAGCCCTCTCTCCAGCCCCTTCTGCCTGTTTTAACCTTTGGTTAGCTGTCCTTCCCATGGTTTTCTGTGTACTTGGTTCAGGCTAACTTCTGCCTGCCTGACTGTTGACTGTACGTCTCCTGCCCTTCTCACTGTGCAGCCCATTTCATACACCCACGTCACTTGTCTGTTCAAGGGTTCTGCCCAGAGCAACAAGGGATGGAGCCACCACACCAGGTCTGAGGGTAGTTCTGTCCAGTGGGCCCAGATCCTACAGTAATGACCAGCTGTGATGACAGCAAAGTTGCCCAAAGGCTCTCAGCTCTGGGCACAGCAAAGAAAAGCTCTTTGCTGCATACCTCCAGCTAAGCATGTTGGTCTGGAAGAAGCTGTCCTGTACCAAACTATAGCCCAAGAAATGGAAAACCAGCTCTGGAAAGGTCACTCACTGGAGTAGCTGGGAGCTTGGGTGTTGCTATCTGTCATACAAAGATCATTCCAGCTTATACAGCTGAGGGAAACAGGTGTGCATTGAACATTCAAAAATGTCCATATGTGGACTGAGAAATGCAAGTACAAAATGAAAATTAAATTAAAAATTAAAACAAGGACAATCAGGAAGACCTTTCTTTCTCTGGGACAGTGACAAGGGAGTGTGGCTGACATCCTCCTTGTTCATTTAGTCCCCTTCTCTGTCTTCACCACCTCTCAACCTCTGCAAGGGGTGGCCATGTCTGCTTTTTGGAGACTTTCTGGCAGCCTTGCTTTTCAAGGACACTGCAGTGGTTTCTCCAGGCTCACGGGTCTGAAGCCCAGGGAAGATTCTGGGCCTTTTAGGAAACCATAGCAGAAACAGCATCATTGGCCAGTGTGCTGTAGCTGGTCCTAATAAGAATTCTCATACATGTCAGAAATAAGCTGAGGTTTCCTGGTGGAGGATGAAGCTCTTAAGGGACTGGCTCTGCCTGGCATGCAGTCTGTTCCTGGGCAAGGGTGACATCTGATCTCTGAGCATTATCATGCAGACAGGTATAAAGACCAGTAGCCAAGACATGGCTGGTTCCTTGGCGTCTTTTCTTGGTCAGCCATTCATCAGACCAGCAGTCTCTGATGCTACTAAGCAAAGAAGTCCTACATGGGGACTTTGGCCACTGAGTCTGAGGGTGGAAGCATCAGGCCTGGAACCTACCACAACACTGATGGTTGATTCAGCCTGAATTCCTTGGCTTTCTACACCATGTCAGGAAAGGGCAGCCACACTAAGGTTTCTTTTCTCTGAGAAGTTTCAAATTGGCTTGAGCAGGAAGGAAATCAGCTCAACAGGTACAAGTCCAAAAGGGCTAGAAGTAAGTTCTTCAGGTTTTTCTAACCTGTTGTTCACAGTATCAAGGGAGGTTCCCAATAGGTTGACTGACTGCCGCTGACAGCTGGGGCAACCAGTGTCCCTGTCCACAGCTACCAAGGAAGGACAGAGTAGCTCTCTATAGCTGGCTTGCTCAGTAGGCACTCTACTCCCCTGCAGTCCACAATTACTTTTGTCTATCTGCTCCTGAGACATTCACTGAAGAGGGGTCACTAAGAGTGGCACACACCAGTACAATAGCTTGGACAAATGTACCCCAAAGACCCACCTGTTAAATGCTTGGTCCTCAAGGTGATGCTAGTGGGAGGTACAATAAACCTTTAGGAGATGGGACCAATTAGGAGGTCAATAGAGGTATGTCCTTGAAGTGGACTGTGAGACCCAGGCCCCTTCCTTGCCTTCTTGTTTCTGGCTTCTGAGTGAGTGAGCAGTTTGCTTTACTGTGTGCTCCTGTCATTGCCATCCACCATCTCTAGCCCGGTGGAGGCACAAAGCAAGTTTGCCCTGCTCTTGAACTACAGCCTCCAGAACTGTGAGCTAAGCTTTTTATCTCTAAGTTAACAACCTCAGGTACTCTGTTACAGTGATGGAATGGTGACTAATACCAGTCAGTGGAGACTGGGGAGTCATTCTCTGTAGTCACCCTCTGGCTCAAATCTCTGGGAAGAACAGTACAGATTCACTGACTGGAAGGGGTATGCCTTGTTATGGATTTGGGGATGATCTACAATAAAACAGAGGTGGGCTGGAGGGATGACTTAGTAGTTAAGGCGCTTGCCTGTGAAGCCTAAGGACCCATGTTCAAGTCTACAGACGCACAAAGGTAAGGAAAGCGCAAGGTCGCATATGCCCACTAGGTGGCACAAGCGTCTGGAGTTCGAGTGCAGTGGCTGAGATCGATCCCTGGTGCACCAACCCTCTCTTCCCTCTCTCCCTTGCTCTCTCATTAAAAAAATAAAAAAAAAAAATTAGAGGTCAATTGAGTCCTCTATTAGATAAATTTGCTAAATTATTGAGTGTACTATAGAACTTTAAAATTCCAAATAAAACAACTGTTAAATTGCTCAGCAAACAGTACTGATCTCACAGACTCCAAGGAAGTCTGTGTGATTATCTGCAACAAGTGCTAAGCATCTTGTATTATGCTATTTAACATTCCCCAAAGACCTGATAAGACCAGTGCTACTATTAATGCCATTTTGCAGATGAGGAGACTGAGATCATTTGCCTGAGGTCACACACTTGCAACTGGCAAGGCCAGGCCTAAATGCAAAGCCATCATTGTGACTACTTCCCTAAGTGCTTCTCTCAAATGTATGCACTGATAGTGAGAGTGGTTTTATGGCAACTGCAATGTGAATCACTCCTAAAACTGCCAGAAATCTTTGGCTGCAGAAGACCAACCCACAGGGCCTTTTACTCCTATCATCCCCCCCCCAAAAAAAAAAATCATTGGATTTTTGTCACATAAAATCCATGCACATAATGCATTATTTCAACATAATGTCAAGATAATATGATTCTGTTTTCTATAGTCATACTCCTAAGATTTACCTCAATGGCATATAGAAATATAGATAATTAAAACCAAAATTATACACTTCTTTTTAGACAGTCTCCTTGTGTTGCCCAACCTCGTCTTGAACTCTAGAGTTCAAGTGCTTCTCCTGCCTTAGTCTCCCAGCAGCCAGGATTATAAGAATGTGCCATACCTAGCTTTAAAAAAATTAACATATAAAAAACAAATTTTTTTTCTGGGCGTGGTGGCACACACCTTTAATCCCAGCACTTGAGAGGCAGAGGTAGGAGGATCACTGTGAGTTCAAGGCCACCCTGAGACTACATAGTAAATTCCAGGTCAGCCTGGGCTAGAGTGAGACCTAAACTCGAAAAACCAAAAAATAAATAAAAATTTTAACATATGCTCCTGTCATTCAATATGACCAAATGTGAGATTTTAAACTAAGGGCCTTCAGACTAAGCACACTTTTTCTCACTGATATAAGTAAATAGAGTAGAATTTCTATGATGAATGTATAAGCAATAACCTATTAAACTGATCAATCTTCTCAAACTCTTAGGGCCATGCACTGTGTGTGAAGACATGTTGGATGATTATGTTAGCAGGTGTTTTGAGAGTTGGCAAGAAGTCTTGTTTGGGAAGTTAATATTCATATCTAGTCTCCATACCAGTTCTGAGTGGAAGGCAATGCATTTGTTCACAGAGCACCTCAGTTCCCAAGGAGGAAAACTTGTTTGCAGCAATGAAATCAAGCCAAGCAAGCAATGTGCACAGAGCCAGTGCACATACAGAAGCAGAGTTGTGTCCAAGAGGAAGGTCCACAGATTTGCAAAAGGAAAGGCTGCCTTCGACCAGCTAGAGAAGGAGACTGCCGGGGCATTCCTCGGGGTCCAGCCTCTACTACCCCCTGGCCTAAGTCAGCCATCCTTGAAGCCTGCTTGGCCTGTGGCTCCCTGTCTGAGAGATGATAGATAGGCAGATACAGAGTGCAACCCAGACAACTAATTTCTTTGCCTACAGGCAGGGTGGGGATGGAAGGAGAAGAGGATGTGGTAGCTTAGCTGCTTGTGAGTGATGAATAAACTCTTAAGTCAGTCTTTTGCTGTACACACACATACTCTGTCACTAGTCAGTCTGTGGTGACACCATTAATTTACAAGGTGTGCCAGCAGTGTAGGTTCAGATCTTTAGCAGAAGTGAGATCCAAGGGGATCTGAAAAGGAGAGCCAGAATTGGTGTTGGGCAGATTGGATTTTAGAGTTCAACAGTACGCCAGTATTACAGGGAAGCAGTAAATGTCTGAGGAGGGACAGTCCAACTGCAGTTGACGTACAATCTCAAAAAGGTGCCCAGCCTTCCCTAAGACTTGTCTCTTAGTTGTCTCCACAGTACCCTGGTGATTTTTTTTTTTTTTTTTCGGTAAGAGGGTTCTTCCTTGTACAGTATCGTCAGACTGGAAAAGGAGTGGTATTCACAATGCAGAAAGCAAGCCAGTCTCATGTTCAGTTTTGATCCCCTTCTGTCTCTCAAGAGTGCTGTTAGGATTGACGGACATGGCCAGTGGGGAGAGGAGAGGCAGTACTTCCACAAGAGCAAGGGAGACACTGGTATGCAATAAAATCCCTATGAAGAAAGCACTATTGCTAGGCCGTGGTGGCACACACCCTTAATCACAGCACTTGGGAGGCAGAAGTAGGAAGTTTGCCAAGAGTTCGAGGCCCGAAATTCCAGGTCAGCTTAGGCAGGAAAGAGTGAGACCCTACCTTGAAGAAAAAAAAAAAAAAATGTACTATCAACAAGAATGTGAATAATGGAGTCAGGCAAAATTTTAAACCTCTATGAGCAGTTTGCTTCCCGCGCATGACTCACACTCATACTCGGAAGAGAACAGAACATAGCAGTGTGCCTCCACTGCCTTGCAGGACTATGACATGAAACTTTTGTTTCAGTCATGTGTACATGCATGCATCAGGATATAAGAAACACTAACTGTGTGTGTGTGGTACATGGGGGGGTAGGGGTGTTAGGTCTTTAACATGCTATGCAAGCATTCTATTATCCACTTATATTCCCATATCCCCAGATTTTTTATTTTTTGTTTTTTCTAGGTAGGGTCTCACTCTAGCCAAGGCTGACCTGGAATTCACTATGGAGTCTCAGGGTGGCCTCGAATTCACAGCAATCCTCCTACCTCTGCCTCCTGAATGCTGGAATTAAAGGTGTGCACCACCACACTCAGCTTTTCTTTTCTTTTCTCTTCTTTCTGAGACAGGTCATGCTAAGTTGCCCAGGCTGGCCTAGAATTTGTAATCTACCTGTCTAAACCTTCCAAGTAGCTCAGATTATAGACCAGACCTACAATGTAGGCAGAGGTAGGAGGTAGGTATGATATATTAATTATTGATGTACAATGTACACTTTAAGACCATGGTCATGATTTTACGGTTCAGAAATACAATGCATGCTTGAGCCAGACCTGCATCCCATCCCTAACACCAAAAATTTTATATTTTGAATGGCTTCATAATAAAGTTTCCCAAAAATTCTTTTGTTCAGAAACTGAACACTGTGATAGTTAAAGAGACTATAAATTATCAAAATCCTCTAGGAGTTGAGAGCTGCAAGTCTTACAGAAGTTTACCGTGATGGTGGTGATACACGTTTGAGAGGCTGAAGCAGAAGCATCATAGGTCCAGACCAGTCTGGGCTACACATATAGTGATACCCTGGGGTAGTGTGAATGGATGTCCCCCAGTAGATACAGTTTATTAAAAATTGTCATTTAGATGTACAGCAACCTGGCTGGAGGAGGTGTCACTGTGGCCAAATCCTAGGGTCCAGCCCTAAGGCAGATCTGAATTCCAACCCAAGATATGCAAAAAGCCAAAGTTCTGCCTGGGTTCCTGAAGTGTGCATGCTTATCCTGCTGCTGGTGGTGGCTTTTGGCTTCTCTCCCTCTGCTTGGTCCTGTTAAAGGGGGCCAACTTCTTCTGCCACTATGAAACTTCCCCTGGATCTGTAAGCGTCAAGTTAATTTCTTCCCTCCTTCCCTTCCCTCCCATCACTGTACCTAGTTTGGAAGTTCATCCTGGAGACCTGAGGCTGTCTACCACACTCCTCCATCTTAAAACAAAGCAAAATACAAAACATGTTTCACCTTCAGGGCAAAGCATCATGAAAGTCAATTCACATCCTCTACATAGGCAGACAGAGGGACAAAGGTATGAGGATTCAGATGTAATACTCTAGGTATTGGTGTCCGGGCTGAACCAATTAGAGCGACATGGAAGTAGAGAGACTAGACTGTATGACCTCAACAGCAGGATGTTCTTTATTGGAGGGCAAGCAGATGACCCCATTCCGTGGGTTTGAGGCACTGAGCAGCAGCTGAACTGAATATGTAAAGAAAGGGACAAGCGGGTTACAGAATGTGGGAGGGAGAGGGGGCAGAGGTATAACAGGGCCGTTTTGTTGTTGTTGACTTTTTTTCCCAGGTAGGACTCAGGTTCTATCTGGCATCTGTGCCAGTGTCCTTATGAGGTTGTGTTTTGAGAAGTTATTTACAACTCAAAAGAATTTCCTCAGTGCTAAAGCCTGTTCCAGGACCAGCACCTCCCAGTAATTTCTGTGACTCTAATGACTGCTGGGATCCCAGACTTATTAACCCTTACAGGTTATTATCAATAGCTGTCTCCAAAATTCTGTCTCGTGGTAAAGTACAGGCAATAAGCTGTGTACCTAAGAATTCCTATTAACATATGAGCAGCCCAGGATGTAAAGGACTGCTGTCTCCAAGACAGATGTGGCGCTTGTATCTAGTGTCTGCACAAGAAAATAAATGACTCCTAGATCCCTATTGTAATTGGCTATACCTTAAAGCATGGGACCTGATTATTCCAACACGAATAATTATGAGAGGTATTATAGGAATAAAATTGGACAACTCTTTGTTTTCACTGTGACAGTTTCACTAATTTCTCTTAAACTTGTTCCATAAAAATCTTACTTAAAAAAATTTCTTTTTGCTCATTTTTATTTATTTAAGAGCGGCAGACACAGAGAGAGAGAGAGAGAGAGAGAGAGAGAGAGAGAGAGACAGAGAGAATGGGCTCAGCAGGGCCTCCAGCCACTGCAAACAAATTCCAGATGTGTGCAACCCCTTGTGCATCTGGCTAACATGGGTCCTGGGAAATTGAGCCTCGAACTGGGGTCCTCAGGTTTCACAGGCAAGCACTTAACCGCTAAGCCATCTCTCCAGCCTAAATTTTTTTTTTTTAATCCTGTGAAATTTGGAGGCAGAGGTAGGCAGATCACTGTGAGTCTGAGGCCTGCCTGACTTTCAGGTCAGCCTGGGCTAAACCAAGACCTTACCTCAAAATTAAATAAATAAAAAGAGTACTTTCACATGCTACACCCAACAGTACCATGCAAGGTGGTACAGGTGTTAGTGACCTTAGCAGAAAGACAGTAAGTCTTGCAGCCAGTGCTGGTGAATCTGGAAGAAGGGAAAATGGCCAGGTGGGGCTGGAAAGATGGCTTAGCGGTTAAGGGCTTGCCTGTGAAGCCTAACGACCCCGGTTCGAGGCTCGGTTCCCCAGGTCCCACGTTAGCCAGATGCACAAGGGGGCGCACGCATCTGGAGTTCGTTTGCAGAGGCTGGAGGCCCTGGCGCGACCATTCTCTCTCTCTCTCTCCCTCTGTCTTTCTCTCTGTGTCTGTCGCTCTCAAATAAATGAAAATTAAAAAAAAAAAAAAAGAGAGAAAAAGAAAATGGCCAGGTGTTTGCCTAAAGCCAGGGCCACCTGTTAAAGGCCATTAATCTTCAGTTATTCTGGAAACTGGCCCCACTGATTGAAATTCTATCTATTGACAAATATGTCATCATGAAAATGTTCACTGATAAATTAAAATTAATGTTGAAATGTAGGGCCCCAAGAAGCACATTAATTCAGTCCCAGGATTAGTTGGGAAGCAGCATTCATATGGTGGGCCCTGTTTCCTAAAGCTATTTCCAGCCAGCAGCTGAAAGAAGAGGGTGAGCATTGTGTGCACAAAACTGAAAATTCCAAGGGACTCTGGAACACCCAGGTCCCTACTTTAACTGTGTCTGATCCTGGCAAATACCAAGCTGGAGACCGGCCATGACTTAAGTGGCTGAGCACAAGCACATGGAATGCCAGAAGCACAGAGGTACCCTGGGAATGGGTAACATTGTGCCCGAGGCAGGCTAGCAGTACCTTGAGGCGACTTCTGACCTGAGGCTGGAACTAGGAGGTGGTTGCTTCAAAGGAAAGGGGCTGGAGAGGTCTATGCAGACAGCAGAATGACTAAAGTGTGTAACAAAGCCAACGAAATGCTCAGAGTACTGGGGTAATCTGGAATTGGAGTGCAGAGAATTCACAAGTGTCTGGGCCAGGCCATTCTGGGCCACTGAACTTATTGATAAACTCTGCTTAAACTCTGGGTGGAGGGACTGAGGACAGTTTTAGACAGACTACTCTGATCCTCTAAAGATTAACATGGTTGGTTCTATCAAAGCTGCTCTACTGCAGATCCCTTCTTAACATGTCCTTCATAGTCGCTTTGTACCCCGCTGCCTCATCAGTGTTGTGGGATACATATTCCTTCCCTTAAACCCGAAGACTTTGGTGATGGCCTCCACAAGGAGCAGAGGAAGTGACTGTGACAAAAATGAGTTTTCCTTGTGATTTACTCCTGGGAATGCATCCGCCACGTTGCGAGGAGGCTGGGACCAAATGCAGACGTTCACAATGACCGCATCAACTCAACACAAAGTTTCCTAAGGACTCCAGCTAGTGGGGGTGAGGATCAAGTAGTTCATAATCTGCGGTCTACACAACACTCTGATAAGAATGTAGCTAACAGTTGAGGTAATGAGGATTAATAATGCCTGCACCTTCAAGTCCAACTGAAGACATCTGCACGGATAATCTGCAAGTCAAATCCGAGGCCAGTCTTCACAAAACTTATTTCGTGTTTGCCAAAGTTCCTTTACACACATGCCGTTTATTTTCAAATTATCGCGAAGGGGAGGGACATGAAATTGCAAAAGCCTGGCTGGGAGGCTGCGTTTGGAAGTATACAAAATGGGCCCGGGGCATCTTCAACACTGCATGCACAGACAGAAGCTGGCGCACGCAGCACCTCTAAAGCTATCCATAGCGAGAAACGCACCAAGTGCTCAGTGCCCACCCTGTGCCTGAGGCAGGCTAGGAAATCCAACCCTCCCTCCTCCAAAATAAAACCACTTCCGAAATCCCCGCTTGGGCCAGTGGGGCCCTTCTTCCATCGACGGACACCTTCCAGCTCCGCAGGCGCCGGGGCTCGGCGGGAGGCCGGAGAGAGGCCCGTCATCCCGGGCGCAGTCTCCACCCAGCTCCGGTACCCGGCGCGCCCACAGGGGCGGGTCTCACGGCCAAGTAACGGTGCGCCGGGGCCACGCAGGTTTCAATCCTCCGCCTCGGCTCTTTCGGACTTCCTGTTTCCCCGTGGTCCTCGCCGTTTAAACGGCCCAGCGCACCCGCCCGAGCCGAGGCCCCGCAGCCCGGAGGCGGCGGCGGCGGCGGCAGCAGGAACGGCCGCAGCGGCGGAGCATCCGCGGCGTTCCGGTGCGCGCACGCGCTCAGCCAATCGCGTGCTCGCCCGCCCCCCGCCGCCGCGGCGAGGAGGGCTGGCGCCGGGAAGAGGAAGAGGAACATTTGCCCTCCTCCTCCTCCTCCTCCTCCTCCCAGCGCGCGAGCGGGCGGGCGGGCGGACGGCGGCGGCGGCGGCATCGGGGTCACGAACTCTGACCTTTCACTGACAAAAAAAAAAAAAAACAATAACAAACCCCCTCCCCCGCGACCCCGGCGGCGCCCTGGGGCCCGTCCCCTCCCCTCGCCGCCGCCGTCTCTCCGTCGTCGCCCGGCTCCCGTGGCTGTCGGCGGCGTCCTCGGCCTGCCGCCCCGCAGAGCCCGCGGGCCCCGGGGCTCGTGCCGGCAGGCCTTCCCTCCCGCCCCGCGCCCTGCCCTCCGCGCCGGGGGCCGTCCGCCGCAGACACGGGAACTGCTTCGAAGCCGCTGGAGCAGCGCCCGACGCTAAGGTAAATGGGGGAAACTAATAATAATAACAAACGGGGGGGGGGAGGAGATTTAAAAAAAAAAATCATCGCTCGGGCCGCCGGCGGAGGGGCGGGCCTGCGCGGACATGGAGGCGCCGCCGCGGCGACGGCTGAACCCGACCTTTTTACCTTTGCCATGGGGCGGTGGCGGCGGCGGCGCTTTGCATAGTGGGCCGGGCCGCGCCCTCTCCCTCCCCTCCCTTTCCCTCCCTTCCCCGCCCGAGGCCGAACGAGGCGAGCCGGCCGCCCCTGACCGGTCGGGCCGCGCCGCGCTGCGCCGCGCGCCGGGAGGTGGGGGTAGGAGGGGGACGGCCGCGGCCCCGCCTCGCCACTGGCCTTCCGCCAGCGCCGCCATCTTGTTCTCCACGGAGACCAGTCCCGCCCGGGCCGAGCTCGAGCGTGTCGCCGCTTCCTTCCCCCTTATGTGTGTGTCTCTCTGTCTCTCTCTCTCTTTCTCTCTCCGCACTCGGACTGCTCACCCCTGCGTCCCCGCCTGCCGCTCATTGCCACCCCGACCCAACCGCCGTTTAGGGTTTTTTTTTTTTTTTCCCTCCCCCCGAAGGGGAGGGTGGAGGAAAGGCGGGTGGAGGGCGCGACCTCGTGACTGACGGAGGGGCTGACCAATGGGCGCCCGGGTTGACGGGCAGGGGGCGGGGCGGCGGCGGCTCACGTCTGCGAGCTAGCGGAGCCGTGGGACTCGGGCGGCTGACGGGGGGGGGGATGGAGCGTGTGCCTGCAGGCGGCCGTGCACCGGTGTCATTGCAACCTGGACCGCCGTGGAGGTCTCGGCCCGGCTTTCCCGCGCCGTCCCGGGGCGAATTCTGGCTCTGAGGCTCTGGGGAGGGGTTTGTCTGTGAAACTACAAGGCAAAGGCGGTCTTGGCCAAGCCGGATTATTTGAGGGGCTGGTCGTTCACAAAACAACGGAATTCAAGCTCTTTGTGGGCCTCAAAGTAATATAAAAAATGGTGCTATGGGGCTTTTTGTTTTCTCCGTTGGTTTTTCGAGGTAGGGTCTCACTTTAGCCCAGGTTGACCTGGAATTCATTCTGTGGTCTCAGGGTGGCGTCGGATTCAGCGATCCTCCTTACCTCTGCCTCCCAAGAGCTGGGATTAAAGGCGTGCGTCACCACTCCCGGCATCTATTGGGCTTAAAACATTTTTTAAAATATTTTTATGTAACCAAAGAGGAGAAAAATAGAGCTACAGGGCCTTAAGCAGCTGCAAAGGAACTCCAGACGCATGCACCGCCTTGTGCATCTGGCTTATGTAGGTCCTGAGGAATTGAGCCTGGATCCTTTGGCTTTGCAGGCAAGCACTTAACCGCTAAACCAACTCTCCAGCCCGGTCTTGTTTTGTCTTTTTTTTTTTTTTTTTTGTGCTGAGGAATAGCTCTACCCACTGAGTAGCCCAAAGATGGTGTTACTAAAACTAGGCCGTGGAGCCACCTGGAGTGGAAAGCTTCAGGGCTTGAGAACGAAATTCTGAGATTCTCTTCTCATTCGCTCGTTAAACACACACGTGCTTAGTGCATGTTGGTCCAGGCAACGTAATACCCCCAGTTGGATGTTTGGGGGAGGTGGGTAAAAAGTTTCAGACAGTGGTCAGTTCTGTAAAAGAAAAGAAACTGGGTAGTGTGTTTAAGAAGACCTGAGGAGGCTAGCTTTTAGATGGGAGGAGGAAGTCTTCTCTGAAAATTTTGAATGGAGGAGCTCAAGAAAAGGATGGAGGTACAGACAACAGCGTCCAGAAAAGTGGAAAGGGAAGGCTTTGAAAGTAGTACATGCATTCTGAGGGAAAAGCCTCAGAAAAATCACTTTATTTCCAGATTTAAGTCCCTTGTCAACTTATATCCATTTGAATCCATCAAATATTTGTTGATCCCTATAATACCCCAGTGCTAGGCTGGGACTACAAAGATAACTATGATACTGCTCCTTAAATAGATGTGCATTGTGGGGCTAGAGAGATGTCTTAACTTCAAAGGCACTTGCTTGCAAGCCTGACAGTCTGGGTTCTGTTTGCCAGTACTCACATGAAGTCAAATGCACAAACTGGCACACTTGTTTGGAGTTTCTTTTCAGTGAAAGGAGGCCCTGGCCCACCCATTTGTTCTCATTCTCTCTCAAATAAAACGTTTTATATATAAATGCATGTAATTCTGCATATGAACTTTTCTCCTGTTTCTGGACATACATGTAAAATATAGGCAGAACATTTACTAAGCAGTGTGATTTTAGGTAAGTTAGCCTATTTTGAGCCTCAGTATACTCTGAATATAATAGAACCTTCCCTCTAGAGTTGAGGGTTACATGAGTTAATGTCAATAATGAACGTGGGTGCCTGACTTAGTACTCAGTAAAAAAAAATTGTCATTTTGAAGCATTAGTTCATATATGGGCATTGGACTAATTAAATGATATAAATATTTTAGGTAGTGTGGTACAGGAGCACACGCACTGGGGTTTGATTCATGATTTCAGCTAGTTATCCGGCATCTAATCCAAAAGTTTGTTTAGAAAACAAAGTCAAGTCGTACAAAAATAGAGTGCTTTATAGTTTACAACCCTTATATTCTGTTCTTCTCCTTTATAGCTTTTATTTCACTTTGTAATTATGTGATTGCTTGATTAATGCCTATCCTCCTGAGTATACTGTCAACTTTAGGTTATGTGTCTAGCACTTAATAGAATACTTGACACTTTTTATTAAAGTAGAAATTTTGTATGGCTGTATCGTGTGTTGGTGCCATCATTCCTATCCTCCCTGCCCCAACTTCACTGAGGGCGGTCCTCAGTGGGATTGCTGGTATTCACCATGAGGTTGTGGGTTATGAGTTGTGATAGCAGCTCTCAGTCATCCTAAGGGGTGGGGGGCCATGCCTCTGGATAATCCCTCTCTCACTGAGGCTCTTACTCTCTTTCCATCACCTCATCCACAAAGTTCCTTAAGCTGTGGTAGGTGTGCTTTAAGTCATCTTTAGTGTTGAACGCTCAGCAGCTTCTGGATTTCTGCTTTGATACACTTTGAGTGTCCTCAGTGTCTGTCTTCACCCTGGCGCAGGTGGAAACTCGCCATGGAAGCAGCACTCTTGATTTCCTCTGTGGTTTCACCTGGGCCTTGACTGCTGTGTGGCAGATGGTTCATCTCCCCAATCCTGCTGCCTTGGGGGGAAGGGGGATAGATTCTGCTCCTAGGAGCACACTTCCCAATAAATGCCTTTTAAAAACATTTTTTATTTGTGTGTGTGTGCATAGGCATGCCAGGGTCCTTATCCCTGCAAACAAATACCAGATCTATGTGCCACTTTTTGTGTCTGCTTTTACATGGGTGCTGGGGAATTGTACCTGGGCTGGCACGCTTTGCAAGCAAGTGCCTTCAGCCACCTCTCCAACCCCAGTGACTGCCTTTTTTTGTACATTTGTTTGGCAGTTGAATTAGCAGTACTAGCAATAAAATGTCTGCTACAGTTTTTGGATGAATTTCAGAAGACATGACACTACACAGAGTTGTAAATATTGATGAAGTGGCCCATTTGAATCCTTTTTCCCTCTCTTATGTTGATTTGTTTCCTCCCCTCACCCCTCCCCAAGATAGGGTCTCGCTCTAGCCCAGGCTGACCTGGAGTTCACTATTATAGTCTCAGGCTGGCCTCAAACTCACAAGGCCTCCAGGCGTGTGCCTACACACCCAACCTCGTGTTTCCTTATTTTTTATAGACAAGAAACAATCACTTGAATTACTAGTTTAATTACATTAAAATCAAAGGAATAAGTAGCCCAAATATCATGTCATTGGCTTTACTGGGATTACAGGTGTGTGCTGCTACACCTGGTTTTAGGGAAGAAGCCTGTAGTGGGTTTGCAGTGTTGAATGTCTGTGGCTGTAATTGTAGATACTTATTTTTCCAAAGGTGTAAATTAATTCATGCAACAAAATTATTGAAAATCTTTTAATTGCTTTGCCAAGGTTAAAAGCAGATTTGCTGCTGCAGGCCAGCCCGTGGGGCCTCTGCTGCAGGTGAGCACATGGAGCCTTGCTTCACACACACACACAATAAGTACCATTGGAAAGCCTGGTAAATACGTTATTTTTATTTTTACATAGTACAAATACTTAAAATGAAACATATAGTATCTCGTTAAAAACAGTAACAGGACTAGAGAAATGGCTCAGTAGTAAGGTGCTTGCCTGCAGAGCATAACGAACTGGGTTTGATTCCCCCAGTACCCTTACAAACCAGATATACAATGTGGTACATGCATCTGGAGTTTGTTTGCAGTGGCTAGAGGTCCTAGCCCATCCTTTCTCCCATCTTTCCCTCCTCTTTCCCTCCCTGTCTTTGTCTATCTTTGCTTGCAAATAAATAGAATATTTTTAAATAATACTAATAGCCAGGCTTGGTGGTGCATGCTTCTAATCTGCCTCAAATCCCAGCACTCAGGAGGCAGAGGAAGGTAAGATCGCTAAGTTCAAGGCCAGCCTGAGATTACATAATGAATTCCAGGTCAGCCTGGGCCAGAAAGACTCTACCTTGAAAAGTCATAAAATAAAATAAATCCTATTTAAAAATAGTAACAGTCACTGTTTTATTTAAGTCTTTGCTTTTAGATGTTTTTGTCCTGAAACTTAAAGGGTTTTTGGTTATCAGTTGTTGCTACCAAAATTGAACACTTGATTCAAATCTTTGAATTAATTAACTAGGATAACCACAGAACTAATAGTTTCATGGAAAGTTTTTTTTTGGTTTTTTTTTTTTTTTTTTTTTTTTTGGTTTTTCGAGATAGGGTCTCACCTAGCCCAGGCTGACCTGGAATTTACTATGGAGTCTCAGGGTGGCCTCGAACTCACAGCAGTCCTCCTACCTCTGCCTCCCAAGTGCTGGGATTAAAGGCGTGAGCCACCACGCCCAGCTTCATGGAAAGTTTTTTAAATACAATTTTTATTTCTTTATTCTACAGAGAAGGGGGAGAGAGAGAATAGGTGTGCCAGGGCCTCCAGCCACTGCAGATGAACTCTAGGTGTATGTGCCCCCTTGTGAATCTGGCTAACTTGGGTCCTGGGGAATCAAACCTGGGTCCTTTGGCTTTGCAGGCAAACTCCTTAACCACTAAACCATCCCTCCAGCCCTCATGGAAGGTTTTATCTTACATAATTAAACTACTTACCTGTTGCTTTGCAATTTTTGTATTTATGATGACCTTTAGTAAAAGAAGAAAAGCCCTATGTCAACAGCTCCCTCACTGTTTGCAAAGTTGTAGGAAGTTGTAAGGGGCAGGAATGGGGGGGGGGTGTTTTTGGGCATCTTGCCACTGCAAACAAACTACAGATGCATGCTCCACTTTGTGCATCTGGCTTTATGGGAGTACTGGGAAATTGAACGCAGGCCAGCAGCCTTTGCGAGCATGTGCCTTTAACCACTTAGCCATCTTCCCAGTTCGTAGTTTTAAGAATTGCCCAAGCTGACTTTCAGCCCCAGAGCAGCTGGGATTGCAGGGCAGCTGTGTACTACCATGCCTGAGTTGGGAAGTTTCAAGGAGACAAGTGATTGTGTGGTATGCTAGAATGTGGGCTGTGGAGGGTGAAAAACTTGGCTACAGAATTTTGTCAGTAGCCTTTCTGAGGCTTATACACTCCCTATTTGGAATTTGGAAAAGAGGGTGCCAACTTTGAGATTGGATGATGCTGCAGTCAGGTTCGCATTGCTGGTAGAAATCATCCAACCAAGAGTAGTTGGTGAGGAAAAAGGTTTATTTTGGCTTACAGGCTCGAGGGGAAACCATGGCATGAGCAGAGGGTGGACATCACCCCCTGGTCAACAGACAGTTGCAATAGGTGAGTGTGCCAAACACTAGCGAGGGGGAGCTAGCTGTACACAGAAAACGATTGAGTGCCCTGATAGCATAGGAGCACCATGCCTATGAAACAGTTTGTTTTCCTGCTGACCTCCCTTTGCTCTGTTCCCCACTCCCAGCACATGTGTGCTATCACTGCCCTTTCTTATGAGGTAGACATCTAATGGGTAAAAAACAAGTTTCTTTAAAAAAAAATGTTTATTTGGGGCTGGAGAAATGGCTTAGCAGTTAAGCACTTGCCTATGAAGCCTAAGGACCCCGGTTCGAGGCTCGATTACCCAGTGACTTGAACTGCTAAGCTCACCCAGGACCCATGTAAGCCAGATGCACAAGGTGGCGCATACATCTGGAGTTCATTTGCAGGGGCTGGAGGCCCTGGTATGCCCATATTCATCCCAATAAATAAAAATAAAAACAAAAAAAAAGGTGTTTATGTGAGAGAAAGACAAAGAGGGAGAGAGAGAATGGGTGTGCCAGGGCCTTCAGCCACTGTAAATGAACTCCAAACATATGTGCCACCTTGTACATCTGGTTTACATGGGTCCAGGGGAATCAAACCAGGGTCCTTTGGCTTCACAGGCAAATGCCTTAACTGTTAAGCCATCTCTCCAGCCCAGAAACAAGTTTCTTATTCTAGGTTCAATAGACTAAAAATCAGATGACCCCCAAAACTAAGTGATCTGTAGGTTTAATAAATGGCAGGCATTTTCCTGTTGATGAGAAATCAAGGCTTAATACAAATACTCATTTTGATTTTTTTTATTTTTCAGGCAAAGTCTCAGTCTAACCTAATTGACCCCAAAATTCATTATGTAGTCCAGGTGAGGCCTCTAAGTAATGGCAGTCCTAGCTCACTCAATCTCCCCAATTATAAGTATGAGTCGCTATGTCCTGCTTAAATCTTGGTTTTTCAGTTTCTGATTTCAATTCCTAACCTATGGCTTCAAGTTTGGGACTCTTTATTCTCATGTTTTATTTTTCAGGCTTTCCAAATTTTTCTAATTATATTTGCTCGTGAGTAAAAAAAAAAAAAAAAAAAAGACTTCTGACAATTAGAGCATAATTAAACTATATCAATAAATTCTATTCAGTAATTTATAGTTACTAGATACTGAGTTATTTTAAATATTTGTAATATTTTATTCAGCCCTTTTATTTTGCTCAGTTGTACAAACCTGTGAATTACAAAAGACTTGTTAGTGTGTTTGTGTAATACATACATATGTAATTAAATCTCAAGTAGATCTTAAGACAAAATGAGACCTCTTCTTATCATTTCTTTTCTCTCACCCTCCCATGTACCCAGGCTGGCCTTCAACTAGCTATGTAACCAAGGATGACCTTGGACTTCTGGTTCTCCTGCCTGTCTCCTGAGGGATGGAATTGTAGGCATGTGCCACCTGCCTGGTTTATTAGTACTGGACAATCAAAAGCAGGGTCTTGTGCATGCTAGGCAAGCACTTGTCAGTTGAATCCCACCCCCAGCCTGCTCTTCCTATCCATGATGCATTTGTTACAGCTCTAACTTCTTCAGGTTTTAATTTGAAAAGTAAAATTTGTGCTGGAGAGATGGCTTCGTGGTTAAGCCCTTGCCTGCAAAGCCTAAGGATCCATGTTCTGCTCTCCAGATCCCACATAAGCCAGACACACAAGGTGGCACAAGTGTGCAAAGGCCCACGAGGTGGTGCATGCTTCTGGAGTTTGATTGCAGTGGCTGAGGCCCTGGCACTCCAATTCATTCATGCTCATTCATTCTTCCTCCCTCCCTCCCCCTCTCCCTCTTTCATAAAAAAAAAAGAGAAAGTAAAAGCATCACTTTAATCAAGCAGTAGCTACAATGTATTGCGAATTCCAGGTCTAATACATACATATTTCAGATCTCATTTTCACAGTAACCTCATTTGGTTAACAATAAAGAGATTGAGTTAATGTGTGAGCAGCCTCAGAATCTAATACACTAGTTCAGGATGGTATTTGAATATTTTTGAGCCATGCAGTAAATAATTATGACTTGAATCAATTAATTGTGGCATGAACAACAGCTTTAGGTTCTTGATAGTAAACCAGTTTCCTTGTCCCAAGACTTACTTGAGACAACTGGCTCTGACTAAGAAGCTAAATTGCCTAGCCACTGAAGGAGATTGATTGTTCCCAGTAAGACCCTGCTGTCACTGTGGGAGGGCCATAGCTTTGCTTAATTGAAGACCCCTTTTTGGTGAGCTTAGCAGTTCAAGTCACTGTTGAATTCTGTGTTATCATGTGATCTGTGTCACAGGTTTGTTTTTTTTTTTTTTTTTTTAATTTTAAAGTTTTTGTTGTTGTTGATTTGAGAGAGGGGGGCAGATAGAAGGAATGAGCTGGCCAGGGCCTGCAGCCACTGCAAATGAACTCCAGACACATGTGCCACCTTGTGCATCTGGCTTATGTGGGTCCTGGGGAAATCGAGCCCCAGTCCTTTGGCTTTGCATGCAAGTGCCTTAACCACTAAGCCATCTTTTCAGTCCCACAGTTTTTATATATTGTTCTTGTGCTATCCAGGACAAACTCATCAGTTCAGGTTAAATTTGAGAACCTGACTTCCAGGCTGCATAGATGGCTCAGCAGTTAAATATACTTACTTGCAAAGCCTGACAGTCCACGTTCATTTCCCCAGTACCCATGTAAAGCCAGATGCACAAAGTGGCATATGCATCTGGAGTTTGCAGGGACAAGAGGTCGTGGTGTGCCCATTCTGTCCATCCACCTGTTTGTGTATGTGTGTCTTTCTCTCTTTATGTTTGCAACCAAATAAATAGTATTTTAAAAGATTCTGCCTTCATCTCTAGACTTAACTGTTATCATCACTTCTTCACTGTCCTGTCGCTGTCACTTCAACCATGTTATCCTCTTTTCTTTCTTTCTTTTTTTTTTTTTTTTTTGAGACATATGATCATTGCGAAGTACTGGTGGTTGGTTCTTACAGCGTCAGTCTCTGATTGTCCAGTATATACTTGTTCAGCATGTTGTCTGCTGTTCCTCAAAGTACCTGTTCTGTGTTATACCTGCTAGTTTCTTATGAACTGTGCTCTTTGCTTAAAACACTTTCCTCCTTTTTAGTAAAGACACTATGCCTTTACAGCTCTTTTTGGGGCTACTAACTGAGTTGTCTTCCATCATGTGATTGTGTGGATGTAGTCTTTGAAAGTTAACCAGCTAAATAGGACAACTTTGGCCTTAAAGGCTCAGGTTTCTATACCCAAAGCTACCTTACATTGAAACAGAGCCGGGTTTGTGGAAACCACTTCGTGTTAGTTACTGCCAAGCTTAGAAACCAGCCAAGAAAGTTGTCCTAAAAGCTTTTTTTTTTTTTTTCCTCCCTTTCTTTTTAGTGCTAGGGCTCAAACCCCAGCGTCTTGCGTATGTGCTAAGCAAGCACTCTGCCAGCGTGCTGCAGTTGCAGCCTTCTAAAAGCTTTATTTCTACAATTTGTGGTCTCAGAATGATAGATGGTTTTTGTTCTTTTTTTTTTTTCATATTTATGAGGTTATACTGTGCTAGTGAGTATGGATTTTCAGGCCACCATTGTTCTTTGGAGGTTGTTATTCTAGGGCAACATCTCCTAATTGAAGTCAACCTTTGTTTTGAGGTAGGGTCTTGCTGTACCTCAGGCTGACCTGAAATGCATTATGTAATCTCAGGCTGTCCTCGAATTTACAGCAAACCCCCCCCCCTTGCCTCCCAAGTGCTGGGACTAAAGGTGTGTACCACCACACCTTGCCTAATTGAAAACTGTTCACTCATACTCTTTCCCCCAGATCTCTGACTGTCCTTTCACTCTGTGATCTTTCTGTAGTTATTTTTTTATTAAGTAGAAACTTTTTATGGACACATCATATGTTGGCACCATCATTTCCCTCCTCCTTGTCACCACTCCACTGAGGGCCTTCCTGAGTGGGATTGCTGGTATTCACCATGGACTTACGGGTCATGAGTTGTGAGAGCAGCAGTCAGTCATTGGTAGGGGCCAGTGCCTCTGGATATTCCCTCCCACCCTGTGGCTCTTACACTCTTTCTGCCCCCTCTTCTGCAAAACTAACTCCCTGAGTCATGGTGGGTATGTTTTAAGTCTGCTTCAGTGTTGAGCTCCCAGCAGCTTCTGGGTTTCTGCTTTGATGCACTTTGAGTATCCTCAGTGTCTGCCTCCATCACCCTGGCGCAGGTTGTCAAGCTCGCCGTGGAAGCAGCGCTCTCGTTCATCTCTCCAGCTCCTCCCTGTGGTTTTACCTAGGCCCTAGCTGCTGTGCAAGGAGTGGTTCATCTCCTGCCAGTGAGTCAGCTATCCTTGTCTTACTGATAGATTTTGCTTGTAAACCCTGAATTTGTGGCATTGTCTCAGAACAGAATTTCAGAGCTAGACAACATGAAGCAGAGTTGGAGTTTATTAAAATATACTTTAATAGAGATTTTTAAGTAGAAGTGTTAAAGAGAAAGAAGCTTAGAAGAAAAGACACACACCAGGGTGTAGGCTTCGCTGAGAGAGATGAAGTTTATTAAAAGACATTTTTACATAGACTTTAAGCACAGAAGGAAAGTAAGATGTACCCAAGCATGAGTAATGGGATTCTCAAAGGAGAATTAAGTGTCCTAGCATTAGCTATTGGTATTTCAAGTTATAGCTCAAAAGGAAACCTTTTTCTCTTGGTTTTTCGAGGTAGGGTCTCACTGTAGCCCAGGCTGACCTGGAATTCATATGTAGTCTCAAGGTGGCTTCTAACTCATGGTAATCCTCCTACCTCTGCCTCCTGACTGCTGGGATTAAAAGCATGCCCCACCATGCCTGTCCTCATTTTCTTCTTTGCAAATGATGGCATGAAATCTATTTTGTCTGATGGAAAGCTGACTTACCTGGTTTTCTAAACACAGAGGACTTAAAAATGTGAATATACAAAATGTACCTTTTCATCAGTGCATTTTCTTTGTCTTTGTTGATAATTGCTTGCCTTTTAAGCTGGGTAGTGCGTTAGTACTGGGGCAGGGTTTTGCTTCTCATATTGCCGCTGGTAACAAAAAAACACTTGGTGATAGCAATCTAGTGCTCTGTCTAAAGTTGTTCTCACACCTTTCTCAGGTAGCTACCTTTTTTAAGCATACTGTGGCTGAAAGCTGTCCAAAATGGTTGTATAGTTTCCACTTTTCAGAGAAGTGAACCAAGCTGTTATAATCCAGAAGACATGACAATGAAGCCACCAAATTTGTCTTCATTAATATTTTCCAAGAGATGTTTTGCTTCCTAATTGGTTTCTGCAAATTAATTTTCATACTTTAAAGACACTGGTATATAGCATATCTACTAAATATACTTATTCTACTGACTTTGTCTTCTGTAGAAGACCCAGTCCTATAAGACAGTATCAAAGATGAATTCTGATTAGCAATATTTTTCAGTAGCCTGGTTTCTCCCCACCTGATAGAAGTTGCTGCATCTTTCCAAACAGGTTCTCTAATGATCTTGCTTCACCATGGCTACAAATATGGAGGGGCTGGTTCAGCACAGAGTGGGGACCCAACAGGTGGCTGAGGTGAGTGACAGGGGCTAGCACAATAGCTGGCACCTTTGCTTTTGAAAAGGAAGAAAAACATAGTGTGCTCTGTTATTTCAAAGCAGTCTTGAGGAAGTCAGCACATGATCTAAATTCAAAGCAGGATGCTGACATAGAAAAAATACAGATGACAAGAACAGTTGTTCCATAATGTTTGCATGAGTAGGGTGGCTGCATTACAATAAGGTGACTTGAAATTTTACCTTGAGCCCAAACTAACAGATTCTGATATTTATCATGAACCGACTTGGAACTCTAAGGCTTTGTCTTAGTTCCTCACACATTCAGTACTTTGTTAGAACCAGGGAATGGTGAAAGTAAGACTAGTCTCTGCTTTCAAGTCATTGACCACTTCCCATTGTCCTAAGTGCTGAATGTAATTACCTGTGGTGAACCTTCCTTTAGTGATCACAAGACCTCATTTAAAGGTAACAACATAAATGTGTTGAATAGTGTAAGTCCATGTGAGGTAGGTGATTCTGGAGGAGGGTCTTGAATGATGAGCATTTGTCACACTTAACATGGTAAGTGGGGTGGGAAAATTTGTGACAGATTCTGAATAGGTTAACTTAAGTAGAAATTTAGATAAAGGGGCTTGAAGCAAACTTGAAAAGCATAGTTAATCTGTCATCACTAATAACATACTTTGTTCACTCTGAACCAGACCCTATATAAGAGCTTTCACCCTTACAGTAAGCTTTCAAGATTGGTAATATTGGCTCAAAGACATGAGTAATTAGCCAAGGGCTTGTAGCATAACAGATTCTGACCTAAATCTTTTCACTTTTCTTAAAGCTCCTGGGTCATGGTACAATCAGGTAACTTTAGAAGAGACATGATTTGTATCATAAAGCATATTTCTGAGGCAAATACAAATTTATCAAAAAGTGAACATTCAGTGAACTTTGTTTATTAGAGAGACAGAAAGGTGGGAAAGAGGCAGATAAAAAGAATGGGCATGCCACGGGGCCGTTAGCCACTGCAGACAAATTCCAGACACATATGCCACCTTGTACATCTGGCTTATGTAGATCATGGGGAAACAAACCTAGGTCCTTGTACTTCACAGCCTGAATCGCTAAGCCATCTCTCCAGCCCTGATTACCATTTTTTATTGATTTAAAGTTCACTGAGGGGCTGGAGAGATGGCTTAGCAGTTAAGGTACTTACCTACGAACCCTAAGAATTCATGTTCAAATTTCCAGATCTCACATAGCCAGATGCACAGTGACGCAAGCACACAATGTCCATTGTACATGTGCACAGGGACACAAGTGTCTGGAGTTCATTCACAGCGACTCAAGGCCCTGGCGTGCCCATGTATGTAGCAGCGCATGCCATTAATCCCAGCATGCGGGAGGCAGAGGTAGGAGGATCACCATGAGTTTGAGGCCACCCTGAGACAAGATAGTGAATTAGAGGTCACTCTAGACTATAGTGAAACCCTACCTGTGTGGGGGGGAGGGGGATTTAAAAAATGGTAAGTAGACTGTAGTAGTCAGCTTCAGACCAGACGAAGTTTGTGGGAGGAAGAAGGGATATATATATTTTTTTGGGGGGGGGGGTTTGAGGTAGGGTCTCACTCTAGCCCAGGCTGACCTGGAATTCACTATGGAGTCTCAGGGTGGCCTTGAACTCACGGCAATTCTCCTACCTCCACCTCCTGAGTGCTGGGATTAAAGGTGTGCGCCACCATGCCCGGCTATATTTGAAGCTTATAGATCCAGGGGAAGTTCTGTGGTGGCAGAAGAAGCTGGCCTTCTTTCACAGATTCAAGCAGAAAGAAATACCACCACCTTCACCACAAGTAAGTACACTTCAGGATCCCCAGGCAAAGCTCATGCAGTTTACATATCTTTAGAATTCCAAATCCACCCCCACACCTTAGGGGTGGACCCTAGGATCTACCCACAAGGACACCTCCTCCAGCCAGGTGGCTGCAGATCTAAATTACAAACTTCTTTCAAATTTTTATTTATTGAGTCAGAGAGGAGGAGGGAGAGAGAGTGAGTGAGTGAGAATGGGCGTGGCAGAGCTACTAGCCGCTGCAAACAAACTCCAGACACATGTGCCACCTTGTGCATCTGACTTATGTAGGACCTGGAGAATCGAACTTGGGTCCTTAGGCTTCGCAGGTATACACCTTAACCACTAAGCCATTTCTGCAGCCCCTAAATTACAAACTTGAATAAGATCCTGAATATATTGGGGGCCATCCATTCAAACTACCACACAGAACCAGGTGTGGAGGCTCACTTTTTTGGTGTTTTTTTTGTTTGTTTGGGGGGTTTTTTGTTTTTTTTTGTTTTTTGTTTTTTTTTTTTTTTTTTTGGTTTTCGACGTAGGGTCTCACTCTGGTCCAGGCTGACCTGGAATTAACTCTGTAGTCTTAGGGTGGCCTTGAACTCATGGTGATCCTCCTTCCTCTGCCTCCCAAATGCTGGGATTAAAGGCGTGCGCCACCATGCCTGGCAAGGCTCACTTTTTAATCCCAGTTGAGGTAGAAGAATCCTCTGAGTTCAAGGGCCAGCCTGGGCTATAGAATAAGTTCCAGGTTAGCCTGAGCTAAAGCAAGACCATACCTCAAAGCAAAAAAGTTCAAAATTTTAGATCCACTATTGACTTTTTGTTTGTTTGTTTGTTTTGTTTTTTGTTTTTTTGAGGTAGAGTCTTACTCTGGTCCAGACTGACCTGGAATTCATCAGGGAGTCTCAGGGTGGCCTTGAACTCAATGGCGATCCTCCTACCTCTGCCTCCCCAGTGCTGAGATTAAAGGTGTGCGCCACCACGCCTGGCTCCCACTATTGACTTTTAAAGCAGTAGTATAAGTAGTAAATCCTTTTCCTCTGCATATAGTAATTTATATTAATTATAGAAGAAGAAATATAGATTTCATATTGAGGGTGTGGTGCTGGGGATGGATCCCAGGGCCTTATCCATACTCAACCACAGGTGTGTATACCCAAATTCCAATTTACCACATTTTTAATATTATATTTTTAAAGATCTATCAGAACTTAAAACTATGAATCTATTGAGGTTTGAATGTTGTACTTGTTTCTTGATTTAATTTCTGATGAAAATAATTACCTAGAAAATAATTGTTTTTCAAATATTAAGAATTGTTAGCCAGGTGTGATGGCACATTCCTTTAATCCCAGAACTCGGGAGGCAGAGGTAGGAGGATCACCATGAGTTCAAGGCTACCCTGAGAACCCTGAGACTCCATAGTGAATTCCAGGTCAGCCTGGGCTAGAGAAAAAAAAAAAAAAGAATTGTTTTATGTTTACAATTCCTGTTGAAGCCAAGTGAGGTAGTGCATGTCTTTAATCCCAGGATCCCAGCATTAAGGAGGCTGGGGTAGGAGGATCTCTGTGAGTTCAAGGTCCACCTGGGCTAGAATGAGATCCTACTTCAAAAAAGAAAGGGCCGGGCGTGATGGTGCACACCTTTAATCCCAGCACTCAGGAGGCAGAGGTAGGAGGATCGCCATGAGTTGCAGGCCACCCTGAGATTACAAAGTGAATTCCAGGTCAGCCTGAGCTAGGGTGAGACCCTACCTGGAAAAAATGAAGGGTAGGTAGGTTGGTTTTCCTATTTAGGCTGATTTGGAGAACAGTATTGGATACTGGACTGGCCATTATTCTTGAGAGGAAGAGGTTGTAAATTCCATGTACACTCAAAAAATTGCTAGCTGGGGCATTGGCTTAGTGAGTAAAGTGCTTGCCACGTAAGCATGAGGACCTGAGTTTGAATTTCCAGCAAGCATGAAAAAGGCAGGTACAGACAGCATGCTTCTGCAGTTTCAGTGTTTAAGAGGCAAAAACAGGAGAAGCCCTGGAGCGGGTACGGTAGTGCATGCTTTTAATCCCAGCACTCGAGAGGCAGAGGTAGACGAATCACTGTGCAAGGCCATCCTGAAACTACATAGTGAATTCCAAGTCAATCTGGGCTAGAGTGAGACCTTACCTCAAAAAACAAAAAAATAAAATAAAAAGGTGGAGGGCTGAAATTGCTTAGCGGTTAAGGTGTTTGCCTGCGAAGCCTAAGGACCGTGGTTCAATGCCCCAGGACCACATAAGCCAGATGCACAAGGGGGGCACATGTGTCTGGAGTTGTTTGCAGTGGCTAGATAGAGGCCCTGGCGTGCCCATTCTCTACCTCTCTTTCTCTCTCAAATAAATAAATAAAATATTAAAAAAATAATAAGGTGGAGAACAAGATGTACCACCTCTGGTGAATATTGCTATTACAGCTAACCTGACAACCAGTTCAAGGGCAATGGTGACAGATACAGGTTTTGCAAGTAAGCGCCTTTAACCACTGAGTTCTTGCTCCAGCATCTCTCCTTATTGAGAGAGTTGAAAGCACCATGCCAAGGGGCCATGGTAAGGACCAAAACCAGAGAAAGGCTCCAGAGATCTGCAGAACAAAGCAAGGTGGTCCTTTTTATGAATTTCAGGGAGAAGCGGTTATGTCTGGGCACAGACTATGGTGAAATCTTGGAAACAGGAGAGGAAAGAGCAGGAAATAAAGACCTCTTTCTTGTCCATCAAGATCTCTAAGGGGAAGGGACTGCTCTGCTCCTAATGGAAGCAGGAGTGGGGGTTGGGAAGAGGCTGAAAGGCATTAGATAAGAGTAGAGTTACATAATTCAAAGTTTCCTCAGTTCTAGCAGCAGGATGTCTGGACTTTTCTACCTGGCCTTGGTTTTTGGACTAGAAGGACTCTTACAGTGACCACATCTATGTTTTAGCAATTAGTATGGGGGATAAAATAATAATCATATAAAGAATTTTAGTAGGTATCATGCCTTTTATAAAATTATTCACTTAATTTTTGGCTTTTTGTTAATCATGCACTTGTGTTGTGTTTTATGGCAGAGTCCGGCTATGTTGACAGATGACCTTGAACTCCTGGGTTCAAGCAATACTACTGCCCAAGCTACCAAGTAGTAAATAGGACTGTAAATGTATCATTGTGCCCAGGATTATTCTGCTTCTACTCCATGAGCGATAAAAGCAGTATTGTTTTCAGGGGATGAGAAGATGGCTCAGCCCTTAAAAGGCACTTGCTTGCAGTCTTCCAGCCCAGGTTCAATTCACAAGCCACTTATGGAAACCTCATATAAGCCAGATGCAAAAAGTGGTGTAGCATCTGAGGTTCATTAGTAACAGCAAGTAGTCCTATCTTGCAGGCGTGTGTGTGCACGCACACATACAAATAAATTGAATCTAAAAATAAAGCAGTATTGTTCATTATGTAAATGATATTCTCTAGAATCCCTGTGTCTATCTTTTTTTATATAGGTCAGTAAGTCACAAGCATCAAGCCATAAAGCTAGGTGATTGAAAATAGCCTGATACTCTAAATCAGTACTCTGATTTGTTCAGTTATTCAATTGCTTGTTAATCTTACTTTTTTTTTAATTTTTTTTTTAAATTTATTTATTTGCGAGTGACAGACACAGAGAGAAAGACAGAGGGGGGGAGAGAGAATGGGCGCGCCAGGGCTTCCAGCCTCTGCAAACGAACTCCAGATGCGTGCGCCCCCTTGTGCATCTGGCTAACGTGGGACCTGGGGAACCGAGCCTCGAACCGGGGTCCTTAGGCTTCACAGGCAAGCGCTAAACTGCTAAACCATCTCTCCAGCTCACTTTTTTGTTTTTTTAACTTCTGTAAGGTCAGTGGTTTCAGAAAACCATAAGATCTCCTGTTTCATTTGTGTTAATAGTATGTTTAAGTCTCCTCTCTCCCCCAGTCAGTGGGGTCAACATTCCATTACTATGACAAAAATGTTAGACAGAAACAGCTTCAGGGGAAAGAGATTTAAATTGCTCACTATTTTTGAGGTTTTAGTGCTGGTCCTAGTAGAGAGAGAAGGCCTATGCCACTGATGCTCTGGGTTTTTCCTTAAGGGATAGTACCAAGCACATTCAAGTGGGTCTTCCCCATCTTTACTCATGTTCTCTACAAGACCCTCAAACACATACAGAGTAGTTCCTAACTAGTCCTAATGTTTTTTTTAATATGTTTTATTTATTTGAGAGAAAGAGAGAATGAGCAAACCAGGGCCTCCAGCCACTGTAAACAAACTCCAGGTGCATGCACCCCCGTGTGCATCTGACTCACATGGGTCCTGGAGAATCGAACTGGGATCCTTTGGCTTTGTAGGCAAGCACCTTAGCCGCTAAGCCATCTCTCCAGCCCCCTAATGCTTTTTAATACAGTCAAATTGGAAAACATTAACCTCAACAGGTCATTGACCTTTTCAAAGAATTAAAGCTTTTGGTTTCACTGACAATTGCTTTGTTCTATCATTCAATCCATTGATTTTCCCTTGAGTGCAGTAGTACGCCATTTCACATCCACTAGGTTGGGTAGATTTTTAAAAATCAGGCAGTAACTGTTGACAGGAACACGGAAATAATGGAAACTTCATGTTTTGCCAATGGGAACAGTATTCATTTATCTATGGACTATGAAATGATCATGAAAGTTGATTCTGGAAGAAACAAAATAGTTTTTGTTTTCGAATAAGTAGTTGATAACTAAGCACTGGTTTGATTTTTCGTGTATAAACAGAAAGGAAGTTTTCTGAAGGGGCTTCAGTATTTTTAAAACATTTAAGATTTCCTTCTATAACTGGAAATGTAAAACAGATACATATAAACACATTCTGTTTTTCCGTATTGCTGATTAAATAAAATCATTATACTTTTTAAATTTTTTTTTGTTTTGGTTTTTTGAGGCAGGATCTCGCTCTAGTCCAGGCTGACCTGGAATTAACTATGTAGTCTCAGGGTGGCCTCAAACCCACAGCGATCCTCTGCCTGCCTAGTGCTGGGATTAAAGGCGTGCACCACCACACCCGCCTTTTTTAAACTCAATAAATTTTATTTATTTTGTTAAATTTTTTAAAGATTTATTTTTATTTATTTATTGGAGACAGAGAAAGGGGGGGAGAGAGTGAGAATGGGTGTGTCAGGGCCTCTAGCCATTGCAAACGAACTCCAAACGCATGTGCCACCATATGCATCTGGCTTATGTGGGTCTTAGAGAACTGAACCTGGGTCCTTAGGCTTTATAGGCATGTGCCTTAACCGCTAAGCCATCTCTCCAGCCCTTATTTTTGTTTTTTTGTCTTGTTTTGTTTTGTTTTTAATTATTTATTTATTTATTTGAGAGCGACAGACAGAGAAAGAAAGACAGATAGAGGGAGAGAGAGAATGGGCGCTCCAGGGCTTCTCTGCAAACGAACTCCAGACACGTGCGCCCCCTTGTGCATCTGGGGAACCGAGCCTCGAACCGGGGTCCTTAGGCTTCACAGGCAAGCGCTTAACTGCTAAGCCATCTCTCCAGCCCTTATTTTTGTTTTTTTGAGATAGGGTTTCACTCTAGTCCAGGCTGACCTGGAATTCACTATGTAGTCTCAGGATGGCCTTGAACGCCCAGCAATCATCCTACTTGTGCCTGTGCTAGGATTAAAGGTGTGCACCACCATACCCAGCTCTTAATAGATTGAGTCACAAGAATGTTAGGAGTTAACTTCCCAGAGCATTTGCGTGCTTGCTGACAAGCATTAGAAAAATCACTCATGCATCTAAACCATGATGTTTATGCACTAGAAGTGATGTGGCTTGCTGGATGGATATGGAGGTGCAGGACTGCAATCCCAGCATTCAGAAGGCTGAGGCAGGAGGATCATAGTTCAAGGCCAGCCACAACTGCATGAGAGTTTGTCTTTAAAAAAAAAAAAAAAAAAAAAAAAGAGGGTTGGAGAGATGGCTTAGTGGTTAAGGCGTTTGCCTGCAAAGCCAAGGATCCTGGTTCTATTCTCCAGGACCCATGTAAACTATATGCACAAGGGGGCACATACATCTGGAATTCATTTGCAGTGGCTGGAGGCCCTGGTGCACCCATTCTCTTTGTTTTTCTCTATCTACATATGCGTGTCTCTCAAATAAATAGAATATATATATATATTTTAAAAGGTGCTGGGTGTGCTGGCGCACACCTTTAATCCCACCATCTTGGCTAGACTTTCTTTTTGCTCCTTGAACTGTTCTGGGGACTCTCAGCCATCATAAGGTCTACACTGCAGGCATGACTGAGAAAATCAAAGTCTTAGGATCTCATGGGTGATTTTTATGGTCAGGGTAGTATTATCTTCATTGCAAAAAAATGCACATAAATGCTTCTTTGTAAGGAATTGTTTAAAAACAAAGCTCACCCAATTCTGAAACAATTCAGTACTGGCAAGGACCATCCTCAAAGGGAAAGAAAGTACTGTTGCTGATTTCCATATCCTGTAATGACCAAGTCATTACTATTAAATTTTATTAACTCTGCCTTCTGACAAACTGGACATGTAAGTTTTCATTTCCTTGGTCAAAGTAGAACATGTACATAGATTTAAGCCAACGTTATGTTGAAACGGCATAAGCAGGCACCTGAACCAGGCCAACCCTGTCCTTGTCCCTAAATTTTCTTCTGGTATTTAAGTTCTTGCTTTACCCTGCTATTTCTTGATTTGTCAGGCTTCGACAATGTTTTAGTTTGGTTTTACGAGGTAAGCTCCTGCTCTAGCTTAGGCTGACCTGAAGTTCACTATGTAGTTTCAGGGTGGCATTGAGCTCACAGCGATCCTCCTACCTCTGCCTTTCCAGTGCTGGGATTAAAGGAGTGCTCCACCATGCCTGGCAGACAACGTATTTTTGAAGGTTTCTTTTCTTCAATTGTGTAAAATATACAGACATAATGTGGGAGGAGAATAGAACAAAGAGAGAGGACATTGGACACCAAGATCAACATAAGGGTGATAGCAGCAGCAGTTTAGAAACCTTCTCACTGCTGGCCACATGTAACAATGGAGCATGCCAGAGAAAAAAATCCCATAGTATTCAAATGCTGTAGGAAGAGGTGCTATGTAAATGACCCATGAGATTTGTAATCCAGTGCTTTGAGTGTATACATTTCCTCAGCTCACTAGCCTGCTTTCATTCTCAGGAGTGTCATTTTCTTATCTCTGTTTTTTTTCTCTGTCTTACCTCTGGTACGAGTCCTTGTCCTGGGACACCGAAACTCCATTCCCATTAAATACTAGCCATCCTGCCTTTCTCTATGCCCCTAGTAACTACTATTCTGTTTCTGAATTTGAGTACTCCAATGCCTCATATTGGTCATTTGGTGTCTGATTTATTTCATTCAGCACAATATCTGCAAAATTCATGCATGTTGCAATATGTATGAGAATTTTTTAAGACTGAATAATGTTCTCTTGTACATACATACCATTTTATGTTTCTTCATTCACTAATAGGTAATTAGGTTGCCACCTTTTACCTCTTGACTCCTGTAATGCTGCTATGAATATGGACATAAAAATAACTGAGTTCCTTATCTTCAGTTCTTTCGGACAGACAAGTGAAATTGCTGAACCATATGGTAATTGTGTTGAAATTTTGAGAAGCCATTGTCACTGTTTTCCATGGTGACCACACTATTATATTCCCAACAGGAGATTTCTCCACAACATCAGTTACACTTGTTATTTGTCTTGCTCTTTGATAAGTGCCATGCCTGTAGACATGATATGGTATCTCACTATGACTGATTTTCATTTCCTAAACATTTAATGATGTCTAGCAGCTTTTCATGTGCTTATTGACCATCTGTATATTGTCTTTAAATATTTATTTAAATCCTTTGCTCAGTTTTTAAATTTTTTATTTTATCTTATTTTATTGATTGATTTGTTTGTGGTGTTTTGTTTTGTTTTGTTTTGTTTTGTTTTGTTTTTTTGAAGTAGGGTCTCTTTCTAGGCCAGACTGACCTGTAATTCTCTGTGTAGTCTGAGGGTGGCCTCAAACTCATGACAGTCCTACCTCTGTCTCCCGAGTGCTGGGATTAAAGACGTGCACCACCACAGCCAGCTGAGATTTTAATTTGATGTTTAGTGTTGTGTTTTATTTGCTTTTTGTCACAGGATTGTAGTTCTTTATATAGTCTAGTTATTAAACCCTTTAATATGATTTGTAAATTTGAATCCCACTCTTTGTGTTTCCTTTCATTCTTTGAATAGTGTCCTTTGATGTAATTTTTTGTTTTTTTCTTTTACTGGCATAAAATTATACATATTTCTGGGGTACTGTAAGATGTCTTTTTAGTTTTTGAGGTAGGGTTTCACTCTAGTCCCTTAGGGTGGCCTTGAACTCACAGCAATTCTATCTCTGCCTCCCTTATTATGCTGGGATTAAAAGTGTGCACCACCACGCCCAACTTCCTGTGTGGTGGTTTTTTTTTGTTGTTGTTGTTTTTGTTTTTTTTTTTCTGTGTGGTGTTTTGATACATATATGCGTTGTGTAATGGTCAAATCGGGATAGACACATTTTATTTCTTAAGTATACAAGGCATTATCATTACATGTACTCACTCCATTGTGCAATAGCATACCGTAACTTATTTCTTATATTGTTGCAGGTTTTATAAGCATGAAGCTTTTCTCAATTCGTTTTGGGGTTAGCTTAGGTTTTAGAGTGCCATACACTCAACAGGCACATGAACTCCCCAAGCTGTCTTGAGTCCATTGTCTTAAATCCTGCAAGAAATTAACAGTTGTAGACAAAATAAAAATGTAAGGTAAGCAAAGTTGATTTTTTTTCAAGAAGTAAAGCAAAAAGCTCCCAAGCTGGGAAGGGCCAGAAGCAGATAACCCACTTGGTGGTTGGAACCAAGTGTTCTTACACTCTTGGTATAAATGAGGTACCAGGTCAAGGTGGATTAGATTGGTTACTTTGGGTGTGCATGTGGGTCCCACTCTGGGGGATGGAAATTAGTTATTGGGTCAGGATGGACTGGATTGGCTTTTTGTTTTGTTTTCTGAGATAGGGTCTCACTCTAGCTCAGGCTGACCTGGAGTTCTAGTCTCAGGGTAGCCTTGAACTCATGGTGATCCTCCTACTTCTGCCTCCCGAGTGCTGGGATTAAAGTTGTGCACCACCATGCCCGGCTTTGGATTGGCTGTTTTGAATGTATATGGGGGCTCTTGATTTAAAAAAGGAGCCAAGGGCATAAGGGCTGGTGATAACAGACATCTTGATGAATTAGGGCTTTTTGGAATTCAGTCTTAGACTCCATTTTTTGAACTTGTCATTAATGATAATTCTTTGGGGGCCCTGCAACTCTGGGTACCTACAAAATGTGGATTAACTTACTCCAAATTCTGCCACTATCTGACTTTGACTTAGTGTCTATTGCCCCACTGTCCCTCTCTCCCTCTCTCTTTATCTTCTCTCTCCAAAGTTATTTTGGTAAAGTCTATTTCTTTTGGTAACTTACTTTTGTTGCCATATACAAGGGGTTAATGCGAAATGCAGTGTCATGAAACTTTTCCTTACAGTTTAAAATTTTTGGCTCTTAAGTATAGGTCTTTGACCCATTTGTGTATCCATTCTTTATGTATGGAATTTTCATAGTATAACTTTCTGAGAACTTTCCTTTTCCCTCTTCAATAGGTTGGCATCCTTGTCAAGAAACATTTAAGGGCTGGAGGAATGGCTTACCAGTTAAGGCATTTATTTGCCTGCAAAGCCAAAGGAGCCAGATTCCATTCCCAGGACCCACATTTGTCAGATACACAAGGGGGCACAAGTGTCTGGAGTTTGTTTGCAGTGGCTGGAGGCCCTGGAATGCCCATTCTCCCCCTCCTTCTCTTTCTCTGTCAAATAAATAAATAAATGATAAAGAAACATTAAAGATAACATGCACTGATTTATTTCTGGACACACACACACACACACACACACATTTGATTTAAAAAAAATGTAACATGGAATTTACCATCTGTTGCAGTCAGGTTTGCATTGCTGGTAGAAATCACCCAACCAAGAGCAGCTTGTGAGAAAAAGGTTTATTTTGGCTTGCAGGCTCGAGGGGGAAGCTCCATGAAGGCAGGGAAAACAATGGCATGAGCAGAAGGTGTACATCACCCCCTGGCCAACAGAAATAAGGTAGACACTAGCAACAGGAGTATGTGCCAAACACTGGCAAGGGGAAACTGGCTATAACACCCATAAGCCCACCCCCAAATCTCTATCAGCTGGGAACCTAGCATTCAGAACACCTAAGTTTATGGGGAACACCTTAATCAAACCACTACATCATCTTAACTACTTTTTAGTATACAATCTAGTAGTAGCAAATATATTTGCATTGTTGTATAGCAGATCTCACAAACCTGAAATGCTATACTTCTTAAACATTGCCTATCCCTCTCAGCTTCTGCCAGTAACCATCTGCTTTCTAGGAATTTGACACCTTATTAAAATTTTTATTTATTTGCAAATGTGTGTATAGGCATGCTAGGACCTCTTGTCCTTGCAAATAAATACCAGACACTTGCACCACTTTTTGTGTCTAGTTTTATGTGGAAATTGGACCTGGGCCAGCAGGCTTTGCAAGCAATCATCTTTAACCATTGAGCAATTTTCCCAACCCTTAATTTAGAACATACAGAACTTATTCTTTTGTGACTAATTTCATTTAGCATAATATTCTGAGGGTTCAGGATAATCTTCAATATAAAATGCTTAATGCATTAACAAATTAAAGCTGCTGTCTTTTTAACATTGGAATTGTGAGTTCTTTTTGAGGCAAGCCCAACAGACTGGCTTTTTAAAAAAATTATTTATTTGACAGAGGGAGAGGGAGAGAATGGGCACACCAGGGCCTCCAGCCACTGCAGACGAACTCCAGATGCATGTGCCCCCTTGTGCATCTGCGGAATCGAACCTGGATCCTTTGACTTTGCAGGCAAACGCCTTAACCGCTAAGCCCTCCCTCCAACCCCCCCCCGCCTTTTTTTTTTTTTAATGAGAGGAAGGGAGAGAGAGTTGGTGCACCAGGGCCTCTAGCCAGTGTAATCAAACTCCAAACACATGCATCACCTTCTGTATCTGGCTTATGTGGGATCTAGGCTGCCCAACATGGGTCCTTAGACTTTGCAGGCAAGCACCTTAATGACTAAGCCATCTCTCCAGCTTGAATTGTGAATATTTTAGAAGAAAATTGAGGGCTGGACACAGATCTAACAGCAGTCCTCTTATGCAATCTGATTATAGCCCAGTCCAAGCAAAGCTCTTCCTCACCCTCATAAGCCAAACCTCACAGACCATAGCTCATACTTCATTCACGTCTTTCAACTCTGATCAAGATAGTCCATCAAACTGTACATACAACACTGTAAGCCATCTCTTAGGCCATCCTTTCCTAACTCAGCTCCAAAAGGCCAAAGTCAGTCAGGTGTCTAGCATCAGTGATCCTAGTTGTTACTACCAATTTTACTGTTGTAGTCAGGTTCACATTGCTGGCAGAAAACACCCAACCAAGAGCAGCTTGTGGGAGGGAGAGGGGGCATTTATTTTGGCTTACAGAATCGAGGGGAAGCTCCATGTTGGCAGGGGAAAATGGTGGCATGCGCAGAGGTTAGACATGACCTACTGGCCAACAGTAGCAGGAGAGTGCACCGAACACTGGCAAGGGGAAGCTGTCTATAAGCCCTTCCCAACAATATACTGCCTCCAGGAAGTGCCAGTTCCCAAATTGCCACCAGCTGTGGACCTAGCAGTCTGAAGGCATGAGTTTATGGGGGACACCTGAATCAAACCACCACAGAGAACAACCCTGTTCTGGTACCGGGATTTACCAGCAACAGCCTGTGGTTTTAGAGTAAAGCTTTCTCCACCTCTGCAGGATGCTACTGCCCAAACTAACCCTCTCTCTTTATCTTGTTTTCAAAGAGTTACATCTTTTAGTTAGCTAACCAAGAGAAAGTTTTCTGTGGTACTGACTCATGCCATCATTAGTTTTGCATATACATGGCTTCAATAACTTAAAATATCTATATTTTTCATCTCTGTCTTTTAGGAAAGACTATTATCTAACTATTTTCTAGATTTAAGTAATCCAGATATTTGCTCATAGTAGATTTTGCATCAACTATGGTTGAGTCTGTCAGTAACAGAGAATCATGAAAACTTATTTAGTATTTAAGATCATTTATAGCAAGCCCTTTGTTGTAGTTAGCTTTTTTGGCACAAAGCACTTGGCCAAGAGCAGCTTGTAGGAGGAAAGGGTTTATCTTGACTTACAGACTCAAAGGGAAGCTCCATGATGGCAGGGCATGGGCCAAGGGTGGACATCACTTTCTGACCAGAATCAGCAGCAGGAGCGTATGTTAAATACTGGCAAGGGGGAGTTGACTATAACACCCACAAGCCTGCCCCAACATTACATTGCCTCCAGAAAGAGTCAGTTCCCAAATTGCCATCAGCTGGGAATCAAGCACTCATAACACATGAATTTATGGGGAACACCTGAATCAAACCATCATGCCTTTACAAGTCTTAGAGGAGAAAGGCAGTTTTCTACTTTCTAATAACATCTCGGGTTTATGTAATACAATTCACTGGTACAACATTATGACTAATGATAAAATACAGGAAATTCATCCACCTTTTCAAAGATGATTCATTATTAAGTTAATATTTTGGCCAATATTTAAACATTTTAGGCACTTTGTTTTGTTTTTGTTTTTTGAGGTAGAGTCTTCCTCAGTTCACAGCGATCTGCCCTACCTTACCCTCCCAAGTGCTGGGATTAAAGGTATGTGCCACCATGCCCAGCATGTAAATTTTTTAAGCTGTATTATGGTAGCAATTCCAGGAGTATTATTAATTTAGCAGTATCTTATCTTTATGATGCCATTTATTAAACTGAAAAGAAAGGTGATGTATTCTGGCTTTTACTTTAAAAGTGATTTAATTCACCGGGCATAGTGGTGCACGCCTTTAATCCCAACACTTGGGAGGCAGAGGTAGGAGGATCGCCATGAGTTCAAGGCCACCCTGAGACTACAAAGTCAATTCCAGATCAGCCTGGACAACAGTGAGATATTAGCAGCCTTCCTCATTGGTTATCACCTTCCCTATAATGGAAAGGATTATAGAGTTTCAGTAAAGAGCATCGTCTACTTTTTATGCAAATTCAGCTTCTAACAGAACTTTTTAAAATTTATTTGCAAATAAAGAAATAGACAGAGAATGGGCACACTAGGGCATGCAGCCATTACAGACAGACTCCACATGCATATGCTACTTTGTGCATCTGGCTCCACATGTGTTCTGGGAAATCAAACTGGTCGATAGGTTCTGCAAGCAAGTGCCTTAACTGCTGAGCCATCTCTCCAGCCTTCCAAAAAAGAAATGTAAGAGAACATACCAAATAGAAGTTTTTTTTGTTTTTTTTGTTTTTTTTTTTTTGTTTTTCGAGGTAGGGTCTCACTCTGGTCCAGGCTGACCTGGAATTAACTCTGTAGTCTCAGGGTAGCCTTGAACTCATGGCGATCCTCCTACCTCTGCCTCCCAAGTGCTGGGATTAAAGGCGTGCGCCACCACGCCTGGCACCAAATAGAAGTTTTTGATCAAGACAGCATTCCAGTCTCAAATATTTTGTTACAATAACAGGTTATACCGGCTGAAAATGATCACCAAATTTAAAGAAAATGGTTAACAGTACCCTAATTTCCACTGTTTTAATCCAAAAATAACATAAAACATTTGTACAGGGAGCTGGGGCAATGAATATTTTAGCTTACAAACATGAGAACAATCTTTTTATTTTAGTTGTTTTTAATATTTATTTATTTGAGAGAGAGGCAGACAGAATGGGCATGCCAGGAACTCCAGACATATGTACATTTGGCTTACATGGGTACTGGGGAGTTGAACCTGGGTCCTTAAGCTTCAATGGAAAGTGCCTTAGCCACTAAACCATCTCTCCAGCTCCTGAATTCAATCTTTAGTGCACACATTAAAAGCTAGGGAGATGATGACAGGCAGATCCTTGGTCAGTCTAGTGTAATTGGTGAGCTCCGGGCCAATGAACCCATCCCTTCATTGTCTTCATTATCTCTGAAAAGAAGATGGACAGTGTCACGTGATGGTGATACCTGATGTTGTCCTTTAGCCTTCACATGCACGTGCACACGTGTGTATGCAGGAACATAAATCTCGTAAAAATCAAAAACACTTGTACAAATAAATTAGTGCTAAAAATTAGGGCTGGAGAGATGGCTTAGCGGTTAATGTGCTTGCCTGTAACGCCTAAGGACCCACATAAAGCCAGACACACAAGGTAACACACGCATCTGGAGTCCAGGTGCAGTAGGTAGAGGCCCTGGCATGCCAGTTGTCTCATTAAAAAAAAGAATACTAGGGGGGAAAAGAATTGAAAGTTCATGGTTAATACCCAGAAGTGTTCTTTCTGTGTTCTGAAATCTTATAAATGTTTTCAAGGCTGGGAATGACACATTTGAAACATGTCAGAGTAAATGTATGCTCAGGAGCATTGTGGGACTGATCATCTCATGAAAATATAAAAGCTTGTGGTGCTTTCACTATAGCCACCCTGAGACCACATAGTGAATTCCAGGTCAGCCTGGGCTAGAGTGAGACCCTACCTCGGTGGGGGGAGGGGGAGACCTACAGCTGGGCGTGGTGGTGCACACCTTTAATCCCAGCACTCAGGAGGCAGAGGTAGGAGGATCACTGTGTTTGAGGCCACCTTGGGCTACAGAGTGAGTTCCAGGTCATCTGGGCTAGAGATCCTTCCTTAGGGAAAGAGAAACAAAGAGGGAAGAAAGAAAAGAGATAAAGAGAAGTTAAAAAGAAAAAGAGGGAGAAAAGAGAGACAGGAAAGTGGGGGGGGGGAGAGGAAAGAAAGAGGAATGAGTGAGAGAGAGGAGAGAGAGAGAAAACCACTGAATTGTAAAGTCAGGTTTTTAGTCTAGATAGTGTTGATTTTTTTTTTTTCCCCAACCAAACTAAACTCTCTCACAAGCCAACAGATGAACCAGGAGTTTCTCTGAGCTCATTGTACATTAGGAGTCTGAAGTTTATTTCAGTTAAAACATTATTTTCTCTGTAGATTTCAACACATATTGGCTAAACAATGCTGTCTCTGAGGTAGCCTCGGATACTTTGGAAGTCCTTTTCAACTTCATCTTAGCTATGGCTTCAATACCAATAAATTTCTTTTTTCAGAGTTTCTGCTTATGAAGGCAGCAGGATCATTGGCATCCACTGGCTTAGGTCTTACATCTTGCTGTGACCTCTTAACTAAATGGAGCTTTTATACTGTTATCTTTTAAGAATCTCTAGCATATTTGGAATTTGCATTTTTTTTTTAAGGTAGGGTTTCACTCTAGTTCAGGCTGACCTGGAATTTACTATGTCATCTCAGGGTGGCCTCAAACCCACTGTGATCCTCCTGCCTCTGCCTCCTGAGTGCTAGGATTAAAGGTGTGCACCCCCACACCCGGCTTTGGAATGTGCATTTTCTTTGGGTTTGTTCTTAGTCTTTTTAGCATTAAGGAGGTAGAAACAGATAGATCCTGGGATCTCACTGTCCAGCAAATCTAGATGATTAGGTTCCAGGCCAATGAGAGAGAAACCCATTCTCAAAAAAGATGGGTGACATTCCTGAGGACAACATAAGGTTGTTCTCTGGCCTGCACATGCATGCTCACACATGAATACACATACATGTGCGTGCGCATGTAACACACACAAGCTGAGAGTCAAATTCAGCTTTTGGGGGGGGTGGGGGTTGTCAAGGTAGCATCTCATTCTAGCTCAGGCTGACCTGAAATTCACTCTATAGTGGCTTCGAACTCACAGTGACCCTACTACCTCTGCCTCCTGAGAGTTTGGATTAAAGGCGTGTGCCACCACGCCTGGCTTTCAAATTTGGCTTTTTGATTTTTTTTTCTTAATAGTTTTAAATAATTACACAGCTTTACATGCAGAAGTAACTGGCCATAAGTTAGTTCAGATGTCAATGCATTCATTATGAATTGTATAATCCTTCTGAAAGTTTTCACTTCCTTCAGACCCAGTGCTTTATATACCAGTATTTTTTAATTATTATTTTTTTATTAACAACTTCCATGATTGTAAACAATATCCCATGGTAATGCCCTCCCCGCCTACTACTTTCCCCTTTGAAACTCCATTCTCCATCATATCCCCTCCTCCTCTCAATCAGTCTCTCTCATTTTGATGTCATGATCTTTTTCTCCTGTTACGATGGTCTTGTGTAGGTAGTGTCAGGCACTGTGAGGTCATGGATATCCAGGCCATTTTGTGTCTGGAGGAGCACATTGCAAGGAGTCCTACTCTTCCTTTGGCTCTTACATTCTTTCCACCACTTCTTCTGCAATGGACCCTGAGCCTTGGAAGGTGTGATAGAGATGTTGCAGTGCTGAGCACTCCTCTGTCACTTCTTCCCAGCACCATGATGCCTCCGGAGTCATCCCAAGGTCACTGCCATCTGGAAAGAGAAGGTTCTCTACCAAAAGTGAGAGTAGCATTAATATATAGGTATGAACATTAAGAGAAGTGCTTACTGGGCAGTTTATACATTTAGCCAGACAGCAGCAGACATTACACCCCTAGGGCTCATGACTACCGTTGTTTTAGGTTTTCAGTATCAGGGATGTATTCCCTCCTATGGAGTGAGCCTCCAGTCCAACAAGAGGGCAGTTGGTTTCCACCATGACAAACATGCCACTATTGCACCCGTTGGCTCATTTGGCCTGGCTGGCAAAATATAAGGCTTGCAGTATCCACTGTTGAGTATCTTCACTGGTGATTTCTCTCTCTGCCACTGAGCTGCATGCAGAATGGCTTTTTTCAGCTTTCCATCAGCTGGTCTACATGGAGGAGGTTATTAGCTCAGTTCCAGCAGGATTTCTCAGTGGTCTTGCAGCCCAAGTATGTGGAGTCTTCAGCAATATATAGCAGTATTTTTGATACACTTTTACTGCACGAAATTACTGTGATAGAAAATATAGACATTTGTTGACAGTTACATTAGGAGAAATAACAATTTAACAGTAAGTAATGTTTGTTTCATGCTAGTATTTAGGCCTAGCTACCATAGATAATGTAATTGAGAGGTCAGATAGTTGCATATTCTTAAATAAGCAATTACTTAAGGGTAGTAAAAAAGATGCAAGGCATATAGTGGAACTAGAATAAAATTAGTGCTAGACTTTTAATATGAGAAATCCGTTAATGAGCATAATTATCTACAGGGAGGCAGTGAGGAAGTTTGCTCTTGTACAAGAATTGTAGCTTGCCAGGCGTGGTGGCGCACGCCTTTAATCCCAGCACTCGGGAGGCAGAGGTAGGAGGATCACCTTGAGTTCAAGGCCACCCTGAGACTACAGAGTTAATTCCAGGTCAGCCTGGACCAAAGTGAGACCCTACCTCGAAAAACCAAAAAAAAAAAAAAAAAAAAAAAAAAGAATTGTAGCTTATATAAGAAAAATTTACCAAAATTTCCTGTGGTATGTTTTGACACAGGTTGATGCTGATCTATCATCATAGCTCCTTTCTTTTTTTTATTTTATTTTTTTTTAATTTTTATTAACATTTTCCATGATTATAAAATATATCCCATGGTAATTCCCTCCCTCCCCACCCCCACACTTTCCCATTTGAAATTCCATTCTCCATCATATTACCTCCCCATTACAATCACTGTAATTACATATATACAATATCAACCTCCCTTCCTTTCTCTACCCTTTATGTCTCCTTTTTACCTTACTGGCCTCTGCTACCAAGTATTTTCATTCTCACGCAGAAGCCCAGTCATCTGTAGCTAGGATCCACATATGAGAGAGAACATGTGGCGCTTGGCTTTCTGGGCCTGGGTTATCTCACTTAGTATAATACTTTCCAGGTCCATCCATTTTTCTGCAAATTTCATAACTTCATTTTTCTTTACCACTGAGTAGAACTCCATTGTATAAATGTGCCACATCTTCATCATCCACTCATCAGTTGAGGGACATATAGGCTGGTTCCATTTCCCAGCTATTATAAATTGAGCAGCAATAAACATGGTAGAGCACGTACTTCTAAGGAAATGAGATGAGTCCTTTGGATATATGCTTAGGAGTGCTATAGCTGGGTCATATGGTAGATCAATATTTAGCTGTTTTAGGAACCTCCACACTGTTTTCCACAATGGCTGGACCAGATTGCATTCCCACCAGCAGTGCAGAAGGGTTCCTTTTTTTCCACATCCCCGCCAACATTTATGATCATTTGTTTTCATGATGGTGGCCAATCTGACAGGAGTGAGATGGAATCTCAATGTAGTTTTAATCTGCATTTCCCTGATGACTAGTGACGTAGAACATTTTTTTAGATGCTTATATGCCATTCGTATTTCTTCCTTTGAGAACTCTCTATTTAGCTCCATAGCCCATTTTTTGATTGGCTTGTCTGATTCCTTATTATTTAATTTTTTGAGTTCTTTGTATATCCTAGATATTAATCCTCTATCAGATATATAGCTGGCGCAGATTTTTTCCCATTCTGTAGGTTGCCTCTTTGCTTTTTTCACTGTGTCCTTTGCATAGCTCCTTTCTTGAGGTCTCATACGCTTGAAGTATGTTTAGAATTTAATACTTTAGACTGAGGACTGAGGAGATTGCTCAGTGGTTAAAGACGTTTGCTTGCAAAGCCTGCTGGCCAGGGTTCAATTCCCCAGTACCCACATAAAGCCAGATGCACAGTGTTATATGTGTCCAGAGTTTATTTGCAGTAACAAGAGGACCGAGCACACAAACACTGATTCAAATTCTCTGTCCTGTCACAAATTCAAAGGAAGAAATGGAACATCAGCTGTGGGAAAAGATAACATCTTATTCAGAGTTCTAGGCTGCACATTGCATGTGATTTTTCTCCAAGAAATTGTAATAATGCCTTATGTTTATTTCATTTAATCCTCTCAATGAGATAGGGCTATTAGCTCAATGTCATAAGCAAGCAGATGCTTAGAACAACCAAGGGACTTGTCTAAAGCTACTACTGCATAATGCTTATGTGTGCTTGGTATGCATCATGATGTATTTACACAGACCAACCAGCTTATCACGTTGATTCTGCTTAGCTTTGTGGGTGAAGAAATGGCCTGAGTTTTGTCTGTTTTTTAAATCTTCAGAGCTGGTTATGGTGGCACATGACTTTAATCCCAGCACTTGGGAGGCAGAGGTAAAAGGATTACTATGAGTTTGAGGCTAGCCTGGGAGAGCTCCAAGACAACCTGGGCTAGAGTGAGGCTCTCTTAAAAATCCTAAAAAAAAAAAAAAAAAAAAAAAACCTCAGTGATACTGTCAAGACTACATTATTTTTCCACAGTACACTTTTATGCCTCGTCTTGTTTTTTAGATGGGTTATAAGAGAAGCTTCCCTTTTAAAGTTGAGGATACATGAAGTAGGCCTCTTATGTTAGACTTGAAGTGAAAAATAAGATCATTCATAGTACCAGACTTCAGCAATATCTATGGTTTTGGAAAGTAACCTTTGTGTGGTGGTGCACGCCTTTAATCCCAGCACTTGGGAGGCAGAGGTAGGAGGATCGCCGTGAGTTCAAGGCCACCCTGAGACTACATAGTGAATTCCAGGTCAGCCTGGGCTAGAGTGAGACCCTACCTCGAAAAACCCCCCAAAAAAGTAACCCTGGGCTAGAGAGTTGGCTTAGCAGCTAAGACTCTTGCCTGTGAAGCCTAAGGATTAGGCTTGATTCCCTATTACTCACATAAGCCAGATGCACAAGGTGGTGCAAATAGCTGGAGTTTATTTGCAGTGCTAGGGGCCATGATGTACCCATTCTCAGGCCCGTCTCTCTCCTCCATCTTCTCTGCCTTTTTTTGGTTTTTCAAGGTAGGGTCTCACTCTAGTCCAGGCTGACCTGGAATTAACTATGTAGTCTCAGGGTGACCTCAAATTCATGGCGATCCTCCTACCTGTGCCTCCTGAGTGCTGGGATTAAAGGCATGTATCACCATACCCAGTTTAAAAAAATTATAAAAAGTAACCTTTTATTGGATTCCTTTTAATTATAAAAGGAATATGGTGTTCTCTGTCACCTTGCTATATAACAACCATTTCCACCCCTACCTCTATCCCTTCCTTATATCCCTTATTCCTTCTGTTTTCCTTATAAGTTCCTATTATCTACAGGCATTAGTACTTTGTTACATAGAAGGTAAATTCCAGAAAGTCCAGAACTTCTGTTAACTATTGTTTTTACCTGTGTCTAAGATATGCATGTATAGAATATAGTGAGCATTAAAACTTACTGAATGGGGTTGGAGAGATGGCTTAGCGGTTAAGCGCTTGCCTGTGAAGCCTAAGGACCCCGGTTCAAGGCTTGGTTCCCCAGGACCCACATACATGTCTGGAGTTCGTTTGCAGTGGCTGGAAGCCCTGGCATGCCCATTCTCTCTCTCCCTCTCTGCCTCTTTCTCTCTCTGTCTGTCACTCTCAAATAAATAAATTAAAAAAAAAAACCTTATTGAATGAATAAATGGATTATTTTTTATTTCTTCATATGTATATCATCCACTTGTGACCACAATATGCATACCACTTTGTATCTTGTATTTTCATATGTCAATGAATAGTCTATTTGCAGGTTGCTACATAGTCTACATGAACATTTTTCACAGTTGTATAATACTGTATCAAGGGAACATAATATAATTTACCAACCCATCACCTAGTGTAAGACATATAAATTGCATCTAATCTTTCTTTGTTGTAAATTAATACCAACAAATATATCCTTTTTTTGAAGCATCTAGTACTAGTCAAGGTATCTAATAGCAAATAATGGAAAACAATTAATTTGAACATAAGTGAGAGTCTTAAAGAACATTGAGTTAAAATATATATATGGGGACTGGAGAGATGGCTTAGCGGTTAAGCGCTTGCCTGTGAAGCCTAAGGACCCCGGTTCGAGGCTCGGTTCCCCAGGTCCCACGTTAGCCAGATGCACAAGGGGGCGCACGTGTCTGAAGTTCGTTTGCAGAAGCTGGAAGCCCTGGCATGCCCATTCTCTCTCTCCCCCTCTATCTGTCTTTCTCTCTGTGTCTGTAGCTCTCAAATAAATAAATTTTAAATATATATATATATATATATATGGAAATGTACTGATGGGCAGACAGATTGGGATTCCTTGCACCATTAGGATTGGAGAAGCAGCTTTGCAGCTTAAAACAACCAAAGAGTCACACTACAGGGCCAATCTGGTGACACTGAGCCAAAACTTGAGTTATCTGTCATTTTCTGCTATTATAGTTGTAGGAAATGCTCTTCCTTGCCCAAACCTGGAGAGAAGGGTTTGTATATCTCCTAAAAAGATAATTTAGGATAAAGCCACTTTTGTGTGCAGGGTCCTTATGTAAGGTATATTCCCACAAATAGGATTGTGAAGTCAGAACTATGAACAATTTTTTTTTAATTTTTCAAGATTTAATTTTACTTATTTATTGGAGAGAGAGAGAGAGAATGGGCACACCAGGGCCTCCAGCCACTGCAAATGAACTCCAGATGCATGCACCACTATGTGCATCTGGCTTACATGGGATCTGGAGAATCGAACTGGGGTCCCTAGGCTTTGCAGGCATGTGCCTTGACCACTAAGACATCCCTCCAGCCCCTGAACAAATTTTTATATGACAGGAGATCTGTGGACTTCAGTAGTTAGGTCTTGGAGTTTTGTTGCTTCTCTGCATTCACATCTTGCCTTTTTCACATCATTTATTGGCTGTGCTTAGTGAATAGGATGTTAGGTTACTTGGAACGCTAAATAGTTGTTGAAATGGAAGGGCTTTTAGCATATCTTCTCAAAAAGAAGAGTCATCTCTTCCCCCTTAATTTTTTTTTTTTAAACTTTTTTGTTCATTTTTATTTATTTATTTGAGAGTGACAGACAGAGAGAAAGAGGTAGAGAAAGAAAGAGAGAGAATGGGCGCGCCAGGGCCTCCAGCCACTGCAAACGAACTCCAGACGCGTTCGCCCCCTTGTGCATCTGGCTAACGTGGGACCTGGGGAACTGAGCCTCGAACCGGGGTCCTTCGGCTTCACAGGCAAGCGCTTAACCGCTAAGCCATCTCTCCAGCCCTCTTCCCCCTTAATTTTTCCTTCTTGGATTGGAGTGCCTGGGTTTGTGCTGGAATCTGAAGAATATGTTGTTTAACTTACATTGCTTAAAGGCAGTGTACATACAAACTTACGGAGTTGAAGTCCATCGTTCATAGCAGTGTGAACTTTTTTGGTTTTTGGTTTTTGTTTTTTTGTTTTTGTTTTTGTTTTTGTTTTTTGAGGTAGGGTCTCGCTCTAGCTCAGGCTGACCTGGAATTCACTATGGAGTCTCAGGGTGGCCTCAAACTCATGGCCTCCTACATCTGCCTCCCGAATGCTGGGATTAAAGTCGTGCGCCACCACGCCTGGCTTGAACTTACTTACTTTTTTTTTTCTTCCTTCCTTTCTTTCTTTCTTTTCTTTCTTCTTTCTTTCTCTTTCTCTTTCTATTTTGGTTTTTTCCAGGTAGGGTCTAACTATAGCCCAGGCTGACCTGGAATTCACTATGTAGTTTCAGGCTGGCCTTGGACTTACAGCAATCCTCCTACCTCTGCCTCCCAAGTGCTGGGATTAAAGGCATGTGCCGCCACATCCAGCTCAACTTTTATTTTTTTTAGACAGGGTTTTATGGAGCCAAGCTCAGCTGAGAATGACCTTGAACCTCTGATCCTCCTGCCTGTACCTCCCAAGATCTAGGATCATAAGAATGTGGCACCATGCCTGGTTATATGGTGCTAGTGATCAAATTTAGGGGCTATGTGCATGCTAGCCAAGTACTCTACTGACTGAGCCACATCCTTGGCTCTATACAAACTGACTTTTTAAAATTTCTCCCACCTCAATTTCTTTTTCCAACCCATATAAAAATACATATTCACTGAACAACTTTCTTACCAATCCTTTGTTAGACTTTTTGTCAAAAAGAATTATTTGCAAGCGGAGAGAGAGAATGGGCATACCAGGGCCTCCAGCCGCTGCAAACTCCAGATGCATATGTCACTTTGTGCATCTGTCTTTACATGGGTACTGGGTAATCAAACCTGAGTCATTAAGGCTTTGCAGGCAAGTGCCTTAGCCGCTGGGCCATCACTCCAGTCTCGGACTTTTTTTTTTTTTTTTTTTTGAGTTATGTTTTTGGTGACTGATCAGCATTCATCTCTTATTGAATGTTTGAAGGGCTAAAATTAGTTGTGAATTCCCCATGTCAAACAGGAGGCTGTAACCTGGCTTAATGCCAGATGCCTGTGACTCAAAGCCAGATAATCTATCTGGACAGTAACTGCAGCCCCTACTCCCTAACTCACTGTGGCCCCTTTCCTCAGTGGTCTTGGGGAAAGAGTGGGCAGAAACTTGAAGTCATCCTATGGACCTTTGGTGCCCTTCATATACTGACATGTTTATTTCCTACCCAAATGGGAGGTTCTGAGGCCATAGCTCTTGCTGTATTCAGAATATATCTGACATGTGTTGGGTGGTTATAGGTAAATGGGTCCAGTCTGTTATTCTTGAGGGTTTAAAAAACTTTTATCTGTTTTATGTGCAAGGAGAGAGAGAGAGAGAGAGTTAGTATATGGGCACCAGGGCCTCTTACCAGTACAAACTCCAGATGCATATGCCAGTTTGTACATCTGGCTTATGTGGATAGTAGGGAACTGAACTGGGGCCATCAGACCTTGCAAGCACCTTTAACTGTTAAGCCATCTCCCCAGCCCTATTCTTGTGTTTTTTAGTATTTTATTTTTATTTATTTATTTGGCAGAGAGAGAGAGAATATGGATGTGCCAGGGCCTCCAGCCACTGCAAATGAACTCCAGACACATGCGCCCCCCCCCTTGTGCATCTGGCTAACATGGGTCCTGGGGAATCAAATCTGGGTCCTTTGGGTTTGCAGGCAAATGCCTTAACCACTAAGCCATCCCTCCTGCCCCTATTCTTGTGTTTTTATATGTAGTGCAGACTTTATGATGTTGCCTACACTTTGGAAAACATTATATTTATAAAAGTGTTAGCTTTGGCATAGTGAAACCAAAGATGAACATCTGGGTTCTCCAAATATCTCTCCATTTCTTATAAAATTGTTTCAAGTTTGGTTAGTACATACTAATGTTCTTGTAATGCTCTCCGTTAAGAAAAGGTGGTTTTTCAAGGGGAAGGGTGGAGGAGGAGAGGACTTAACAGAGGCAGCAGCAATCTAGGTGAAGGGAGAACTTTGTAAGCAGTGTACATTTTCCCTAGAAGCAGTTCATCACATTATTAGACAAACTGCTTCAGCAGCTGGAAGAGCAGCAGGAGCATGTCGATTTTGCTTCCTTGGTTACATGGAGTGATAGTGTACTTGACCTTCAGCAGAGCAGGGTCACAGAAAGGGCATCTTCAAACTGCCCCCTCTGGTGCAGTGAATGGAATCTGCACTGGCAGGGTTTGAAAGCACAGGCCTGTGTACTTCCTCCACCAACCCCTGGCTGGTTTAGTTGTCCTGGAAGGTTGCTGAGGGAAAATGTAAAAAAGCTGCGGGGAGTCCTGGGCATGGTAAGTGTGAATGTCCAAAAGAAAGACTGCAGTGTTTGGCTTCTCTATTTGAGGTTTTGGTTTTGCTTCCCTTCTCCTTTCTCCTTTCTTCCTTCTCTTCCTCTCTCCCTCTTTCTCTCCCTCCCCTTTTCTCCCTCACTGTGTAGTCCCCACCCCCACCTCACCCATGTAGTGTATTTCAATAACTTATTTTTAAAGCAATTAATAAATATATCACAGGATTTAAATATCTGTTGTATAGTTGAAGGAATTCAATTTAGTGTCTTTTTTTAAATACTAGGAAACTGTTTCTTCTAGGAATGAGTATTAAGTATTGTTTGCTTTTGGCAGGTTAATCTGCCTATGAACTAAGACTTTATAAACCAGAATGCTTTTAACCATCTCCCTGTTTTACATAACTGTGGGAAGTAGTTGCTGACTGGTGTGTGTTTGTTTTTTTAAATGGATATTTGTATATTTGTTTTGAGGCAGGATCTTCTATATCACCCAGGCTAACCTGAAATTCATTATCCTCTGCCTCAGCCTTCCAAGTATTGGGATGACAGGCCTATACTACCATGCCCAACTTGATGTTCACTTTGGATCTTTGCTTTTTTGCCACGAGATTTAGGGGTATAGTTTAATATTTTTTAAATTTATTTGAGAGAAGAAAAGAGAGTGGATGCACCAGGACCTCCAGCCACGGCAAATAAACTTCAGATGCATATACCACTATGTGCATCTGGCTTACATGGGATCTGGAGAATCAAACCTGGCTCTAAGCTTAGGCTTCACAGGCAAGTGCCTTGACCACTAAGCCATCTCTTCATCCCATAGTTTCATATTTTTTATAGTCTGCATTATCAACTAGAAATTTTTGTTTTGTTTTTCGAAGTAGGGTTTCACTGCAGCTCAGGCTGACCTGGAATTTATCGACTAGAAAATTCTAATTCTGACATATTCGACACTCGTTTATCTTATCACATTTCATCCTTTGACTTCAAAAGTTTTAAGAACAAGTCATCAAGAGAGCATAGCACACTTGACTGACTTAATAGCTCTTTGTGTAAGGTAAGGAAGGGGGAGACCAGCAATGTCCTGTCACTTCCTGTTTGACAAGTTGAAAAGCAAATGACGCATACTGCAGCACAAAAAGGGGTATCTCTGTCCAGTGACCCTTCACCGTGTTTATTCTCATGTGCCTTTGAAATAGATACAAAAGAAGGAGGTGGCCCCTGCTTAAGCTTTGTCCCACTTAGACATTTATATTGTCCATTATTTCCGTAAGAGTGTTAAGAAGTTGGGGCTGGAGAGATGGCTTAGCGGTTAAGGCATTTGCCTGCAAAGCTAAAGGATCCCGGTTCAATTCCCCAGGACCCATATTAGCCAGATGCACAAGGGGGCGCATGTGTCTGGAGTTTGTTTGCAGTGGCTGAAGGCCCTGGTGTGCCCCATTCATATTCCCCCTCTGTCTGTCTGTCTGTCTGTCTCTCTCTCTCCCTCTTTCTCTCAAATAAATAAATAGAATTTTTTTTTAATTTTAAAAAGTGTTGAGAAGTCCACCTAGGTGTGGTGGCACACGCCTTGAATCCCAGCACTCTGGAGGCAGAGGTAGGAGGATTGCTGTGAATTTGAGGCCACCCTGAGACTACATAGTTAATTCCAGGTCAGCCTGGACCAGAGTGAGACCCTACCTCCTGGGGGGTGGGGGAGAGTGTTAAGAAGTCAAAAGTTCCTGAATGGGAGTTGTTAAGAAAGGTCTGCTTGCTATTTTTTCACACTGTATGAACTCTTGTCATCTCATGAAAATGTTACTACTCAAACCAAGAATAAATTGTGCATTAAGAAATCTTGATATATACACGTGTCATGCACATCTGCATCAACCTAACATTATCTGCTTCAGCAAATGACTGAGGCTGTGCAGTGCGGTGATACAGCAGTGTTGCAATGCCTGAGCTCCCTTTGCTGCAGTCCCACTTGTGCCCATGGATGGGAGCCAGAACCCCTTGATGAGCATAATAAACCTCTAAGACAGGTGCCCAGCTATACCTGTGGGATGTCTAGTAGACAGGTACAAGAGTGGAATAAAACAGATCTAGGCAGAGTCCCACTATCAAAGGCTATTGACTGGAGACTTCGTATTCCTTCCCTAAGTTAGTAAGTATTCATTCACTAAGCATTCATTGTGAGCTTACTGTATGTCTGACCTTAAGAACAAAAGGAGAAGTAAAACTGTTCCCTCCTGCCCTCAGATCTCCCTAAAGAGAAAGGATTAGTGTCCTGTGGAGCCCTTCAGACCAGAGGCAGGATAGGAGACTAGAGGAACAGGACTTTGGTTAGACTTTGGAGACAGTAAGCCTCTGTGTTGAACACGCATGTCTAACTTCAGAAAAGAAGTGAAATGGAACAACTGACTTTACGTTTTCTCTGAACTGAAATAGTTCTTTGTCGTCTATGTGTGGATCAGATATGATTTGGCCAATAATTAATTTCACTCCATTACTCTCTTGCCTGTTTTTGTTTGAGCCAGAGTCTCCTAGTGGTCTTGTTTTTTCATGAGGATTAGAGATTCTTGGGTCTGTGGTCCCCTATTGGAGTAGAGTTACAAGTGTGCATGGCCACACTCAGCAGTTTGACCTGAAGTCTGGAAATTCAAACTAGAGGTTAAGACCTCTGAGCCATCTCTCCAGCCCATGATCAGCAAGAATTTCTACCATTTTTTGTGGGTTGTCTTTCATGTTCTTGCCAGTGCCTTTATCTTCATTCTGGGGATGGGAAGATGGTTCAGCAGTTAAAGCTGCTTACTTGTAAAGCCTGCTGACCCAGATTTGATTCCCCAGTGCTCAGGTAAAGTCAGATACAAAAAAAATGATGCAAGCATCTGGAATTCATTTGCAATGACAAGAAACTCTAGCATGCCCATGTACAAACACACACATACGTACATGCACACAATAAAATTTTGATACTCATTTTATCAGGCCTCTAAACATTTTGAATTAGTTTAACTTTTTTTTTAATATATTTTTTTAATTTTTATTTATTTATTTATTTGAGAGCGACAGACACAGAGAGAAAGACAGATAGAGGGAGAGAGAGAATGGGCGCGCCAAGGCTTCCAGCCTCTGCAAACGAACTCCAGACGTGTGCGCCCCCTTGTGCATCTGGCTAACGTGGGACCTGGGGAACCGAGCCTCGAACCGGGGTCCTTAGGCTTCACAGGCAAGCGCTTAACCGCTAAGCCATCTCTCCAGCCCTAGTTTAAGTTTTTAAAAAATTTTTTGTTTATTTTTCTTTATTTATTTGAGAGCAACAGACAGAGAGAAGGAGAGAGAGAATGGGCGTGTCAGGGCCTCCAGCCACTGCAAACGAACTCCAGATGTGTGCGCCCCCTAGTGCATCTGACTAACATGGGTCCTGGGGAATCGAGCCTTGAGCCAGGGTCCTTAGGCTTCACAGGCAAGCGCTTAACCACTAAGCCATCTCTCCAGCCCTAGTTTAACTTTTTATTGACAACCTTCATACATTTTGATAATATACTATGATCATAATCCTCTCCCGCCACCTTTCCTTTCCCCCCTCCTCTATCTTCCCTCCACTGAATCCCTTCATTGCAAAACTATGCTAACCTATTTTGATGTCATTATTTTTCTTCTGTCTCTTATGCAGGTCTCATGTAGGCAACATCAGCCATTGTGAGGTCATGAATACTACAGTCACTGTGTATGGGTTTTTGTTATTGTTGATGGAAGGAAACATTAAAAATACATATTTTTTTGAAAAGATTCTTCTTTCTCCATTGTAACCAGATGGCCCCTTGTTGAGTTTTGAGCATCAAAGTCAGGTGATAAACATAACCATAAATCTAAAGTGCTGTCACTTGTAACAAGAAAGTAGAGGAGCTCACACATTCATATATTAAAGTCCTGTCTCACACCTACTCTCTCTAATTGTGACTGCATTTGATTCTGTATGTGAAGACAATCAAAATCAGTCTGTTTTGCTCGGCACATTTCGTGCGTAGTATTTCCAAGTTGTCATAAATGGCCAACCCTCCCTTTAAGGCTGCTAGGTATTCATGGTGTATTTTCTTTGTTGATTAATCTGTTGATGACATTTGGGTTGATACCATAATTTGGCTATTTTGAATAATTCTGCACTGAACATAGAAGTGGGTACATCTCTTTGACAAACTGGTTTTAAATTTTTTGGTAAATAAAAAAAATTTTTGGTACAAAAAGGTTGATTACTTCAGGTTTTAGTAAGTTTTGAAATGAAACCATATGACTTCTCCAACTTGGTTTTCTTTTACAAGATTGTTTTTTTTTTTTTTTTTTTTCTGGGATCCTTGCATTTCTATATGGGTTTTAAGGTCAATTGGTCAATTTATTTTTTTTTTTAGAAAGTCTCCCTACCCCCACAAAAAAATTATGTCAGGCATGGTGGAGCACTCCTTTAATCCTGGCTCTCAGAAGAATGAGGTGTAGGAGGATCACTGGGAATTTGAAGCCACTCTGAGACTACATAATGAATTCCAGGTCAGCCTGGGCTAGAGTGAGACCCTACAAAAAAAAGGTACCTAAAATTTCATCAAGAATAACATTAAAATGCTGGGCGTGGTGGCGCATACCTTCAATCCCAGCACTTGGGAGGCAGAGGTAGGAGGATCGCCATGGGTTTGAGTCCCTCCCCCCCCCAGACAACATAGTGAATTCCAGGTTAGCCTGGGCCAGAGTGAGACCTTACCTCAAAAAAACAAACAAACAAACAAAAAACATTAAAGGTATAAGTCAGGTTAGGGAGCAATGCCAGTTTACTTGTAGTAAGTCCCATAAACATGGTATTTTTTCATTCACTTAAATTGTCTTGGATTTTTTTCAGTATTATTTTATGGGGATTTGGTTGGTTGGTGTCTAGATTTTAGAGACAAGGTCTCACTTGGTAGTCCAAGCTGGCCTAGCACTCACTACGTAATCCAGCTCAAGTCACAGCAGCTCGCTTACCTCAGCTTCCAAGCACTCAGATGATAGGTGTGAGCTACTCCACTCTGTTTTTCTGATTGTCATTGTTCAGTCTAACATTTATTTTGTTAAATTTGTTTGTTTTTGTTTTTTGATTTTTTTTTTTCAAGCTAGGGTATCTCTCTGGCCCAGGCTGACCTGGAAGTTCACTGTGTAGTCTCAGGGTGGCCTCAAATTCACAGTGATCCTCCTACCTCTGCCTCCCGAGTAGTGGAATTTAAAGGTATGTGTCACCACGCCCAACTCTTTAATTCTTTTTAATGTTGCAGTCCTTAATTTCGTTTTCAGATTGCTCATAGTGTAAAGAATTAAAATGGCTTAGCGGTTAAGCGCTTGCCTGTGAAGCCTAAGGACCCCAGTTGGAGGCTTGATTCTCCAGGACCCACGTTAGCCAGATTAACAAGAGGCGCATGTGTCTGGAGTTCATTTGCAGTGGCTGGAAGCCCTGATGCACCCATTTTCTTTCTCTATCTGCCTCTTTCTCTGTCACTCCCAAATAAATATATAAAAATGAACCAAAAGAATGAACAACAAATAAAAATTAAAATTAAGGGTTAGAGAGATGGCTTAGTAGTTAAGGCCCTTGTCTGCAAAGCCAAAGGACCTCTGTTCAATTCCCCAGGAGCCACATAAGCCAGATGCATAAGGTGGCGCATGCATCTGGAGTTTATATGCAGCGGCTGGAGGCCCTGGTGCGCCCAGTGTCTCTCTCAATCTCTCTCTGTGTCTCTCTGCCTCTTTTTCTCAAATAAAATAATTTAAAAAAAAAATTTTTTTAAAGAATTAAAATTGGTCTTGTAACTTACAATTTAGAAGTCTTACCAGCTGTAGTGTATTTTTTTATGTTTCTGTAAGACTTTTGGTACATAAGATCCTTTAATATGCATATAAGGATACTTTTACTCCATTCTCAATATATGCTTGCCTGCCTTCTCCCTCTCCTTTCTTCTCTCCTTTACTCCCCCTCCCAACCCTCTCTCCCTAGTTTGCCCCCTAGCAATTGTAGTACCATGTTGTATGCAAATAGTGAAAGCAGACATCCCTGTCTTATTCCTCATCTCACAAGAAAATTTTATCTTTTGCCCTTTATCAGATTGGAGAACCTTCCTTCTATTCCTAGTTTGTTGAGTGTTTTTATTATGAGAGAGTGTTGGATTTCGTCAAGTTTTTTTTTTTTTCTGATGATCATGTGGTTTTTGTTCCTTATTCTTTTAATATGATTATTAAATGGTTTGACTTTAATATGTTGAACCAGCCTTACATTCCTGGAATAAACCCCACTTGTTCATTGCACATAATCCGTTGTATGCTACTGGATTTGATTGACTTTCTTTTGTTGAGGACTTTTTTAATACCTATTCATAAGATGTTCTCATTATGTCTTTGCTTTTGGTGTTGAGAAACACTGGCCTCACGGTAATTAATTAGAAATGTTCTCCTTTTTGGAACTTTGTAAGGGGTTTATGATATACTTTTAATCAAGGAAAATGATGTCTTTTCACTTCAGGTACATCCAGGTGACCACTCAGCATCTTGAACCTTGCATTTGGTAGGTATTGACTAAATTCGAGACTTTGGTTACTTGTGGGCTTTCCCCAACTCCATTACACTGGGGATGGGAGGTTGTCAGAACCTTTTCATAAGTGCTGATCCCAGTAGTTTGCAACATTATGTTTGCTCCATTTGTTCTCCCCTACATTGTTATAAGACCATTTCTCTGGAAAGTCATTGTAAAGGAGGGTTGTATAGCTAGTTTTGGAAACGGGGGGGGGGGAGGGAGGGGGGAGTGAAAAAAGAGAAAAAGAAAGAGAAAGAAAATCTCCAAAAAAGTTATTTTAGTAGTTTTTTATGATTGTGCAGAGCATAACTGGAATTTTCTTTATCCTTGCATTTTCAACATCAGAATTAAGATGGTATTTTCTTGGGGCTATCATTGGCATTATCTCACTGATCTTTTGTCACGCTGGGCTGACATTTCAGAATTGCACAAGCTTATCACTCAAAGCCACAACAAATACAAGACTTGGTCCTACCAGGTATGAAGGTGCACACCTGTCAGAATTCCAGTACTAGGAAAGTGGAGGCAGGAAGCTCAAGAGTTCAGAACCAGCTTGGGCTACCAAAAAAAGAAGAATGCTCCACTGAGCATTTTCCACACCCCTGTGTTCTTGTCTACAGGTACCACGTACACAGAACTCTCAGTCCGAATCTCCAGGGATGACCAGCCCCTCCCCACGCATTCAGATAATCTCCACCGACTCTGCGGTAGCCTCACCTCAGCGCATTCAGGTACCTGCTTTGGTCCCATTGGGTTCCTACTTTCTGCCCATTCTGTCCCAAAACATGCCTAAGGTTTTTGCTGAGGAGTTGTGCCTTCTAGCATCAAGTGTAGTATAACCCCATTTATTAAAGACTTACATTTAACTTTTAACACAAAATAAGAGCTGTTGCTTATGAAGTACCTTTTACTTATTTGCTTCCAATTTGAGAGACAATATATCCCCTTAGTAGTATGGACCCTTGCTTTTAGACACATCTGCTTTTTCAATCTTGAAATTAAAATTTAATTATATGGGCTGGGGAGATGTCTCAATAGTTAAAGATACTTGCTTGCGAAGCCTGCTGGCCTGGGTTCAGTTCCGATTGTAAAGTCAGATGTACAAAGTGGAACATGCATTTAGAGTTTGTTTGCAGCCAAACAGGAGGCACTGTCATACCTAAACACACTGATTCTCTCACACATGTACATTCTCTTTTCCTCTCTGCTTGCAAATAAAAATATCTTAACTAATTGAAATTTAATTACCTATTTTTTCTGTTTGAAAAACAAAATAATAGTTCTTGCTTCAGGTTAGTATTAGGAATCAGTGAGACATTGCTTATAAAATGTTTAGAAAGGAGACTTGCATATAATAATGTTCAATATGTATAAATTGTGTATAATAGCATATCCTTAGTATTATTGTTGACTAAATGATAGTCACTGAAATTATATTCACTTAACCTGCCCCATCTCACTGAGTATTCTCCTTTAAACAAAAAAGAAGATGGGTTTGTGGGCATTGTGCACAACAGGTTGGAGGGAGAGGTCATACTAATGATGGATCAAAGATTTATTGTTAACTGCGTCAAGGTAAATTAAAGGTCCATCGAAGACATACAGAGATGAACAACACAAAAAAGCATTAGTTCCATGACACAAGTATGAAAGATGCTAGGGTAGAAAGGTGTTTCCATGAATGAAAGGATTGCTTTCATTTACAGTTTAAGTTGTGCCAGTTGCCAGTGTAAGAAAATAGTATGATGTATTTACAAATAAATGCATATTTTTTTAGTGTTTACATATTCTTAAAAGAGATTAATGAGGGCTAGAGAGATGGCTTAGTGGTTAAGGCGCTTGCCTGTGAAGCCTAAGGATCTGTGTTCTACTCTACAGATTCCACGTTAGCCAGGAGCACAAAAGTGAGGCAAGAGCAAGGTCACACGTGCCCACTAGGTGATGCAAGCATGTATGGAGTTCAGTTGCAGTGGCTGAGGCTGTGGCACACCAATTCCCTATCTCTCCTCTCTCTCTCTCTCTCTGTTTCTCTCTCGTGCACACATTCTCTCTAAAATAAATAAATAAATAGAAGCAGGGCGTGGTGGCACACACCTTTAATCCCAGCACTCGGGAGGCAAAGGTAGGAGGATCACCGTGAGTTCAAGGCCACCCAGAGACTAGAGTGAATTCCAGGTCAGCCTGGGCTAGAGTGAGACCCCACCATGCAAACCCAAAAATAAATAAATAAATAAATAGAGAGTAGTGAGGCTAGAGAAATGGCTCAGCAGTTAAGGCGCTTACCTGCAAACCTTAAGGATCCAAGTTTGATTCCTCAATACCCACAGAACACCAGATGTATAAGGTGGTACCTGCGTCTGGAATTTGCAGTGGCTAGAAGCCCTGGTGTGCCCATTCTCTCTTGCTCTCTCACTCTCTCTTCCCTTCTCTCTCCCTCTTCCCCCTCTTTCTCTCAAATAAATAAAATATTTTTAAAAAAATAAAGATAAGACTATCTTTAGTGTACAATAGGACTGTATTATTGTACACTAAAGAGACAAGACTTTTAAACTGGACATGGTGGTGCACATCTTTAATCCCAGCAGAGGTAGGAGGATCGCTGTGAGTTCAAGGCCACCCTGAGACTACATAGCAAATTCCAGGTCAGCTTGAGCTAGAGTGAGACGCTACCTTGGAAAAATAACAACAACAACAAAAACAAGATAGAAGACTTTTAATAAGTAAAATGAGTTGTTAGAAATTAATCTACTAGCTGGACATGGTGGTGCACACCTTTAATCCTAGCACTTGGGAGGCAGAGGTAGAAGGATCACTGAGAGTTCGAGGCCACCCTGAGACTACATAGTGAATTCCAGGTCACCCTGAACTAAAGTCCTTACCTTGAAAAAAAAAATTACATGCTATGTAAAATGATGATAATGGGCCCACTAGGGCCTCTATTCACACTGTAAATGAACTCCAGATGCATGTACCACTTTGCACATGTAGCTTGACTTAGGTACTGGGGACTCAAACAGAGGTCGTTAGGCTTTGCAAGCAAGCATCTTCACTGCTGAGTCATCTCTTCAGCCCAACATCACTTTTATCCTTGTATCATGTGACCCTACCAGCACAAATACTTTGAGAGAAGGGGGCAACACAGTTCAGTGGAGGTAGCATTAAGGCCAAGACTGAGACAGTTGCTTTAAGGATACAGAATTTTTGGACAGAATCTGTGGAGAAGATGGAGGACACTGGAAAAATTAGGCTCAAATTTTATTATTTAATCTGAATTGCAAAGAATCTAAAGTAAATTAAAAGATAAAATCTGTCATATACTTTTAAATGCTGAAGGTCATCAACACTCTCGCTTTTCTCCTGTGTTCATTGTATTTTGGTAGATTTGGTGAGTTTCCCTTGCACTCTGTGTTTTAAAGTTCCAGGTCACCCTTTCCAAGTTGCAGCTTTTCTGGAGAGCCATTGTATTTATTGCTAAAATTTACATTAAGGGCTGGAGAAATGGCTCAGCAGTTAAAGGTACTTATTTGCAAAGCCTGACAGCCCGGGTTCAATTCCCCAGTACCTTTGTAAAGCCAGATGCACAAAGTGGAACATGCGTCTGGAGCTTGCAATAGCTAGAGGCCCTGGTGCATCCATACTTTCTCCCCGCACCCCCCCCCCCCGGTCTACTTTTCAAATAAATAAATAAAATATTTTTAAACTTTATATTAAGCAAATGTTTGCTTACAAAACATATTTATATAATAAAATATTTATTTTTGTTTTAAGACAGGATTTCATGCTAATCCAGGCTCATGATGTTCCTCCTACCTCAGCCTCCCAAGTGCTAGGATTGCAGCATGAGCTAGCATGACTGGCTTTTTTTTTTTTAATCTGTTTTAATGATTTTGCTTTTTATATTTTTATTTATTTATTTGAGAAAGAGAAAGAAAGAAAGAAAGATGCAGGTAGAGAGAATGGGTGTGCCCGGGCTTAGAGCCACCACAAACAAACTCTAGACACATTTGTGCATCTGGCTTATGTGGGTACTGGGGAATCAAACCTGGGCCCTTAGGCTTCGTAAGCAAGTGCCTTAACCACTAAGCGATCTCTCTAGTCCTCTTTTATCTATTTTAAATATTGAGAGTCACATAAAATTTTGTTAAAGGGGCTTGTGCAGTTATATATTTTTTTATTACTCATTTTTGAGAAAGAGAGAAAATGGGCTGTCAGGGCCTTAAGCCACTGCAAGCAAACTCCAGACATATGCACCCCTTTGTGCACATGTGTGACATTTCATGCTTGCTTCACTGTGCATCTGGCTATGTGGAATGTGGAGATTTGAACATGAGTTCTTAGCACTTCGCAGACAAGTGTCTTAACCATTAAGCCATTTCTCTAGCCCAGTTACTTTTTTTTTTTTTTTTTTTTTAGTTTAAAATCTTCCTTACAGTCTTAAGGAAAGTGCTCTTTCTCTAATTACTATTTGTGTTGAAGGTTAGAGAGCGACCTAAGACTACTTGGTCTCCTTTCACCCTGTTTAAGACACCTTGTTTTGCCCCTGGAAAGGCCAGACTAGCTTCAGTATTCTCCTGATTCCCATTGGATTTCTAGTAGGCAGCAGGTTTACAGAACAAGTGCTTTTTTTTTTTTTACTTCATTTTAGAGAGAGAGAAAATTGGCACACCAGGGCTTCAGCCATAGCAGACGCTTTGGCCACCTAGTGGGCATGTACGACCTTGCATTTGCCTCACTTCTGTGTGTGTGTCTTACGTGGGATCTGGAGTCAAATATGGTTCCTTAGGCTTAGCAGGCAAATGCCTTAACCACTAAGCCGTCTCCCCAGTCCTGCCTCTGAACCTCTTACAGACTCTTCTGTTCCCTTTTCCCACTTGCCAACTGTGGTGTTTTGTGTAGTCATTTTTTTCTGCCTGCTGGTATATATCAGTTGCTTACAAGGAGCCTTTGATATCTCCAACTATAACTATTGATTTCTTTATTTTTCCTTGTAGTTCTATCAACTTTTGCCTTGTGTTTTGTTTGCATAATAATTGGTTTTTGGTACTGGGGTTAGATTTACAGCTTTACACCTCTATTGTTAGGTACATACACATTTAGCATTGTTGGGTCTTCTTTGCAAAACTGATTTCTTTCTCATTATGCAGTACTTCTTTAAAGAGCCTGATAGGGCTGGAGAGATGGCATAGCATTTAAGGTACTTGCCTGCAAAGCCAAAGGACCTAGGTTTGATTCCCCAGGACCCACATAAGCCAGATGTACAAGGTAGCACATGTGTCTGGAGTTCATTTGCAGTGGCTGGAGGCCTTGGCACACCCACTCATATTCTTTCTTTCTCCCTCCCTCCCCCCCCCTCTCTCTCTCTCTCTCTCTCTCTCTCTCTGCCTCTTTCAAATAAAAAGTAAAAATAAAATATTTTTTAAAGCCTGATATTTTTCATGCTCTGAAGTTTTTGTTTAAAAGTACTATAGTTACTCCATCTTGTTTCCTAATTTAGTTACTTATTTAGTTGTCTATTTATAAATAAGAGAGATTGAGTGAGTATGGGCATTCTATAGACTCTTGCCCCTGTAGACAAACTCCAGACACATGTGCTATTTTGTGTATCTGGCTTTATGTGGGTAGTGAAAAATTAAACCTGAGTCAGCAGGCTTTGCAAGCAAGCACCGTTAATCATTGAGCCATCTCCCCAGCCTTCTATCTTCTTTTTGATTATTGAATATATAGAACATCATTCTTTAACTATTTTTAAGTATTTCTTTATTTATTTGAGAGAGAAAAAGTCTGAGAGAGAGAGAGAGAATGGGCATGCCAGTGCCTCTAGACACTGCAAATGAACTCCAGACCTGTGCTACCTTGTGCATCTGTCCTACATGGTTACTGAGGAATTTAACCTGGGTCCTTTTGCAGGCAAGCACCTTAACCACTGAGCCACCTCTCCAGCCCGGAACATCATTTTTCATCCCTTTTAAAGTGTCTTGGCTTGGTTAGCTCTGCTGTAATGTGACATGTTCCTTCCCAAGAATTCCACACATTATACAGAATTATGTAATGAAAACTACAAGACTTGAGGATGGAAATAGAATTAGTGGCACAGCAGTCACCAATTCATCAGACATTAAAAAATAAGTAGTAAGGGGCTAGAGAGATGGCTTAGTGGTTAAGACCCTTGCCTGTGAAGCCTAAGGACCCAGGTTCGATTCTCCAGGTCTCACATATGCCAGATGCACATGGTGGCGCATGCATCTGGAGTTTGTTTGCAGTGGCTAGAGGCCCTGGAGTGCTCCCCCCACCCCCGTCCCTCTGTCTCAAATAAATAAATAATAAATCAGAAAAAAAATTTAAATAAGTAGTTGGGCTGGAGAGATGGCTTAGCAGTTAAGGCACTTGACTGCAAAGCCAAAGGAACTCAGTTCAATTGCCCAGAACCCACGTAAGACAGATGCACAAGGTGGCACATGCATGTGGAGTTCATTTGCAGCAGCTAAAGGTCCTGGTGCACCCATTCTCCCCCCCCCTTTCTTCCCTCCCTCTCTCTCTCTCACACACACCTGCTTCTTTCTCTCTCAACTAAATAAAATTTTTTAAAAATTAAAAAATAAGTAGTAAATTTAATAAAAACTACTGGTGTTTTAATGCGTAATGACTATAATAAATACCTCACTTTGAAAGGTCATATAGTCTGCTGTGAAGGTGGTATTGGAAAACTGCATTTCATAACTGTCTTAGTGGTGGACAGAGGATAAGCTGTAGTGCTGGGAGGTGTGACTTGTGCCACACACCAAGTTCAGCGTCATGTTTCATGTTCATCTAATGCTCCTCACAGGGAAAAAAATATATAGCACATAAAAAGCCAGACATGGGCCAGGTGTGGTGGCACACACCTTTAATCCCAGCACCCTGGAGGCAGAGGATTGCTGTGAGTTCAAGGCCACCATGAGACTGCATAGTGAATTCCTGGGTTAGAGTGAGACCATATATATATATATATATATATATATATATATATATATACATACATATACATACATACATATACATACATATACATATACATATACATATATATATAATATTATATTATATATAATATACATATATATAGACACACAATTTCAAAAAAGTTTTTAAAGCCAGACATGGCAGTGCACACCTGTAATTCCAGCCCACAGTAGTCTGAGATAGGATTGCGAGTTAAAGGCCAACCTAAACTATGTAGTGAGATCCTATCTCAAAAAAAGAAGGGAGAGAGGGAAGGAGGGAAGAAGAAAGGAAGAAAAAGAAGAAAAAAAAAGAAGCAAATGGTGTATAAACACACAAAGTGTGTGCTGTGTTCAGGTCAGGGAACAATCTTCTCCCAGTTTGCCTTTTGTATTAGTTTCCCAAGGCTGCCATAAGAAGTTACTACAAACCTGGTGGCTTAATAGAAATGAGTTCTGTCATAGTTGTGGGGGCCACATGTATAAAATCAAGCTGCTACAGGGCCAGGCTCTCTGAAAGTTCAAGGAAAGCATCTTTTAGCTTTCATAGTTGCAGGGAACTTTGGCATTCCCTATTTGTTTACAACTGCTTCTCTCCAAGTCTCTGCTTCCATGGCCTTCTTATAAGGAAACTGTAGACCAGGGCTCTGGAGCCCCCAGAGGAATTTGGGTTAGGACTTCTCCAGAGTGTATCTCTCGATCTTTTATTGTCTTTTCTCCTTGTGCCAGGCCCATGCTGGCCTTGGACACACAGAGCAGAAGCGCACTTGGCCTTCTATTTTTCAAAACCTCTGGGCCAAGAAATGGAGTGGGCTGAATGGGTTATCAGTAAATGGTGAGCCAAGTGTTTTATCAAGAGGTTCCCTGTATTCTGTCACATTAGGCAAAGTTGGGACCCTCATTCAGAAATAAAATTTAACTATTTCTAGATTTTTTTAGTTTTGTAGATGTGGTAGTTTGATTCAGAGTCCCCCATAAACTTAGGTATTCTGACTGCTAGGTTTCCAGCTGATGGAGATTTGGAAGTTAATACCTCCTGGAGGTAGTGTATTGTTGGGGCTGATCTTATGGGTGTTATAGCCAGTTTTCCCATGCCAGTGTTGGGCATACTCTCCTGTTCCTATTGTCCACCTTATGTGGGCCAGGGGGTGATGTCCACTTTCTGCTCAGGCCATTGTTATCCCCTGCCATCTTCAAGTGTCCCCTTGAGCCTGTAAACCAAAATAAACCTCTTTTTTCCCACAAGCTGCTCTTGGTTGGGTGATTTCTACCAGCAATGTGAACCTGACTCCAACAGTAGATCAGTAGCATCTTAAGAGTTAAAGAAAGAAACAAAGTCAGTGGGTGTGGTAGTGCATACCTTTAATCCCAGCACCAGGGAGGCAGAAGTAGGAGGATGGCTCTGAGTTCGAGGCCACCCTGAGACTACAGAGTGAATTCCAGGTCAGCCTGAGCTAGAGTGAAACCCTACCTCAAAAAAAGACAAAACACAGCCGGGCATGGTGGCACACGCCTTTAATCCCAGCACTCAGAAGGCAGAGGTAGGAGGATTGTCATGAGTTCGAGGCCACCCTGAGACTCCATAGTGAAGTCCAGGTCAGCCTGGGCTAGAATGAGACCCTACCTCGAAAAACCAAAAAGCAACAACAACAACAAAACAGACAGATGGGCAGAGAAAGAAGAGAGATTTTAATTCCAGATATAGTAAATATCTAATCCAAGAATAAAAATAACTTTAAGAAAAATTATTCCTGCCAGCTATGGTGGTACACACCTTTAATCCCAGTGCTTGAGAGGCAGGGTAGGTGGATTACTGTGAGCATCCGAGGCCTCCCTGAGACTACTTAGTGAATTCCAGGTCAGCCTGGGTTAGTATGAAACCTTACATCAACCCCCCACCCAAAAGTTACTTCTGAAACACTGTTGGTATTTTTATTTGTTCCCCTTCTTCATGGACTGCTGTATTATTGCCTTTCTCATTGCTGTGACAAAAGCAACTGAAGGAAGAGTTTATTTTATCTCAGCTTGAGGGGTGCTAATCCATCATGACAGAGACAGCATGACAGCAGGAACATGGAGCAGCTGGTCACAGTGATCCCGACTTCAGCCCATGTACCACACAGATTTAGGGCGGGTCTTAATGCCTCTTCAGTCACACCTTTCTGGAAACATCCTCATCATACCCAGAGGTATATTTCCATGGTGATTTTTTTTTTCTTAATGGTTTTTCGAGGTAGGGTCTTGCTGTAGCTCAGGCTGACCTGGAATTAGTCTCAGGCTGGCCTTGAACTCACAGCCTCCCAAGTGCTGTGATTAGAGGAGTGTGCCGCCACCCACCACACTTCATCCAGTCAAGTTGACATTGATGATTTAACTATCACAACTGGTAAAATATTTATGTATTTGAGGCAGAGAGAGGGAGAGAAGGAGGGAGGTGGAGAGAGAGAGAAAGAGAGAATAGGCACACCAGGGCCTCCAGCCACTGCAAACGAACTTGAGGTTCATGCACCACCTTATGCATCAGGCTTATGTGGGACCTAGAGAATAGAACCTGGGTCCTTAGACTTTGCAGGCATGTGTCTTAACCACTAAGCCATCTCTCCAGCCCTGGTAAAGTATCTTAGATGAGCAGTGACTCAAGTAGTCACTACTTTTGAGTACCTCCTGCAAATGTGCAGGTGCATAGGTCTCACAACAGTATGAGAATGGCCTCTGTGTTGTGTCTTATAGATTGTGACAGACCAGCAGACAGGACAGAAGATCCAAATAGTCACCGCAGTGGACCCCTCCGGATCTTCCAAACAGCAGTTCATCCTGACCAGCCCAGATGGAGCTGGAACTGGCAAGGTGATCCTGGCTTCTCCGGAGACATCCAATGCCAAGCAGCTCATATTCACCACCTCGGACAGCCTTGTCCCTGGCAGGATTCAGGTAAGGCCTCTTTAGAGGTATTTGTTTCAACACTTCTGATACTGAACTTCTTACTTGTGTTTTGTGGCTGGCTTTTTTTTTTAATTTTATCTTATTTTATTTTTTATCTTTTCACAATTTTTATTAACATTTTCCATGATTATAAAAAATATCCTATGGTAATACCTCCCCCCCACACTTTCCCCTTTGAAATTCCATTCTCCATCATATTACCTCCCCATGTGGCTGGCTTATTTTACTGCTTGTTTTCAAGTTTCATTCATGTTTAACAAGTGTCATATTTTTCTTTTTAATTATTTTTTTTTTGAGAGCAAGAATTGGGGCACCAGGGCCTCAGCCACTGAAATTGAACTCCAGATGCTTGTGCCACCTAGTGGGCATGTGTGACCTTGTGCTTGCCTCACCTTTATGCGTCTGGCTTACATAGGATCTGGAGTGTCAAACATGGATCCTTAGGCTTTGCATGCAAGCATCTTAGCTGCTAAGCTATCTCTCTAGCCCCAGATTTTTATTTTTAAGGAATGAATAATATTCCACTGTATAAATACATTGCTTTTCTTTTTTTTTTTTTTTTTTTTTTTTTTTGACAGAATCTCAGTAACCTCAAACTGGCAGTCCTTCTATCTCCCAAGTACACTGTACACGTGGCTGTTATCTTTTCATCTATTGATGGTCACTTGGATTGCTTCCAATTGGTGGTTTTTTGTTTTGTTTTGTTTTTTACTATTAACAGAGTGTACTGCTATGAATTCATGTTGAAGAGGGAGAACTTCCTACTATGGAGAAACTTGAAAAAGTAAAATACAAATTTTTTTTTTCTGACAAGCTAGATATGTTCAACTTTCCAAACTGTCCTCAGAAACAACTTGCACTACAGTTAGCAAGCATTACTTCAGCCTTCCTCTTCCATAGTACAGTGCGATTGTTTGAAGCCAGACTACTAGGCTTGTTGAAAGTACAGGTTTGTGAACAGCTGGCTGCTGATGTCACATTTTACAGATGAGTTTACTTGATTTCTATATGTGGTTTCCCCATGCATGAATCATTTCAAGGCTTATCATGTACTCAAATTACATACATTTTTATAACAGCCATTTTTTACTTTCTCATGTTGGTATCTGTTGTGTAATGGCACTGTGTCTTCTAAAAAAAAATTTTTTTTTTTTTGGTATTTTTTCGAGGTAGGGTCTCACTATAGCCCTCTAGCCCAGGCTGACCTGGAATGCACTGTGGAGTCTCAAGGTAGCCTTGAACTCACAGCGATCCTCCTACCTCTGTCTCCCAAGTGCTGGGATTAAAGGCGTGCACCACCATGCCCAGCTCAAAAAATTTTATTTGAGAGAGAGACAGAGAGAGAATGGGTGCAGCAGGGCTACCAGCTGCTACAAATGAACTCTAGACACATGCACCACCTTGTGCATCTGGCTTATATGGGTACTGGGAAATTGAACCTGGGTCCTTAGGATTCACAGGCAAGTACCTTATCTGCTAAGCCATCTTTCCAGGCCACTGTTTGTCCTCTAGAAAGTTACCTACAACTGAGGGGAAGTAGCAAGCTTCTCGAATCATTTGTTATAGTCCTCAAACCACCAAATGTCTCAGCAAAACACCTACTTAGGAAAGCATGGTCATAGCTCTGACAAGTAGACCTGTTTGCAGACTTTCACACTTTCATAGGATGATAACATCTGGAAAAGCCTTGCTTATCTTCTTTGGAGCATCTATATATTCTTGGTGATGGTAGCCATATACAAGAGCAGCCACTAAAAGGAGCAGGCTGGTGGGAAAGCAGACCTGTCTGGCTGTCAGATGAAATTGTCAGCTGGAATTACCCCAATTATGCTCAGCATGTTTTTGTTTGGAAACCCAATGGTTGGGTTTTACAGTTAGACCTTACTGTGCTTAGTAGTCTGAATTTTAATCAGCACTGTTTGCTGACTTCTCTTAGATCGTCACGGATTCTGCTTCCGTGGAGCGTTTGCTGGGGAAGACAGACGCCCAGCGGCCCCAGGTGGTTGAATACTGTGTGGTCTGTGGTGATAAAGCCTCTGGTATGTGACCCAAACATCTGTTGGTACATGTATTGCATTGACTAACAACATGACTTATTGTGGGGTGGGAAAGGGGTTAATTGAAAATAATGTTATTTGTAGGTTTCAAACACAAAACCCACATAGTAAACAAAGTGGTTTGTCAGATTATTAAAATACATAGAAAGTCAAGAAACTCTGGTTTAGTTGTAAATACTCTATCAAGTTTGTCCAAAAAGAAAAAAAAGATGGGTTGGGGAGATGGTTCAACAAGTAAGAGGACCTGATTTGCCCAAGTTCGATTTCCCAGCATTCACATAAAGAGCATGGCCACACACACCTATAACCCTAGTCCTGTGGGGAGCAATGATTAGAAAATTGCTGGGATTCACTGGTCAGCTAGTCTGACCAAAAAACTTGGAGCTCCTAGTTCAGTGTAAGACTCCATCTTAGGAAAGCATGTGTTGAGTGAGATTGGAGGATACCCACTGTTCTCCTCTGGCCTCCACTTGCACACACACAGGTGCATGCACTAAAAATACCACACATTATTCGTACAAAATGATTTTTTAAAATTCTGTTCATATCTACAAATTTTTTTTTAATTTATTGATTTTATTTGCAAGCAATGAGAGACAGAGAGGGAGGCACACCAGGGCTTTCAGCCATTACAAAGGTACTTCAGATGCATGCACCACCTTATGCATCTGGCTTATGTGGGTCCTGGGGAATCAAACCCTAGTTGTTGGTCTTTGCAGGCAAGTGACTTGACCACTAAGTCATCTCTCCAGTCCACAAATTCAGTCTTGTGACATCTGTGGTGAGGCAGGTTAGGGTGTCTGGACACAAAAAACAAAAAAGCAAGAATGCCCTTGGACTTGCACTCTCCACTTTGCTAGAACTCAAAAAAGAAGCTGGCCTCTCCTTCTCTCTTGTGGGCTTTTTTTTTGTTTTGTTTTGTTTTTGTTTTGTTTTGTTTTTTTGTGATGGCCACCTGGAGGTCATCCTGAGGACTGGCTGCAGCCCCCACCCCCAGTTTCTTGGCACAGACCCAAATAAACACTAGAAGTCCGATTTGTAGCGGCTGACCTAGTGTTTGCCTGCAATTCATACCTGAACTTTCTCAGTTTGTTCCAAACTTTACAAAATGTTTTGATATGTCTCTAAGGTATGTTGTGTATATATAATCCTCTTTATCTAAACTGTCTCTATCATCCTTTGATAAACTGCTGTAATAGAGGATAGAAAGTATGTGGTTCTGGCTCGCTGAAGCAGTCCCCCCCTTGGAAGCTTTGCTGGCTAGTATATTTGTCCCACCCATTGGAAGCTCCATCCTTAAAAGGCACCTGAAGAATGTTTAAAATGAAGGGGGGCCTCAGTGGTACACAGTCACCTACAGAAGTATTTTGCCATGGTCAGCCTGGAAGTTAAACAGAAATTACAATATTTGTGGTCCAAAGGGGGTGTGCTATGTCCCAGGCTGGCAGTAGAACTTGGCAGGTATGAAAGATGCAAGATTAAGGGGTTCAGAGTCTTATGCCATGGTTCCAGCCTGCTGCGGAGTCCAGGTGACACACAGCAGAGTCAGAATCCCAACAGGGAGGCCCTGTGATAACACTGTATGAACCGTGTTACAGTGGAGAGCCAGAGGTGTTGAAAATGCCAGAACTATGGGAGAAAAACAGGCACAGAGAGGTTTAAGCCCAAGAGCGAAGCTATGTGGGCCACAGGCAGCTGAGCTGGAGAGAGTAGACCTACCTAAGCCTTTGGAGCCCAGGAACTGGATATAGAGCTGCATAATTTAAAGGGTTTTTGTTTTGTTTTGTTTTGTTTTGAGGTAGGGTCTCACTCTGGCCCAGGATGACCTGGAATTCACTGTGTAGTCTCAGGGTGGCCTCAAACCCATGGCAACCCTCCTACCTCTGCCTCCCAAGTGCTGGGATTAAAAGTGTGTGCCACCACACCCAGCTATTGTTTTTGTTTTTTTGAGGTAGGGTCTCACTCTGGCCTAGACTGACTTGGCATTAACTTATATAGTCACAAACTGGCTTCAAACTCATGGCAGTCCTCCTACATTTGCCCTCCTCCCCCAAGTACTGGGATTAAAGACATGTGCCACTACACCTAGCTTTTTTTTTTTAATGTGTGTTTTTTTAAATATTTTTATTTACTTGACACAGAAAGAGGGGGAAAGAAAATGAGAGAATGGGCGCACCAGGGCCTTCAGCCACTGCAAGCGAATTCCAGATACATGCGCCCCCTTGTGTATCTGGCTAATATGGGTCCTGGGGAATCAAGCCTGGGTCCTTTGGCTTTGCAGGCAAAGGCCTTAACCTCCAAGTCACCCCTCCAGCCCCCTAGCTTGTTTTTTGTTTCGTTTTTTTTTTTGTTGAGGTAGGGTTTCCCTCTAGGCTAGGCTGACCTGGAATTCACTATGTAGTCTCAGAGTGGCTGTGATTTCTTCTGCCTCCCAAGTGCTGGGATTAAAAGCGTGCGCCACCATGCCCAGCTGTTTGTTTTTTAAATACTTGTTTGTTTGTTTGTTTGTTTGTTTGTTTGTTGTGAGAAGAGAGTAGTATGGGAGTGCCAGGGCATTTTGCTACTGCACATGCAAACACCACTTTGTGCATCTGGCTTTCCGTGGGTACTGTGGAATTAAACCTGGGCCAACAGGCTTTGCAGGCAAACTCCTTTAACTACTGAGCCATCAGCCAGCCCCAGTTTAAAGTTTGCTCTGTTGGATTTGTCTTGCTTTGGTCTGATCATTACATGCTGTGCCCCCATTCTTCCCTTTTGGACTGAGAATGCTTACTAAGTATGAACTCATTTATTTGTGCTGTGTGTGTGCGCGAGAGTGCACAGCATACGTGTGGGGATCAGAGGATAACTTAGGTGCTGGTCGTGCCTTCTACCTTGTTGTTAACTGCTGTATTTGCCAGGCTAGCTGACACAAGATCTTCCAAGAAATTCTATCTCCACCTCCCTTCTTGAATATAAGTACACTGGAATTACAGATGCTGTCACAAATCCAGTGTTTACATGGGTTCTTGAGATCAGAATGCAGGTACACTTGTGCAGCCAGCACTTCATCCACTGAACCATCTCCTCAGTAACTTTTTTTCTTTTAATTATTATTTGAGAGAGAAAGCGGCAGATAGAGAATGAGTGTGCCAGGGCTGTGAGCCACGGCAAATGAATGCCAGATGCATGTGCCACTTTGTACATCTGGCTTACTTGGGTCCTAGAGAATTGAACCTGGGTTCTTTGGCTATGTAGGCAAGTCCCTTGTAACATTTTTGGGTTTTCTTTCTTTTTTTTTTTTTTTAATTTTTATTTTTATTTGAGAGTGACAGACACAGAGAGAGAGAGAGAATGGGCGCTCCAGGGCCTCCAGCCACTGCAAATGAACTCCAGACACATGCGCCCCTTGTGCATCTGGCTAACATGGGTCCTAGGGAATGGAGCCTCAAACCAGGGTCCTTAGGCTTCACAGGCAAGCGCTTAACCACTAAGCCATCTCTCCAGCCCACATTTTTGGTTTTTCAAGGTAGGGTCTCACACTAGCCCAGGCTGACCTGGAATTTACTGTGTAGTTTTAGTGTGGCCTCGAACTCATGGCTATCCTCCTGCCTTTGCCTCCTGAGGGCTGGGATTAAAGGCGTTGCCACCACGCCCGGCAGTAACTTTGTGTTTTGATGTTAGAGCAGCTCAGTTCTTTGCCTAATGCTCTGAAGAGACTCTTCACTTAAACTTTTTAAAAAGTCTTTTGTGTGATACGACACCCATATGCTTGCCTGCCGCTGGGGTACATACCTACAGTGGCCTGAGTGAGCTAAACATTAGGGATTGCACTTTATCAGTCTTGTTTGGAGCTAGAATCTATTGATTCCAGAGTTTGCAGGTCTCTTAACAGTTCTCAGGTCTCTGATCCCCTGAAGGACTGGGGTTACAGGCTCACATGGCCATGCCCAGCTATTTACAGGGATCTGAATATTTGAACTCCAGCCATCTCAGGCCTTCATACGTGTGCAGGAAGTGCACTTAATTGCAGGGCCATCTCTCTAGCTTGCACTTACACTTACACTTTTAAACAATGCTCAAATTGTTAAAAACGGGGAAATTATGAAGTCACACAGAATTCATTTTTGCATTACAAGAAGACTATGAGGGCTGAAGAGATGGCTTAGTAGTTAAGGCACTTGCCTGAGAACCCTAAGGACCCTTTTAAGACTCTTCAGATCCCATGTAAGCCAGATGTACAAGATGATGCAAGCATGCAAGGTCACACACGCACACAAGGTGGCACCCACATCTGGAGTTCTATTTCAGTGGCTGGAAGCCCTTGTGTGCCAATTCATCTCCCCCCCCCCCACCACCACCCATACATACACAACACAAGTCCAGTCTATTGGGCTTGCCTCACAAAAAAAAAAAAAAAAAAAAAAAAAAAACAAAAAAAAAAACAGAAGATGACAACTATGAGCTATGGGGACAAGAGACAGAAGGTTCTGACTTACAAGTGTTATTTAACTGTTAACAAGAGGTGCACTTGTCATGGTTAATCTCTGGTTGTCAGCATGACAGGACTTAAGCCATCATAGAACCAAATCTCTGGGAATGTCTGTGAGGTAGGTTGTGTAGGTTGGATTGAGATGGGAGGACACACCCTGAGGGGTGGTACTGTTCATGGGCTGGGTCCTGGACTGACTAAAAAAGATTAGAGTATGTGAATGAGGCAGTGGGAGAAAAGGGAATACTGGCTTCCTATTGGTCAGGGCTCTTAGGAACATAAAGAAAAGGCCTCATCACACAGGCTTCCAGTGCCACTGTCTGCAGTTCTTAGAAGTCACTCAGAGATAGAGGAGACCCTGTAAGACAAAGCATGCTAACAGAGGTCATTTTAGTAATACTGTACTTCATGGGACAAAATTGAGATCCATGGGAACATCCTACGTACTAGAGCTCAGGACCGTGGATGGCATCCTATGAAATGTGTGCTCTAGACAGTGCAGCTGCAGACTTGTGTGATATAAGCAAGATGAACCAGAAGAGCCATGCACAGGCAGTCACAACTGGAAACACGCTTGTAGTGAACAAAACACTTTATCAGATATGAAGGGTAAACCCAAAATGTGGCCATTGTTGTTGTTGGGGTTTTTTGTTTGTTTTTCTTTTTTGTTTTTTTTTGGGGGGGGTTGTTTGTTTGTTTGTTTTTACCGTCATTGGTTGGAGGCACTGAAGTGAATGAGAATAGAACAGTAAGCTGTGTTCTTAGAAGGGTCTGGGCAGCTAACCCAACTGAGCCAGGAAACACCTTCTTCACTTTGGGCCATCATGTCACCATTCCTTTTCCCGTGGAGGAAGCTTAAAGACCAGGAGGTGACTCAGAGAGCCTGCTTGATGCAGGCATGAGTGACAGCCTAGGGCTGACAAGCATGTGCTGTTCATCATCCTGCAGGATGGGCACTGGCTTTAGCTTTAGTAGACAGTCCAGAGCAGCATGTTCTCAACTCCCCCATGTGTTAAGGTTGTGCAAAGAGTATTCAGGTCATGCCATTGGGCAGCTGTTCCTTAATCTGAGAGCTTCTGTTTTGTTCCATCATGACCTTATGAGGCTACTATAGAGATGGTGGTACCTTTCTGTACCATCCCCTTCCCCCCCCAAAAAAGGCTGTTGTGCCTAATGGTCACACTGTCATTAATTGGCCCCATGGTGTCAGCATCAGACTTGGTCATCCCGAGAGACTCCTTTTTTTAAATGCACCATCCATGGAACCCTTTCTTTCTAATTAGTCTCTCTTCTATTTTGATATCATTTTTTTTCTTCCTATTATAAAGTTCTTGTTGTAGGTAGTGTCAGGCTCTATGAGGTCATGAATATCAAAGCCATTTAGTGTCTGGAACATTGCACTGTAAACAGTCCTACAGCTGCTAATTTTTTCTGACCCCTGCCCTTCTACAATGGATGCTGAACCTTGGAGAGTGTGATAGAAATGTCTCAGTGCTAAACATTTCACTGGTACTTCTTCTCACACTGTGATGAATTTTGAGTTACCCCAGGGGTCACTGCCATCTGAAAAGAGAAGTTTCTCTAAACAAAAGTGAGAGTAGCATTAATATATGGGCATAAACATAAGTGTTTAGAAGGCAGTTTGGTAGGCAGAATGTATCCATTTAGGGCTGGAGAGATAGCAGTTAGGCACTCTTGCCTGCAAAGTCTAAAGACCCAGTTCAAATCTCCAGGACCTAAGTAAGCCAGCTGCACAAGTCAGTGCATTCATCTGGAGTTTGTTTACAGTTGTTAGTGGCCCTGCTATGCCCATTCTCTCTCTCCCTCCCTCTCTGTGTCTCAACTAAAATTAAAAAATAAATAAATAAATGTTCATTTAGCCACACAGTAGTAGTCATTACCCCTAGGGCTATGACCACCCCAGCCTTAGGCTTTTGACTAGGTTTTCCCTCCCATGGAGTGGGCTTCCAGTCTAGTCAGAAAGCAGTTGGTTTTCTCCATAACAGACATGTCACTATTGCACCATTTGGCCTGGCTGGACAGCCATAAGGCACGAAGGTTCTGTAAGACCCCCAGAACGAGGACCCCACACTCTGCCCAGAAATGGCGACACCCCAAATCACTCATGAGAAATGGTCTTGATGCAAACAGCAAGAGGATTTTTATTCCAAGGGCGCTGGGGCCCACAGTCGTACACCGCACAGGGGTAGAGGACTGCAGAGCCCCGAATGCAGGAACGGGACAGTTTTTATAGGGTTTCTAACAAAGCCTGTGCATTAGACCAATCATTTCTTTAACATCAGGAGCCCGTGGGGTGCAAGCCAGTCAGTTTGTGCCACTCCATAGTTTCTAAGCCAATTAGTTTAATTTGTTCAAGCCCCTCGTGGACCAATCATTCTCTTATGACCTTGGTGGTCAGCATTTGCGCAGGTCCTTGGGTGGGAGTAAGCAGAGTGTGGTATCAGTCTCCTATGACCTTGGTGGTCTGAGGCAGGCTGCTACGGCTTATGGTGCGGGCTACTAAGGCTTACGGTGCAGGCTATTAGGGCTTATGGTGCAGGCTATTTACAGAAACCAAATAAGTGGTTCACTTTATTATTCATTTCCCATCCTTGAGGTCTATCTCTTTTTACCTAGTTGTATATTAGGAGCAGGCTCTGATACAATGAGAAGAGGGATTCTTTACTTGCTTCCAACAGAGAGTAAAGCCTGGAGTTTGAGCTATGCAGGGGCCCGCTTAAGCTCCCTTTGGAGCGTGATAGTATTTCTGGGCTTCTGAATTCTTGGGCCTTTCAGTTCCACTGCCGGTTAACATCATTGGTGACTTCTCTTTCCCAAAAGGCTACATGCTGCATAACTCTTTCCAGATAAGCACGAGCTTGATTTCTCAGTGACACACTGCCTAAGTATGTCATGTCTTCAGCAATAGGGTCTCATCTAGTTCTGATGTACAACCAAGAATCTTGGCCTGTAATGTTTTGGAAGCACCAGGGACCTCCCTGGCCAACAATATACTGGAAGATAACCCACCCCTGGCCCTGAAATTTTTCTAATTAACAACTTAGGATTTTTCTGGGCACACCATTATCCACCTCCATAAGATAGTTCTACCCAAAATTTTATTTTATTTTATTTTATTTTATTATTATGGTTTTTCGAGGTAGGGTCTCATTCTGGATCAGGCTGACCTGGAATTAACTATGTAGTCTCAGGGTGGCCTTGACATCACAGCAATCCTTCTACCTCTGCCTCCTGAGTGCTGGGATTAAAGGCGTGCGCCACCACACCCGGCTCCAAATTATTTAATTTTTTTGTGTTTATTTTTATTTATTTAAGAGCAACAGACAGAGAAGGAGGGAAGGAGGAGGGAAAATGGGCGTGCTGGGGCTTCCAGCCACTGCAATCAAACTCCAGGCATGTGCACCCCCTTGTGCATCTGGCTGACTTGGGTCCTGGGGAATCGAGCCTCAAACCAGGGTCCGTAGGCTTCACAGGCAAGCACTTACCGCTAAGCCATCTCTCCAGCCCTCCAAATTCTTTTTTTAACACATGTAGTATTGGTTAGTAAAGAAGGTAGGTTTCCATGTAGTTTATTCATGACATCTGAAATTTTGATTAATCCTCCTTCCACCCCTCCTTTCCATACCGTCACCTGATCCCACTTAGACCATCTTCTTACCGCCATTATTCAGCTGTTCTACTTACATATCTACAGTAGCTCTTCTCCACACACCCCCTCCCCCAGTAGTCCCTTTCAGTTTCCTGGCCTCTACTACAGACTTTTATTCCATCTCATATATACATCTAAATGTCTGTGGCTAGGATCAACATATGAAAGAAAAGATGCAGTGTTTTATTTTTCTGGGTCTGAGTTAACCTCACTTAGTTAACCTTTCAAGATCCATCCATTTCCCTGCAAATTTCATTTTTCTTTACAGCTGAATGAAACTCCATTATGTAAATGTACCGCATCTTCATTATCTGTTCATCAGTTGAAGGGCATCTATTGTGAATAAAGCAGCAATAAGCATTGATTCACACATATCTCTACAATAATGAGAGTCCTTAGGGTATATACCTAAAAGTGGTATAGCTGGGTCATATGATAATCGGGTTTTAGCTGGAGGCACTTATTTTCAAAACAGGGCTGGGGCTGCTCCCAGTGAACCATCTCATGTACTTTGCTCCCTCTAGGCCGTCACTATGGGGCTGTCAGTTGTGAAGGTTGCAAAGGTTTCTTCAAAAGGAGCGTGAGAAAAAATCTGACCTATAGCTGCCGGAGCAACCAAGACTGCATTATCAACAAGCACCACCGCAACCGCTGTCAGTTCTGTCGACTGAAGAAGTGCCTAGAGATGGGCATGAAGATGGAATGTGAGTAACAGTGTCTGCACCACCCCCGCTAATGTGGAGTAAGAAGAGTAAGAGCCTACTAAATAACGTTTCTGTACTTGGCTTTAAAATACCTTACGGAAAAAATACCTACATGGCTTCATTTGGCTTTACCTTCAGGGCCTGCCAGGAAAACCAGTCATCACTCTTGGGCTTCGTCAGTCCCTGTGGTTTGTATGGAAGCCCCTTTCCAGATGGGTCAAATCAGGACAGGGGAATGAGGTTCACATGAGAATCAGAGTGTAGTTGAAGTCACTTTCCAGTTCTGTTACCAAAGAACTATGGGGAGCATGGAGCCTCTCTCAGCTCCCAGACCTCATCTATTAACCCGAACTCCTTTCGTATTGTTTTTCTCTATGGTTAGTAGTGACCATAATGGGCCTTTGCACTCACAGGTATGGCCACAAACTCAAGGTCCAGTTGCATCTTAATTTTTTTTTTTTATTTTTAGCCGGGTGTGGTAGCACATCACATGCCTTTAATCCCAGCACTCGGGAGGCAGAGGTAGGAGGATCGCCGTGAGTTCGAGGCCACCCTGAGACTACATAGTGAATTCCAGGTCAGCCTGAGCTAGAATGAGACCCTACCTTGAAAAACCAAAAAAAAAAAAAAAAAATTTTTTTTTTTTTAATCTTATCTACTTTTTAAAATATTTTTTTTATTTCAGAAAGAGACAGAAGCAGATAGAAATAATAAGCAGGGGCCCGGCGTGGTGGTGCATGCCTTTAATGCCAGCACTCGGGAGGCAGAAGTAGGAGGATCGCCATGAGTTCAAGGCCACCCTGAGAATACATAGTTAATTCCAGGTCAGCCTGGACCAGAGTGAGACCCTACCTTGAAAAACCAAAAAAAAAAAAGAAAGAAAGAAAGAAATAATAAGCAGGGGTCTGGGAAATGGCTTTGCAGTTAAGGTGTTTGCCTGCGAAGCCTAAGGACCCTGGTTCAATTCCCCAGGACCCACATAAGCCAGATACACAAGGGGCACATGCATCTGGAGTTCATTTGCAGTGGCTAGAGGCCCTGGCATGCCCATTTTCTCTCTCTCCCTCTCCCTCTCCAATAAATTAATTAATTAAAGCAAAATTTAAAAAAAATATAAGTGCACCAGGACTTCCAGCTACTGCACAACTCCAGATACATGCACCACCGTGTGCTTCTGGCTTATATAGATGCTAGAGAATTGAACCTGGGTCCTTAGCCTTTGCAGGCAAGCACCTTAACTGCCAAGCCATTTCTCCAACCCCAGCTACATTTAGCTTGTTATCAGAATATCTGGATCTAAAGCTGGGCATGGAGGCACACACCTTTAATCCCAGCACTTGGGAGGCAGATATGGGAGGCTCACCCTGAGTTTGCGGCCATCCTGAGACTACATCATGAATTCCAGGTCAACCTAGGCTAGTGATACTCTACCTCAAGTAAAAATAAAACAAAAAGTTGGGCATGGTGGCACATGCAGAGTTCGGAGGATCACTATGAGTTTGAGGCCACCCTGAGACTACATAGTGAATTCTGGGTCAGCCTGGACTAGAATGAGACCCTACCTTGAAAAAATAAAAATAAAAACCAAGGGCTGGAGAGATGGCTTAGAGGTTAAGTGCTTGCCTGTGAAACCTAAGGACCCTGGTTCGAGGCTCAATTCCCCCAGGACCCACATTAGCCAGATGCACAAGGGGGTGCACACGTCTGGAGTTCGTTTGCTGTGGCTGGAAGCCCTGGTGCGCCCATTCTCTCTCCCCCCTTTCTCTCTCTGTCGCTCTCAAATAAATAAACAAAAAAAAATTTTTTTTAATAATAAAAACCAAATATATGTTGTTGTTGTTTGGAGAAATTGCTATATAAAGTTAATGATCCATCAGTTTACTGGAGCTATTCAGACTGGAATTAGACATGAGAATGGTTGCTCTGCCATACATGGCATGGACTATGTGTGAAGGGTCCACTTGAAGAAGGGCATTTCTTATCCTGGGCAAAATAGTAGCAAGAAGTAAAAATTCAGAGTGCTTTGTGAGCCTCCTTGGGTTACACCCAAGTTACAGTTTCTCAGCAGGCAACACCTGCCATTTCAAGCCCCTCTGTATGCCTATAGATTTGACATTGGCATTGTGTGGCTTTGGCACTTCTGTCCTTTGGTGGAAAGGCCAAGGTGACATTTGAGTTAGACAAATTAAGCACTGGAGTTTGTCATCCTGTATGACAGATGTGCTAAGGGATAACCTTCCTTTAGAAGTGAAGCTGTGGTGTTATTGATTCAACTCTCTTCTCTAATGAGTGTTTATGTTACGATTTAAGCTGTACAGAGTGAACGGAAGCCCTTTGATGTGCAACGAGAGAAACCAAGTAATTGTGCTGCTTCAACTGAGAAAATCTATATCCGCAAGGACCTGAGAAGTCCTCTGATAGCCACTCCCACATTTGTGGCAGACAAGGATGGAGCAAGGTCAGTCTTGTGTTTCCCCAGAGGGCAGCACTATGATTGGCCTCCAGAACTGGTACAGATATTCCTGGAAAAAGCATGTATATGGCTCCCACCTCCCTGCCCCCATCCCTGGCTTGCTTCATCCTCCTCTGGAGCCTCTCAATCACACTGCTAAGCCTAGCTCCATTCAGAACTCCGTTCAGTCTTGGAAAGAAGGCTTCATTCAGACAGGGGGAAAGATTGTTTGATGCTCTAAATTTGAGCATTTTCATAATAGAGACCAAAGACCTAAAGTGAAGAAAGGTTCTCATCATGTCATGAATTAGCCTGAACGTTTTTTAATATAATCTATAGGATTTGTTTTAAAGGGAAAGAAGGAAGACCAGAGATTCAGACTGTGTCAGAGAGAGCTGGGGTTGAAAGTGCCTTGGTGATTTTCTGAAGATCAGCTTAGCTTCTTGGCAAATGGCCACAGTCAGTGTGGAAGGCCTGGGTGTGTGCATTTGTGTTCTATCCTTTCTCAGGCTGTAGCCTGGCTTTGTGAGAAGCTCACTGCCAACAGAGGGCTGACCACTCACCCTGGCTGAATGTAGTTAGTTTTTCTCCTAGTAGGGAGCCTTGCATATGTGGAAGTCAAGTGAATGATGAAACATGAACACACTGCACATAAACTGTTGGAAAGCTATTCTGGGTTTCTTTATGTCTTAAATAGACAAACAGGTCTTCTTGATCCAGGGATGCTTGTGAACATCCAGCAGCCTTTGATACGTGAGGATGGTACGGTTCTCCTGGCCACGGATTCCAAGGTGATGTTCTTTCCTCCAGCTTCCTCTCCTCTCCTGGGTGGCAGAACAGGCTGCTTCTCCAACTTTACCTGCCTTCTTGGCCTTCAGAGACCACACTGAAAGTGTGGTGTTCTGCAGCTCAGTGTGCTTCTTGTAGCCATGCTAAGATTTGTTCTAATGACACTGATGGCTTTTAAGAAACCTCAGTTGGGGCTGCCTGGTTATAGTCATCACATGGCAGTTTGGTGGACATTCTGTGGTTCTTTATTAATTTTCTTCCCTTGAACACACTGACTGGACTATCAGCATGCTGGAAAAACATGTACTTTTCCTAAGATGGCCTTTTGCAGAAGCTCCCCAGTTCCTTATTAGATGATCTTTAGTAGGCCAGCAACTCTCAAGCCTTACGAGGCAGATCATACAGAATTAACTTACGAACACAGATGTCTGTCAGTCCAAGAGGTAGGTAGCTATCTGGCTCCTGTGAAGACAGCCAAGGAGTAGGGCTTTATTCTGTCCAGGGTAGGTCATTGTTTTCATTGTGTTGGGCTTTTGGCTAATTGCTTGTGGTGGTTTTTTATTTTGATATCTTGTTTTTAAAGTTTTTTGTTGCTGTTATGTTTTTGTCTTTCTGTTTTTCAAGGTAGGGTCTCACTCTAACCCAGGCTGACCTGCAATTCACTATGTAGTCCACGGTGGCCTTGAACTCATAGCAGTCCTCCTACCTCAGCCTCCCAAGTGCTGAAATTAAAGGCATGTGCCAACATGCCAGGCAGAGGGGGAGAGAATGGGTGCACCAGGGCCTTTAGCCACTGCAAACACTCCAGGTACACGTGACACTTCTATGTTGGTACTGGCGAATTGAACTCCTGTCATTTGGCTTTACGAGCAGATGCCTTAACTTTGCAGCCCTTATTTTGTTTTGTTTATTTATCAGAGACTGGGAGGGGGGGGGCTCACCAGGGCCCTCTGGCCACTGCAAAGTAACTCCAAATGCATGCACCACCCTGTGCATCTGGCTTACATGGGACCTGGAGAATCAAACCTGGGTCCTTAGGCTTTGCAGGCAAGTGCCTTAACTGCTAAGCCATCTCTCCAGTCCTTTTTAAGTTTTGTTTTTATTTATTTACTAGAGACAGGGAGAATGAGAGAGAGAGAAAAAACTGGAATTGTAGAGTCACAGTCTTACTGTGTAGCCCAGGCTAACCTGAAACTCATTATCCTCCTACAGCCTCCTCCTGAGGGCTGGGATTATAGGCATAAATCACCATGCCTGGCTTTCCCACTCTTTTTGGTTTTATGAGGTAGGCTTTCACTTTAGCCCAGGCTGAGCTAGAATTCAACTATGTAGTCTCTGGGTGGCCTCAAACTCATGGCAATCCTTCTACCTTTGCCTCCCGAGTGCTGGGATTAAAGTCATGTATCACGATGCCCATTTTGTTTTTGTTTCCATATTTATTTTTATTTATGAGATAGAGAATAGGTGCACCAAGGCCTCCAGCTGCTGCAAATGAACTCCAGACATGTGAGCCGCCTTGTCCATCTGGCTTCCACGGGTCCTGGGGAATCAAACCTGGGTCCTTTGGCTTTGTAGGCAAGTGCCATAACTGCTAAGCCATCTCTCCAGTCCTCTTTCTTTGATACTTATTTTGAGAGAAAGACCAAGTAATCAAAGAGTGCGTGCGTGTGTGTGTGTGTGTGTGTGTGTGTGTGTGTGTGTGTGTGTGGCGGCTTGCCACTACAAAAGAACTCCAAATGCATGCAGCACTTTGTGTGTCCGCTTTACATAGGTACTAGGGATTCAAACCCAGGCCAGAAGGCTTTATAAGCCAAGTGCCTTTTAACCACTGAGCCATCTCCCCAGTCCTCTCCCCCTGCGTTTTTTTGAACTTTATTTTCTTTCAGTATACCTTCCTAGTGTGATGACCTACATCTTAACAGTAGTTGCATAATACTGTATGGTTCTACTGATATTTGTTACCAGTTCTGTTAAAACCTGTGGGTTCTTAATTTTCACACAGACACTTGTGTATACTTGCCTTGCTTTATCACTAGCTTTCTTTGGTTAAGTTGAAATACAATTAACATATCATCCTTGTAGGGTATAGTTTGGTGGATTGTAGTGTAGTCTCATGATTTGCAATCATCACCACAAATTCCAAAATATTTTCACCATCCCAAAAGAAACCTTGAACACCATTTAACAGTCACTCTTGTCTCCCAGACTGTGTCAACTACAAACCTAGTTTCTGACTCATTTTTAACAGTTCTACACATTTCATCTAAGAGGAATCATAAGTGTGTACCCTTCACGCTGTTTTTTGTTTTTTGTTTGTTTTTTTTTTTATTTTCACAGCATGTATCTGTCAGGGTGACCCGTGACACACCTGTACCTGAAGCATTCCTTTTCACTGCCTGAAGTCATGCTACTTTACTGCTCTATCCCACATGGTACTTGTAGACATTTGGGTTGTTTCTACTTTTAAGAGTGGGATTGCTGCCTACACAGCAACTTTTGTATTTAAACTTTGCAGAGCTGTCAGACCAGTTGTCAAAGTGATTTCCCAGTTTATAGTCACACCAGCAATATATAAGGGCTCTAATTTGTCCATATGCTGGGCAACACTTGATGCTGTTTCTTTGAGTGCAGTCATCCATTGTATTTGAAGTATCACTGAGGTTTTGATCTGCATTTCCAATGATGTTTGAACATCTTTGTATGTGCCTATTGGCCATTTTTTATAATCTTTGGAGAAACGTCTCTAGATCCTTTCTTTTGTCCCTTGTTAAATTAGGTTGTCCTTTTTGTCTGTTTTCAAGACAGGGTCTCACTTTGGTGCAGACTGACCTGGAACTTACTCTGTAGTCCCAGGCTGGCCTCAGACTTGGCAGTTCTCCTACCTCTGCCTCCTGACTGCTGGGATTAAGGCCTGTGCCACTACCTGCCTGGCTTGCTGTTTTGCTTGTTTGTTGTATTGTTGTGTGTATGTGGTTTTATTTGTTTCTGGGCTTTTTTAAAATTTATTTTTGTTTTGTTTTGTTTTGTTTTATTTTTTGAGATGGGGTCTCACTCTAGCCCAGACTGACCTGGAATTCATGGCAGTCCTCCTACCTCTGCCTCCTGAGTGCTGGGATTAAAGGCATGTGCCACCATATCCAGTTTGGGTTATTTTTTGTTGTTGAGTTGCAGGATATTTCCTCCCACCCCATAGGTACTTTTACTACTTTGTTTTTGTTTTTTAATATTTTATATTTTTTAATTTGTTTATTTGAGAGAGAGAGAGAATGGGCACTCCAGGGCCTCTAACCACTGCAACAAATTCCAGCCAAATTTGCCACCTAGAGCATCGGGCTTATGTGGGTACTAGGGAGCCAAACCTGGGTACTTAGGCTTTACAGGCAAGTGCCTTAACTGCTGAGCCACCTCTCCAGCCCTTTCTTCTTTCTTAATGTTATTTCTTTGCATACGCACATGTATGTGTTGTATATCTATGTGCTCCAGAATCACTTGCTGCAAACAAATGACCATCCAGCTGGGTATACTGGCGCACACCTTTAATCCCAGCATTTGGGAGGCAAAGGTAGGAAGACCACTCTGAGTTCAAGGCCAGTTTAGGATTAGAGTGAGTTCCAGATCAGTTTAGGCTAGAGTGAGACCCTACCTTCAAAAAATAAAATAAACTGCCCTTTCAGTTTTATGTGGTCGTCTTGGGATTGGAATCTGGTTTGGCAAACTTTGTAAGCAAGTGTCTTTAAATTGCTGGGCCATATCTTTGGAAGCACAAAAATTGTATTTAATGAAGTGCACTTTGTTTTTCTCTCATTTGCTCACTATGTCTTTGTTTCAACATACGTGGATCTGTGTGATCAGAAGCAACATACAAGAAAGCTGATCCAATAGATAGCCAAAAAGATATCTCTGTATTATAAATAATGTTATAAGATATTTTAATATCTGGCATGTACATATATTATATACGTTATTAAAATAAACTTTATTTTCTACAAAAGTCAAAAAAAAAGATATTCCTGGTTGTGGCCCTTCATTCACTCCCCCTCAAACCTGGTTTTGTTTTTTTGCTGGGGACAGGGGGAGTGTTTTTGTTTTTGTTTTGTTTTGAGGTAAATGTTTCACTTTAGCCCCGGTTGAACTAGAACTCACTCTGTAGTCTCAGGCTGGCCTCAAAACTCCCAGTGATCCTTCCACCTGTGCCTCCCAAGTGCTGGGATTAAAGGCGTGCACTACCACACCTGGCTTAAACCTGGTTGTGAATCTGCATTATATTTTTATTGCTCTTATAAGCCATGTGTTCATTTTTAATACTTTTTTTTATTATCTACTAGGCTGAAACAAGCCAGGGAGCTCTAGGTACACTGGCAAATGTAGTGACGTCCCTTGCCAATCTAAGTGAATCCTTAAACAATGGCGACACTTCAGAAATCCAGCCAGAGGACCAATCTGCAAGTGAAATTACTCGGTATGGGCCCGTGTGGGTGGTCAGAGGCTCCCCATCTGATATCCTCCACCCCTAAATTGCAGTGTTGTGATAGTAGATGCCAAAATTTTGGCATCTGTCTTGTACACGTGTTTCTTGTTTGTTTGTTTTGCAATGCTGGCAGTTGACCTCAGCCTCATGTATGCTAGCCGGCCAGTGCTCTGCCACCGAGCTACTTGTGCATGACCAAGGACTATAAAGTTGTCACAGTGACCCTGCATATTCCTCTCTGGGCATATGGACCTACTTACATGATGTGATATAAGACAATCAAAACTGCTTTTGGGCCGGGCTTGGTGGTGCACGCCTTTAATCTCAGCATTCAAGAGGCAGAGGTAGGAGGGATCACCATGAGTTCCGAGGCCACTCTGAGACTACATAGTGAATTCCAGGTCAGCCTGGGCTTAGAGTGAGACCTTAGCTTGAAAAACCAAATAAAGAAAAACAAACTGCTTTTGGCCAGGTATGGTGGTGCATGCCTTTAATTCCAGCACTCAGGAGACAGAGGTAGGAGGATCCCTGGGGGAGAGGGGGGGGAACAAACCTGCTTTTCATTCTAAACAAAGGGGAAGGAAGTTAGGCAGCACAGTGGAAGTAACCCCTTACTTTCAGTGAACAAACGTTATTTGAATTGACCACTATGTGATCACACCTTCTCCTGCCTCTGTTTTTGCTTGGATTTTCAAGTTTGTTTTTCTGAGTGGTGAGTGCTAGCTGATAAAGAGCACCAGCTGGTTCCAGGTGGCATTTGCTAAGGTGTTTCTTTCCTGCAGCTTGCTCCCTGTGTTTTGCTCCTTCCACTTTAAGTCTGGAAGTTAGGCCAAGTAGATACATGCTGGGCACCACACAAGTCCTCTGATCCTCATGTTAATTTGCAGTCTAACAACAAAATTCAGATTGAGGGCCTGACGAAAAGCATGGATTTGAGTTAAGTAGAATTCTGGTTGCATTTACCATGTGGGTAGTCTTGGAAAAGTTACTTAAATCTGTAAAATAGAGTTTCCACTTTTGGAGGAAAGCTATGAAAAACAAAATTATAGGTGACGATTTAACACTACATTGCCCAGCCTCTAATACAATATATAAATACTAGATAAAAGCTTCCCTGTGCCCTCCTCGGCAAGTGGAACTGGATTATCTACCTTAGTACATAGCTTTTCTAAATAGCATTTCAGCTAGAGCTCTCTTCTCTCACTTGTCATTAATGCCTGCTTTGTTTTTGCTCACAGGGCATTTGACACCTTAGCTAAAGCTCTTAATACCACAGACAGCTCCTCACCTCCAAGCCTGGCAGATGGGATAGACACCAGTGGAGGAGGGAGCATCCATGTCATCAGCAGAGACCAGTCAACCCCCATCATTGAAGTTGAAGGCCCCCTCCTTTCAGACACACATGTCACATTTAAGGTGAGCACACTGAGCCTAATACATGCCACCTACCTCCCTACATATGCTGGGGCCAGGCTCTGTTCCAAGGTTGTTTCACAGTGGGGAAAAAATAAAATAAACCATGTAAATGAGCTCGTTTTCTTATTGTGGTGTTAGACAACATGGTTGCATGCAAGATCTTGGACTGTTCTTCACCGTTTGGTTCTGAAGGTGACCGTGAAATCATTGTGGCCAAAGGGGCTGCTGTGGTGCTGACCTCAGTGTTAGTCAGGGGCTGACTGCTCTGCTTCTGCTTTCACCTTCCCGTGGCTTCAGCATAGGCTCCTGCAGGCACCTTGTCTCCTGTCTGTGTAGTAGAAGCCCTCAAATGAACTCTTAAGCAAGCAAGCAGCCGGCCACTGACTCATCTTGACTACACCGCCCTATAGAGCCATAGCTACCATCTTTGAGGAGTGCTATTTTCAGTCTACCTCACACTCCCCATCCCTACCTGCTCTTCCTACAGGGCCCTAATAGGCTTCCAGGTTTGTCTCCAGGATGTCCCCTGTGCCCCTACTTTTTTTTTTAATATTGTATTTATTTATTTATGTGCGAGGGAGATAGAAAGAGGCAGATAAAGAGAGAATAGGCATCCCGGGGCTTCTAGACATATGCGCCACTTTGTGCATCTGGCTTATGTGGGTAATGGGGAATCAAACCTGAGTCCTAGGGCTTTGCAGGCAAGTGCCTTAACTGCTGAGTCATCTCTCCAGCCCTGGGCTACTACTCTTTACTAGAGAGGTCTAGTCAGTTATTTGGGTGGACGGCATCCTTGCTCACACTTGCCTAGAGGTTCTCAGGCTAGTCACCAGCTTCAATGGCACTGGAGTCCTTGGGAACATCAAAGACCCTAGAGCCCAGGCAGACTATTCTGGTAGTGAAACATTACCCTCCCACATCAGGGCTCCTGCTCTCTCATTGTCATCTTGGGGCTACTTTAAAAAAAAAAAAAAAAAAACACTGTCAATCTGTGCAACTGACCCTGTGTCCTTTACAATTTAGACTTTACTATGGCTCAGAGTGGACTAGGACACGGTTTAGCTGAAACAAGCTGTGAAGAATGCTTTGGCAGAGTGATCTGGGAAGTTTCCCCCAGAGACCTATCAGCCCATTGCAGACTGTTAGACCATATTAGACATGTTAAACCATGGGGGCTGGTGCAAGCCTTTGCTCCACTAAAAATGGGCCCTCAGTGCCTGGTGTAGTGGTGCAAGCCTTTAATCCCAGTGCTCGGGAGACAGAGGTAAGAGGATCGCTGTGAGCTCAAGGCCACCCTGAGACTACTTAGTGAAATCCAGGTCAGCCTGGGCTACAGTGAGACCCTCCCTCAAAAAAAATAAAATAAAAATGAAAAAAAAAATAAATAAAAATGGGCCCTCGGAGGCACTTCCAAATCTGAAACAGTGACCCTGGCTGCTACCATTGTTGAGAGAGTACAATTATGTGTTGACAAAACACCAGTCCCTCCTTCACTTCTCTCCACTGCCTCTTTTTCAGCTGACAATGCCAAGCCCGATGCCAGAGTACCTCAACGTACACTACATCTGTGAGTCTGCATCCCGTTTGCTTTTCCTGTCCATGCACTGGGCAAGGTCAATCCCAGCCTTCCAGGCACTTGGGTGAGTGGTCTTTTTCTCTGCCAGTACCCCTGGGTCGAGAGCCTCCCTGTTCCAGCAGTGGCCTATAGGGTCTCTGAGGGCTGTTCCAATGTGATTGATTGTTCCTAGAACCTCATTCAGTGATGCAGGTGTTTTTAATTGTGTGTGTGTGTGTGCACGCACACATGTGCGCATACACACGTCAGGGTCTCTTTGTCACTGCAAAAAAAAAATACCTACCCATGTTCACATGGGTGACTGGGTAATTGAACATGGGTCAGCAAGCTTTGCATGTGCAAGCACTTTTACCACTGAGCTGTCTTCTCAGCCCTCAGACCCTAAGTCTTTACTAGGAATAGCCAGCTGATTTGAGGCAGAAAATCATGGTGGCCAGTTCTATAATATGCCTCAGACATTCCTGGAGCCTCCTGTATATATACCAAGGACCTGTTGCTAGGAGCTGTGCCTGGATCCTTAACAGGATGAGTAAGTGAACCCAGATCACTGATGTGCCTGCACAGACCCTCACCTCAGTGCTGACTGGCATGCTAAAGAACATTTGCTTGCATCTTCTCATTAGGAAGCCCTTCTTGCTTGCTTGTTGATTGAGCATCACTGTGTATGGTAATCATATCATTTCCCAGTACCAGTGCCAGCTCTACTACTGTGCTGTTGTCCAGTTGGGGCAGGCTGCCATTGTAGCATAGTCTGACCAAAGCTGAAGCAGCCACAGAGAAAAAGTGGATTAGCTGGAGGGATGGCTCAGTGGTTGGCACTTGCCTGAAGTGGAGATGCACTGAGTGAATGTGCACTTGTAGTATAACTGGCCTCAGGTTACATGTGGGAAACTCCATGTTGGTCTCTGGTTCACAATACTGGCCAGTGGCAGGCAGGTCTGAGTTCAATGTCATTTAGAGTAGTATTTGTCACATATGAGTTTGTGGGCAAGTCACTTCATTTCTCTGAGCCTCCAGTTTTCTCCTAGAATTCTTGCAAGGGGTTAGGGTCTATAAAGTTAGGTTTCCAGAGTGAACTCTGCAAAAGACAGTGAAGTACTGGTGGACTGGGTGCTATGGCATGTGCCCTGTGGTAGTGAGTGGTCACCACACTCTAGTATTAAAAGACAGGATTAGCTTGATATTCTCAGGAGAACTGGACTGGTAGTGATTGCTGAGCAAGTGTGGCACGTTCATTGGAAACTCATTGGCCCAAACTTGCTCTCTGGCAGACAGTGTGACATTAAGCATCTTGACAGCCCACCATTACCGGCATGTTAGACAGCTAAGATTTGTTAACAGTGGTACTCCCACTTCTCTGAATGCTCCCCCCTCCTTTTTTTTTTTCTTTCCTGAACTATTTGGAACCTCCTCCACAGGATTTCTGCACCCAGGCACATGAAAGGGATTTTTGATATTTCAGACTGTTCTTCATAAGCTAATAGTTAGAGTAATGAGCATAATAAAATATGAGGGGCTAGAGAGATGGTTTAGGGGTTAAGGCACTTGCCTGTAAAGCCTAAGGACCCATGTTCCATCTCCAGATCCCATGTAAGCCAGACGCACCAACATGAGGCAAGCACAAGGTTGCACATGCCCTCTAGGTGACATAAGTGACTGGAGTGCAATGACAGTGGCTGAGGCCCTGGCATGCCAATTCCCTGTTTCTCTCTCTCTCTTTCTGTCTCTCTCTCTAAAAATAAAAATAAATACGAGGCATACAGCATCCTAGTTTTCACTGTCATTCTGTTCCTGACTTGAGGCAACTGTCAAGACAGCCCAGTTTCTCCAGCTTCCTGAAATCGTGAGACAAGTGGAGGATGCTGCGTCTGGCAACATGGAGAAGAAAGCAATTGTTCTGCAGTATGCCACCCACACTAACACTTTTGGGTAGTAATTGCCAGAGAACGACTTCAGTTCAGGCTCTGTCTACCAGGGTTGGCAGGGCATTTGTGCCCTTTAGAATCCAGTCAACTCATTCTTTGATCTCTGCAGCCTCTTACGACCTTGGCTGGAGGACCTAAGTGACAGACATCCATCTTCCTAGACAGAGCCAAGCCAGAACTATTGAGGATTTTTGTAGTTGACATACATAGATTTTAAGCATCATTTAAAAAAAAAAAAAGTGGGCTGAAGAGATGGCTCAGTGGATATTTGTTGTGAAGACCTGCTTTCACATCCCTAGTGCCAATGCTATTCCCTGTTAAAATTTCTCATTACTTAAAATCTAAAGAATCTTTTTTTCTGTGTTTTGTTTTGGTTTTTTTTCAAGGAGGGTTTCGCTCTAGCCGGGGCTGACCTGGAGCTCACTCTGTAGTCCCAGGCTGGCCTCGAACTCAGTGATCCTCCTACCTCTGCCTCCAAGTGTTGGGATTAAAGGTATGTGCCACCACATCCAGCTTAAAGAACCTCTTTTAGAGAATGGTTTATTGGACTTTAAACCTTTAAAACCTTAATGGAGCTGGGCATGGTGGCACATGCCTTTAATCCCAAAGGATCGCTGTGATTTCGAGGCCAACCTGAGACTACCTAGTGAATTCTAGGTCAGCCTGGGCTAGAGTGACCCTACCTTGAAAAAAAAATAAAACCTTACTGGAATGGGACTGGGAAAATGGTTCAGTGGGTAAGAGCACTTGCCGTGCAAGCATGAGGGCCCAATCTGTCCTGAGTTAAATTCTCCAGTACCCACATAAAAGGCAGGACCATGCACATCTGTAACCCCAGTCCCATGGGGAGTGGAGACCAGAAAATTGCTGGGGCTTGCTGGTCTAACCAAAAAAAATGACTGCTCCAGCTTCAGTGAGATACTGTTTCAAGGAAGCACAAGAAAGAGTGAAAAGAGGACACCCAGCATTCTCAGGCCTCCACACATAGGCACAGAACATACTTATCTGCACACACACCACACTACACACATCATATATACACACATGCACACAAGAAAAGAAACACCTTACAAACTTGATAATTTTCTCTATGAAAAGGATCTTGGACAGACAATAGATCATCACCCCCACACCTGGGCTAAAGGTACATAGTGGGATATGCTAGGACTTAGAGCCTGCACAGCACACATCCCTGGAGCTGGGAACACGTGCTGCACTCATCCTCATCCTTATGTCCTCAGACAAGATTGCAACACCAGCCTGGTGCGGGCCTGCTGGAATGAGCTCTTCACCCTTGGTCTGGCCCAGTGTGCTCAGGTCATGAGTCTCTCCACCATCCTGGCAGCCATTGTCAACCACCTGCAGAACAGCATCCAGGAAGGTAGGACCTGGAGACGGGGAGTGGAATGTGTCTTGTTACAGTGTGTGCCTGTGGAAGAGCCCCGGCTGAGGTGTCTTGTCACTTTATCTGTGTTGACCCACTGCCAACATAGCAGGTTAACTAGCTTTAATGTCCACCTTGTCCATAGGCCAAAGGAAGTTTGACTGGTCAGACCTTTTGGATTTCTGCCAAACTACCCTCAGGTTTTTTTTTTTAACTTATTTTTGTAGTTGACATACATAGATTTTAAGCATCATTTAAAAAAAAAAAAGTGGGCTGAAGAGATGGCTCAGTGGATGTTTGTTGTGAAGACCTGCTTTCACATCCCTAGTGCCAATGTAAATGTTGAATGAGTGTGGCAGCCCCCTGTAATCCCAGTGTTTGTGAGGCAGAAATGGGACCTTCAGGGCAACCTGGCTAGCTAGACTAGCTGAATTGGTAAACTCTGGGTGAAGAATAGAGGAAGATGCCCACTGTAAGTCTCTGGCCTTCACATGTACATGCACACACACACACACAGGTACAAAAGATAAACAAAACCACATTTTGAAAGCTTTTTAAAAATATATTTATTTTCAAGCAAAGAGAAAGAGAGAGAATGGGCACACCAGGGCCTCTGGCCACTGCAAATGAACTCCAGACCCATGTTCTACCATGTGCATCTGGCTTATGTAGGTACTGGGGACTTGAACCTGAGTCCTTAGGATTTGTAGGCAAGTGCCTTAACCACTAAGCCATCTCGTCAGCCCACAAAATCACTTTTAATGAAAAAGACTAAGGGCTGGGGTGATTCAGTCTCAAGCTAAAGTATCCAACTTTGATCTGCAGGCCCCATATTTTTTTTAAAAAGGCTGGAAACTGTGGTGGGCTTCTATAATCCCAGCATGCTGATGAGTACAGTGAAATGAGAGGCAGAAATAGGAGAGTTCCCAGAAGCACATGGCAAGCTTAGCAAAGAACAGCAGAGTAAGTGCTAGAGCGAGGAAAAACTCTGCCTCAAATGAGGTAAACAGACAAGGAACAACCTGAAAGTTGTCCTCTGATCGCCACAGGTGTACCATGCCATGCATGCACTCACACACATATAAATAACCATTTAAAAGGAGGTGGGCAGGGGGAGCTGGAGAGATGGCTTAGCAGTTAAGAAATTTCTTGCCTGAGAAGCCTAAGAACTTATGTTCAAATCTCCACATCCCATGTAGCCATACACAGTGATACAAGCATGCAATGTCACACATGCACACAAGGGGGCGCACTTGTCTGGCGTTCATTCACAGCAGGCTAAAGGTCCTGGCGCAATTTTCTCTCTCTCTCTCTCTCTCTCTCTCTGTGTCTCTCAAAATAATAAAAATAATTTTTAAAAGGACTGGGAAAAGTTAGTGTTCTGACCAGCACTCAGTGGTGGTTCCAGAATCATCGCAGTTTATATCTTTATCTTCACTGACAAGTTGTTGTTTCATGTATAATTCACAAATACTAAACAGTAGGTACTGTAGTGTTTTTACACATGGGAAAACTTGGGCTCCAAATGAAACAGATAGAAATGGGACTCAAATCTAAGTCCTTGCATGCCCTAGTCCAAAACATGTTTACCTCCCCCAGATGCTTCTTATGACTGAATAACTCTCCTCTAATAAGATCTACAGCAGCCATCTAATATTTGGTAGTCAAGTGGCATAGCAGCCACTTGGATGAAGTACAGTATTCATTAGGAGCCTGCAGAGTTTCTGGTATGAATGGAGGCATTAGTCTTGGCCGTAAGAGGAATTGCCCATTGTCATCTACAGGCTGAGGGAGACTGCCTGTGGGTAGAGACAAAAAAAAAAAAAAAAAGAAAAAAAAAAAAAGAGTCCCTGGCTGGGTGTGGTGGCACATGCTTTAATCCCTGCGCTCAGGAGGCAGGGGTAGGAGGATCATGGTGAGGCCACCCTGAGACTACATAGTGAATTCTAGGTCAGCCTGGGCTAGAATGAAGCTCTACCTCAAAAAAAAAAAAGAAATTGCCCTCATATTTGTCTCCATTTGTGACCCTTCAAAAGATTAGTTTTGTTGTTCTTACCAGGGACTCTGTGATATTGGTTTCTAGATAAGCTTTCTGGGGACCGGATAAAGCAAGTCATGGAGCACATCTGGAAGCTGCAAGAGTTCTGTAACAGCATGGCAAAGCTGGATATAGATGGCTATGAGTACGCATATCTTAAAGCTATAGTTCTCTTTAGTCCCGGTAAGATATGTGGTGGGGACTTGTGACACTTTTGCACTGTGTCTACTGACATTTCTGAACAAGACCATGTTGTCATCAGTGATATAGTACCCTGCCAGATTTTATGTGACCCAGTGCTCTCATACATGTTTTGCTACCTGAATATAGTGCATGAATCCTGTTAAATCTTTGCTTTTATAGTCCCCCAAATTGTGCCATAATGCCTGGTGATGTTATAGGCTTTATAGATTTCATTTGTGCCCTACTTAAACCATTGGCAAGTATGACTACCAGCCAGTGTCCATTTTCCTTGTGGCTCTTCACCAGTCTCTGAGCATATCTAATCTGATCTAGGCAGGCTGAAACTCATGTCTACCCAGCCTCTGTGGATAGCAGTAGCTGCTGCTGTCACTGGTGCATGACCACACAAAGGAATGGTTGTAGCCGCTGAAGAGGGGAGGAGGTGACATGACCGTGGGGGTGGGAAGAGGAGTGGATGCCTGGGCTGGCCTTGTTCCTCAAGCCTCTGGAGAAGTCCCTTAAGCAGATTGCTAATGTCAACAGCAAGGGTTGAATGTATTACAACCTTTCTCTTTCTCCCCAACCCTACAATCAACAGTCAAAGTATCTAATAGAAATGGGAGGCACTATATAAGTATCTAGAAAGTAATTCTCATAATTTTGAAATCTCTTATGGATTAGTAAAAAGCAAGAAATCTAGAACCAACCCATGGGTGGTTTCTCAGGTGGGGTGTCCATTCAGGAGTGAGACATCCCCCCCTCTGGGAATTGCCTGGCATTGAGAAAGCACAGAGGCAAAGCCACCATTCTAACAGTAACTTCCACCTCTGAATCAGCCTTCAAAGCTCAATGTTGCGTGCTTGAGAGGCTTGTCAAAAGTTTGACTAACAATATATGAATGAGATTTTACAAAGCAGAGTAAAATCCAGAGGTACTTTTCTGTTTTCAGATCATCCAGGTTTGACAGGCACAAGCCAGATTGAGAAATTCCAGGAGAAGGCACAGATGGAGCTACAAGACTATGTGCAGAAAACTTACTCAGAAGACACATACCGGTGAGGCACAAGGCCCTGCCAGAATCAGGCTCTTAGTGTGCGCAGGAAGGGATGAGGCTGGGTCAGTAGTGTCACGTCTAAGCTACGCCAGCCTTGCCATTTCTAGTAGCCTGGCAGTGCCCCCCATTTGATGACAGTTGACTTCTCAAGTTGTACAATCAGGAATAGGATGTGCTAACATTTGGAGTGGTGAACAAGAGTCTCAGGACTGCTGACTACTCTAGTGCTAGTGTGTAGCCAAGGCCAAGGCTGCAGATTATGTCTCAAATTGGACAGTTTATGATCTTTTCTGGGGCTAGCACTATGTAAGCCTTGAGCTCTCACATCAAGTCCAAAGGTGCTCAGCATCTGTGGAGAGAGGCAGCATTAGAGTGTGTAAGAGAAAACAAGTCTGGACCCTATAAAGAAGGGTAAGTTATAAATGATAAATTTGTCCTTAGACAAACTAATGGAAGGGGGCTTTATGTGGGTAAAAATTAGTGGTATTTTTGTAACAGGCTGGGGGTGCATGTGTGTTGAAGAGCAGAATACATGGCAGGCTCTTCCAGTCTGCTATTGCCCTAACATGCATATAAATGTTATCTCCCACCGAATATTCTTCTCCCAAATTAAGTTAAACAGTCCAAAAAGATCTATATCCCTGCCTTCTCTAGACTCATGTCTATCCTGAGCCCCTTTCCCATGTTTCCCAAAGAAAATGACCTGAGGTGGAGTAACCAGCTGTTCTGGCAAGTCTTTCTGTAGTAAAACCAGGACAGCTCCCAGCTGCTGTCACAGGGAATCCTGCTGTCAGTCTTCTTGGCAGGAGGGAACCTATCTCTCCTGTCAACAAATACCTTATGAGCCCAGATGCGGGTTGGTTTTTTTTTTGGAGGGGGGTGTTTTTTGTTTTTCTTCATTTGCTTGTTTGTTTTTTTTTTAAACTTTATTTTCATTTATTTGAGGGGGAGAGAATGGGCACGCCAGGGCCTCTGGCCACTACAAACGAACTCCAGACACATGCGCCACCTTGTGCATCTGGCTTACATGGGTCCTGGGGAATCAAACTGAGGTCCTTTGGCTTTGCAGGCAAATGCCTTAACCGCTAAGTCATCTCTCTCTCCAGCCCCAAGGTTTGTTTGTTTTATGAGGTAGTGGCTCACTCTAGCCCAGGCTGACCTGGAATTCACTATGTAGTCTCAAGGTGGCCTCCAACTCATAGCTATCCTCCTACCTCTGCCTCCCGAGTGCTACGATTAAAGATGTGCACCACCACGCCTGGCTTAAATGCAGCTTTCTTTAAACTGTCTTCCATTGTAATCATTGGCCTTAAAAGCCCATGTCTTCAGTTTCTAGTACATGTAGAATGGGGCTATCCACTTAAATACCCATACCCACAACTTCAGTCTATGGCCTGGCATGTGAGGATATTGCTCCCCCTATGAGGCCACAGGTCTTCTCCCAGTTTCTGTGGCCAACTGGTCCTGTGGGACTTGACAGCCCTCACACTCTAGAATTACTTTGATATCAGCTCTGTGGTCTTGGAAAGTAAATGACATGTTTCTAATACTTGGATACTCTGGTCCACACCTGGGGCTACAGAGGAATGTAACAGGAATTGGGGACAAATGAGGTTTCTTGTAGGACTCAGAAACCCATTCAGAGACCAAAAAAAGGAGGGGGGCCTCTGAGTGTAACTCATTCTATTATAATTCACTTTCTAGTCTTTCCTTGAGGAACCAACTGAGCACTGGTGCATATCCTTCCAAATGCAGCACGCACATATGTACATACAGTTGTGTTACTCCTGTTAAATTTCTGTTAGCCAGTATTAATACCTTTGATAACTGCTGAGTAGAGATCTTTGTGTACAATACAGCTGACCTCACTTTAATTCTTCAGCTTCCTGATTACTAAGATGACAGTCCTCACTACCACACCAGCATCATTATCCTTTCAGTAGGTTTGTAGCAATCCACTATATGGAGATGCTATACTTCAACCTATCATCTATTGGTGAATTTTCCAAGTTTTTTCTTTTTGCAAGTGGGGAGAGTAGCTGCAAACATATTTGCACTTCTATTTTTCTGTCCACTTTGTTTCTTCTCATGTTAAACGCCTGAACTGTTGAAAACAGAAAAACAAGAAAGCAGCAGGAGGATGGTGGACGTTTGGCTCAGTTCTGTGTGATTCAGATAGAACACCCAGGAGCCAGTCCTGGGCTGAGCCTGCAGGGAGCTGGCCACCCCACTTCTCTACTGCCCCCTTTCTCTTCCAGATTGGCCCGGATTCTCGTCCGCCTGCCTGCGCTCAGGCTCATGAGCTCCAACATAACAGAAGAACTATTTTTTACTGGCCTCATTGGCAATGTTTCAATAGACAGCATAATCCCCTACATCCTCAAGATGGAGACAGCAGAGTATAATGGCCAGATCACCGGAGCGAGTCTATAGTGCACATCAGGCTCCTGCCACCAGTGAGAAACCTTCTAGGATGGTGCAGACAAGAAAGGAAGGAAAAGTAGTGGGATCTTGGTATGTGCAAATATTTTCAGTATGTTAGCCACTTCCTAACTGGTTTCCTCTTACCTGTTAGTTCCAAACTAAAAGACTAGTAGGATCCTTTCCTGCCATCAAGAAATGTTTTAATGCCTTTTGATGAAGCAGATTTTGAAACAATCTTTTAACTCAATTTGTATTTAGAAATTCTCAAAGGGCAAAAAACAAAACTGAAGTTTTATAATGTCAGAGACTAGTATTAAAACTAAAAGAACCTAAGAACAGAATGTGTAAATACATTAAAAAAAAAAAAGTCCTTGGAATTAATAGCTACTAATTACCAGGGTAATATTAGCACTTTCTAAGCACTTCTTATCAACATTTGTAATGTTAGCAACATCTTGCCTAGACAGGGCAAATGGAACTGTGTCTTTTGCTGAAATGCTAATAACTTCTATAAAAACTCACAAGGGTACAGGAGACAATCATTCATATTCAGAAAAGGGCAGCAGCACTCCTAACTGTGCACACAATGGTGGTGGTGCGTTAAATCCTGGGAGGAAAGCCTGGCTTACTGGTGGTGTGTAACAGCACAATTGGCAGTGACCCCAACCAGGAACTTCCAGCTTGTTGGGTTTCCTGCCACATCACGTGGCCTTGGTCTGTGAGGCATTTCTGAATACTCCAGAATGTGGGATTCTCTTCTGATTGGTTTTCAGAATTAGGTTACATCTTGTCAGATTTGCCTGCAAAATAAGTCATGTAATTCCTCCAATGACTGAAAATGTCCCCAGGTTCCTCCACCACCATGGTCGTTAGAGCCTTTTGACCAAAAAGAACAAAGTAAGCATTCTGAACTCAGGACAGCACTTCTTGACTGTGACCTGGAATAGCTCACGCTGTAATAGCTCATGCTGTCCACATCGGTGGGGACTCCCAGTTCTGGTGTACCCAGTGCCTGCATTGGTCAGAATCTGCAGCAGGATGGAGGCTGTGCAGCCATGTAGAGCTGAACAGAAGGCATCAGGATGCATTTTCAGATACTAAATATTAGAGATTTCCATGTCTGCAGACTAGCTCTCTGCTGGGAGGTTGTTCATTGTCCTGGTACACCATGCTTTTTGGTTTCTTGGGGAGTGCCCCAGTCGGAGAATCCTCGCAGCATTTAAATGGAAGCAGAAGAGCACCCACTTTTTTAAAAGCAAAACTAAGGCCAGGCACATGACACACACTTGGGAGGCTGAGACAGCAGGGTCAGAAGGTCACCGCCAGCCTGGGCAACTTAGGGAGGAACCCCTGTCTGTTTTAAAGTGGGGAGCAGGTCTGGGCTGTGACTCAGTGGTAGAGTGCTTGCCTAGTATGTGCAAGGCCCTGGATTCCATCTCTAGCACCAAAACAAAAAAGGAAGGGGGGGGAGTAACCCCTGTTCCCAAAGTGATGTTTTCTCCTCAGAAATTATAGTGATCATAGCTTCCAATGCAAGAATTCAGTCACAATGAAGTTAACTTTTTAAAGCATCCTACATTCCCAAGGATGTGCTAGTAACAGCCTTTCCTATAAGAAAAGTGGCAAGTGGGAGGCTGGGCCAGGTGCTTCATATTATTTGTCTAGCAGTAATAATACCTCCTGTCCAGTTAAATTGTTGATACAAAAAGATCTGTAATCACTGTCATGGGGCCCAAGGTCAAACAGGATGTATCCTCTTGAGGTGTCTATCTCCAGTTTCTAAATTCCTATTTGGATTTAATCACATTTACAGGTCAGGCTTTGAAAGCCAAAATTAGAGGAATAGTGGGGATGGCCATTATAAAATGATGGGAAGGACTTAATTTTGCCAGCTTGAAGTAATGTTGTTAGTTTCTCATACCAACATGTTTTAAATTAAAAATTTTAGACAAAAAGACTGCACAAAGCCATGGTTCAGGTAGGTGTCTCTCATCTCTGCTTATAAAGGACTTTAATAGAGAGCATCTATGCAATGTGCAGTTACTGACTAGGTTCCTTTGCTGGTTTTGGAGAATGCCAGGCCTCATTCCCAGGGCACTCAGCAGCAGGGCCTAGGTATCCCATGTCCATTAGGCTATTTAAACTCAGGTTCAGGTGCTGAGCTCTGGTGAGAAAGCACCAGTGAAAAAGTTAATTATAACCTGCCTGGTCCTTCTAAAGTTTCATTTGTTTCCCAGATCTACTTGGCCTTACCTTGGAAAGAAAAGTGGCCTTTCCTTTAAGCCACATCCACATCACCCAGATTCTCATTGCCTGAAATCAGTTCAAGCCTTTGAGTGTGGGTCCTTTTATCTTTCATCAAATTGATTTAGGAAAGTCAGCCCAAGACCAGTTAGAGAGATCCCAACCTAGTATTTTCAGAGGCTCTCTACCCTTGGCTAGGAATCTCACACTGTGGATCGGATGAGGCAAGATCAGGCCTCTTCCTGCCTAGTTCTGGCCACAAAGCCTGGCTACTCTTCCCTTAGTGAGAGGACAGTGGCTTAGGGAGATCAACAGACACAAGCTGTCTGCATAACTGGGCTCTTTTCTGTTAAGTACCTCAAATAATGTTATGTGTTGAAATTTAAGGAAATCACCTTATATAAGCATAAAATAAGACAGAAAAGATGTAGACAAAGACCAAATTACGTAGTAATTTTCAAGTTACTCCCTCAAGGTGTTTGTAAAGTATAGCACCATCCTCCCAGTTTGCAAACCATGTGTGTGCGCATATTGAGAAGGTTGCTTTATTTGTTGTCTAATCTGTGTATACAACTACAGATGGCATTCTTGTGTTTAGGTTTATTTAAGTTCAAGTAGAGTCACTTGTTAGTCCTTGAGGGATCATTTCCTAGCTTGTCAGTATTAGATACGGACTCTGTTCTGAGGCAGTCAGGATACCAACCAAGGTGGTCGAAGTAGACACTGTGGCCTCTAAGTGACGCAGCATCCACACCACCACACATCCACACTTGGCAACAAGGCAGGAATTTAGGACTTGAGCTGTAGTGGGCCATTTCCTATAAGGGCAGTCCTGCTCATGACCTGCCTCTGACCAGCAACCCTGGCAGTTTCTAGGATCTGGCCTCATGAAGTCCAGAAGCTTCTTGATGCTCTCCAGTGGAAACCGTTTGATGTGTAGGAGACTGTAGGTGCTGCTGAACCAGTTCTCTATGTCCAGGCCATGAAAAGCACCATCCTCTGACACCTTTTTTCCTGTGGAGGGTTCTGGGACCTCTTCGGGCTTAGAAACATCACCACCAAGCAGGTACCCACCTCTTCCTTTGCCCAACTTACATTCTATGTGGCTCTTTGCAAATGTCTTAAGTTTGATGTAAATTTTTGAAACCAATTCCAATTGAGATACTGGTTTAGATCTTTTGTGCAAGGTTCTGGACCTCCTCATTGAGTGCCTCCCACCACTGGTCCTCTCAGTGGCATTGTATCCATAGTCATAGGCCTGGATGACTGAATGAATGTACATGTGTCTGTCTTCTCTGTACAGTGTATATAGTGTGTACATAGGTGTATATTATGTATACAGACACGCAGACACGCATCCAAACTTATGTTATTGAATTGATGCTAGCATTGCTAAGATGGATGGATGTGGATGTTGCACAGTCTCTCAGCAGGGAAGCTGTGCTGGTAAGTTTCTTAACTGTTTTCAAGGGACTGCCTGGGAAGGGCTGGACAGTCAGTTCTCTGGGTACACAAGGACCAGGGAAGCTGAGACAGTTTAGTCTAATATCAAAAATGAAGTGGTCATTATGATCCTGCAGAACAGCCATTTAGGCCTAATAGGGAGGGAGGAACTTGATGGCTGAGGTCATCAGCCTTCCTCAGTACTCTGAGCTCTTCGTGTGGTTCAAGGACTCAGGACTCCCAAGAAAAAGGCAGTGGTCTCTCTTACTCCTGTCCTTGTAACTTTTCCCACCTAATTCCTGGTAAAAATAACCAGCCTACCAAGTATTCTTTAAAAATAAATGCCAATGGTGACAACCTTTGTGGCATTTAAGTTACAAATAGTAAATTAAGTTGCTCCTATAACAAAGCATATGAAGAAATCTAGACTTAAATCCATTCTGTAAATTATGATTTAAGTTTTTCAGAGAAAAGTTATATTTACTATGGACATGTTTGGCCCATTAAAAAAAAAAAAAGGATGCCAAATTTTCATCTGCCAGGTTCTAGTCTAATGAAATTTGGCCCCCATGATTGGGATTTAGGCTGCTGGTGGCCATGGTGAGCAGAGGCCTGGCTAGGAAGCCATTGGCTAAATGCTAAACTTGCATGACCCATGGGTTGCTCTTTGTGTTTTTGAGGTAAGCTATCAAAATGTTTCAGAAACACTTCATGAGACCCTAGTCCTCAGTGCCTTTTGTGAGACATGGGTAACTTAGCCTTTGGCTTCCCGTCTCTGCTCTGTCCCTGGCCTCACCCCTCGTGATTGTTTAGGTCTTGCCCATGCCATTGTGACAATCACTGTTGAAAATGGCTTTCCAGTTAAAAACACACATGGAAGCCTAACATTCTCAAAATGAACACTTCAGTTTCTGTTGTTGTTGTTGTTGGGGGGGCTAGTGGTCTTAGCAGCAGCTAAGGATAATTCACTTGATAGCTTAAAGTGTCTTAGGAAGAAGAGAGAAATGTCAAGACATTTTTAATACTCAGCAATCTACTTTTCAGAGTGTCTTTACATACACCACAGAAAAATGCTCAACATTAACCTGTAGATAGACTGTGTTAAATGTTAATGTTTTGGGTAACATTTTGAAGACTATATTACACATGGCCTTTCTTCAGGAAAAGTATCATCAGTCGTCATTCATGGACTCCAATGCTGCTGCACATACAACTCAAGTGCTGGAATATTTTTCTAGTCTGTTTTCCCAATTATCTTGTAAATCAGTGTTCAATTAGTTTTATAACTGAAAAGCTGCACATTTTTCATAGTACCAATTAGTTTTACCTGTAGTTTGGATTTCTGTATTAAAATGTAGCTGCATTATCCACCCTTAAAAAAAAAAAAGACATTAAAGGAAAATTTAGTATGAGATTTTCTTGGGACCGTTTCTGTAACTTCTGCCCTTCACAATCTGTAGAGTACCATTTATGCCATTACCCTTTGATTCCAGGTTTAAAACCTGTTGAATGCAATAGCTTTACACAGCTTTCTTCCCCCTGTGAGATGAGCTATTATGTGATGGCATTTTAAAAGCATGTTCTTTTTAAACTGAATTTTATATCTAATCAATGTCTTCAGTCTTGAAGAAGAATTTGCATTGTTGTGTCTGTATATAGAGTATTGCAGTGCATGATTAGCTTTATGCATTTTATTAAATGCTGTTTCAATGTGGCATTATTGTTGTGGCTTAATACTACCTAAATGAGGTTTATACTATTAAAAATGAATTAAAAACTAGCATGTGTGTTCAGTTTAAATATTTTTATTTGCAAGCAGAGAGACACAGAATTGGTGCACCAGGGCCTCCAGATGCGTGTACCACTGTGCGCCTGGTTTTACATGGGTCCTGGGGAAATCAAACTTGGGTTAGGTTTTGCAGGCAAGTGCCTTGCGTGTGAGCCATTTCCTCTTCAGCCCCTCACTTTTCTTGAGGGCAGTACCATATGGCCCAGGCACCTTCCTCCTGGCAACTGGAAGGGGGTAGCTACAGCTTTCAGCCTAAAGCCTTTGCCAAAGTGATTTGTATCTGCTGGACACAAATACCTTAAGTGGAAAACAAGCCAGGATTATCTCCATGTGTGTCCAGCTGGATAGGCATGGAGGTTAAAGATGTCACCAACACTTCCAAAGCATGGGTGAGTCGTGCAGACCCTGTCATAGACAGGCAGGCATCAAATCAGCATGCTGTTCCTGCAAGGTATTTGCTGTCAAAGTAAACGTGTGTTCAAGATTCAAGAGGTGACTTGAAATCACTATGTCCTCTGATCTCCTTTACAGGTCAGATTTTTTTTTTAAATTTTTTATTTATTTGAGAGCGACAGACACAGAAAGACAGATAGAGGGAGAGAGAGGGAATGGGCACGCCAGGGCTTCCAGCCTCTGTAAACGAACTCCAGATGCGTGTGCCCCCTTGTGCATCTGGCTAACGTGGGACCTGGGGAACTGAGCCTCGAACCAGGGTCCTTAGGCTTCACAGGCAAGCACTTAACTGCTAAGCCATCTCTCCAGCCCAGGTCAGATTTTTTTTTTAAGTCCAAAGTCAGATTCATGATAGAACTCCGAGGTGCCAGGCAGCTCCTCTAAATAAAAGAATTGGTCACTTCAGAGGAACAAAGCAAAACCATCTGGCAAATACTGGCAGTAGGATGCCAACTAGAGAATCCTCAAAATTACCAGTTTCTTCAATTTCTACATATTTAACCCCTGCCCCCCCTTTTTTTGTCACTCCTAAATTAAAAAAAAACAAACAGATGACTACTCCAAATGGTGATTTTCATACATCAGCATCTGCTGCCCATAGTGTGGGCCAACAGCAAAAGTGGCTCTGTAGAAGGCACCAAGGTCAGATCTGGCTGCAACGTCTTTATCCTAAGAGAAGTAGAACGCTCATTCCCATAAGCTAACACAGTAACATCAGAAATCTCAATTAAGTTGTATGGGCAAAGGCCCAGATGTACAGTCTGCTTCATGTTCAGCCCCCATAGCCAAGCAAAAAGGGCTGTACAGGGCAACACCAGTACCCACAGGAGGGAGTTCAGTGTGGGGCAGGTCATCTGAGTCACCTTCCAAAATGGTGCTGGCGGTAGAGGGAGCCAGGGGCCAAATTCCAGTGAAACATCAAGCACTCCTGTCTACTCTACATTAGAGCCCCATGCCTGCCTTCAAGCCCTAGCCCTCTGGGGTGGTTTGATTCTGACGTCCCCATAAACTTAGCTGTTCTGAATGCTAGGTTCCCAGCTGATGGATATCCTAGAGGGAGTATATTGTTGGGGGCAAGCTTATGGATATTATAGCCACTTTCCCTTTGCCAGTGTTTGGCACACTCGTCTGTTGTGATGGTCCACCTTATGTTGGCCAGGGGGTGATATCCATCCTCTGCTCATGTCATCATTTTCCCTGCCATCTTGGAGCTTTCCCTCAAGCCTGTAAGCCAAAATAAAAACCTTTTCTCCCAGAAGCTGTTCTTAGTTGGGTGATTTCTGCCAGCAATGCAAACTGGACTGCAACACCCCCACAGGCCAAAATCACCACAAACTAGAACCAGGGCAGTTAATGAAAAGAACCCACATTTGAGCAATTTGAAGTGATAATCCCCCATGGCACACTGTGAACTGACTCAGGTGGCAGATGTTATCTTCAGCCTGTGCAAAGGAGCCAGGTAGGACCTGGGAGGACAGCAGTTCTGTGCTAACCATCCTTGTACAGTTTTAACTGCAGCCTCCCCGTCTCTTAGAAGAACCTAGCACCAAGGTTGCGGTGAGGGGGTTAAATGTTAAGGTGATCCTGGAGGGTTCTGCTGTCGTGAGAGCTAGAGCCAACATAACAAAAGTGATAGTGACACCTGGGGGAAAGAACACCCTCTCCTAAACTAGCTAGCAAAGGCCAAGAGCCAACAGTCTAGGATAGCACTGCTCAGCAGGGCCCCAAGTGGCACCTCCACATGGAAAGACCTCTGCTGCAGACAACAGAACACAGCAGGGACTTGTCTTAGGCGCCCCATCTAGTCCATAGCATGGACCTCCAGGAAGCAAGGGCTGCAGAACTTAAGTTGAAAAGACGTCTTGGATTACTAAAAGCACCCAAAGAACCTGCATTGAAGGGTATCCATCCTGCCAGCCACAATTGTCTCAGCCACACAAAATGAAGTGTCAACCAGCTGTGCTTGTGCCCTCTGGGCTGGACCCACCAGATGCAGAAGTGACTAAGTCTTTTATTGATACCACTCAGCAGCTGGTAACCACAGCCCTCTTCCCCAAGTCTTTTATGTAGGTGGGCAGATTGCCAGCATCTGTGGGGGCAAAGTAACCAATGTCCACCCCAGACAGAGACCACCAGCCAAGTCCACAGTGGCCTTGCTTAGTCCTGCATGCTGGCTCTCAGAGCAGCTTTGTACTTCCCTGTCATCTCCTTGGGCAAGGGCACCAATCTGGGGCAGGGCACCTGCCCTTCCACTTCACACATGCACTCCCGCAGGCAGTACTTCCGGGGTCCAAAGTTGGCTGGATGAGAGCGCTGCTGCCTCTCCTGCTCCTCCCTCTGGAGGGTTTCCCTGCCAAGGAACACACACAGAAGCATGACAGGGAGACCACACCTTTTACCTGATACCCAGTCTTCACAGTCTGTCCCCCGTGGCCTAAGGAGGGGGGATAGACTGCAGGCCTCCTCCATAAAGGAGCCAGACTGACAGACTACTACAAGGCAGAGAGGCTTGAAGGTTGAGTTACTGGCTTCCTCTTTCTCTTCCTGTCTGTCCTCACTCATAAAAAGGATTTGACACCAAGACCCAAACTTCCCAGAGTGATGTCAGCATCCTCCTGGGGCAAACAGCAGCATTTCTATTGCAAATCAGGGCAGGGACAGCCCCTGTGCATGCTCTTAGAGGCTCAATGACCAACTCACCATCTGCTGAGTAGCAACAGCAGGACACAGTAATTCTAGTGCCCAAGCTCTTGTTACTATATGGGGCTCTAGTATCTTCCCCTCCCCACTCATCCCCCATCTCTCTCATCATTCTTTGGGCCAAGAAAGTTTACTCTTGGTCAACCCCAGCAACTCACTCATTCTTCCCCAAGATTTTTCTGATGTGCTCCATGATCTCTTTATTACTCTTGGTCTCCACATCCACCAGGACCTGCTCCCCAGAATCTGAAAACAAAAAGTATAGGGGAGCAGGTGAGGATTCAAGCATACTTCTCAGCCTCACAAGGCTGCACTGCCAGGTGTGGCAGCACTCAGGAGACTGCAATAGGAGGACCAATGATCTAAGACAGCCTGGGCTACACAGGGAGACCCTGTCTCCAACTCGTTTTTAGTGGCTATTTTTTTTTAATATTACCAATAATGTTACCCTTCTATTTTCTTTTTTTTGTTGTTGTTTTTTGTTTGTTTGGTTGGTTGGTTGGTTTTTTTGTTTGTTTTTTCGAGGTAGGGTCTCACTCTAGCCCAGGCTGATCTGGAATTCACTATGGAGTCTCAGGGTAGCCTCGAACTCATGGCAATCCTCCTACCTCTGCCTCCCCAGTGCTGGGATTAAAGGCGTGCACCACCATGCCCAGCTTCATTTTCCAAGACATGAGCAGATACAGACTTGAAGTATGAACAAAAGCATACCAGCTTAAGACATTTCATCTTAAAACTGATGATGAGATTCAGTAATCTCACTACCACAATGCATGCGTTTTTGTACAAACTAAGAAAGTGAAACTTAAATTCCTATGAAAATGAAAAGCCACAAATTTGAAAAACAAGTAAAATCCCAAGGCTAGGTATGTAATTCAAGGTAGAGTACTAGGCTAGTCTCCATGAGACCCAAGGTTTAAAACAGCAGAAGAAAGGGGTTAGGTGTTGGTTTTCCATTTCAAAAGTACTGGAACTGGCAATTGCTACAATCAAGACGATCTTCACATGCTGAGACAACTAGCCTGCCCCCACAACAATAAGAAAAATACCAGAATGGATCAATATATCAGTTACTTTCTCTCTGCTGGGACAAAATATCTAATCAGGAACAGTCTAAGGAAGGAAAGGTTTATTTTCAGCTCACATTTTTCAGTATGGCAGGAGCAGGAAGCTGGCTCACATCATCTCGCCAGCAGGGTGAAGTAGAGAATGGCATGCTTGGCTGGGCTCTAACACTTCAAGGCCTGCCCCCACAGTGACACTTTCACCAGAAAGTCTTAAGCTGCTACAGATTCTACAACCTTCCCAAACAGAGTTACCAACTGAGGATTAAGTATTCAAACAACATGAGTCTATGGGGACCATTTTATATTCAAATTACCAGAAACCTAATTTTAATGGCTAACACTTACAAAATGTCTAAAAGAGAGGAGTAGAAACGTAGCTCAGCTGTAATTTATCACCTAGTAAGAAGGCCCAGCACAACATAGGAGAAAATCATGACCTTCCCAAGGCAGCAATATTTCACGTATAGCATTAAAAACACAAGCTATAAAGAAAACACTTCAGAAGACACCATAAGCAGAGAGAGAAAATATTCATAATGTATGTATCTGATATGTATAAACTCTCACAATTCACTACAACCCAACTAGAAAAAAAAAAAAAAATGGGTAAAGTACCTGAAGAAACATTTTAACCAAGAAATAAATGAAAATACAATGTTTAGGACTGGAGAGATGGCTTAGCAGCTAAAGCGCTTGTCTGTGGAGCCTAAGGACTCAGGTTCAATTCCCCATTACCCACATAAGCTGTGTGCACAGGTGGCGCGTGCATCTGGAGTTCATCTGCAGTAGTTAGAGGCCCTGGGGTGCCCATTCTCTAGCGCTCTAATAAACATAAATTTTATATGTGTGTGTGTGTGTGTGTGCGTATGATTAATAACAAGCACATGAAAAGATGGTCAATATTAGTCATTAGGAAAACTAAAGCTAAAAACAGACAATTCCTGGGCTGGAGAGATGGCTTAGCGGTTAAGCGCTCGCCTGTGAAGCCTAAGGACCCCGGTTCGAGGCTCGGTTCCCCAGGTCCCACGTTAGCCAGATGCACAAGGGGGCGCACGCATCTGGAGTTCGTTTGCAGAGGCTGGAAGCCCTGGTGCGCCCATTCTCTCTCTCTCCCTCTATCTGTCTTTCTCTCTGTGTCTGTCGCTCTCAAATAAATAAATAAATCATTTTTTTTTAAAAAAAAAGGCGTGCGCCACCATGCCTTTAAAAAAAAAAACAGACAATTCCAAGTGTTACTAGAAATGCTGGGTAACTGCAGCTTGCACACATTGCTGTGGAAACGCAAAACACTGTAGCTACTTGAGACAATGAACAACTAAGACAAAAGAAAAGAGGTTAGAAAAGAAATATCACTATTTGCAGATAGCATGAGTACAGTGGAAGTAAAAAATCCTAACTAAGGGGCTGGAGAAATGGCGTAGTGGTTAAGGCATTTGCCTGCAAAGTCAAAGGACCCAGGTTCAACTCCCCAGGACCCACATAAGCCAGATGCACAAGCATCTGGAGGTTTTTTTGTGGTGTGTATGTGTGTAAGCTTTGGTTTTTTTGAGGTAGGGTCTCTAGTTCAGACCATTTTTAAGTGAACTAGACACAGAATTCACTGTGTATTCTCAGGGTGGCCTCAAACTGCATCTGGAGTTTTTTGCAGTGACTGTAGGCCCCGGCACACCCATTCTCTCTACATCTCTCTCGCAAATAAATACATAAAAATAAAATAAGTTTTTTTAAAAGTCCTAATGAGGGAAGCTAGAAAAAGCTAGGAATGAGAGCCGGGCGTAGTGATGCACACCTTTAATCCTAGCACTTGGGAGGCAGAGGTGTAGGAGGATCACTGTGAGTTGGAGGCCACCCTCAAGACTACATAGTGAATTCCAGGTCAGTCTGGGCTAGAGAGAGACCCTATGGAGACAAACCAAAAAAGGCTGGCTGAGTATTCAGCCTTCTTGGCTTTGCTCTCTTACTACTGGACTGAATGGGAAAGCTCTTGCCGCCACGCCTCCCCTGCCATGGTGGACTGTAACCTAGAACTATAAGCTGAATAAAGCCTCTCCCCTAACCTCATGTGTCAGGGCTTCTGTCTCAGACACACTCGCCCAGGCCCATCACCATCTGCACACTTCATTTATATGCGCACCACTGTTCAATGAGGGGATCTTTCCTTTTGGTTTTTGGTTTTTCGAGGTAGGGTCTTCAGGCTGACCTGGAATGCACTATGTTGTCTCAGGGTGGCCTTGAACTCTCTGCCCTCCGAATGGACTGCTAGGATTGAAGGCATGCACCTTTAATGAAGGGCATTTTTAAAATTACGAAGGCTGGGTGCAGCCTTGATTTCCTACAGGTCTTTTGTTTTAGAAGAGCTGAACTCATCCTCCGGCTCCTTGAAGGATCTTTGTTTTCATTCATTTCATTTCATTCATTAAGCATAAGCAGTGGCATCCCAGCACAGTACAGCAAGGGGATCTGGTAACACTGGCCAGTATAACAGACAGAGGACAGCTGGAAAGGGCCAGGTAAAGGCATGGCATTCACAAAACCCCCAGCCACTGTGCTCCTGGCAGGGGAATCTGAGAGCCAAGAAGTACAGAAGCGCTGTTGGAAATCTTGTAACTGTTACCTGGACAGAGAACCAAGAAGGAAGACACACATCTCCACAAACTGACAGTCCTTAGACTGTACCCAGGCGTTTCACTCACCTAGATAGAAGCGCAGGAAGGGCGATGGCGTCATGTTCTTAAACATCATGATCTGCACCCAAGGGTTCTTATACTGGATCTGTGGGATGTTGAAAAACACAAATTTCCTGCAAAGGAATTAGAAATGAAACCTATAAAACAGTTTTCTCCTAAACATTTTGTGTACACAACGTTTTTCTATGCAGAAAATCCAGGTTTGGCCTCGGATTCTTAGGAACCTGCCCTCCAAAAGGTGGAGAAACAAAGGGCACAGGGACTCTCCACTGGCATGCCCCTGACCACAGCTCTTGCGTGGTCACTAGAGGAAAGGCAACCTGCGCTCTTTCTGCATGGCCTTCACAAAACTCCCAGCACAAACAGATAAAGGTGAAAATGAAACCCGGGGAAGCGTCCCTATCTATCTCCATCTGGGAAGTGAGCAAGTCACTGAGGAAACTCCTTACAAATCTGCATTGGGTCCAGGTATACTACAAAATCTTTAGATGAATGAAACCATGAATAGTATAACATTTACACAATCCAGGTATACAGGAAAACCTTTGAGCTAAGAACATTGAAAACATAATTTAACTGACTACATTAAAATATTTAAATGGAAAAATATACCAAAACAGATTCTACATTTGGCAAGTCTGACATGGTGGCATACCCATAATCTGAGCAGCACTCCAGAGCCTGAGGAAGAGGATACAGAGCTCAAGGCCATCTTGGGCTATGTATAAGATTCTAGCTCAAAAACACAAAGTATTAACATTTGCCAAACCAAGAGAATACTGTCTGCAAAACATTAAATGTACATATCATTAATAAAACTAACAAGAAAGATAAAAGCCACTCCCAGATTGAGCTACACCAGGAAACCCTGTTTGGTTTGGTTTGGTTTTAAAGAGAATGACCAAGCTGGAGATAAGGCAGTTAAGGTATTTGCCTGCAAAGCTTAAGGACAGGTTCAATTCCTCTAGTACCCACATAAGCCAAATGCACATGCATGTGGAGTTTGTGTGCAGTGGATAACACCCTGGTGTGCCCATTCTCTCCATCTGCTTGTCCTGGCAGGCCAACTTCCTCTCTCCCTCTCCCCCCACCAAAAAGAATTTTTTTAAATAAAAAATAGGGCCAGGTATGGTGGCAGAGGTAGGAGTATCACAATGAGTTTAAGGCCACCCTGTGACTACATAGTGAATTACAGCCTGGGCTAGCATGAGACCCTATCTCAAAATATAATAAAATAAGAAATAGGGCTGGAAGCCGGGCGTGGTGGTGCATGCCTTTAATCCCAGCACTCGGGAGGAAGAGATAGGATTGCCTTGAGTTCGAGCCCACCCCAAGACTACACAGTGAATTCCAAGTCGGCCTGGGCCAGAGTGATACCCTACCTTGAAAAACAATAAATAAATAAATAAATAAATAAATGGACTGGAGAACTGGCTTAGCAGTTAAGGAACTTGGTCTGCAAAGCCAAAAGACCCCAGTTCAAATCCCTAGGATCATAAGCCAGTTGTACAAGGTGGTGAATGCGTCATTTGCAGTGGCTGAAGGCCTTGGCATGTCCATTCTCTCCCTGTCTCTGCCTTCTCTCTCTCTCAAATAAATAATTTTTTTTTTCAAAAAGCTGAGCATGGTGGTGCATGCCTAAGCACTCAGGAGGCAGAGGTAGGTGGATCACTGTGAGTTCGAGGCCACCCTGAGACTACAAAATGAATTCCAGGTCAGCCTGGGCTACAGTGAGACCCTACCAAAAAATAATTTAAAAAAATAAAAATAAAAAAATAGTAATTTCAGTTCAGTAACAACTATCCCTGCTTTCACTCTTAACGGTATGATTTCACAAAGATGAAGAATGTCATCTCAAAAAAAAAAAAAAGTTTAACACTATACACACATGCACATATACATTCACAATTCAATTATGAATTGCTTTGACCTCTTTGGCAGTTAGTTTAGACCTCACTGATTTCATTCCACTTTAGATCCCTTCATACCTGAATGGAGCAAAATTTGGAGATGCTAAGGCAGAAGCAAATGCCCACCAGGAAAGATTAATAAACTATGACAAGACTAGGGTACAGCCGCATGGCAGAGTACCTACCTGGCTGGCATGCATGAGACCAGGGGTTCCATGACCAGCACCATCAAAAAAAAAAAAATCAGGAAAGACTATCTTACAGTCTGGCTCCATGGTAGGTTGGACCGATAGTACCAGCAATAGCTAGGGTAGGGAAGCTAGCACTTCTCTCCCTGGCTCAGCTTCTAACCTCCTCAGTTTCCTCAGTTGTAAAACCCAAAATTCCAGGATCCTGGAAGGAGCAATGCACAGGGGCTGGCCTTCATTCACCTGTGCTTGACTGCTCCCATGCTTGAGCAAGAACCATCTACATTCCTGTTGCATATTTGTCCTAGTATCCAGTCGTGGCCTGAGCCCTCTGGGTCCTCTTCTCCCCACTTCTAGCCTAGATCTGGGTTCCACAGTCCCTCATGGTTTGTGCAAGCAGTCCCTTAACCTAAAGGCACTCCCACACTCCCTACTCAAGCCAGGTCACACCTCAGACTTCCAGAAAGGGCAAGCAGTGCAAAGCACACCAGCTTACTCAGTCACACTGCCTGGTTGCAGATCCAGGCCTCACCACTTCCCAGTTACACGTCCAGGGCAGTTGACTGCTCCTTGCCTCAATTATTATTCCAAGACCGACATCACCAGTCCAAGCTGAAGCCTCTAAAATAATAATTTCAGAGATAAACTAAAAGACTCAGGGCTGGAGGGATGGCTTAGCAGTTAAGGCACTTGCCTACAAACCCTAAAAGCCCAGGTTTGATGACCTAGTACCCACATAAGCCTGATGCACAAAGTGGTGCATACTTCTGGAGTTTGTATGCAGTGGCTGGAGGCCCTGGTACAAGCATTTTGTCTCTCCTTTCTATCTGCTTGCAAATAAATATTTTTTAAAAACTGAAAGAATCAATAGAAAGCTTGACTGACCATTTGAGAACACTTCCACAACTGGGACAGAATCTGAAAATAAAGCAACAAAAATTATTAATTATTGGGCTGATAGTTCCAGCCCAAAAAGTATGGGATAGGGAGACAGCTCAGCAGTTAAAGGTGCTTGTTTACAAAGGGCTGCCAGCCCAGGGTTGATTCTCCAGTACCTACCTAAAGCCCGATGCAAAAACTGGCACATGCATCAGGAGTTCATATGCTCTGAGAAGAGGTCCTGGTACACCCACACTCATTCATTCTCTCTCTCTCTCTCCCCCCTTGCAAATAAATGAAAATAAAAATATTTCAAAAAACTATTAACTATGGGCAAAAAAGGATTTGCAAAAATAGAAAAAACATAATATTCTATTTGGCCAACCATGTATAGTATTTACAAAGTCATAGTAATTTACTGAGTATACTTTCTCAACTTTAGAAGTAATCCTCTAGGGCGTATGTCCCAAATACAATGCAGGTGGTGGACATGAGAAGTAGCAATGGCAGTGGGACAGCCACATCCTCTTTGAGACAAGTCAACAGACAATGCCTAGCCTAAAATGTTAAAAGGAGGGCTGGAGAGATGGCTTAGAGGTTAAGTGCTTGCCTGTGAAGCCTAAGGACCCCAGTTAGCCAGATGCACAAGGGTGTGCACGCATCTGGAGTTCGTGTGCAGTGGCTGGAGGCCCTGGCACGCCCATTCTCCCTCCCTCCCTCCCTCTCTCTCCCTCTCTCCCTCTCTCTCCCTCTCTCTCCCTCTCTCTCCCTCTCTCTCCCTCTCTCTCCCTCTCTCTCCCTCCCTCCCTCCCCCCCTCTCTCTCTCTCTCTCTCTCTCTCTCTCTCTCTCTCTCTCTCTATATATATATATATATATATATATATATATATATATATCTGCCTCTTTCTCTGTCTGTGGCTATCCAATAAATAAAAAAAAATAAACCAAAAACAAAAATAAAAAGTTAAAAGGAGGGTGCTGGAGAAATGGCTCAACAGGTAAGGCACTTGCCTGCAAAACCCCAATGACCTGAGTTCTGTTCCCCAGTACTCATGTAAAGGTAGAAGCACAAAGTGGCACATGCATCTGGAGTTCATTTGCAATGGCTAGAGGCCCTGGCACACCCAATCCCTCTCTCTGCTTGCAAATAAATAAAATGATAAAAATATTTTTTAAAAAATCAAAGGAGGAGCTGAAGAGATGGCTTAGCAATTAAGGCATTTGCCTATGAAACCAAAGAACCCAGGTTCAATTCCCCAAGACCCACACAAGCCAGCTGCACAAGGTGGCACATGAATCGGGAGTTCATTTACAGTGGCTGAAAGCCCTGGTGTGCCCATTCTTTCTCTCTACATCCTTCTCAAACAAATAAATAAAATTTTTAAAAATTAAAACGAATTAGAGCTGGGCGTGGTGGCGCACGCCTTTAATCCCAGCACTCGGGAGGCAGAGGTAGGAGGATCGCCGTGAGTTCAAGGCCACCCTGAGACTCCATAGTGAATTCCAAGTCAGCCTGGGCTAGAATGAGACCTTACCTCGAAAAAAACAAAAGACAAAACAAAGAACTATTCTGTTTGATCATTTCAAGAGCAGTTGTTCCTGATCTCACTGCATCCCCGCAGCGCCCCCCGATTAGGACGGGAATCGCACACAACGTCCACAAGAAGAAGAGCTGGGCGTACCCAGAGGCCGCTGGCCCCTCGCGGCCCACCCTCGGGTGACTCGGCCCGCCAGACCTCGGCTGCACTGGCAGGCGGCACTGGAGGCGCAGCGGTCCTCAGGGTCCCTTCGGTCAACGAGGAGAAAGAGCGGGGCGACGCGATGTGCGCGGCTCGGGCTCGGAGCGGCGGGCGCCTACGACAGCTTCGCCGACACCACTCACCTGGCGCCCTCGCCCAGCTCCCCGTGCGTGTTGTAATTCACCGTCATGACCTTCACCGACTCCTTGAACACCACGTCGCCCTGGCTCAGGTACTGCAGGGTGCGGCGGATGGGGAAGCGGCCCTTCATGGGCATGGTGGCGACTACAGAAGGGCCCGCGCCGGCGGACCCAGTGACACCCCCGAGCTAAAGCGGAGAGCCGCCGCGCGGACCTGGCCCGCGGAGAACCACGGGAGACGTCTCCCGGCATGCAGCGGACCCCGCGGGGCAGCCTGGGACTTGTAGTCCTGGCGGGGGTGCTCCTCGGCTGAACGCAGGCGCACGACGTCGCTGCCGACCGGCTTCTTCCAGGTTGTGTTGGCGATTGGTCAATTCGTTCCCCCCCCCCCGCCATAGCCCTCCCCCTGCTCACCCACCGGAAGTGCTCGTTTGTTTTGCGGGAGGGGAAATGCTTTTCTTAAAAAAGAGTTCTGCTGGGCTGGAGAGATGGCTCAGCGGTTAAGGCGCTTGCCTGAAAGGCCTAACGACAAGGTTCGAGTCCACCTAGCGTTCGTTTTCCAGGGGCTGGAGGCCCTGGCGCTCCCACTCCCTGAGCTCTCAGAGATCCTTCTGCCTCTGCCTCCCAAGTGCTGGTATTAAAGGTGTGCACCACCACCTCTTTGTATACTTATATAAATACTCAACGCTGCTTACACTATCCAACTTAATTCTTTTAACTGTTCTTTAGTCCCTATAATGTACTACTCACGGTTTGAATTTGGTAACTCCAATGTTCTGCAGTTTGGTCTCTTCCATTGTTCTAATCTTTTAGCATGCTTGTAATCGTTTGCTGAATGTGACTTGTGTTGAATAGAAACGGAGATAAATAAACCTCTAGTGTGAGGATTTTTCTTAATTTGGCTATATGAGTTAAATGTTTGCTCTAGATGTGTCAGAAGTTTCAAATTCCTCTAGCGTTCATTTTTTCAGCCCCTAACCTTTGGCTTCCCTAGATATTTCTCCTCAATCTTCCACCTGTTACTATCTCTTACTATCTTGGAGCCCCATTGGAGTGGTGGAGAAGTGAAGAGGAAGAACACATTATTCTTATGATTAATTATGATTATTATGATTACTATAATCATATTATTATATGATTATTATAATGGGCCTGTATCCTTGGGCCATGGTCTTCACTCCTATTAATTCTCTGCTTCCCCCTCAAAAAAGGAAGGAAAATTCCAGCAAAAAAGTTCTAGTAAAATTTATTTTTCCCATCTGTAAAAGCCTTTTTCCTCTTAGGAGATGCTCTGCTGGTTACAAAGATAACTTTCTCCATCATCTTAGAAAGACCTTCCTTTTTTTTTTTTTTTTTTTTTTTTTTTTTTGAGGTAGGGTCTCACTCTGGCCCAGGCTGACCTGGTATTCAGTACGTAGTTTCAGAGTGGCTTCAAACTCACAGTGATCCTGGCTCAGAAAGACCCTCTTTTTTAAAAGTTATTTTTATTTATGTATTTGAGAGCAACAGACAAAGAGGGAGATAGAGAGAATGGGCGCGCCAGGGCTTCCAGGCACTGCAAACGAACTCCAGGTCCTGGGGAATCAAGCCTCGAACCGGGGTTCTTAGACTTCACAGGCAAGCGCTTAACCGCTAAGCCATCTCTCCAGCCCAAAACCCTCTTTTATAGGCTCTTAAAATGTTTGTTAAAGAGCTAGGGTTACAGAGTGAGTTCCAGATCAGCCTGGACTAAAGTAAGGCCCTTCCTTAAAAAAATAAATTTTTAAAAAGATAAAAATAAGAGCTAGGGTTATAACTAGGTAGTAGAGCACATGCTTGAAATGGGCAAGGCCCTGTCTAATCCCTAGCACCATAACAAAAAAGCTACTGCTCAGTGTTCCTGCCAGATGTGGCTGTTGACTTCTGCTACAGGCCTTCAGATCTCAGCCATGACTCTGAACTTACTATTCCAGATGTTGGAAGGACAGTGAGCCCGGCACTGTTCTCTGATGGTTCGTTTTCAACCTTCTCCAACATCTACTTTTAAGAACAGAGTGATGGCATCTAAATTCTACCATAAGAACTAAATCCAGATATGTTTTCTCAAGTACTTTTAACGTTTTTTTTTAATATTTTATTTATTTAAGAGAAGCAGATAGAGTGAATGGGCGCACCAGGGCCTTTAGCCACTGTAAACTAATTCCAGACACAGCACCCCCTTGTGTAGCTGGCTTACATGGGTCCTGGGGAATCAAACTGGGGTCCTTAGGCTTCTCAGGCAAACGCCCACTAAGCCATTTCACCAGCCCATACTTTGAAAACTGCTAGACTACAGGAGAGTCGTGGGACAGGAGGCACTCACAGTGACCCAAGTACCCGTAGTGTCCTCACACAAAGCTGGCTAAGGGCATCCTGGGGTTTGGCGTCAGAAAGACTTGGACTGGAATCCTAGCATCATAGTGAGTGGAGTGTCACAACTTTTTTCAACTGAGAAAACTGAGGTCCATACATCATACTTGGCATTTCCTCTGCCCCACTATGAGCACTAAATATAAGCCCCTCATTATTCAGTAGGTCCTGGGGAAAAGTCAAGTTCAAGGTCCAGGTGACGCCATCTTGAGGTAAATAGTGCTTTTACCCAGTAGCTATAGCAATAGAACAACACTAAAACAATGTCTACAGTAATGGTAAATAACACCTTACTAGATCGGAGGGAGGGTCACAAGACCCTCACCTGAAGTTACAGTGATTGTTCCCACCTGCCCTCCCCTCAGCTGCACGTGGTCTTGGGAAAAAGCCAGATTGTGTAGGAGGTTAACTTGAAGTGGGGCTCCATGATGCACCTTCTATGCGGTCACCATCCAGGGTGGGGTGGGACTTTGTAGTGATGCAGCTGTCCTTGAGTCACCCATGCTCTGCCTTTTTTTTTGGGGGGGGGAGGGGGTTCGAGGTAGGGTTTCACTGTAGCCCAGGCTGACCTGGAATTCACTATGGAGTCTCAGGGTGGCCTCGAACTCACAGCAATCCTCCCACCCCTGCCTCCCGAGTGCTGGGATTAAAGGTGTGAGCCACCACACCCGGCTTTTTGCCTTTTTTTTTTTTTTTTTTTTTGAGTCACCCATGCTCTGTAAGTGACCCCAATAAATTTACTAGTTCACCAAAACTGATTTGGGTGTAATTGTCCTTTGGTCTGTTCTGTGCCTTATTTGGGGGAGAAGACATATGTTTGCATTTCCCCCACCTCCCCATGGGGTAAAAAATTCCCCACACCATTCTAGAAAGCCACTTAGCTACATCCAACTTTCCTAATTGCCCATCTGCCATCTTTGAGGTCAGCACAGTATTTGAGGACTCCCCATTCCCTGAGACTTGCTTTTAAGGGCAAAACTGAGAGGCCTAGATTTAATCCTCATTCTGCCATGACGCCTGTGTGACTCCAGCCAGACTAACCTGTCTCACCCTGTTCTTTGTCAGATGAACAAGACCTACTTAGCAGAGCTAAAAGCAAGTATGAAATACGTACAGGTTCCTCCACCTGTCTGTATCTTGTTTTTTACGGTGTGAAGTAGGGATGAATAGAACTGGGAAGGGGTTTTCAGAATGCTTGTGTAAAACAACTCCAACACTACACAAGCCTCTTCAGAGTCCAGTGGCTTTTTGGTTTTGCCCAGAGCCTTCACTAAACAAGTAGGACTGTTTTCCAATGTTCAAATGGTCACCATCAAGACAAAGATGTTTTATGGTGACTCACCTGAGGCACTTTTTTTTTTTTTTTTTTTTTTTTTAGTTTTTAAGGAAGGGTCTCACTCTAGCCCAAGCTGACCTAGAATTCACTATGTAGTCTCAGGTGGCCTTGAACTCACAGCAATCCTCCTACCTCTGCCTCCCCAGTGCTGGGATTAAAGGCGTGCACCACCATGCCCAGCCTGAAGCACTCTTGTGCATAAGCACACATAGACCCAGCCATGAACGTGTTATTTTAATTTTTTTAATAAAAGATGCTGATACAAGGCCCCAAAGTAGTGCATGCATGTCACAAACCCTTGGAGACAGTCACTGTCAAATGTCCAGCACGACCTGCTCCTCTAGCCTGTGACCTAGTAGAAACCAGCTTCCCAGTTTGAATCCCATCACATAACTATACCAATGTCCAACATATCACATAGCTTGTGATTACTTAGAGGTACATTTTAGTATCTGACAGCAAAAATACAGAGTGGTCAGTGCACTGAGTAAAGGTCCTTAGTGTATTAAAGAGGAGACACTAACAAGGCTTCCACAGAAAGAGCCAGCTTTACTCAATGCCTGAAGACCCAAAGTCTCTTCCTCATTAAACACACCCTGTAACTAGGGAGATCTATCAACACCATATCCAGAACTTGCTCCTTAGCTGATGAGGTGGAGCTATGTGTTCCAAAGACTTTATGAAATGTTTACATGAGGCTAAGAAGTTGAAGCTGTGGTTATAACTCATAGACCAACTTCTCTCTATATCAACCTGTCTTTACAACTCTGGGACAGCATGAATTCTGGCAAATGGTGCAGCAAAAGGAAACAGTTCTATCATGCCTCACTTTCAGAACACGGCCAGGAGGAACTCAATAAAGAATGCAGCCACTCTTCTTTATTTCTTTATTTCAGTATGCAATGATCTGTTGCTTAATCTCCATGATCTTGCATATTTCCTATGGTTTCCCTTGCTGTTTATTTCTAGCTTTACTACACTGTTGTCAGGTAAAATGTAAGAAGTTATTTCAACTTTTCTGTATGTGTTGAACTTGCTTTGTGTCCTAATGTGTCATCCTTTGAAGAAAAAGTTTCCTGAGAAGAATGCATCCTCTACAGCTTTTGGAAAGACTGTTCTATAGATATCTGCTAGATTCATTTGACTTATGATATCATTTAACTCTGACGTTTCTGTTCTTTCTTTTCTTTTTCTTTTGGTCAGGATGACTTACCTATTAGTGGCAGTGGTGCACTAGACTGCCCCACTATTACTGTGTTGAGGTTAATCTGTGACTTAAAATCCAGTAGAACCTGTTTTATGAAACTGATTGTACCTGTTTCTGATGTGTGTATATTTAGAATTCTAATGTCTTTTGACCCTTTAATTTTAATTGACCCTTTAATCAGAATGAAATGACCTTTTTTGAAAAAAAATATGCAGCCTCAGAAGAATTCAATGAAACCCACAGAATCTGGTTTTAGTTGAGTTTAGTATATTCAGTGAGTTGGAGTTTTGAAAAACAACATCTAAAAGTGTTTCTCAATGCTCCCAGTTACAGATTGCTAGCTGGGAATAACTTTAAGGAAGGAGTACATTTAGTGGATAATCAGATAATACAGTCTCCTAAGAAAAGCAATGATAACAGAAGGCAGCATTCAGCTTCTTCATGTGCAGAAAGCTGTCTCCTCTTCAGGAAGGAAAGACAGCCTGAGCAGGAGGAGCATACCAGCTATGCCTAGAACCCTGCAACAGCAGCATCATGGTCAGGAAGACAAGAGACCTGCACCAGGCAGCATCTCAAGATGCCCAGCTGACCACATCCCAAGACAGCCTGTGACAACAACAGGGCTGGAAAGTGGCTGGCACTGGTAACCTACTATCCTGTAAACATTTGTCAACAGAACTCAAATGCAAAGGTCCTCCATATCTCTCCTACACCCCAATACAGGACTTTTTCATGTAGCCAAAAGTCCCAGCAGGTGCTAAGAACTGAGATGAAAGCTGCCATAAATGGAGGTCTTTACACCCAAAATGAATCATTCCCATCATCAAGAGGGGTGTTCACCAGAATGGGACAAAAGAATTTCACTCCACACACCAATAACCGATGGAAGCCATAGCCCAGAGTTAGTTAAGGGAGATAAAGTGACTAGTGGTTGATTACTGTCCATTAACAAATGTCACTAAAGAAGAACACCCAGAACTCAGCACATCTGTGTATTAGGGGTCATTTATGTTTGTTTTTGTTTTGACGGGGTCTCACAGTAGCCCAGGATGATCAGGAAACTCACTCTAGCCTAGACTGGCCTTGAACTCAGTGATCTTCCTACCTCAGCCTCACGAGTACTGGGATTAAAAGCCTGCGCCACCATGCCTGGCTCACCTGGATATTATGATCCCAGGTGTCAATTAAGGGACCGTCCCATAAATCAAAGCACCAAACTACAAAAACAGCTTCCTTTTCTATCCCTTACCTAAGAGTTCAAGTACTTCAGGGCTGTGGAATGATCATAGGCTATGCATCAAACAGTCAGGTTCTCAATACTGAAAGTGGTAAAAAAAAAAAAAAAAAAAAAAAAAAAAAAAAAATCCTACTAGTGCCCCAGGTCAGGATAAACCAGAGAAGAAGGCTAATCAAAGAGTCTTGGCAGTTTTTAGAATTTATCTTCTGACTCAGAAGCTTCCCCTCTCCTGCTGATGGTCCACAGACACTTCCTAGTCACAATTCTTGAATTTTACATTAGGCCCTTGAATTGAGCCCAGAACAGAGTCATCCTGCCCAAAACCCTGGAAGGTGGTTTCCTTCCATCTAAGACAATTGCTTGGGGGAAAACTCCCAAACTATACTAATGTCCACCAAAAAGTTTTTTACTCCTATTTCATGATCAAACTCACAATGACATCCCTGCTATGGGAGTGTTAGTTCTTTCAGATGACAGGAAAGCACAATGGCAAAACATCTCTCCCCCCATCTCCTCTGGGGGCCTAGACTTTCCCCTTCAGGGCAGCCCCTCCCATGCACTGCCTAGCAGGCAACTCTGAGCAGGTAAAAGGGAACCCAGAGCCCAGTGGGGAAAGACTTCTGCTGCAGAAGGGACGACTCATGGAGCCCATCCTGTCAGTCCTGGCTCCAGGAAGGGCCCTGTCAAGAGCTGCCTACTAATACTGCATCATGAGAACAAGCAGTAGCAAGTGGCCCAAGAGATGCCCAGCAGCCATTTCTGCACTGGTTCAACAGATGCATTGAATCTCAAAAATAAAAATGTAAAGTTTCTTTGAAAAGAGAAAAACTTCAATTAAAAAAATAAAAGCATAAAAGCCTGAAAGAGAATGCTGACCGTTTTCCCTGTTCTAGTTCTGTCATTTTTCAACTGCAGTGCAAATGCCTCAAAGTGCACAGCACAAAACTGAGGGTTCCCACTCCTAACTGTGAGTATCTAGCTTCCCACCCTGGCTCTGTCCCTGTCCCTGTCAATACTCTGCCTTGTCCTGCTGTCTAGGCCTCTACCAGGCCCCTGCCCACTGCTAGTCAGTCAGGGCACCCCTTCTGCTTGGCCAGGGTGGACTTCAGCTCCCGCAGGTTCTCGGTCAGCACCTCCACTTCATCCAGGCGGCCACACTGCTTGGCATCGAAGATGTAGGCCTTGATATTGTCAATCTGCTGCAGGAGCAGCTCCTCCTCAATGGGTTCCTCAGCCTCTGGGCCACTGTCAGTGTCCATCTCAAAGGGATTGGTGTCGTCATGTTCCTCAAAAGGGTTTCCAGGGGCAGGTGGGCTTGTGGGCCTCAGATGAGTGTCATCTTCCTCATCAAAGGGGTTGGGTGCTGGACTATCTGGGTCAGTGAAGGGATTTCCTGTCCCTGTAGCCACCTCCTCCTCAGCGTCCTCCTCAAAAGGATTGTGCTCCCTAGGGACAGCAGCTGGAGGGCCCAGGAAAGCCTCTGCAGCAATAGGGCTGGCAGCACGCTCCTGTGTGGGGCTGGAAAGGTCTTCCTCATCAAATGGGTTGAAGGAAGACATAGCATTTTGTTGTGACATGATGCTCTGGGGGAGAAATTCTTGGTCAAGGGCTGGGGGCCCAGACCACGCATGGATGGATGCCAAAGCTGAATTGGGTGAAGCAGTCTCAGGAGCTGTGCTGCCCTGAACTGGGGAGGATCCCAGATCCAAAGCATAAGCAAGGTGGGTGCGAAGCCCTTGACTGGGCTCCAGCTGGAAGGGTATGCCTTCTCGAAAATCCAGGGACCGAGTCCGTGTGTGGAGGGATGCCGCCCGGAACTGTTCCTGCTCTCGTTCCCACTCCCGCTTCCGAAGCATCTGCAGCTGCTCCCACTGCAGGTCCTCCTCCTCAGCCTGCCTCCGGGATAGCTCAATGGCCTTCTCAGTCTGCTGCAGGTCATACTCATCCTGCAGCTGCCGCAGATTCTCCTGTAGTGTGCGCACCTCATCAGTGCGGCCAGCAGCCTTGGCCTGCCTGATGAATGATGTTATATTGTGGATCTGCTGGAGGAGAGGGTCAGGGTCTTCGCTATGTCCCTGGCCCTCTGACAGCGGAAGCCAGCCCTCAGCCTTTCTCAGTGGGGCAGGGCCCCCTCGGAGAGATGACACTTCCCCATTAGCAGCATGAGATGCTAAGCCACTCTGCCTTTCCTCACGCCTTCGCTGAGACTCCAAGGCAGCCTACAGAGACACCAAAGCCACAGGGTCACCATGTTACCAGGCCAGCAGCAGTCTACCCTATGAACCACCCTCTATTGTCCCAATGACATTCCAGCTTTCCCTCCTTGAACAAAGATAATGCAACTGCTAAAATAAAGTAAGCATGAAAGTAGGGCAGGATCTGATTTTCAAAAATAAAATAATGAAGCCGGGCATGGTGGCGCACACCTTTAATCCCAGCACTTGGGAGGCAGAGGTAGGAGGATCTTCGAGGCCACCCTGAGACTACAAAGTTAATTCCAGGTCAGCCTGGGCCAGAGTGAGACCCTACCTCGAAAAACCAATAATAATAATAATAATAACAATAAAAGAAAAAAAATAAATAAAATAATGAAGGAGAGTAATGTAGGAGATAAGATTTTCTCAATATTAACTTTGCTGGCCATATACTTTTCTTAAACCTCCAAGGTATATTACCTTTATCTGCCTAATGTTAGAATCTCACATAAGGGGTCTGTAAAGATAGTCAGCAGTTACAGGTGCTTGCTTGCAAAGCCTGATGACTCATGTTTGATTTCCCCAGTACCCATGTAAAGCCAGATATACAAAGTAATGCATGAGTATGGAGTTCATTTTCAGTGGCATGAGGCCCTGATGTGCTCAAACTCTCTCTCTTTGTATACCTCTTTCTATCTCTCTTTCTCTCTCACTCTCAAATAAATTAAAAAAAAAAATTTTTTTTGGTTTTTCGAGGTAGGGTCTCACTCTGGCTCAGGCTGACCTGGAATTTACTATGTAATCTCAGGGTGGCCTCGAACTGTTGGCAATCCTCCTACCTCTGCCTCCCGAGTGCTGGGATTAAAGGCATGTGCCACCATGCCCAGCTCTAAAATATTTTTAAAAAATAAAAGCAGGGGGGCTGGGGAGATGGCTTAGCAATTGAGGTGTTTGCCTACGAAGCCAAATGATCCCAGTTTGACTCTCCAGGACCCACATAAGCCAGATGCACAGGGGGCACATGCATCTGGAATTTGTCTGTAGTGGCTGAAGGCCCTGGCATACCCATTCTTATTCTCTCTCTCCCCCTCCCACCTCTCTCTCAAGTAAATAAATAAAATATATTAAAAAAAAAATAAAGCAGAGCAGGAGAGATGGCTTAGCAGTTAAGGCACTAGCCTACAAAGCCAAAGGACCCAGGTTTGATTCCCCAGGACCCACATAAGCTTGATGCATAAGGTGGCGTACGTGTCTAGAGTTTGTTTGCAGTGGCTACAGGCCCTGGCATGGCCATTCTCTTTCTCTTTCACTCTCAAATAAATAAATAAAATATTAAACTCTCTAAAAAAAATTTTTTTTAATAAAAATAATCTTTTTTTTTTTTTGCTGTTATGAAGACAGAACCCACAGCCTCAAGCATACTAGGCAAATGTTCGACTACTGAACTACTCTCCAGACCCCTTACTCTTCTTGTAAGAAACACAGTCTCACTATGTAGCCCAGGCTAGCCTGGAACTTATAATCTTCTTGCCTCAGCCTCTCAAGGGCTGGGCTAGCTATTTAATGTTGCATATTTCCCTGTGTTCTACAGGAATTTCCTGGGTTTTTGCCTATAAGCCTTACCAGAGGGAAAACTTCCAATCTCTAGACTGGCCTTAGAAAGGAGAATCAGCAGAAGTACTGAAAAGAAAACTAAGGCCCAGTGAGAAAAGCCAACAACTGTTCTGACAAACAGTAAAAAGCCAATCTCTGACATTCAATGGCTTGGCAGCCAGTGGGTTAAGCTAAGGGCAGGGAGGCATCAGCCGAGGTGCCTGGGCTCCATGTACCTGTCTCTCCATGGTCCTCTTCCGCTCCAGGTCCTGCTTTCTTTTCTTTTTCAGTTCCTCAAACTGTTCTTTAGTTGGCAGTGACATCAAGCCCAGTAACTTTTCCTGCAGGGAGTCACAGACAATTTTACACTCAAACCTTTTCAGGAAAACAAATGGACTTTATGCCTCATCTGATTAAGGCTAAGCAACTCTACCCCACGCAGTGGCATTCACTGAAGTTCATCCTGACATTGGGCGGTCAACTTCCAGAAGAGCCTGCCTTTTCCTTATTAGATAGTCACATCCAATCTCCACAGATCTCCAAGCACTCACCAGTTCAGCTTCCATGAGGCTGTGCCTTGACCGCTATATACCTTGATACCATCATCTCAGCCCTCCTGACCACCTCTCTTGCATTTACCACCCTTTAATTCTCTCCAATAGCACTTTTCACTCTGACTCCCACACATTTTAGGCATTTGATGTCTGTCCCCTTGTCGTGTTTCCTCCCAACTGAAACATTCTTTCCTAGAGCAAAAGGTTGGCTTACAAAATTAACAAGAATTACAAGACTCGGGCTGCAGAAGATGGCTTAGTGGTTAAAGTGCTTGCCTGCAAAGCCAAGGGACCCTGGTTCAATTCCCCAGGACCCACATAAGCCAGATGCACAAGGTGGCACATGCATCTGGAGTTCATTTGTAGTGGCTGGAGGCCCTGGCGTGCCCATTCTCTCTCTCTCCCTTCCTCTCTCTCTTTCTCTCTCTCCCCATCTTTCTCTGTATCTCAAATAAATAAATACAATATATTTAAAAAAGAATTACAAGACTCATAAGATCCTCCCCAGAGTTATATAAGTAGTAAACAATTGCTTGGAGGGGGTCTCTTTAAGTGGAATTGTCTGTAACCACAAGTTACCCAGAGACTCCAGTAATGCAGCTTCAGTGAACCAACATCCATACTAGGGTAAGCTTTCCAGTGATGGAGCTGCCTTTGAGTCACCCATGCTCCTAGAAATAATCTGGATAAACTCACTGGTTCGCTAAGGTAGATTTGGGTAAAGCCATTTCTTTGGTCTGTAATAGGTGCCCTACCTAGGGTGAATAAAATTTTATTCGTATCTCTCCAGAAAAAGGCACTTAACACCCTCTCTAAGAGGATATAAGCTTTATGAGAACAGGAATGTAGGTGCTTTTTCACTACAGGACACTCAACACCTAGAACACTGCCTGGTACTGTGTAGGACCTAACAAATGGTTGCTAAATTAGCAAAGAGGAAAAGTCAAATTCTCTGCTTTACAGTAAGAGAAAGCCAGGCCAAAACAACTCTATCTACTGGATTTCTGTACAGGAGCCCCAAAGGCAGTCAGCTGTGACTCTCTCACAAGGGCATTCAGAGACAGAAAGAGATACAACTAGATCTAACCACCTATGTCAGTCTGCCCTTGAACCACCCATTGGTCAAATGACCCAAAAGAGTTCTGAGGAGTCTATCCTAAGAAAGAAAAAGAAATCACTTGTAACAGCAAAAACTTAGAATCAGTTCATTAACTCCCCTACCAAAATGCAATGGTTAAATAAAGGATTGGAGATACAGTCAAAACAGCATTCGGGAATCATTCAACAGTGCTGTTTGAGCAATGTGAAAAAAGTGCTCAGGGGCTGGGGAAAACATACCACAATGACAAGCATTATACCGGGGACACAGGATTAAAAGTATTATTATTTTAACCTCAAATTCAAATTTCTCTCTAAACTTAGTGTTTGTAATGTATTCAAGATCTTATGAAATAGTAAATAAACAAACAGAAAATAAGCAAGTCTGCCTTTGGAGAAAGTAACAGACTAGGATCCATGTGGCATTCATGTCACCTCAGAATGGCTTTACCTGCACAAAAAGTGTAGCTGAGTATCTGATCATCCTCTGTAGCCTCAAAGAGTTTGGATGAGGTGGAGGATCCTGGTTCAAACCCAATGTTAAGATCTTCTTACTGAATTGGAACAAATACATCAAAGTAATAATAGGTGCTACCAGCCTCAGGAAGAGTGGAAATTCTTTGGAGCTGTTAGGGCCTTCATGCCAACAGAACAAATGAAAACAGGTAAAGGACTACACTTTACTGTCCTTAATGACAAAGCCCAATTTTTACACGTTGGCTCTACTCTAACACAGCACAAAGTGTGTGACAAATACTCAGTCATTGAGGAACTGCCACATAGGAAGACCTGGCTTCGCAGGTCAACCACCTGGATGATAGTGCACAGTCTGGCACTTCCACGGGCCAATACGTTGACTTAATACTTTGCTGTCACTAATTAAAAATTCTTAATAATGTTTTAACAGGAGACAGCATTCTCATTTTGCACCAGGTCTTGCAAAATGAAAGATTAGTAAGCCCTGCAAATTTGTATGGACAATGCTTCCTTATCTCAATTATTCCTTCCCTGCCTCCCATCCCCAAGGCAGAGTCTCACTATAGCCTTAGCCCCGGCTAACCTGCAACTCTATAGACCCCAGGCTAGCTTTTTTCCTTTCGATTTTTCAAGGTAAGGTCTCACTCTAGTCCCAGGCTAGCTTTGGACTCACAGTGATTCTACTACCTCAACCTTTGGAGTCTGGGATTAAAGGGATGCACCACCACGCCTAGCACAACTATCCCTTTGAGCCCTTGTACTTTCACTGCTGTTAGCTGTAGCCTTTTCCCTCGCCTCCTTTAAAATAGGGATGCTGGGGCTGGAGAGAGCTCAGTGGTTAAAGGCACTTTCTTGTGAAGCCTGTCAGCCTGGGTTCAACTCCCCAGTACCCATGTAAAGCTAGACACATAAAGTGGAGCATGTGTCTGAATATTGTATGCAGTGGCAGGAGGTCCCGTTATGCCCTTTCTCATTCTCATACCCCCCCCCTTTTTCCACACGAGTGCAAATAAAATAGGGCCAGGCATGGTGGCACACACCTTTTACCCCAGCACTCAGGCGGCAGAGGTAGGAGGATCACCATTAATTCAAGGCCACCCTGAGACTACACAGTAAATTCCATGTCAACCTGGGCTAGAGCAAGACCCTACATAGAAAAAAAAAAAAGGAACTCTGATCCTCACCTCTTGGGTAACTGCAGCAGAGTAAATGAGTTGTTCTAGGAAGACAGGCCAGCAACTGACACATAGCTGGTATCAACAGGTGGCTCCCATTCTTTATTATCAATGACCATTTGAAACCCTTAGGGTCTCACTCCAGCTCAGGCTGACCTGGACTTCACTATGTAATCTCAGGGTAGCCCAGAACTCATGGCGATCCTTCTACCTCTGCCTCCCTGAGTACTGGGTGAAAAAGTGTGTGTCACCACGACTGGCTTAAAATCCATTTTTGTTGTTGCTGTTTTTTGCTTGGATGCTGGAATGAAACCCAAGAGCTTGTGTATGCTAGGAAAGTGCTATACCACTGAGCTTCACCTGCCCCAACCATTTGAAATCCTTAACCAAAAGTTATTGAGATAAGTACAGCCCTTCTCTAGCATCCTCTTCGCAAATGTTCCCACTGTCACCAGACCGAGGATAAATCCAGATGTGCTTGCCACCACCCAATACTTCATCAAAACATCATTTGTTCCCCTTAGCCAGCAGCAGAGACATGACCTAGCAGACCTTACCTTAAAGCATCTATTAGCTCGTACACTTTCTGCACTTCTACTCGAAGATCATTGGCATCTTCCAGGCTATAGGTTGTTTCCCCAGCACTAAGGAGAAATCATAAGCATTTTTTTGTTTTTCAAGGTAGGGTTTTGCTCTAGCACAGGCTGACCTGGAACTCTCTGACTCATAGCAATCCTCCTACCTCAGCCTCCCAATACCTAGGATTAAAGGTATGCACTACCTCACCCGTAAACCTCATAAACATTTGGTCATGCTGAGAGGAGAGTATAGTGTAGGCCTCTCAATATTTAAAGCCCCAGAAATAGACACAGTTAATTCTCTCAAAGCAGCTTTTCAAACTCATGGATATAATGTAGCCTTCCTTCCTTGGAATCCAGTAACCAAGGGGAAGCCACTTCCTAGTGCAGATACTGTGTGTCAGATCTGTGCCAAAGCCCCTGAGGACTAGCACTTATGTCCACAGATAAGACAAACACTGCTGAATCCACTCTGGCCCTTTTCCTGGACGTTCTATAGTGAGAGGACTCAACACAATAACTTTGTCATCTCCTACCACAGTTCATAAAGAACATGGGACTGGATAGCAACCAAGTACGAAACCAGTCCTGCTCTTACAGGAATAAGAAAACACAGAGCAGCAACACTCTGAGAAAGATAGTGGGTACACTGTTGTTTGCCCAAACCAAGTGGGTTTACCCATTTACATTTGGCTTTTTTAAATATTTATTTTTTACTTGACATGGGCCAGGGGAAGAGAAAGAGACAGAGAATGGGCATACAAGGCCTCCCACCACTGCAACCACAAATCCAAATTCTTTATCATTCTTTTGTTCTTTATCTTGAATTATGTGGATACTGGGGAATCAAACCCAGGCTGTCAGCCTTTGCAAGAAAATACCGTTAACTGCTGAGCCATCTCTCCAGCCCCATATTTGATCTTTTGTTTATTCTGAGGCAGGTTTTACTCTAATCCAGGCTGACCTGGAACTCTATAGTCCAGCTCACAGTAGTTCTACCTCAGCTTCCAGAGAACTAAAATTAAAGGTGTGAACCACCATGCCCAGATTCCTGCTTACATTTGCCTTTTTTTAAATATTTTATTTATTTATTTACATTTAGAAAGAGAGAGAGAGAAAAAATGGGCATGCCAGGGCCTCTAAGCACTACAAACCAACTCAAGATGCATGTGCCACTTTCTGCATCTGCCTTTAGGTGGGTACTGGGGAACTGAACCTAGGTCACTAGGCTTTGTAGGTAAAGGACTTAACCACTGAGCCATCTCTCCAGCCCCGTTTATATTTTTAAGTTGAGTATTTATAAACAAAAAGTCAGCATGAAGGCTGGAGAATGCCTGGATTTCCCCTAGTACCTGTGTAAGTGACTCATGCATCTGGAGTTTGGAGTTTGTTTGCAGTAGCAGAAGGCCCTGGCATGCCCATTCTATCCCTCTCCCTCTCTCATACTTACCCTTTCTCTAAAAATTAAAAAAAAAAAATGTTTAAAAAGTCAGTGTGGGGCTGGAGAGATGACTTAGCAGATAAGGTGCTTGCCTGTGAAGCCTAAGGATCTAGGTTCAATTCCCCAGTACCATTGTAAGCCAAATGCACAAGGTGGTGAATGCATCTAGAGTTCGTTTTCAGTGGCTGAAGACCCTGGTGCACCCATTCTCTCTCACCCTCAAATAAATAAATAAAACTTAAAACATCCTCTCCCTCATATGAATTATAAAATAAATTTTAAAGGGCTGGAGAGATGGTTTAGTGATTAAGGAACTTGCCTGCAAAGCCAAGTTCAACTCCCTAGAACACCCATTAAGCCAGATACACATGGTGGAGCACGTTTATGGAATTTATAGTGGCTAGAGGCCCTGGCACACCCATTCTCTCTCTCTCTCCTCTCTTAAATAAGTTAATTTAAAAAGTCAGGATGGTGGTTTGAATCAGATGTTCCCCAGAAACTCATGTGTTCTGAATGCTTGGTCCCCAGTTGATGTACTTAGGGGTGTTAAACAGCCAGATCACCCTTGCCATAATTTGGCTCACTCTCCTGGTGCTGTTTTCCACCTGTTGTGGCAAAAGTGATGTCCAGTCTCTCTGCTCATGCCATGCTTTTCCCTGCCATCATGGAGTTTCCCCTTGAACCAATAAGCCAAGATAAATCCTTCCATCCTGCCAGCTGCTTTGAATCAGACTTTTTGTCCCAGCAATGAGACACTAACTCCAACAGTCAGGAAACTCCTTGAGACCACACTAGTGGAAAGTGAATTTTCTTTTCTTTTTTTCTTTTTTCTAAGGCAGGATCACTATGTTGCCCAGGCCCATTCAAGCAGTTCTCCTGCCTGAGAGTCCCAAACAGTTATGACTATGTATGTGCAAATGCACCTGACTTTTTTTTCCTGTACACAAGACCCACATAATGCCTTAATTAGAGCTTAGTTACTAACATCTTGAAGGAAAGCAAGCTCACACCTTCGTTTTTGAAACAATTAAGAAAAAAGTACTGGCTGGATATGGTGGCACACACCTTTAATCACAGCACTCAGGAGGGTAAGATAGGATCACTGTGAGTCTAAGGCCAGCCTGAGACTACATAATAAATTCCAGGTCAGCCTGGGCTAGAGCAAGACCCCACCTTGAAAAAACAAAAAACAAAACAAAACAAAGAAAAACCACTGCCATAGTAAAGGTCCAAATAAAATATAAAAATAGGGCTTGGGGCCGGGCATGGTGGCTCATTCCTTTAGTCCCAGAACTCAGGAAGCTGAAGTAAGAGGACCTCCATGATCTTAAAGCCAGTCCAGGGCTACAGAGTGAGTTCCAAGTGTCAAAGTCAGCCTGTGTTAGAGTAAGACCCTACCTCAAAAACAAATGTGTGCGTGGGTGTATGTACATGTTCTCTCTCTGCTGGCAAGTAAGTTAAAATGTTTTAGAACTTTTAAAAAAAGGTCAAGAATAGATAAGTCAATAGACATAACAGTGGTAACTAAGGAGAGGTGGTGACTGCTAATAAACATGAGGTTACTTGCTAACGTGATAAAAATGTTTAGAATTAAGATTGTAGCCGGGTGTGGTGGTGCACACCTTTAATCCCAGCACTTAGGAGGCAGAGGTAGGAGGATTGCCATGAGTTCAAGGCCACCCTGAGATGACAGAGTTAATTCCAGGTCAGCCTGGACCAGAGTGAGACCCTACCTCGAAAAACCAAAAAAAAAAAAAAAAAAAAAAAAGATTGTAATGAGGAGCCAGGCATTGTGGTACACTCCTTTAATCCCAGCACTCGGGAGACCAAGGGAGGACTGCCATGAGTTGAGGCTGAGAATGCATAATGAATTCCAGGTTAGCCTGAGCTAGAGCTAGACCCTACCTCAAAAAAATAAAAAATAAAAAGATTTACCATATGACCCAGCTATGCCACTCCTTGGAATATATTTGAAGGACTCTACTCACTACTTTAGAGATACTTATGCATCCATGTTTATTGCCACTCTACAGTAACTAGGAAATGGAATCAGCTTAAATGTCCCTCAACTGGTAAATGGATAGTGAAGATGTAGTACATTTATACAATGGAGTTCTATTCAGAGGTAAAGAAAAATGAAATTATGAAATTTGTTAAGAAAATAGATGGATCTGGAAAGGATTATACCAAGTACATAACCCAGGCCCAGAAAGCCAAATGTCACATGTTCTGTCTCATGTGTGGATCCTAGCTGCAAATGTATAGACTTGTATGTAAGTTAGAATAAAAGCCAGTAATAGAGGCCAGTAAGCTAGAAGAGGGCTATAATGGAGGGAGGAGAGGCAAAACTTAACGGATGGTATTGTATATAAGTAAGTAGATAAACAGATTACTGGGAGTGCAATGGCCTAAGTGAAGTCAGAAGAAGGGACTGAGTAAAAGAAAGGTGGGAGGAAAGTTAATCAAAATTTAAGATGCTATGAATAAGTCATACGAAACCTCCTCCTTTGGATAACTGTGCACCCAGAAGCCATAGATTGTTACTAAAAAAATTTCAGTGCCAAGGATGGGATATCTTCCAGTGAGTTGTTGGCCAGGGAGGACCCAGATGCCCCCAAAACATTACAGGCTATTGCCAAGGCTCTTGGTTTCCCACCAGTACTAGATGGTAAGACCCTGCTGCTGAAGACTCCACATGCTTGGGCTGCAGGTCACTGAGAAATCAAGCTGGAGCTGAGCTGAAAACCTCCTTCCTGTGGGCCAAAGCTGACACAAGTCTGGAAAAAGCTATGCTGCATGCAGCCCTACAGGAGAGAGAAGTCATCAGTGGTGGTAAACAGTAGTGGATATTGCAAGCCTTAAGACTGACCAGTCTGGGACTGGAGGGATGGCTTAGCAGTCAAGGCGTTTGCCTACAAAGCCAAAGGATCCAGATTTGATTCCCCAGGACCCACGTTAGCCATATGCACAAGGGGGCTCACGCATCTGGAGTTCATTTGCAGTGGCTGGAGCACCCATTCTATGTGTGTGTCTCCCCCTCCTCCCCCCCGGCCCACCACCAACACGCACACACTTTCTCTGTTAAATAAATAAATAAATAAGATTGGCCAGCCATGGGCTGGAGAGGTGGCTTAGCGGTTAAGGTACCTGCTTGGTAAGCCTAAGAACTCATGTTAAAATCTCCAGGTCCAGGGCTGGAGAGATGGCTTAGCAGTTAAGGCGTTTGCCTGCAAAGCCAAAGGACTTCCATTCAATTCCTCAGGACCCACGTAAGCCAGATGCACAAGGTGGCGCATGCATCTGGATTTCGTTTGCAGTGGCTAGAGGCCCTGGTATGCCCATTCGCTTTCTGCCTCTTTCTCTCTCAAATAAATAAACAAATAAAATATGTTTAAAAAAAAATCTCCAAGTCCACATAAGCCAGATGCACAGTGACATAAGCACAATGTTGCACATGTGCACAAGGGGATGCACACATCTGGAGTTCGTTTACAGTGGCTGAAGGTCCTGGAATGCCTATTCTCTCTCCCTCTCCCTGTTTCTTTCTAGCTCTCTCAATAAATTAAAAAAAAAAAAGACTGGGGGAAAACAAATGCTCTCTAATTGAACTGGAGGCCTGCTCCATGGGAGGGAATACATGCCTGGTGAAAACCTAGTCAAAAACCTATGGTTGTAGAGGTCATGAGCCCTAGGGAAGTAACACCTAGTACTGTCTGGATAAATGCATATATTATGCCCAACAAACTGTCCTGTAAGCACTTTTCTTTTTTCCTCTTTTTCTTTTCTTCTTCTTTTTTCTTTTTTAATGCAAGACAACAAGAGTAAGAGGGCTAGAAAGACAGCTTAGCAGTTAAGACACTTGCCTATGAAGCCTAAGGACCCAGGTTCCTAGGAACCACATAAGGAAGAAGCACAAGGTGGTGCATGTATCTAGAGTTTGTTTGCAGTGGCTAGAGGCCCTAGCGCATCCATATTTTATCTGCCTCCCTTTCTCTTAAAATAAATAAATAAAATGTTTTAAAAAGAAAAAAGAGTAAGAGTGAGTGAGAGCAAGAGAGAGAGAATTGGTGTCCCAGGGGCCCCAGCCAATGCAATCGAATCCAGACATATGCACGACCTTGTGCACATGTGCAACATTGTGCATATGTCACCTTGTGCATCTGACTTAGTGAGACCTGGAGAGTTGAACATGATCCCTTAGGCTTCGCAGGCAAGTGACTTAACTGCTAAGCCATTTCTCCAACCCTAAACACTGTTCTTAATGTTTATACCCATATATTAATGCTACTCTCACTTTTGGTTTGAGAAGCTTCTCTTTTCAGATAGTGGTGTCCACTAGGATGACTCAAAAGTCACCATTGTGCTGAGAAGAAATGACAGTAGTGTTCAGCACTAAGACATCTTTTTTTTTCTTTTCACAATTTTTATTAACATTTCCATGATTATAAAAAATATCCCATGGTAATACCCTCCCTCCCCCCACACACACTTTCCCCTTTGAAATTCCATTCTCCATCATATTACCTCCCCATCTCAATCACTGTACTTACATATATACAATACCAACCTATTAATCACCCTCCTCCCTTCCTTTGGGATGAGAATTCTTGATCTATCATCTCTTTATCAAATTTTTTGCCCACAGGCCACAGAGGTGGCTCAGTGGGTAAAGTGCTTGCTGCACAAGCCTGAAGACCTGAGTTTGGATCCCAGCACCCACGTAAAAGCGGGGCATGATGGGCACCTGTAACCCCTGCACTGGGAGGCAGAGATGGGGGCATTCCTAAAGCTAAGTAGCTAGCTAGTCAAGCTGAATCTGTAAGCAGCAAATTTAGCGTAAGACTTTCTTTCAAAATATAACATGGAGGGCTGGAGAGATGGCTTAATGGTTAAGATGCTTGACTGTGAAACCTAAGGACCCTGGTTTGATTTCTCAAGCACTAAGACATCTCTTATTGCATCTTCCAAGGCTGAGGGTCCACTGTGGAAGAGGTGGTGGAAAGAATGTAAAAGCCAAAGGAAGGGTAGGTCTGCTTATAATGCACTCTTCCAGACACAAAATAGCCTGGATATCCATGACCTCACAGTGCCTGGCACTACCTACACAAGACCCAATTATAATAATAGGAGGAAAAGATGATGGCATCAAAATAAGAGACAAATTGAGAGAGGGGATATGATGGAGGGTGGATTTTGTGGGGGAAAGTAGGGGTGAGGAGGGAATTATCATGGCTTATTGTCTATAATTATAGAAGCTGTCAATAAAAAAGTTTTGTTAGTTTTTTTTTTTAAAGGAGATTGTGTTGCTGGAGAGATGGCTTAGTGGTTAAGGTGCTGGCCTGCAAAGCCCTTAGGCCTTAGACCTACATCTGATTCCCCAGTAGCCACGTAAACCAGACGCACAAGGTGGCACATGTATCCGGAGTTCATTTGCAGTGGCTGGAGGCCCTAGTGTGCCTATTTTCTCTCTCTCTCTTTCTCTCTCTCTGTCTCTTAAATAAATAATTATAATGAAAGTTGTATAACTTTGTGACTATATTAAAAATTTATAAATGAATACTTTAAAAAGCTGTGTGAACCACATCTTAGCTTTTAAAAAAGAAACAAATGTCAGGCTACATTTACCCAGTGCTAAAGTTTGCTAATCCGTGCTCAAAATCTCAATGCCACTATAGAGTGGCATCTTACTAGGCATGAACATGAGATAGGCTTCCATTTCTCACTTACTTCTAGGCACTGCATTCAGCAGTGGCACCTATGATCTGAGGCCTGTCCCAAACCTGCTCCATCAGAATGGCCCTGACACCTGGAGAGTATTTTATATTTTTACAAAAGTCATGTAAGGATAACTAGTTCCCCATGGAAACACAGACCAAGAAGATTCTCATTAGTGGCCACAGGAAAGCAAGACCAGATTTCCTTTTTTATTTATTTATTTATTTTGGTTTTCAAAGTAAGGTCTCACTCTAGCCCAGACTGACCTGGAATTCACTAGTAGTCTCAGAGTGGCCTTAAACTCATGGCAATCCTCCTACCTCCGCCTTGTATCAAGAGCTGGGATTAAAGGCGTGCGTCACCACACCTGGCAAGATTTCCATTTTTATGGGCAGGAGGTATAGCTCACTGGTACAGCACATGCTAAGCATCATAAAGCTGTATTCCATCCCCAAAACCAAAGAAAAAAACTGAGTATTTCCATTTCAATTTCAGCTAGTGAAGAAATGACCTAAAAAGCCAGGTGAGTCACTGGTGAATGAGAAAAACAGAGGGGAGGGGCTTACTTTAACGATGCTGCCATCCTGATGTATTCAGGAGCTTTCTGGTCAACTTTCTCCATGCAAAGCCGAAGTTTCTAAGAACAAAAGAGAAGAGGTGAGTGCTGCACTGAAGATAGAGAAATGCCGACCTAGAAGCTAGGCTACAGCAACAGGAACGTATACCAAGTGCCTGTCTTTCCCCTCGCTTTTATCCATTTCCTAATGTGTAAACCTTCTTTCTAAGCAGAAAATCTTACAGAAAGGAAAGATAGTAGAGGTGGGGCTTCTGAGAGAAGACTTTTCGTTTTCTTTATATTTATTTGGTTTTTTGAGGTAGGGTTTCACTCTAGCCCAGGCTGACCTGGAATTCACTATGTAGTCTCAGGTTGGCCTTGAACTCACAGTGATCCTCCTACCTCTGACTCCCAAGTGCTGGGATTACAGACATGTGTCACCATGCCCAACAAGAGGAGACTTTTCTGAGAATGTGTCTATAAAGGGAAGAGGAATCAGCTGCTAAGTTCTCTCTCTGCCAGGAGATGCCAAGTAACAGCAAGCCATTAGCACATGGCACTACCAGGGCTCTCCTCAAAACAGGAGGCAAAAAGCACAACAGCTATGTACAAAACAGACACACCAGGTCATGAACTACACACAAGGATAGAGGATGGCTACATCTGCAACTCAGCACTGGGTTTAATTAACACCATTTCTGGAAGTTTCAATATTCACATGGTAATTCCAGAAATACAGCTATCAGGACCTGCAAAAATGCTCAATGACCATTCACTGGTCACTGGGCAAAAACACAATGTTCCTTGGCTCAGTGTTTTACCTGAGTAGCTTCCTATACTCAGGCTAACCTTTTTTTTTTTTTTTTTGTTTCTATGTTTGTTTGTTTGTTTTTCAAGACAAGGTCTCACTCTAGCTCAGGCTGACCTGGAATTCACTACGTGGTCTCAGGGTAGTCTCAAACTCACAGTGATCCTCCTACCTCTGCCTCCCAAGTACTGGGATTAAAGGCGTGCGCTACCACGCCCAGCCCAGGCTAACCTCTTGTTCCCATATCCTGCACCTCTTCACCTAGTCCACCTGGCTAGTGCTCCTCAGCCTTTAGGTCTCACCTGGCCACAAATCCAAACCACCTCACTACCAGATATTTATGGTGTTTTCTTTTGCATAACAACTTTTTAGGTATATGCTAGAGATAGAACTACATCCATGGTCCTTATTCTATTTCCTCTCAAAGTGTACCTCCACTAAGGATACTCTGGGGTCACTGGTGGTAAGGACAGCTGAGACATTTGGGACTTAGAAGAGGCTCTCAGCTGACAGTAACTGTGCAAAACCTAAAACTTGTAACAGGGCTGGAGAGATGTCTTTGTGGTTAAGGCGCTTGCCTGCAAAGCCTAAGGACCCATGTTCAACTCTCCAGATCCCACTTAAACCAGAAGCACAAGGGTGAAGCAAGTACAAGGTTGCACATGCCCATTTGGCAGCACAGGTGTCTGAGTTCAGTTGCGGTGGCTGAGGCCCTGGTGCACCAATTTTCTCTCTCTCTCAAAAAATAAAAAAGAAAGAAAGAAAAGAAAAGCTTGTAACACCTTCAACTAATGATGTCTAAAACTCCCAAAGAGCTTTCCAGGACTCTTATGGCCCACTGTATACCACACCTTCAGCTTTTGCCTTCTCCACAGAACCTGTCCATGCCGCAGCGCAACTGCCCTTCCTCCCTTGCCCTGAGCCTCCCTCCTACTTTCAAGTGAGCATGGAAAGGTGGGGGGATGAGTGTGTTGCAACACACCCATGACAACTCTGTGACTCACCCAGAGGCCTAGTTGAAAAATCATACCAAGACTTTTGGGCAGGAACTAAACATGATTCAAGGAAGCAATTTCCCAGAGCATTCTCTAGAATCTGTAGGCATGAGCAAAGCGAACAGCTGAATCTGCCTGGCATGCATCACCTCGTAGAGTTTCATGATGTCAGGCGTGTGCTCCTTCTCATCGATCTGCTGCTCTCTCTTGAGAAGTGTGTCCTTGCAGTGTGTGCAGCAGCGGATCCGGTCATCATCCTTCTCATCCAGGACTGAGCTAACACTGCTGATGCTGCTAATGCTGCCCCGGCGGGAGCCGTGGACACTGTTGGGTGACTGGCTGGGGCTGGTTTGGGTGCTCAGAGAATCCTTGCTGGCACTGGTGAGCTTGTCTATAAACCACAACAGACAGGAAATGGTGACACAGCAAGCATTTATCCTATCACCCACAAGGGCCAGCTACCAGGCCACAGGCTTCACCTCTGGGCAAGAAAGACCTGCTCCTCTGCCTTGTGGGGTGAAAACCTGGTAGGAAAGAAGCACTGCTACCACACAGGTCAGATCCAAACAACCCAGGGTAGCCTGGCTATGAGGCTCAGAACTCAGTCCTCACCTTGTCTTCCTATCTACCTCTGATGTTTGCTGTTTCCACCACAACCCACATTCTCCTAAGACTTCCTTCCACAACATTCCCACCAGTTTGGCTCTTTCTCTTTCCAACCTCAGCTCAAATGGTATGTCTTTCAGGCAGCCTTCCTCATTTCCAGTCAAAACTGTCCTTCCTATCATTTCCCACGTAGCGCATTTTGGAACAGGTTCCACTTTTCTCACTGAGTAATCGTTGCATTTACACAGAAATGACCAAGGAATCTGTAACCCTTTGGAGGTAGAAATTGTGCCTTATAGCTATACCCCTAACCCAGCCAGCAAGAGCACCCCACAGCAGTTGCCCAGTTAATAAGCTTAAAAACAGAAAAGTGTCCTAAAAATGTAGCTTATTAAGTTTCAGATGAGGAGAAGAGTCTCAGGAAAAAAGGAAAATGCCAAGGTAAACAGCCTAGTAGATGAGAGAAGTAGACAGAGGAAGAGCCTGCTTTTATCCCATGGTGCCAGTCTGCTAAATTCTCTGGTGTTGCAAATCCACCCCACACATCCCAGAAACCAGTGAAATTGCCTTCAGAACTTTTTTTTTCTGTCCCAAGAATGGAACCCAGAGCCTTGATCATGCTAAACAAGTATCTTTCACTGAGCTGCACCCCAGCCCTGCTTCAGCAGTATCTGACCAGCTGGAGCATCTGGATAACCACACTTCACAGCCCTGTTCCCAGAGTTCGCATCCCTATTCTGCATATTCTCCGCAGCAAATCTCCCTACTCATCCACTCAGACCAGATTCCCACTCTTTACTCTGCCTGCAATGTCCTCCTTCCTGACCTTCTCAAGCACCACCTCCAGTCCCCAAGAATCCCTGCTCTCACTCTCCCCAGAGCCTCATGATACACTGTTATTTCCCATATGACATTTGTGGTCTCTCTGAATGACACTGAGCTGCTCGTGACTTTTATCACAAAGGAAGAGATGAGCCCACTGCTCATTCTGCAAGGTCTTCTTCTCAAAGCCTTTCCTATCACTTCTAAGCAAAGCTAACGAGCTGCTTAGCCTTTCTAAAACAATCATTTCTTTCTGAGTGTCCATCTCCCCCGCTAAATACTGAACTCACCAGGTGTGGTGGCGCACGCCTTTAATCCCAGCACTCGGGAGGCAGAGACAGGAGGATCAGTGTGAGTTCGAGGCCACCCTGAGAATACAGAGTGAATTCCAGGTCAGCATGCACTACAGTGGAACCCTACCTCGAAAAACCAAAAAATAAATAAATACTGAACTCCTAGACTAGAAGTATTCAATGACCTGTGAGCTTAGCCTATTTTACTAACCCAGGCTGACCTAGAATTCACTATGTAGTCTCAAGATGGCCTCAAACTCACAAAGATCCTCCCATTTCGGCCTCCCAAGTGCTGGGATCAAAAGCATGTACAGCTGGGTGTGTTGGCGCACATCTTTAATCCCAGCACTTGGGAGGCAGAGGTAGGAGGATTGCTGTGAGTTCAGTGAATTACAGGTCAGCCTGAGCTAGAGTGAGACCCTACCTCGGAAAAAAAAAAAAAAAAAAAAAGTATGCACCACCACTCCCAGCTGCAGCTTGGTTTTCACACTTGTGTATATGTGGTATGTACTAGTGTATGCAGATATATATTCCCTTTATGCAACATGTGGAGGCCAAAGGACAACAGGTGGTCTCTATCACTCTTCCACTTTGTTTCCTTGAGACAGACTCTCACTGAACCTGGAGTTCACAACCTGTTGAGCTAGACTGGCCGGCTAGCAAGCCCCAGTATTCCTCACATCTCTGCCTCTTCTCAGCACTGTGGTTACAGGAACACATGGCCATGGCAAGTCTTACACGTGGGTACTGAGTATTAACTAAGGTCCTCATGTCTATACGAGAGGTATTCTTAGCCATGGAAGGTTGCGCACGCCTTTAATCCCAGCATTCTCAAGGCAGAGGTAGCATGATAGCTGAGTTTGAGGCCAGCCTGAGACTACATAGTGAAATCCAGGTCAACCTGGGCTAGAGTGAGACCCTACCTTAGGAAAAAAGTAAGAACTCTTACTCACTGAGTCATCTCCCCAGCCATTACCTCTTTTTTTGTTTAATTTTTTTTGTTTATTTTTATTTATTTGAGAGCGACAGACAGAGAAAGAGGGGAAGAGAGAGAATGGGCCTCCAGCCGCTGCAAACAAACTCTAGACGTGTGTGCCCCGTCCATCTGGCTAACATGGGTCCTGGAGAATTGAGCCTCGAACCGGGGTCCTCAGGCTTCACAGGCAAGCACTTAAACACTAAGCCATCTCTCCAGCCCCATTACCCCTTTTTTTTAAAACCAGATCTTACTATGTAACCTAGATTGGCCTGAAACTTACAGATTTGTCCCACCTCTGCTTTCAAATGCTGATATCACAGGCATGCACACCACACTCAGCTGGTTTTTATGTTTTTAACAGGTTGTTACTTCTGGAGAGAAGGCTCAATGGTTAAAGTACTTCCCTGCAAAGCCTAATGACTTAGGTTCAATTCCTCAGTACCCATGTAAAGCTAGAGGCACAAAGTGGCACATGCATCTGGAGTTCATTTGCAGTGGCTACAGGCCTTAACGCACCCATTCACTTATTCATTCTCTCTACTTGCAAATAAATAAATAAAAATATTTAAAAATATGAACCAGGTGTGGTGACACATGCCTTTAAATCCCAGCACTGAGGAGTGAGAGGTAGGAGGATCACTATGAGTTCAAGGCCACCCTGAGACTACATAATGAACTACAGGTCAGCCAGGGCTACAGTGAGATCCTACCTCAAAAAACTAGAACATAAATAAATACATATATTTTAAAACATTAATAAAGGGGCTAAAGAAATGGCTTAGTGGTTAAGGCGCTAGCCTACAAAGCCAAAGAACCAAGGTTCAATTTCCCAGGACCCACGTAAGCCTGATGCACATGGTGGTGGTTACAGGAACACCTGGCCATGGCAGTTCGTTCACAATGGCTAAAGGCCCTTCTGCGCCCATTCTCTCTGTCTGACCCCCCACTCAAGTAAAAAAATAAATAAATTTTAAAAACATTAAAAAATATATTAATAAAGACTGTTACTTTCTTTCCAGTAAGAAGAAATGTTAGAGACTACATGTAGCTCACAGAGCCTGAAATATTTACTGATTTATTTTTTAAATTTATTTTCTTTTTTTAATTTTGAGAGAGGGAGAGAATAGGCACACCAGGACCTTCAGCCTGTTGCAAACGAACTCTAGACGCTTGTGCCCCCTTGTGCACATATGCGACATTGTGTGCTTGCATCACTGCCCAGACAGATGAACGGTTTGTTGTTGTTTGTTTGTTTGTTTATTTGACAGAGAAAAAGGGAGAGAGAGAGAGAGAATGGGCGTGCCAGGGCCTCCAGCCACTGCAAAAGAAGTCCAGACGTGTGTGCCCCTTGTGCATCTGGCTAACGTGGGTCCTGGGGAATCAAACCTGGGTCCTTTGACTTTGCAGGCAAGCACCTTAACCACTAAGCCATCCATCCAGCCCATAGTCATTTTTTTTAAATAGGAAAAGCTTGTCAACCATGACAAACCACTGTATCCCCATGCTTAGCACAGTGCATAGGCTATATAGTGGGATTCATGGATTCAACACGTGGATAAATGAAGACCATTAATTAAGCAAAATGGCCTCAAGAACCTAGTGGTAAGTAATGCACTAATCCCTACAGAGAGCAGGTCTGAGCCACATCCACACCACCTACTTGCCAAGGGCAGGCTGATGAGCTCCATGCACTTCTTGCACATGATAGACCCACAGAGGCGGCAGTGGTGGCGACGGTTTCGGATGCTGAACTTACTACCACAGTCTGGACAGAAAGGAACATCTTGGTCGTTGACCCAAGGCACCACAGACTTTTCTATTGCTTTGGGAAGAACCAAACCAACAAAAAGAAGAGGACAACATTTTAAAAGAAAGTTGGTCAGGGAAACAGTGAAAACAAGAATGAACATGAGCAAAGCTCTAGAGTTACCTCGAATCTTTGCAGACTCAGTATTCCCTCTGTCAAAGGCAGTGAGCTAACCAGGAGAAAACAACACCAAATGGAGTTAACAGATGATGGGCAACACTTTCCACATCTCCACCACTCATACTCAAGCAGAAATGCCCATGTTTGCATTTCTCAAGGTTCACCAGTCAGCCCCAATTCCAGCCATCCCAGCCATTTATGTGGGACACAGTATTACCTTCATATCAAGAAGGTATCTCTATGCTTATGACCCATTTCCAATCTCTTCCCTGTTACCAGTTTCACCAATTAACAAGAGACGGGAAAAGATGGGGTGTGTAGATTATTGAAACCAACAGGAAATTCTTAATTTTTCTAGACAATAAAACTAGCCACATACTTCTGCCTATAACATCCACATAAATTTTATCTGGGCTGGAGCTTAGCTCAGGGCAAGTGGCAGAATACTTGCACTGGGTTCCAATCCTAGCACCACAAGAGTAAAAGAAGAAAAGAGTGCCAAACCTGTGGTTGCTACCATGCTCCCCGACACGAAGTCACATACAACAAGTGTTTCTAGGGTCGCAACCCGATCGTGGTGCTGCAGATACATTCTAGTACCACACACAGAACAAGAAAGGTCTGATAAACACTGCACACTGGCGCTGAGTATTCCTCACAGACCTGATCACATTATGCTCTGTGCCCTATTGAGTGCGTGCCTGAGACAAGGGAAAAGGCTCTCCAGCAGTCAAATGGGCCCTTTTCACACATGAAAAGGGGGAGCTGAACACGTGGTAAATCCATCAACCCAGACCACTACCTTCAGGAAACCCAGGACCTACTACTAGAGCCCTGCATGCCCTCTGTAACACCCTACCAGCATCAGATGTACATGACATGCATAACACATGCTGCAAAAGTTCCCTAGAAAATGTGTACCTGCAGGGGAGAAAAAGTGTTTTAAAACTACAAAATTTACCTTCTCTAACCTGATTATCAGCTTATTAACTTCAACAACATAATGGTCAATTCTTGCAGCACGATGCTTTTTAAAGTCAGAAAGATGACTTCTTATAGCACCTAGGAGAGAAGGTGAAAAGATAAATGACTCAAAATTTTTCTGACAAAGCTTCTATAATCCTAATTGAATTATAAAGGTAAAAACTAAGGATTTTAGATTCTTACTAAAGATTTTTTTAATTTTTATTTTTATTTATTTTTTAATTTTATTTTTATTTCTTTTTTTTGGTCTTTCGAGGTAGGGTCTCACTCTAGCCACGACTGACCTGGAATTCATTATGTAGTCTCAGGGTGGCCTCGAACTCACAGTGATCCTCCTACCTCTGCCTCCCAAGTGCTAGGATTAAAGTTGTGTGCCACCACGCCCAGCAAGGATTCTTTTAAAAATGAGGATAACGATGCTACCTACTCCACAGAGTTGCTATAAAGATTAAGTAAGTTGAAAATGATAAAGTCATTAGAACAGTGACAGGCACATGAACAAATGTGAAGTTAACAAGGGTACTAACACTGTGGGCAAATTGGTTTGTGGGTTTTTTGGGGGGTAGTTTTCGAGGTTTTTGGATTCACTGTATAGTTTCAGGGTGGACTAGAACTCTGCTTCTGGAATGCTGGGATAAAAGAAATGTGCCACCATGGCTGGCTAAATTGTTTTTTGAGACATGGAAACCAGGCTGGCTTGGAACTCAAAAATAATCTTGAACTTTTGATCCTCCTGACTCTATTTCCCAAGTGCTGGGATTAAACAGGTTCACCACCATCCCCAGTTTAGAAAATTTTTTGTTCTCATATTTTTCTGTATTTTCTAAAGTTAGTATAGTATAGATTTTATCAGAATAAAAACACATAAATCAGCCAGGCGTGGTGGCGCACTTGGGAGGCAGAGGTAGGAGGACTGCTGTGAGTTCAAGGCCACCCTGAGATGACAGAGTTAATTTCAGGTCAGCCTGGACCAGAGTGAGACCCTACCTCAAAAAAAAAAAAACAAAAAAAAAAACACACATAAACCAAGACCTTCCTCAGTCTAGCAGACAAAACCCAGGAGAAATGTTCCCAACACAAATAGAACTTTGCAAGTGGCATATGACCTCCGTGCACCTGAAACATCCCCTGCTAAATCTCGTATTTTCTAGAAAGACAGTGCTGCCCTCTGACCTGCCAACACTGTGTACTTCCTCTTCCCATTGTCCACCTCAGCAACATATGCTGCATCAGAGCTGTTTTTTTTAATTTTTTTTGTTTATTTTTATTTATTTATTTGAGAGCAACAGAGAGAGAGAGAGAGAGAGAGAGAGAATGGGCACACCAGGGCCTCCAGCCACTGCAAATGAACTCCAGATGCATGTGCCCTCTTGTGCATCTGGCTAACGTGGGTCCTGGGGAACCGAGCCTCGAACCGGGGTTCTTAGGCTTCACAGGCAAGCGCTTAACTGCTAAGCCATCTCTCCAGCCCGAGAGCCGGTATTTGTCACGTATTTTATTTTGTTGTTGTTGTTAAATTTACCAGTATGGGGAGATGGCTCAGCAGTAAAAGGTGCTTGCTTGCAAAGCCTGCTGGCCTGAGATCAATTTCCCAGTACCTATGTAAAAGCCACACACACAAAGTGCCAGGTGTCTGGAATTCATCAGCAGTGGCAAGAGCCCTGGGGAACACCCATTCTCTCTTCCTTTTCCTTCCTCTCTCTCTCTCTCTTTCTCTCTCTCTCTCTCTTTGCAAATTAATAAAATAAAAAGCATTTAAAATTAAAGTCAAAAAATTTAACTGGCAAGTAAAAAATTTATTAAGTCAGGTGTGGTGGCACATGCCTTTAATCCCAGCACTTGGGAGGTTAAGGTAGGAGGATCGCTGAGTTTGAGGCCGCCCTGAGATTACAGAGTGAATTCCAGGTCAGCCTGGGCTACAATAAAACCCTATTTTAAAAAAATATTTATGTAAGCCACCCTGAGACTATATAGTGAGTTCCAGGTCAGCCTGAGGTAGAGTGAGACCCTACCTAGAAAAAAAAAAAAAGAGAGTAAGTTTTTCTGGGCTGGGGAAGATTGCTTAGTGATTAAGGCATTTGCTTGCAAAACCAAAGGACCCAGGTTCAATTCTTCAGGACCCATGTAAGCCAGATCCAAAAGGTGGCGCATGCACCTGGAGTTCATTGGCAGTGTCTAAAGGCCTTGGCATGCCCATTCTCTCTCTCTCACAAATAAATAAAGTTTAAAAAAACTTAAAAAACTTATATATATTTTTATCAATGTACATGATCTTATGAAATATGTATATATCATAGAACGGCAAATCAAACTCTACTCTTGTAATTTTTAAAATATTTTTTTATTTTTTATTTTTATTTATTTATTTGAGAGCAACAGACAGAGAGAAAGAGGCAGATAGAGAGAGAAAGAGAGAGAGAGGAGAATGGGCGCGCCAGGGCCTCCAGCCACTGCAAACGAACTCCAGATGCATGCGCCCTCTTGTGCATCTGGCTAACGTGGGTCCTGGGGAATCAAGCCTCGAACCGGGGTTCTCAGGCTTCACAGGCAAGCGCTTAAAGACTAAGCCATCTCTCCAACCCTAAATATTTTTATTTGCAAGTAGAGAGAACATGTACATGTCAGATCCTCCCACAACTTTAAATGAACTCCAGATGCATGTGCCACTTCTATTGAGCTGGGTGTGGTAGTGCATGCCTTTAATCCCAGGACTCGGTAGACAGATCATTGTGAGTTTGGGGCCAGCCTGAGACTACATAGTGAATTATAGGTCAGCCTGAGCTAGAACAAGATCCTACCTTGAAAAGAAAAAGTTTAAAAAAAGAAAAGCAAAAACCCAGGGGCATAGAGGGCTCTGGTGTTAGGGCTTTTAGGTGTGTCCATGAATCACACATGCTCCTATAAGTAATTATAATGAAGTTCTCTATTTCACCAAGTTGAGTTGGAATCACAGGAATCTTTGTTGTTTGTGGGGGTTTTTTTGTGGGGTTTTTTTTGTTGTTGTTTGTTTGTTTGTTTTTGGTTTTCTAAGGTAGGGTCTCACTCTGGTCCAGGCTGACCTGGAATTAACTCTCTCATCTCAGGGTGGCCTTGAACTCATCATGGCGATCCTCCTACCTCCCGAGTGCTGGGATTAAAGGCACGCGCCACCATGCCTGGTTTAGGAATCTTTCTTTGATCTGTCTGTAAGCTCTTATTTGGTGTGAATAGATGTCTCTCTTATATCACCCCAGAAAAGTCTTACAATAGTATGATTTATTTTTATTTTTCATTTATTTATTTGCAAGCAGAGAATGAGAAAGAAAGCGAGAGAGATGAAGGGTGCACCAGGGCCTGTAGCCACTGCAAACGAACTCCAGACACATGTGCCCCTTGTGCATCTGGCTTACGTGGGTCCTGGGGAATTAAAACTGGCTTCTCAGGCAAATGCCTTAACTGCTAAGCCATCTCTGTAGCCCCAATAGTATTATTTTTAAAGCAGTTTTCTCCTGCAATGATCAAAATGTTTCTACTCACTCACATGGCAGCCACTAAGCATATACGGAGACCGAACATAAAATGTGTGTGCTGTAGGAAAGAGCTTTTATTTCAGTTTAATTTTATTTATATTTTTATTTTCTTTCCCTTTTTTGTGAGTAAAGCAAAGGAGACTCATTGAGAAAACAGGGAGAAAGCTCAGAGTATCAGGGAAAGCATGCTTGGACACTTAGGATTTCAATCAGTATCCCAAAAAGAGATAGAGAGGGGAAAAGGAAAGGTTATACTTTTTTCAGTTAGAACTCAGCAAAGTGAGCAGGCTTAACAGTAAAGATCTGCAAGCAACTGCCATTTTTGTTTATTTATTTATTTGAGAGCAACAAAGAGAGGAGATAGATAGAGAATGGGTGCGCCAGGGCCTTCAGCCACTGCAAACAAACTCCAAATGCATGTGTCCCCTTGTGCATCTGGCTTATGTGGGACCTGGGGAATCGAGCCTCGAAACGGGGTCCTTAGGCTTCACAGGGAAGTGCTTAACCACTAAGCAATCTCTCCAGCCCTGCCAATGGCTTTTTTTTTCCTCCTCCACAGAACTTATCCTTTTATTAGCAAAACCAATTGTTGCAGTTAGCTTCACGTTGCTGGCACAATGCACCTGACCAAAAGCAGCTGATGGGAGAAAAGGGTTTATTTTGGCTTATAGACTCCACGGGAAGTTCCATGATGGCAGAGGAAGATGTGGCATGAGCTGAGGCTGGACATCACCTTCTGGTCCACATCAGGTGGACAACAGCTGAAGGAGAGTGTGCCAAACACAAGCTGCTATAACACTCAAAAGCCTGCCCCCAACAATGCACTGCCTCCAGGGGGCTCCAATTCCCAAACTACTACCAACTGGGGACCTAGCATTCAGAACACATGAGTTTATGGGGAATGCCTAGTTCAAACCACCACAGTAATCTTTCACAAGACTTTTTTGGCCTTAAAGGCATTTTTGCATTCTCCAGGAGGAATATGGTTTTTTTCTGAATGTAAATTTTTTTTTTGAGCATGATTTTTTTTTTCTGTTAGCAATGGTTGTTTTCCTGTTCCTTTAGATAACTCCGTCAGAATCCAATCATTGACTCACTCATGTATCTGTCTCTTCCTATTCCCATTTCCAAAGTTCCTGGAGGCCCAAACCAAATGGCTGTCTTCTCCTTCGTCCCCTTATTGCTTATATTTTTTCAATCACTCTTTATGAAAAGATCCCAAAGTATTTTAGAGGAAGCAGTCAGCTTATGGAGAGTGATCGTAGCCCCTGATTATGGATGAAGATAAGAGGGTCCATGTAATAGGAATGGAATAGGGTTGGGAGTGAGAGAAGTATGTGGGATATCAACTGCCCTTTCACCCCGGCTGTCAAGGCAGCGCTGAGGCCGTTTGCTTTGCGGTGCTCTTGTCCTCACTACCCACCACTCTGCTCCCCAGGTCCTTGTGCAGACAAGTCGGTAGAGCTCCCAGCAAAGGAGGAGGCTTCTGGGGACACTAAGGAGCTAATAGCAGGCAAAGACCCAAGAACACCATTGGACCATCAGAGTTTAGGTCGTACTCAGGGCTTTAGTCATTTCAATTTATGTGGTGTTGGAATTCAAGCCCAGGATTTCACACATGCTAGGCATGTGTTTTTAAAATATATTATTGATTTTTATTTATTTGAGAGAGACAGAGAGAAGAGAGAGAGAGAATAGCCATGCCAGGGTCTCTAGCCAGTTGCAAATGAACTCCAAATACATGTGCCTCCTTGTTCATCTGGCTTGACATGAGTTCTAAGGAATCAAACCTGGGTCCTTAGGCTTTGTAGGCAAGCGCCTTAACTGCTAAGATATCTCTCCAGCCCTAAGTATGTGTTTTGACAGCAAGCTATACCCACATCCCCAAGCTTCTCTATTTTATTTTTAATTAACTAATTAGTGTGTTTGTATGAAAGAGAGAGAAGAGCACCAGATGCCTTGTGCATATGTTTTTACATGGATACTGGGAAATTGAACTCAGGCAAGTGGACTTTGTAAGCATCTTTCATTGCTGGGCCATCTCCCACAATTTTTAGCCACTCATTTTTTCCCCATAAATCAGTGCTTTTTTTTAAATTTATTTATTTGAGAGCGATGGACACAGAGAGAAAGACAGAGGGAGAGAGAGAGAATGGGTGTGCCAGGGCTTCCAGCCTCTGCAAACGAACTCCAGACGTGTGCACCCCCTGTGCATCTGGCTAACATGGGACCTGGGGAATCGAGCCTCGAACCGGAGTCCTTAGGCTTCACAGGCAAGCACTTAACCGCTAGGCCGTCTCTCCAGCCCCCCCTTTTTTTTTTTAATTTAAATCAGTGCTTTTATTTGCACTGATAACCTTGAAAATGTGCTGGGGATTTTTTTTTTTTTTTTAATTTCAACAGTCACATGTGACTAGCGTCTACTGAACTAGACAGCACAGGTTTACAACTTAGCACTATCTTCCTGGGCAGCATTAATAATGCCATAGGTAACCTTGAGTAAATATTCCTTCTTCCTTTCTTAAAGCCTTAGTTTTCTCCTCTATTAATGAAATCGAACATCACAACCATGGATTTTGTGAGAGGTGAGCAAGAACATGAACACTGCACAGTAAACTACTATGAAAGAATCACTACTTATCCACTTCATGGACAAAATGTATTTATTGAGCCAAGGGTGTAATTCACTGATAGAGCACATGCTCAATATGACACACTAGGGTCAATTCCAGCACCCAGAAGAAAGGTGTTAATGACTGTTATCATTCCACAGCAAATAATATGTAAGATTAGACTGTTAAACTAATTGTAGCAGCATGACCATTTTTACAATGGCTTTGAAATATAATTCATATACATAAAATTCACTTAAAGCATACTAACTCAAAAGTGGTTTTCAGTGCATACACAAAACTAAGCAATCATTACCAGAAATTTTAGAATATTGTAATCAGTTTGAAAGCAAAGAGGAGCTGAGGAAATGTCTCAATGACACAGCAGTTGCATAATGTGCCTAAGGTCCTGGGTTTGATCCCCAGCATTTCCAATTAAAAATAACAACCACACGTGGTAGTACATGCCTTTAATCCCAGCACTTAAGAGGCTGAGGTAGGAGAACAGCTATAATTTCGGGGCCAGCCTGGAACTACAGAGTGAGTTCAAGGACAGCCTGGGATAGAGTGAGACCCTACCTTGAAAAAAAAGACAGAGAAAATAAGAGCCCTTTAATTATTTGCAAAGGTAAGCTGATGCTTTGTTTTTTTTTTAATTATTTTTTTTGTTCATTTTTTATTTATTTACTTGAGAGCGACAGACACAGAGAGAAAGACAGAAGAAGAGAAAGAGAATGGGCGCGCCAGGGCCTCCAGCCACTGCAAACAAACTCCAGACGCGTGCGCCCCCTTGTGAATCTGGCTAACGTGGGACCTGGGGAACCGAGCCTCGAACCAGGGTCCGTAGGCTTCACAGGCAAGCGCTTAACCGCTAAGCCATCTCTCCAGCCCTGATGCTTGTTTTTTGAGATAATCAAATGATGTTACTTTTACTACTATTTTTTAAGCTTGCTTTTAATTTAAAGGTGAAAAATTTTCAAAAAGGAAATGTTCCTATATTTTTGACATTATATGACACCAATAAAGTATTTTGTTACCAAAAAAAAAGACAGAGAGAAAGAGGAGGAGAAAGTAGGAGAAGGAAGGAAGAAGAGGTGGTGGAGGAAGCAGTGCCACCAACATAATTATACACTTCAGAAGAAAGGCAAGCTGCACAAGCGCTTCTCGTTGGCACATCATGCTCCATGTGAAAGGAGACAGACCTGCCAGTGGAGTCTGTTGGCTGAGCTGACATGAGAAAGTTTCTAGCTGTTTGATCCTCAGCAGGTTCTCATAAGAAGCAGTGAGGGTGCAATTCACACATATAAAGTATTTAATGCAAAGCCCAACACAAAGTGGATAGTAACTCATTCTCTTCCATTTTCTCTCCCTGCTAGGACATAGGGTCAATAAAAAGCATAAACCTGGGCTGGAGAGATGGCTTAGCGGTTAAGCGCTTGCCTGTGAAGCCTAATGACCCCGGTTCGAGGCTCGGTTCCCCAGGTCCCACGTTAGCCAGATTCACAAGGGGGCGCACGTGTCTGGAGTTCATTTGCAGAGGCTGGAAGCCCTGGAGCGCCCATTCTCTCTCTCTCCCTCTATCTGTCTTTCTCTCTGTGTCTGTCGCTCTCAAATAAATAAATAAAAATTTAAAAAAAAAAAGCATAAACCTAGCTGGGCATGGTGGTGCACACATTTAATCTCAACACTCGTGAGGCAGAGGTAGGAGGATTGCTATGAGTTCAAGGCCACCCTGAGACTACACATTGAATTCCAGGTCAGCCTGGGCTAGAATGAGACCCTACCTCAAAAAAACAACAACAAAAAAAGTACCTAAAATAGAACAGATATTTAATAACCATTTGCTGAATAAATCAGTGAATAAATAAATAAATTTCTTACCAAGTTCCTGGGGTTCCCACATGTAAGGATCAACCCCTCCATAGCTGAATGATTCATATCCTTGGTTCCCTGATTCTGTTCGATCATCACCTTCTCGTTTCAACAACTTGTTCTTTGCTTTCTTAGCTTTTTGGACAAGATCTTGAAAAACAAAATAGAACAAACACCATAAATGAAGCTATGAAAATAACCCACTGAAGTATTGAGAGAAAGTACAAAGAACAAAACTGATGAAATAATTATCTTTGTTTAAAAATGCACAAGAAAGGGCTGGAGGGATGGCTTAGCGGTTAAGGCGTTTGCCTGCAAAGCCAAAGGACCCAGGTTTGATTCCCCAGGAGGCACACACATCTGGAGTTCATTTGCAGTGGCTGGAGACCCTGGTGCACCCATTCTCTCCCCCGACCTTTCTGTGTCAAATAAATAAATAAATAAAAATAAAAGAGGAGGAGGCCAGGTGTGGTGGCTCACGCCTTTAATCCCAGCACTTGGGAGGGAGAGGTAGGAGGACTGCTGTGGGGGAGAGATGGCTTAGCAGTTAAGGCACTTGCCTGCAAAGCCAAAGGATCCAGGTTCAACTCTCCAAGGCCCATGCAAGCCAGATGCACAAGAGAACACATGCATCTGGAGTTTGTTTGCAGTGGCTGAAGGAACTGGCATGCCCATTCTCTCTACCTGCCTCTTTCTCTCCCTTCCTCCCCCTCAAATAAAAGATTAAATAAATAAATAAATAAATGTCAGGGTCTGAAGACTTGGTGGTTATGATACTTGCCCATGAAGCCTAAGGACCTAGGTTCATTTCCCCAGAATCCACATAAGCCAGATGCACATAGTGGTGCATACATCTGGAATTCATTTGCAGTGGCTAAAGGACCTGGTATGCCCATTCTTTCCATATAATAAAATAAAAATGAATGAAAAAAAAAAAAAAAGCCAGGCGTGGTGCCTCAAACCTTTAATCCCAGCACTCAGGAGGCAGAAGTAGGAGGAATGCCATTGAGTTCAAAGCCACCCTGAAACTGCATAGTGAATTCCAGATCAGCCTGGGCTACAGCAAAATCCTACCTTGAAAAACTTAACAAGCTCAGGTTTGATTCCTCAGTACCCATGTAAAGCCAGATGCACAAAGTGGCACGTGAATCTGGAGTTCATTTGTAGTGGCAAGAGGCCCCTGCAGCACCTATTCTCTCTCTCTCTCAAATAAAAAAAAATAAATAAAAATAAACTAGCTAGGGATAGGTTAGCCTGGGCTAGAACTGGACCCTACCTCAAAAAAAAAAAAAAATTTAGAAACTTGCACAAGAGGGCTGAGCAGTTAAAGGTGCTTTGCAAAGCCTGTTGACCTAGGTTCAATTCTCCAGCATCCACATAAAGCAAAGTGGCACTTGTGTCTGCAGTGGCAAGAGACCCTGCCATGCCTACACGAACACACATGCATAAACAAAATGCTTTGTGCATGCTAAGCAATCACCTAACCACTAAGCTATACATACCCCCATTCCCTAAAGCTTTATTTACTTTAATAAAATTCTATAATATTAAGGTCTCACGGGTAAATAATTTTCATTTACCTCCAGAAAAGGATGTGGCCAAACCAACATTCCTAGATTGGGACACTGTTTAAGAACATAACATTCTTTTCTCTCTTCTGTCCTAGTCACTGAATTTATATGTGAAAATATTTACAAAAATTTTCAAGAAACACAAGTCAGGAACACTGTAAAGTGCACATTATACAAGTTCACATCCACAATGTGTAATGTAGGTACCAACACTACTTAGAGAGGAAATGACATCAAACAGGGTTAGGGGAAAGGACTTCCTTCACCCAATATCACAAAGCTTATAGGCTTATAGCTTATACAGGAAGCACAGCTCTCCCCAGCCAGTGCCGTAGTCACCTCAGGGGACACTTAGGATAAGGTACAGCTCAGGAGCTCTGCTTCCCATGCCAAAGAGGACACCTTGCAAAACTGAAAAACAGTTAACTGGTAGGGAAAAATACTTTCAGTTGTATATTAGTTGCTCTCAATAGTGATACTGAGTCCTGAGTAGTATCCCTGTCAGCCATTAAACCGAATAGAAAATACCAGGTTAATGCTTATCAAACTGCCCAGTAAGCACTTCTCTTAATGTTCATACCCTTACACATTTTTTTAATATTTCATTTTTATTTATTTATTTGAGAGATACAGAACTAGGCAGGTAGAAACAATGGGTGCTCCAGGGCCTCCAGCCACTGCAAACGAATTCCAGATGTGTGTGCCCCCTTGTGCATCTAGCTTACGTGGGCCCTGGGGAGTCGAACCTGGGTGCTTTGGCTTTGTAGACAAGTGCCTTAACTGCTAAGCCATCTCTCAAGCCCCATACCCTTATATTAATGCTACTCTCACTTTTGGTAGAGAACCTTCTCTTTTCAGATGGCAGTGACCTTGGGATAACTCAGAAGGCATCCTGCTGCTGGAAAGAAGTAACAGTAATGCTCAGTACTGCAATATCTCTATCACATCTTCCACCACTCAGGGTCTATTGCAGAAAACGTGGTGGGAAGAATGTAAGAGCCAAAGGAAGGGAAGGACTCCTTACAACCTGTTCCCCCCAGACACAAAATGGCCTGGATATCCATGACCTCACAGTGCCTGACACTACCTACACAAGACCATCATAATAGGAGGAATAGATCATGACATCAAAATAAAAAAGAGACTGATTGAGAGGGGGAGGGGATATGATGGAGAATGGTGTTTCAAAGAAGAAAAGGGGGGGTTACCATGAGATTTTTTTTTTAATTTTATTTATTTATTTATTCATTTGAGAGCGTCAGACACAGGGAGAAAGACAGATAGAGGGAGAGAGAGAGAATGGGCGCACCAGGGCTTCCAGCCTCTGCAAACGAACTCCAGACGCGTGCGCCCCCTTGTGCATCTGGCTAACGTGGGACCTGGGGAACCGAGCCTCGAACCGGGGTCCTTAGGCTTCACAGGCAAGCGCTTAACCGCTAAGCCATCTCTCCAGCCCAAGAGATATTTTTTATAATCATGGAAGTTGTTAATAAAAATTTGAAAAAAAAAAAAAGAAAGAAAATACCAGGTTAGCCAGTTGTGTTGGTGCATGCCAGCAGGAAGTTGCTGAAGAGGCAAAGGCAGGAGAATCAGGAATTTGAGGCCAGCTTGGGCTATACATTATATCGTGTGTGTGTGTGTGTGTGTGTGTGTGTGTGTGTGTGTGTACATATATCATATACATATACTTGGTTGTCGATTAAGACAGGGTTTCACTCAAACCCCGGCTCATTCTACTCATTCTGTAGCCCAGGCTAGTCTAGAACTCAGCAATCCTACCTCAGCCCATGGAGCATTAGGATAAAGGTGTACATCACCATGCCCAGCTTTTAACATTTAATATATCACTACTTCATATGGCTTCGATATGCCCTATCAGTCCAATGACATTAAAAACACAACCAGAAAAAAAAAAAAAAAAAACACCCCCAGAGACTTCAACAGTCTAGGTGAATGCAGACACGGGCTAGCAAGCAGAAGGTGAGAAGGGGCTGGTCAGGACTGTGACTTTGTCTCACAGTGGAGCCAGCAGGCAAATTTCCTCAACATCAGTCACTCCAACATTACTTTTTCCAATTGGAAAAATACCAGAACTAAAGGACGTCCTTTAAAATGCATTAAGCTGGTCTTCTGTAACAGGGAAAGGAAACTGCCTGTTGAGAACAAAGGGTCTAGCAGACAGGAAATTAGTTTGCAAACACTTCATTTTTGCAAACAAGACTAAACTGTGTTGGCAGTCTATGCCATTTAACCACCTTAGAAGCTACAGAAAGTGTCTGGCAACATTCCCAGAGTGGGTGTTGACCTTCCAAAGGGGCCCAGTTAAGAACCAATCCATACATCTGGAAAAAGCAAAGCAGGAGCTAAAGATTTTAAACCACTTTTTCTTCTACCTACTGAGAATGGGCTGAACTTAAACTGAACCCACAGGCCACTTTTCAGAAATGGTTGTTTATCTTGCCTTTTTTTAAAACTGCCTTCAGGGGCTGGGAAGATGGCTCAGTGGTTAAAGGTGCTTGCTTGCAAAGCCTACAGGGCCAGTTTTAATTCCCAAGCCTCCATATATGCCAGATGCAAAAGGGGGCACAAGTATCTGACATTTATTTGAAGCAGCAAGAGGTCCTGGTATGTCCATACACACACATATATACAAATAAATAAAAGTTTAGTACATGTATCTGCAGTTCGTTTGCAGCGGCAGGAGACTATGTTGCACCCATTCTCTCTCTCCCCCTCTCTCTCCCTCCCTCCTTCATTCTCTCTCTCAAATAAACAAAATATATTAAAAAAAAAAAAACTAATGATGGCCAGGCGTGGTGGCACACATTTTTAGTCCAAGTATTCAGGAGGCAGAAGTAGGAGGATCACTGTGAGTTTGAGGCCACTCTGAGACTACATAGTGAATTCCAGGACAGCCTGGGCTAGAGAGAGACCCCACCTCAAAAAGCAAACAAGCCAGGCCTGGTGGTACACACCTTTAATCCCAGCACTTGGGAGAAAGAAATAGAAGAATCACTGTGAGTTCAAAGCTACCCTGAGACTACATAGTGAATTTCAGGTCAGGCTGGGCTAGAGCAAAACCCTACTTCAGAAAAAATAAATAAACAAAAGAAAAATAAAGCAAAAAAAAAAAAAATCCAGAAACTATGAAGCATAGTCCTTTTCCACAGTCCTGATAGTACATGGTTCTGCTCCAGTCTCTCCAAACACAAGCCTTCTTGATAACTAGATCCCTCAGGATTTTAAAAACATTTGACTTCATGTTTTTAGATAGAAGTTATAACTGTTAAAGCTTTCAGCGACTTTCTTTTTTTATAAATGAACTGAACAGTGAGACATGGAATGGAATTCTGAGGACAAATATTTGATGACAAGATGCCTATGAGAGATGTTGGGAGGTCAAAGTCCACTTAAGAGTACCACCTATGGGCTGGGCGTGGTGGCACATGCCTTTAATCCCACCACTCGCACTCAGGAGGCAGAGGTAGGAGGATCACCAGGAGTTCGAGGCAACCTAAAACTACATAGTAAATTTCAGGTCAGCCTGGACTAGAGTGAGAACCTACCTTGAAACCCCCCCCAAAAAAAGAATACCACCTAAGGGCTGGAGAGATGACTTAGTGATTAAGGTATTTGCCTGCAAAACCAAAAGATACAGGTTCCATTCTCCAGGATCCATGTAAGCCAGATACAAGGTAGCAATGTGTGTCTGGAGTTTGCTCTCTCTCTCTCTCTCCCTCCCTCCCTTCCTCATTCTTTCGCTCTCTCCAATAAATAAAAATTAAAAAGAAAAAAAAGATGAGAAATCCTGCTGGAGCTAAGCAGGTCCTCTATGTAGACCAGCTGACAGAAAGCAAGCTGCAAAAAGCTATGCTGCATGCAGTTCAATGGGAGAGAGAGAAATCACCAGTGAAGATACTCGACAGTGGACACCACAAGCCTTATATTTGGCCAAACAGGCCAAATGAGCCAATAGGTACAATACTGGCATATCTGTTATAGGGGAAACCAACCACTCTCTAATTGGACTGGAGGCCCACACCATGGGAGGGAATACATTCCTGATACTGAAAACCTACAACAGGGATAGTCATGAGCCATAGGGGTATAACGTCTGCTGCTATCTGGCTAAATGTATATACTATGCTCACCAAACTGGCCAGTAAGCACTTCTCTTAATATTCATACCCATATATTAGTGCTACTCTCACTTTTGGTTAGAGAACCTTCTCTTTTCAGAAGGTGGTGACCTTGGGATGACTCAAAAGGCACCATGGTCCTGAGAAGAAGTGACAGATGAGTGCTTAGCACTGAAACATCTCTATCACACCTTTCAAGGCTCAGGGTCCATTGTGGAAGAGGTGGTGGAAAAGGAAGGGTAGAACTCCTTACAACGTGCTCCTCCAGACACAAAATGGCTTGGATATCCATGACCTCACAGTGCATGACACTACCTACACAAGACCATCATAATAAGAGGAAAAGATCATGACATCAAAATAAAAGAGAGACTGATTGAGAGGGAAGGGGATATGATGGAGAGTGAAGTTTCAAAGGGGAAAAAATGAGGGGAGGGAGGGAGGAAGGGAGGGAATTACCATGGGATATTGTGTACAATTATCGAAGCTGCCAATAAAAAATAAATAAATAAATAAAGCACACCTTTAATCCCAGCACTGGGGAGGCAGAGGTAGGAGGATCACCGTGAGTTCAAGGCCACCCTAAGACTACATAGTGAGTTCCAGATAAGCCTGAGCTACAACAAGACCCTACCTCAAAAAAACACCTTGGTTCAGCCCTTCCTCTCCCACCCAATAAAAATTATGAACACAGCATCCAGACTTTTTCATGCTTATGACCTCCAGAAATGCTGCCAAGTAGGGAGAAGCAAGTTAGTTGAATCATAGGAAGGTAAGTCCCAAAGGAGCAGCAACTTATTTGGGGCTTAGAACCTGAAGCCCAGGAAACAGAAGTAAGAAAAATAAAAAAAAAAATTACTTTGCCAGGCATGGTAGCGCACGTCTTTAATCCCAGCACTTGGGAGGCAGAGGTAGAAGGAATGCCTTGAGTTCAAGGCCACCCTGAGACTACATAGTGAATTCCAGGTCAGCCTGAGCTAGGGTAAGACTCTACCTCAAAAAAAAATAAAACAAAAATTTACTCTGCAGAACCTAAGCTATTAGAAGCTCAAGAATTCAGGTTTAACTTTTAGAGTTGTTTCTCTTTGTTTTTCAACTCTGACCTTCTGGGCTGTAGAGGGCAAGGTCTACTCAGAGAAGGATGGATAGCAGAAAGGCTTAAATTTGTGACAGGTAAGTGAACATACAGTGTGCCTCCACTTTCACAGCAAACCTTCTCTGGCTGCAGGTCAGATAACTGGAATAATCTAGCAAGAGACAGCAGATCACAGTGACTATGTTTATTAGGTACAAAGCCACTCTCTGCTTCACTTGTGTGACTTTAGGCAGGGACATCTACTCTGTGTAGTACCTTCATCAGCAAAATGGGGATATTCAGCCACATAGTTAACATAAGGATTAAATGAGAAAATACACAGAGAAACTCTGAAAACTGCAGAGCACTTAGCAAGCACTAGATATCTGTTTGCTATTATTGTCAATGTCACATCCCAGTGGCTACACAGAAGCCCATGAAATGCTCACATGCATTGAATAAGCTCTCTGACAGGACAGGGTGAGACTCTTGCCTCTTACTTTTTTTTTTTTTTTTTTTAATTTATTTATTTGAGAGCGACAGACAGAGAGAGAAAGACAGATAGAGGGAGAGAGAGAGAATGGGCGCGCCAGGGCTTCCAGCCTCTGCAAACGAACTCCAGACGCGTGCGCCCCCTTGTGCATCTGGCTAACGTGGGACCTGGGGAACCGAGCCTCGAACTGGGGTCCTTAGGCTTCACAGGCAAGCGCTTAACCGCTAAGCCATCTCCCCAGCCCCGCCTCTTACTTTTAATTTGCCCTTTGACATCACGGTCTTCCCCGGAGTGCTCTTCCTCATAATGTGACTGGAGCTGATAGAACGACTGCAGATCCTTCAGGCACAGAGGACAGAGGAAGCCCTCCCTCACTTCCCCTGGGTCATCCAGAGAAGCCATGGCCATGCCCCTCTCAGCCTCGGGAAGGCAGGGGCTTCATGCCAAGTCAGCTTGACCCTTCCCCAGCCTTCCCAAGGACTCCAGCATCAGCTTAAGCAGCAATGTGATGGAGAAGTATCTGGCCCTGGTGAAGTTTCCTCACTGCAGCAGGAGGGACCTAAGGAAAGAAAAGAAAAATTTTTTTCAGACAAATTAGCAGCAACCAAAAATGTTCTTTTTCCTTTTCACAGTTTAACAAAGGTACTTAAAGTCTGTTCCACGACATAAGATGGGACACAAGCAGCTCAATGCAGCAGGAAGTATATCCCTATAGATAAACAGGATCCCAAAGCACTGAGCTTAGTAGATTTTATAAACTAGTAACAGCAGAGCAGCAACTCTAATGTTCTCATTGCTTCCAAAAACAAACTTAGCCAGACTTTTAGTCTCAGCAGTTGGAAGGCTGAGCTAAGAGGATCTCCCTAAGTTTGAAGCCAGCCTGGGAAAACAGAGTGAGTTCTAGGTCAGCCTGGGCTAGAGTGAGACTCTACCTTGAAAACATCAAAATAAATAAATAAATACAAGCCAGACATGGTGGTGCATACCTTCAATACCAGCACTCAGGAGGAGAGGTAGGAGGATCACTGAGTTCAAGGCCAGCCTGAAACTACAGAGTGAGTTTCAGGTCAACCTAGGCTAGAGTGAGACCCTACCTTGAAAAAAAACAATAAATAAATAAATACATGTATACATACATAAAATTTTAAAAATAATTTGTTGCATAAACGTTTCAGGGCTCATTAAGTTACATTTTCTATCTCATTAACCCACGGCAATGTTACCCTGCAAGAGTCCTGGCCATAGAGAACCCATACAAAACTGTATCACAAAAAAAAAAGTCTCTCTCCAAGAACTTGGGGTCAGAACCCACATACAGAGTAAGGAAGAATATGTGTGATCCTCAGGTCTACAGAGGGCCACTGAGGAAGGGAACTCCAAACTGAGGAGTAGCCTGGCATGGTGGTGCACGCCTTTAATCCCAGCACTCCAGAGGCAGAAGTACAAGGATCGCTGTGCAGCCTGAGACTACACAGTAAATTCCAGGTCAGCCTGGGCTAGAGTAAGTCCCCACCTTGAAAAAAAGAAAAAAGGAAAGAAAACTGAGAAGTGGTAGCAACTTAGACAAAAAGCAAATAAGATGCCAGCTCACTGCTGTTTCCCTCTAGTTAAGAAATCTGGTGACTACACACAGGCAGACTAAGCCTTTTGGGGACATCAATGAAACAGCAGCAGCTCCACAGATCCAACCTGTTCCCTCCCGGCCAGTAGTTCCCTCGTGCTCCAAGTGTGACAGCCTCTGTCTTCCCAAATTTCATACTCTCTAAGTACAAATCAAACACAAACCCTACTCCACCCCTGCACACACACCACCCTTCACTTCCGGAAGAAATGCCTCTTACTCAAGGTACACTCACCAGGATGCCCTTCCCAGCCCTTCGCACACTAAGTGACTAAATAATAAGACAAGTCTGTTAAGACCTGAGATGGCACAGACTGTGTTTCCCCACCCACTATCCTCACAGCCCAGAGTCTAGTGCACACAAGGAAGCGGCTTAAGATTGCCTCCACGAACAGAGCTGGAAGGATGGCTCAGCGATTAACACGTTTGCTTGCAAACCCAAATGACCCAGGTTCTGTTCCCCAGGACTCACGTTAGCCTGATGCACAAGGGGGCGCATGCGTCTGGAGTTCGTATGCAGTGGCTGGAAGCCCTGGTGCACCCATTCTCTCCCTCCCTCTTTCTGTCAAATAAATATTTAACAAAAAAAAAAAAGGGTGGGGGGAAGCTCCACGAATAAATGAAGAAAGGAGGGAACTCAAACAGAGCACAACTCCACATGCACCGGACTAGAAATCCACCACCAGAACGGATCCCGCAAGCACAACTCAAGACATGCACTCCCCTCGTATCCTAAACACAGAAGAAATTAATAAATAATAAAGCCAACCTTGCACGTCCAGAGGGAGGCCCAGCCGGCCACCCGACTACGCACGCCGCAGGGCCCCACGGTCACGCGCACGCCCACGCACTGCGCGACAGCCTGACCCCGCGCAGCAGGACGGCACACGTCGCTGACAGCCCCACGCGAACTCACAAGCCCACCGCCTCTGCCCCGCGCGAGCGGAGAAGGGAAACACAACCGCGCTGCGCACGCAACCGCGCAGCTCCGTCACCGCCGCCGCCGCCGCCGCGAGGGTCACATTCGCCGTCTCCCTCCCGAGGCCCACCCCTCGGGCCCAACGGTCCCGGTGTACCCTATCGCAGGCCCGCCGTGTCCTCCTCAAACCCGGCTCCAGGCCCGGGATAGTCGCCCACAGAGCGGCGAACGCCCTCCCATCAGCTGTTCAGAGCTCGGCAGGCACGCCTGCGCACGGGGGGGGAAAACCGGAAGTCAGGCTGACCGACGCCAGTAGAGCGCCGAGCTCGTCGAGGCACGAAGTGGCCAGGGGTAGATTGGATTGGCGCTGGCTACGACCAGAGCCTTCTGCGCAGGCGCCGTCTACGCGGGGCGGGAGTTGGGCGTATAGAGGTGGGGCTTTTGGAAGTAAGCCTTTTTGCTCGGTGGTACCCGTGGAAGAAAGTGAGGTCGGTGGAATTTTAACTCGTCACCAGTGTGTGCAAAGATGAGGCAGCCTAGGAATCTTAAACAGCTCCCCAAATGCGGGTCTTAATTAATTCAAGAGTCCATTAGAGGCCGGGCGTGGTGGTGCATGCCTTTAATGCTAGCACTTGGGAGGTAGACTTAGGAGGATCACTGTGAGTACGAGGCCAGCCTGGGCTAGAGTGAAACCCTACCTCAAAAAAAAAAAAAAAAAAAAAGTCGGGCGTGGTGACATACACTTTTAATCCCAGCACTTGGGAGGAAGAGGTAGGAAGGATCGCTGTCAGTTTGAGGCCAGTCTGTAGCTGCAGAGTGAGCTCCATGTCAGCCTGCGCTAGAATGAGACCTTACCTCAAAAAAATAAATGAACGATAGTGATGAAGAAATTGGGGTTCCTCTGCCAATGCAACAATATATGCCAACATACCAGTAGAATACAAGAGTTTTGGGGGTATCCCCAGATTCTTGTCTTATAAATTCAAAGAATTGATACCCACAGACCAGGTTTTATTAGACGTTAAGAAGGAAGGAAGACAGAACTCATGCCCAAGAGAATGCATGAACTGGGTTCCCAGAAATGGGGAAGCCTAGTACTTAAGAGAAGGAAGAAATACAGTGCCCTTGCCTAAGATGGTAAGAGGGGGTTTGAGAAGCCCAGAACTTAAGAGATGAGAACACAGGAGTGGGATAAAGCCTGCCTATATGGAGGCGGAGCTAGCCAGCCTGAGCACCTGGTTTCTATGTCTGAATGGGGTGCTGAGGCACAGGGAGGATTAAGAGAGAATGGACAGCTGGTTGTAGTGACACACGCTGTTAATCCCAGCACTTGGGAGGCAGAGGTAGGAGGATCGGCCGTGAGTTCGAGGCCACCTGAGACTACATAGTGAATTCCAAGTCAGCCTGGGCTAGAGTGAGATCCTACCTCGAAAAACAAAAAGCAAAAACAGAGAGAGGGAGAGAATGGACACACCAGGACCTCTAGACACTACAAACAAACTCCAGACAAGTATGTCATCTTGTGTAGTGGGGGAATCAAACCAGGGTCTTCAGGCTTTACAGGCAGATACCTTAACCGCTAGGCTATCTCTCTAGCCCCAGTGGTCTTAATTCTAAGAAAAGAAAACTGTCCGTGAAGGGGACTCTGGAGCAGAGTTTTAGGAAAAACAAACAGATCCAAGGAACTCCTTTAGGCAGCAAGAGAGAAGCAAGGGAAGTGGAGATTGCAGGGACATTCCTCAATTTTACTTTTGGAGGGTTTTTTTTTTTAATTTTTTATTTATTTATTTGAGAGCGACAGACACAGAGAGAAAGACAAATAGAGGGAGAGGGAGAGAATGGGCGCGCCAGGGCTTCCAGCCTCTGCAAACGAACTCCAGACGCATGCGCCCCCTTGTGCATCTGGCTAACGTGGGACCTGGGGAACCGAGCCTCGAACCGGGGTCCTTAGGCTTCACAGGCAAGCGCTTAACCACTAAGCCATCTCTCCAGCCCTTGGAGGGTATTTTTGTTGTTGTTGTTTGTTTGTTTGTTCGAGGTAGGGTGTCACTCTAGCCCAGGCTGGTCTGGAATTCACTGTGTAGTCTCAGGATGGCCTTGAACTCATGATGATCCTTCTACCTCTGCCTCCTGAGCACTAGGATTAGAGGCGTGCGCCACCACAATGGCTGCAACGCCCCCAGCTGCTTCCCTAGTCTAACACACTACCTAGGTGGGCTAGCTTTTGGGTCAGCCCCCTGAATCCAACCGCCAACCAGTTCTCTTCCCTGCATACCTGAGCCTGACAACAGAAATCCTTCCTAATTAACTATAAAGGCTTGTCCGTGCTAACCTTTCTGTGATCTCACCTGCCTGAACTCCAGCCTATTCCTAAATCTCACAATTCATAATTTCTCCCTAAATAAACTCAATAATTCACAATCTATCCTTCTTAGGTCCACTTTTGTCAATTCTTTGTTACATAGGACAAGCGCCCAAAAATTGGGGTTCATAAGTCTTGAGGACCCCCAACCTCAAAATCTTGCATCAATGCCAACTAACATCTTTCATATTTTATAGAGAGGTAGTTAAGAAACAGGTTAGGTGACTTGCCCAAGATCACACAGCTGATGCGTTGAGTCATCTTGCCTTGAGGTTTCCACAATGTTTGTGTTCCCTTTCTCTGTGAAGGCCACACCTCTGAGATTTCCTGTATCATTCAGCATCTTCTAGGTACCAACCCATAGTCCAGGCACAGGGTGAGAAGGCAGGAGAGTCTCAGTTGGCCGGAGGCCTCCTGTCAGAGGCACGGATGCTTGTGGTGCTCAGGAGAGGCTGGCAGAAACCTGTGGGAAGGTTTCCTGGCTGCAGTAACTCAAGCATAGTGCGCAGGTAGAGACAATCAGGAAGGGTCTCTCAGGCCCAGAAACAGCACAAGAATAGCATTGGCAAGCTTCAGAGAGCCTTGAGACTCTCGGATAAGTGTGTTCACATGAGGAGAAAGATCATGATGCTTCTAGTTCCTCAGGCAACTGGATCTCTTGTGCCCTTGCCTCCCACCATGGGATCTGTCTGTTCTGTCTCATGCTTTCTCCTGGCCTTATCTAAGTTTATCCCAAGCAGCACAAGATATCTTGTACATTGAAATCCCTGAGCAGAAAAATGAATCAGGAGGTGGCAAACATATATCAGAGGAAACGGCATATCCTATGACTTCCCAAAGGGCTAGCTGCCCTAACCACAACCCAGCCCCAAGTCCCCAGGCCTCTGCCCGCTGCTATGGTCCTGAGCCACAGCTGAAGGTTGAGGTTGGCACATCCTACTGCTGGCAGGAGTGATGACGGGTGAACAAAAGTTCCTGGCCTGCAGAGTGGGTGCCAGACTGGGCTGTGTCCAGAAGAAGCTGTCAGGATGCCCGAGGAAAGAACAGATAAAGAGAGAAGAGTACATTCCCAGGCAGCTCCTACAGCAGCTGATGTTACAGCTCTGGGGCCATCCAGACTCTCTGCCTCCATAGTGGCCAGTGTTACAGCTCTTGGGCCCTGGGTGTCAAGAACTGAAAGTTTTGTTGTTTGTTTTTGTTTTTACTTTTCTTTTTTGTTTTTTGAAGTAGGGTCTCAATCTAGCCCAGACTGACCTGGAATTCACTAGATAGTCTCAGGGTGGTCTCAAACTCATGGCGATCCTCCTACCTCTGCCTCCCGAGTGCTGGGATTAAAGGCATGCTCCACCATGCCCAGCAGGAACCGAAAGTTTTACAGCTCTTGCACCCAGAGGTTTGGGGCTCTCTATGCGCTTGTTTTAGGACCCTCAACCTCAGGAGTGGCCAATGTTAAAGCAAGAGGAAACCACAGAGAAGTTGTTCGCATCAAGGCAGCAACCTGAAAGGGTGAGGCAAGTGAGCCTGCACCATCACTGGCAAATCCTTTGTTTAAATAGGGCCCAAGTTTGCACCAATCATGGTACAGTCCTTCCTTCTCTCTCCCTCTCCCTCTCCCCCTCCCTCCCTCCCTCCCTCCCTCCTCCCCCCCCCCCTCTCTCTCTCTCTCTCTCTCTCTCTCTCACACACACACACACACACACACACACACACACACACACACACCTGGGTCAAAATGGCTGCAAGGTCAACCAGAATTCACCAAGGCTTGTGATGGCAATAGTATATGGAGCTGTGCCTTCAGGAGGCAGCTTTGGGCTTCCACAAGAAACAGCTGTGGTCGCAGTGCAGCCCCCTCCACATATCCTGTGTAGTATTCGAAGCAGCTGGCCTGCCTTGGGAGCAGTATAAGCAGGCTGCCATATTAATGGTCCTCTGCTCATGGCATTTGGTTTCCAGGTAACAGTGCAACAGCTGTCAGTTAGAGAATCGTATCTCTCCCTGCCCCCAGGGTCTTAGCTTATTTAAAGAAAAAATAAAGGGCTATGACTGTAGCTCAGTTGGTAGAATACTTGCCTAGCATGGACAAAACTATGGTTTGATAGCCAACACTCCCTAAAACTTGGCATTAGGGGCACATACGTATAATCCCAACACTCAGAAGTTGGGGATAGAAGGATTGGGAGTTCATGGTCATCCTTGGCTATACAGCTATGTGACACCCAGTCTAAAAATAAATAAATAAAAAGGACTGGAGAAATGGCTTAGCTGTTAAGCACTTGCTTGTGAAACCTAAGGATCCTGGTTTGAGGCTCGATCCCCTAGTACCCACATAAGCCAGATAGATACACAAGGTAGCGCATGCATCTGGAGTTTATTTGCAGTGGCTGGAGGCTCTGATGCACCCATTCTTTCTCTCTTTCTCTCTCCCACTTTCTCTGTCACTCTCAAATAAATAAAAAAAAAAATTTAAATTAATAAATAAATAAAAGGAAAATTAAGAATGGTGTTTAGAAGTTGGAGAAATGACTTAGTGGTTAAGGCACTTGGCTGTGAAATTAAGGATCCAAGTTCAATTCCCCAGTACCCATGTAAGCCAGATGTGCAAGGTGGCACAAGCATCTGGAGGTCCTTTGCAGTCACTGGAGGCCCTGGTGCACCCATTCTTTCTCTATGTCTCGATCTGCCTCTTTATCTCTCTCTCAAATAAGTAAATATAGAAAGTGGTGTTGAGGATAAAGGTCATGCTTTAGCCATATTTAACAGTGTTTAACATATTTAACTCGATCCTGTTGTCAAAAGGTAAAGAAGAGAAGAAGGGAAGCAAATAGGGAAATAAGAAGATAAGAGTTAATTTCAGATTAGCCTGAGCCATAGTGAGAACTTGACTCAAAAACAAAACAAGGGCTGGAGAGATGGTTTAGTGGTTAAGGCATTTGCCTGTGAAGTCTAAGGACTCAGGTTTGATTCCCCAGAACTCACATAAGCCAGATTCACAAAGGGGCCTATGTGTCTGGAGTTTGTTTGCAGTGGCTAGAGCCTCCAGCACACCCATTCTCTCTTTAGCTGCCTTTCTTTCTCAAAAATAAATAAATACAATTAAATAAAAAAATTACACTTGAGTCTCCTTTACCTTTTTTTTGTTGTTGTTGTTGGTTTTTGGTTTTTTCGAGGTAGGGTCTCACTCTGGTCCAGGCTGACCTGGAATTAACTCTGTAGTCTCAGGGTGGCCTTGAACTCACGGCGATCCTCCTACCTCTGCCTCCCGAGTACTGGGATTAAAGGCGTGCGCCACCACGCCCGGCTAAGTCTCCTTTACCTTTTTAAAAACATTTTATTTTTATTTATCTGAGACAGGGAAAGAGGCAGAGAGAGAGAGAGAGAGAGAGAATGGGCACGTCAGGGCCTGCAGCCACTGCAAATGAACTCCAAACGCATGTGCCTCCTTGTGCATCTGGCTTACGTGGGTCCTGGAAAATTACTGAAGTCTTTTGGCTTTGCAGGCAAGCGCCTTAACCACTAAGCCATCTCTCCAGCCCCTAATTTTTTTTAAAGCAAACCAATAGCTGGGCATGGTGGTGCATGTTAGCACTCTAGAAGCAGAGGCATAGCCGGGCGTGGTGGTGCACGCCTTTAATCCCGGCACTCGGGAGGCAGACATAGGAGGAGCGCCATGAGTTCGAGGCCACCCTGAGACTCCATAGTGAATTCCAGGTCAGCCTGGGCTAGAGTGAGACACTACCTCGAAAAACAAAAAAAAAAAAAAAAAAAGCAGCAGAGGTAGGAGGATCACTGAATTTGAGGCCAGGCTGAGTCCACATAGTGAATTCCAGCTCGTCTTCTGAGGCAGCATCCTGTTTCCAGCAGGGGAGAGTGAGCCACACAGCAGCCTGCACTAGAGCAAGTCTCTACCTCCAAAAAAAAAAAACAACATGGATATGGCAGCACACGCCTTTAGTCCTAGCACCTGGGAGGCAGAGGTAGGAGGATCACCATGAGTTCAAAGCCACCCTGAAACTACATAGTGAATTCCAGGTCAGCCTGGGCTAGACTGAAACCTTACCTCAAAAAAAAAAAAAAAAAAAAGAGAGAGAGAAAGAAAGAAAACAAATCATAAAAATAAAGGAAAACTCTGACAATGGGATTTGACATTTGGCTGCTATGCAGGGCTCAAAAATGGCAAGGGATGAACCCAGTTTTATGGTGACACAAGCCTGTACATCCAGGGCTTGGGAGAAGGAGGCAGGAGGACCAGGAGTTCAAAACCAGCTTCAGCTACTTCTTGAGTTTGTGTCTAGCCAGGACCTGAAACAAACAGCCATGGCAAAGGGTATCAGATAAATTCCAATTAAAGGATGAATGCTGAATGCATTAAAAACACCATGTAGGACATTGACCTCCACTGATGAGAAACAAGGGGTAGGAGAAGAGGAGACTTACTTTTCCTAGTGTATTCTATAATCTTATGATTTGAAGATTTTTTTTTCTTCCATGTGTATTTTTTAAAATTATTTACCTGAAAGACAGATAGAGACTATGAGTACATCAGGGCCTCTTGCCTGCTGCAAATGAACTCCAGATGCATGCACCACTTGATGCATCTGACTTTACGTGGGTACTAAGAATTGAACCCTGGCCAGCAGGTTTTGTAAGAAAGTTCCTTTAACCACTTAGTCATCTCCCCAGCCCTCATGTGTATTTTCTTTTCTTTATTTTTTTTTTTTTCTTAAAGAGGAGGAGAGAGAGAGAATTGGCCAGGGCCTCTAGCCACTGCAAACAAACTCCAGATGCAGACATCACCTTCTTATGCATCTAGCTTACATGGGTCCCGGGGAATCGAACCTGCATCCTTAACTGCTGAGCCATCTCTCCAGCCTCCACATGTGTATCTTCTGAGAAATACATAAAGAAAAACAAATTGGGACCAGGCATGGTGGCATATGCCTTCAATCCCAGCACTTGGAAGACAGAAGTAGGAGGATCGCTGTGAATTCGAGGCCAGCCTGAGACAACATAATGAATTCCAGGTCAGCTTGGGCTAGAGGGAGACTCTACCTCAAAAAACAAAAAAATTATACATATATATAATTTTATAATTTTATATATATATACATAAAAACAGAGAGAAACAGAACTTGGGACAGGACCCCCCAGACCACCTCCTCTTCCAGAACCTCTCCTCTTCGTCCACCTGTTTGCTCTTCTGAGATACAGAGTCGCTGTCGCTCCCGCGTCGTCTCAGTGTGCCAGGCTGTGGGGGAGCATCTGACAGGCTCACAAGCTTTCTGCCTCCAGAGTTGTTTGTCCCAGCTCTGAACCAGATGCCAGACTATGTCCAGGGTAAGCAGAGGGCTGTGATGAATCTGGACAGCCACTAGATGGCGACATCTGGCCACTTAAGACCTATACAGATAGCCTAGGTTTCAAAAGCCCACGTGGTTGTACCTGCTCATCTCCTGAGGCAGCCTCCTGTGTCCAGCAAGGGAAGAGTGGGCCACACAGCAGCCTACAGTGGGAGAGTCATTCCTCTAAACAGCCCCTGTACGGCTGACTTAAATAAGTCTCCTCCTCTTTTTGTCTGTTTGTTTTTCCAGGCAGGGTCTCACTCGCTCTAGCCCAGGCTGACCTCTTAGAATTCACTGTCATCTCAGGGTGACCTAGAACTCACAACAATCCTCTCTCTGCCTTCCAAGTGCGAGAATTAAAGGCGTGCGCCACCACGCCAGACAAGTCTCCTCCTCTTGCAGTGGCCACCTTGAGCAGCTGATGACATGGAGCTGGATGGCAGAACAGACCGTCATCGCTCAACCATCTTGACCTCACTCCACTCACACCCCTGCCCAGTCAGTCCATCAGTGTGTCCTGTTGCTTTTTGCTTTTTTTTTTCACTGGGGAATTGAGCCTTGAACTGGGGTCCCTAGGCTTCACAGGCAAGTGCTTAACTGCTAAGCCATCTCTCTAGCCCTTCTTTTTTTTTTTTTTTTTTTATCTTTTTTTCCGAGATAGAGCCTCACTCTAGCCCTGGCTGACCTGGAATTCACTATGGAGTATGAAGTAAGTATGCAATCCATGTGAGCTAGTCTCTCTCTCTATATATATTTTTAAATATTTCATTTATTTATTTAGAGAGCAAATGGGCACGCCAGGGCCTCCAGTTGCTGCAAACAAACCCCAGACACATGTGCCACCATGTGCATCTGGCTTACGTGGTTCTGCGGAGTCAAACCTGGGTCCTTAGGCTTTGCAGGCAAGCGCCTTAACTGCCAAGCAAGCCATCTCTCCAGCCCTTGCGGGTTTTTTGTTTTTTTTCTAGGCGGGGTCTCACTCTAGCCCAGATTGTCCTGGACCTCTTTCTGTAGTCCCAAACTGGCCTCCAACAAACAGCCACCCTCCCACCTCTGCCTCCAGAATACTGGGATTAAGGGAGAGTTCCACCACACCCAGCTGTATTCTCATTTTTTGTTATTATTCCCCCCCTCCCCTTGCATTTTGTTGTTTTGTTTTTAGTGCCTGCACAGGGACTGGCCCAAGAATTATTTGCTGAACTGGATGAATTTATGTATTATGAAGGAACTTCCCCTTCATTAGCAGAAGACAGGACAGGAATGAGTAAGACTTCAGCGGGGAGAACTTTGGGAATAGCACCAAGTGCATGAAGTGCTTTAATTAAAGCTTCCTTCACACCCCCGTGCTGTCTGCCTGCTGTTTTCTTGCTCCTATTTCTGTTTGGGACTGGGTGACACTTTTGATAACCAGAATTAGGGGCATCCTCCTCTGCCTGCATTCTGTGTCCATTTGCCAAACCCAGTGACCTACCACATGCCTGGCCGCTGCCTGCTTTCCATAGCATCCTCTTGTCGACTGTTAATATGGATCCTGAAGCCAAGCATACAGACACTGGCCAGCCTGGCCTTAGCTGACTAGCCCAACGAGGGAGCTGCCACCCCTCCCATCAGCGCCAGTAGGAGGTGGCACCTCTTCAGTCTCCCAATTCATCTTTCACAGCCTCAGCGGCTAACTACCTCATGTACCCACAGGGTGCCCAGGGGCAGCAAGAGGGACCTGGTCTTGGCCAGGCAAGGACAAGCACTCCCTTTCCAGTAGAGCTTTGCTGGTCAATTGGAAGGTTGGTCCTCAAGGAAGGAGGTTCCCTCCTGGAGGCATGCAAACGCAAACTGAGAAAATGGGAGTCAGGGAGAGTGAAATGTTTTTTTGTTTTGTTTTGGTTTGGTTTTTCGAGGTAGGGTCTCACTCCAGCCCAGGCTGACTGGGATTCACTATGGAGTCTCAGGGTGGCCTCGAACTCACAGCGATCCTCCTACCTCTGCCTCCCGAGTGCTGGGATTAAAGACGTGCGCCACTACGCTGGGCTGAGAGTGAAATGTTTTTATCCATTCTGAGTTTCTTTGTTTTTTGGGGAGTGGGGTGGGTTTTTGAAATAGGGTCTTGCCCTAGCCCAAGCTGACCTGGAAGTTACTGTGTAGTCTGAGGTTGGCCTAGAACTCATGGCAATCCTCCTATCTCTGCCTCTCCAGTGCTGAGATTAGATTAATGGTGTGGGCCATCATGCCTGGCCCCATTCTGACTTTTCTGTTCACTATGATTCCAACTCCCTGACATTTTCTTCACAGGGAAGTGTGAAGAGAAGGAAGGCTTTCCCTTATCTCAGCACAAAAGGGAGCGAATCCTCCCTAAGATCTCTGGGTCCATGGACATCAAAGGGCTGGTGTTTCATGTCCCATCGAAGAACCTTCCAAAGGACCTTAAGGAACTGAGAGGGGGTAGAGTTAGGGTGACTGGACCCCTGAAGGTGTAAAGGGCAGGAAAGTTTGCACTTGCTAGATATCAAAGGTGATCTGATTTCTTATCTCTCTTGCCTAGTTCAATAGAACTGTTTGTCCAAAACAGTCAGGCCCCTCCTGGGAGGAAGGTCTTTCATAGAATTTAAACACTGTGATTGATCAAGTTCAGCCCCCCAGATTTAGTGTCAGGGCTAGCCTCTTCCTGAGACAGCCCCTAGCTCTAACCAACCAGCGGTCCCCCTGGTTCACCTGAGCCAGAAGAAAGCCCACCTCCACTAAAAAGTTATAAATATCTTTGCAAGGGGAGGGTGGGCTCTCTAATCGCTTGGGAACTTCCAGCTGTGGGTTTTTCCCTTGGCTGGGCCTGGTCCCCAGCTGAGTTGAGCTGAGGGGAGACCCCCCCCCAGCCCTTACTCTCCATATGGGTTCTATAATGGGCAAATTGGGGTTCTGGGGTGCTTTGCAGAACCCCAATCCCTGAGTTCATATCTGCAAGGTAACCAAAGAATTGGCAATTCCAGATTGAAGAGAATGATTTATTTTTATTTTTATTTTTATTTTTTGGTTTTGTGACATAAGGTCCTCCTCTAGCTCAGGCTGACCTGGAATTCACTATGTAGTATCAGGGTGGCCTCAAACTCATGGCGATCCTCCTACCTCTGCCTCCTGAGTGCTGGGATTAAAGGCGTGTACCACCACACAGGGCTTCTGAAGTGTTTCTTGATCACATCAGGAGACCATGGCTGTGAGAGGAGAGCGGAGGACCTCCTCCATCTGGTTCGTGTATGGGCTCTCTGTGCTGTTCACATGACCACAGAGTCACCTAGTGATGCATTTATTTCCTGAATGTGTTTATTATCCAACACATTACTATATTGAAAAAGTTATTTATTAGCTGACCTTCACATGCAACTAGCTCACCTCTAATTTATCTGGAGGCTACTTGGAGAGTCTTCAAATCCCATGCAGGGCTGGCCTGTGGAAAGGAATGGAAAAGAAGGAAGGTAGAAAATCCAATAGGCTGACAATGACCCTCCAAAGATGTCTAAGCCCCATCCCTCTGAAGTCTGAATGTTAGCTCAGACACTTTGTTATAGCTCTATGGTGAGGATTGTCTGGAAATAGCCACGTAGGCCCTAGAGATCAGGTTGAGGACAAAGGAGGAAGAGAAAGACTGGGCCATGTAGGCCAGAGTCTAGAGGAATCAAACAATGCCGGCAGCCATCTGAACTAAGAAAGACCAGCAAACCCCTCCAAGGGCCTCCCAGGAACCAGTCTTGCTGACTTCACCTTAGCCCAACCGAACTGATTTCCAGTTTCTAGAGTCTAGAACTTCTTGTTTGTTTATTTTTTATTTATTTATTTGAGAGTGACAGACAGAGAGAAGGAGGGAGGGAGGGAGAGAGAGAGAATGGGCATGCCAGGGCTTCCAGCCACTGCAAATGAACTCCAGACGCGTGCGCCCCCTTGTGCATCTGGCTAACGTGGGTCCTGGGGAATGAAGCCTCTAACCGAGGTCCATAGGCTTCACGGGTAAGCGCTTAATGGCTAAGCTATCTCTCCAGCCCTAGAGTCTGGAACTTTAAGAGAACAAATTTTATTGTTTTTTCAAGGTAAGGTCTCACTCTAGCCTAGGCTGACCCAGGACTCACTCTGTAGCCCGGGCTGGCCTCGAACTCACAGCGAGCCTCTACCTCTGCCTCCCTAGTTTTTCACCACTCCTGGCAAGAGAATAAATGTATATTGTTTTAAAGCCACTAAATTTGTAGCAATTTGCTACACAACAAAAAGAAACTCATATAGACAGGAAATGTTTATTTATTTATTTATTTATTTTGGTTTTTGGAGGTAGGGTCTCACTCTAGCTCAGGCTGACCTGGAATTCATTATGGAATCTCAGGGTGGCCTTGAACTCATGGCAATCCTCCTACCTCTGCCTCCTGAGCGCTGGGATTCATGGCATGCGCCACCATGCCCAGCCATGAAATGGTTTTTAAATGGCAGAGGGTTCAAAGAAAGCGTGTGTAAAGCTCATGAGGAGGCCTGCCTCATGTCAAGAAACCTACGTTAGGACCTGTAGGACTCAGTCAATGGCTGGAGCAACCTGTGGGAACCTAGTTCGGGAATTACAAAGAAAGGGGTATAGCTGCCATATAGCACAAGCCTATTGTTTTTATTCTATCCCAAGGAAACCATTACACAGAAAGGTTAAGAAACTCTCCAAGGTCAGAGAGCTTTATTAAAGTGTTGTTGCAAGACTTTGAACTTCAGGAGTCTGTCTGTAGAGTACATACAAGTTAGCCACAATTCCAGAATGCTTTCATCTCATATCTTTTTTGTGTTTTTTTTTTCTGTTTTCTTCCCCTATCTTTAAGTAAAAGCTGTCTCAAGCCATTTTTGGAATCAAATACAATAAAGATGAAAATTTAAAACCTAATGCCTGGAGCTGAAGAGATGGCTCAGCCATCAAGGCTGTTAGCTTGCAAAGTCTTCTGGCCCAGGTTCAAGTCCCCAGTACCTACATAAAAATCCAGATGGACAAAAGTGGCACGTGCAACTGGAGTTGGTTTGCAGGGACAAGAGGCTCTGGTATGTCCATTCTCTCTCTATCTCTCTCAAATAAATAAATATTTTTAAAAATATTTTATTTTATTTATTTATTTGAGAGAGAGGAAAAGGCAGAGAGAGAGAGAGAGAGGCAGACAGCGAGAGAATGGATGCACCAGGACCTCCAGCCATGGCAAACGAACTCCAGACGCATGTTCCACCTTCTGCATCTGGCTTACGTGGATCCTGGAGTGTTGAACCGAGGACCTTTGGCTTTGCAAGCAAGCGCCTTAAGCACTAAGCCATCTTTCCAGACCAATAAAAACATTTTTTTATTTTTTTTGCACACACCTGTAATCCCAGCACTTGGGAGGCAGAGGTAGGGGGAGCACCATGAATTTGAGGCCACCCTGAGACTACATAGTGAATTCCAGGTCAGCCTTGGCTTATCTGGATAAACAAAAAACAAGCAAACAAACAAAAAAAACTTCCAAGTATGACCGGTTAGTGGATTTCAGAAGTGGAAGAAGGGAAATTGAGGGAAATGGAGGCATTTTTAATGAGAGGTGAAACTGGTTCAGAAAGTATTTGGACGGTGGCTAGGTGTGTGGTGCACACCTTTAATCCCAGCACTTGGGAGGCAGAGGTGAGAGGATTACCATGAGTCCAAGACCACCCTGAGACTACATAATGAATTCCAGTTCAGCCTGAGCTAGAGTGAGACCCTATCTCGAAAAAAGAAAAGAAAAGAAAGAAAGTATTTGGACAGTGGACCCTCACTATGTTCGGAGCACCACTGCCAGGAAGCAAGAGAAGAGAAACAGTGTGTTTTTCCAGACCACATTTAGTGTGTCTAGGAAAGACTCATTGAATTTACAGCCTGTCTTTGAAGAGGCAGGTGACCAGTAGTTTGATCTTCCAGCCCAGCAGGTTCCAGCCTGTTAGGACTGGGCCAAGAGAGGCTGATGAGAAATAAATGAGAAGGTGCCAAAGATGCTTCTTTTCCAATAAAAGAAAGCGACGGTTGGAAATCGGTTGTGTATCTGCAGGAAGTGAGAGATGGAAGAGCAGAAAATTTTCTATCGTAACTCCATCAGCAGAAGGCCAGGGAAAGCAGAGGTGGCCAGGCCCCAGGACACTAACACCCAGGTGGTGGTGGGGGGGGGCTTTTGGGGGGCACCTTACTGGTGGGTGATTTAATAGGTCCTGCAAATGTGAAGCTCTAGCAGGGTTTCAATGGATCCAGTGATTTTTAAAACCCTCAGGCACTTCTCTACAACATTGATTGCTCCTTTCTTCCAGAGGGCACTGGGGATTGATATGTCTCACAAGTGATACTGGATCACACTGATTCCCTCCACACTCCCAGCCAGCGGGGAGCATTGAGGAGGTGCCAGGTGCGATGCAGAAGGACATGACTGAGGACTTTCTGCAGGAGAAGGCTCCTGTGTCAAATCTGAAGCAGGTGAAAAAGAAAGTGATCCTTTCTTCCTTCCCTTCCTTCCTTCTTTTCTTCCTTCTTTCCCTCCCTTCCTCCCTCCCTCCCTCCCAGCAAAGTGGGCAGAGTTGTGTGGGCTGAGGTGTGTGAGGGCTGATGCTGAAAGGGGGTCAGGCAGGACTGGTGGTGTAGGTGGGGTATGGTATGCTATAGGAGAAGCTGAAACAGAGGTAGTGGGCAGACTCCCAGTCAGAAAGGCTTTGAATGTGACCTTCATCCTGGGGTCCTGGGAGTACTCCTAAGAGATGCAGCCATCAGAGTTGACTTTTAGGGTGACCCCTTGGCTGGGAAGAGGTGCATTTGTCACCTCCTTCCACTGAGGAAACAGTGGAAATGACCAGCAAGACCCCTGGACCCTGGAAGTAGAGGAGCCCAGCCCCAGCTTGCACAGTCTGCAAGGGTTTGGTTTGGGGCAGGGACCCTGTTGCAGCCCATTGAAGCCTTAGTGTTCACTGATCCCCAATCCCACCACTGTCTGGCTCATGGTCTCTCAGAGGTTTAGGGGGACAAGTGCCAGCTCTCAGTCAAGGCTGGCACCTTAGGGAAGGAGGTCAAGCAGGACTGGGGACTTCAGGAGGTGAGGTGGCACATAGCCAGCCCAGTGGGGTGTGGAGGGGCATTTCCATGGGCCACTGTTTCACCTGACTGCTGCATCCTCCAAATTAACCATCATCTGGGAACCTAACATTCAGAACAAATGAACTTATGGGGGACACCTGATTCAAATCACCACCCCTCAGATAGCTGGGCTTAGATCTAAGTGTGTGTGATTCCACATAAAGACCTAAGCTTTGCTTTGAAGGTGACTTCAGAATGCTATAGTCCCACCAAGGAAATGACAGCAACCTGTCTGAGAGCTGGAGACATAACCCCTATTGCAGTTACCTTCTCATTTCTGGGACAAAACACCCAGCCAAAAGCAGCTTATAGGAGAAAAGTATATATATAAGTATATATATAAATAAATATATATATATATATTTATATATATATACATATATATAATATATATATTCCATATATATATATATATATATATATATATATATGAAATTTATTTATTTGAGAAAGAGGCAGATAGGAAGAGAGAGAGAGAGATGGGCATACCAGGGCCTCCAGTCACAATAAATTCCAGATGCATGCACCACCTTGTACATCTAGCTTATGTGGGTCTTGGGGAATCGAATCTGGGTCCTTTGGCTTTGCAGGCAAGTGCCTTAACTGCTAACCAAGCTCCATCCTCCCCCTTTTTTATTTTCTTTTAAAAAATTTTTTTTATTGTTTTTGGTTTTCCGATACAGGATCTCACTCTAGTCCAGGCTGACCTGGAATTCACTATGTAGTCTGGGTGGCCTCAAACTCAGTAACACAAGGCGATCCTCCTACCTCTGCCTCCCAAATGCTGGGATTAAAGGCATACACTACCACACCCGGCTGGAGAAAGGCATTTTGACTTACAGTCTCAAGGGGAAGCTCCATGATGGTAAGGAAAAGATGGCACAAATAGAGGCTTGACATCACCTGCCACAGCAGATGGAAACAGCTGCAGGAGAGTGAGCCAATTTCTAACAAAAGGGAGCTGGCTATAACACCCCTAAGCCTACCTCCAACAACACACCTCCTCCAGCCAGCTTCCACTCCCCAAATTGCCATCAGCTGGTAACCAAGCATCCAAAACATATGACTTGGGCTGGAGAGATGGCTTAGTGGTTAAATGCTTGCCTGTGAAGCCTAAGGACCCCAGTTCAAGGCTCGATTCCCCAGGACCCACGTTAGCCTGCTGCACAAGGGGGCGCACGCGTCTGGAGTTCGTTTGCAGAGGCTGGAGGCCCTGGCGTGCCCATTCTCTCTCTCTCCCTCTTTCTCTGCCAAATAAATAAATAAAAATACAAATATTTTTAAAAAAAGAATATGGGATATTTGTGCGTAGTGAGCAGCTGAGCAAAATGCCGACCAAGAATGTAAGGAGGCGGGTGAGGAGGTGCCAGGCGATGTAGCTGAACAGGTCACATTCTGTACTGAGATAACCAGCACTGAGAAGCCGCCTTTGCTACTAAGCACTGACTCCTTCCTTGGGTCACAAGGGACTAAAAGCAGGGTGAGAGTCTAGTGTCTCCGCCTTCCTTTCACGTCTATCACCTTTGTCTCCAAATTGTGAGTCAGACTGATACTGGCAGGTTTTGGAGCTACAAGTTCTTTGTTTATGTTTTTTGGGGTATTTGTTTGTTTTTCAAGGTAGGGTTTCACTCTAGCCCAGGCTGACCTGGAAGTCACTATGTAGTCTCAGGGTGGCCTGAATTTACAGCGATCCTCCTACCTCTGCCTCCTGCGTGCTGGGATTGAAGGTGTGCGCCACCATGCCCGGCTCTAGAGCTACAAGTTCTTTTGTCCCAGAACACAGAATTGATCAAAGACACAGAGCTAAGTAGCAAGCTGTTGTAGTCAGCTTCATGTTGCTGGGACGAACATCCAAACCAGGCACTATTTCAAGCTCTAAGATCTAAGGGGTTTTGGGGTTAAGGTGCTTCCCTGCAGAGCTAAAGGACTCAGGTTTGATTCCCCAGGAGCCATGTAAAACTAGATGCATCTAGAATTCTGTTTGCAGTGTCTGGAAGCCCTGGAACACCCATTCTCTCTCTCTCTCTCTCTCTCTCTCTCTCCATATATATATATGGACATATATATATATATATATATATATATATATATATATATATCTGCCTCTCTCTCTCTCTCTCTCTCTGCTTCTTTCTCTCTCCCTCTTTCTCTCAAATAAATAAATAGCCGGGCATGGTGGCACACACCTTTAAGCCCAGCACTCAGGAGGCAGAGGTAGGAGGATCATTGTGAGTTCTAGGCCACCCTGAGACTACAGAATGAATTCCTGCTGAGACTACAGAATGAATTCCTGAATTCAGGTCAGCCTGAGTTGAGTAAGACCCGACACTGGAAAAAAAAAAAAAAAAAAAAAAGATCCAAGGGGAAGTTTCATCAATGGCGGGAGAAAATGCTTCAATGCATCTAAGCACCTCCTACCTCTACCTCCCAAGTACTAGGATCTAAGGCATGCCACACCACACCCGGCTAAAGAATCTTCTCTTTTCAGATGGCAATGACTACTGGAGAGACTCAAAACTCATCAAAGTGCCGAGAAGTGACAATGGAGTGCTCAGCACTGAGACATCTCTATCACATCCTCCAAGGCTCAGGGACCTTTGCAGGTGAGGTGGCATTAAAAAAGTAAGAGCCAAAGGAAGGGGAAGAGTGCTTTGCAATACTGTCTTCCAGATACAACGTGGCTGTGGTATTCGTGACCTCACAGTGGCTGAGGCTACATAAGACATGCACAATAGGAGAGGAAAAAAAGGGTGACATCAAAATAAAAGAGAGACTAGTTAGAAAGAAGGGATTCAGTGGAGAGGGGATCAGAAGAGGGAAAGGGAGAATGGTGGGAGGCAGAGGTAGGAGGATCACTGTGAGTTCAAAACCACCATGAGACCAAGTCAGCCTGGGCTAGAATGAGACGCTACCTCAAAAGAAAAATAAAAAATAAAAAATAAAAATACAGGCATGGTAGCCTACACCTTTAATCCCAGCACTCAGGAGGCTAAGAGGATCCTTCTGAGTTCAAGGCCAGCCTAAGACTACCTAGTAAATTCCAAGTCATCCTGGGTTAGAGCAAAACCCTACTTTGAAAAGCCAAAAAAAGAAGAAAAAAAGTTTAAAAGAATCAGAATGGAGGGCTGCAGAGATAGCTTAGCAGTTAAAGCGTTTGCCTGCAAAGCCAAAGGACCTTGGTTCAATTCCCCAGGACCCAGGTAAGCCAGATGCTGAAGGGGGCACATGCATCTGGAGCTTGTTTTCAGTGTCTGGAGGCCCTGGCGCACCCATTCTCTCTCTCTCTCTCTCTCTATCTGCCTCTTTCTCTCTCTGTCTGTTGCTCTCAAATAAATAAATAATAATAAAACAAAAAAAATTTAAATTATTTATTTGAGAGAGCAAGAGAGGGAAAGAGGCAGATAGAGACAGAGAGAGAGAGAGAATGGGTGCGCCAGGGCCTCCAGCCACTGCAAATGAACTCTAGATGCATGTGCCCCCTTGTACATCTGGCTAACATGGGTCCTGGGGAATCTAGCCTCGAACCGGGGTCCTTAAGCTTCACAGGCAAGCGCTTCACTGCTAAACCATTTCTCCAGCCCTAAATAAAAATTTTTAAATGGGGGAAAAAAATCTAACAAAAAACTCAGAACGGGAACTTTAAATTTCACAGCAGTAATAAATCCTCATCTATTAACATACATGGCATATGTTTATGAAAATAATTATAGTTTTGGAAAGTATTTTCCAACTAAATAAGAATGATGATAATCTACATTTTCAAACGAATTTTAAAAAATATTTTATTTTTATTTACTTATTTGAGAGAGAGAGGGAATGGGCACACTAGGAGGGTCTCCAGTCACTGCAAATGAACTCCAGACTCATGTGCCACCTTGTGCATCTGGTTTACATGGGTCCTGGGGGATTGAACCTGGGTCCTTCGGATTTGCAGGCAAGTGCCTTAACCACTAAGCCATCTCTCCAGCCTGTAGTCTACAATTTTTTGCAGATAATTAAAGCACCTGACTTCAGAGGAGATGACAGGTGTCTCTGAACTATATTTTGTGCCTAGTCTCACACCAGTGAGTGTTTAGAAAAGTGAAGAACTTGAGGAGCTCCTGAAAGGGACTTAGGGCAACTTGCAGAATTGCTGATACAAAGCAAGAGAGTCAGAGCTTGCAGCTGTTCACCTTCAAAGAAGACTGCTTGGACCTACATCTTACATGCTATCTATCCCCTCTCTGTGTCTGTTTCCTCACAGAGAGTTCAAATAACCTGTTTCCTGTGGAGTAGCTGGACCTGTGTTCAGTAAACACTGGTAGCTATAATTACAGCAAGCATCAGTTAGCATGGCGAATTTATGTAAAAAGTGCTAGGTGATTTTGTCATTGTAGAACATCAGAGTGTACTTACACAAACCAAGATGACACTGTGTAAGATAATCTTATCTTTTTTTTTTTTTTTTTTTTTTTTTGGTTTCTCGAGGTAGGGTCTCACTGTAGCTCAGGCTGACCTGGAATTCAGTACGTAGTCTCAGGATAGCCTCAAACTCATGGTGATCTTCCTACCTCTGCCTCCCAAGTGCTGGGATTAAAGGTGTGTACCACCATGCTGGGCCTGAAATTTATTTATTTATTTATTTTAGAGAGAGCGATCAAGAGAGGCAGAGGGAGAGAGAGAGGGAGAGAGAGAATTGGCACACCAGGGTCTCAGCCACTACAATCGAACTCCAGATGCTTGTGCCACTTAGTGGGTATGTGCTCCGTTCTTAATACTCAATAGGAGTTCCCTTTTCTACATGAGCGAGCATCCCCTGAGACAATCTGAACTCCCAAGAATGGCCCTAGGGCCCCATACACCCTAGGGCCCCCCTAAACCCCCGAGTGCCTCCTAAGCAAGACCATACAAGCTGAGCCTGGTATGTGTCTTGCGCCATCTCTCTGGTTGCAGGCCCAAAGCTGCAGTGGTGGGCAGGCTCCAGGCTGCAGCGCGTCGGACGGGGTGTACCTTCCTTGTGTCTGGAAGCTCTCTTCCTCAACAGCTGGTGATTAGGAAGTCACTCTCCACCAGGGATGAAGCCTAATCAGGCTGCCGATAATTGCCAGGCCCAGAACGTGGCTGCAGTTCAGGAAAGACGACACAGCAAAGACGAGAGCGCCACTTAAATCCTGGCATCGACCACGGATCCCCTTGGAAACCTGTGCCTCTGAGCACGATTCAGCCACCGAGCTAATTGATGTTCCCCCAGGCAGTCAGCTCACACTCCGGTGATCAAAATGGGCTCTAATTGCTGATATCCTTCAGGTAAGAAGCCCTACATATTCTCAGGCCACCCAAGAGGCTCCGGGGCAGGAGCTGAGTTTCTCAGCAAAGCAGTCCTCTGATTGCACTTAATTAATCAAAATAAGGTTTTGCAGAAAGAATTAATTACAAAACCTATCAGAGGAAGTGGTGACATGGAGTTGCACGGCACAGCACGGTAGGCAGCTTGTGGCAGAAACTCTGTCTGGCTTCCAACCGCTGCCCATAGCAAGAGCAGCGAATATAGATTTAAAATAAAAAGAATTTAAAAAAAAAGAAAACACTGGACTTGGAGAATTTAGGGTCATACAGAACCAGGCTGTGACTTTAAACAAGTCATATCACCTCTGCAAACTAGGCATTTCTCACTTCAAAAATCAGGGTTATTTCTGGTCATAGTGGTGCACGCCTTTAATCCCAGCACTCAAGAGGCAGAGGCAGGAGGCTTGCCATGAGTCTAAGTGACAGCCTACCTCAAAAAAGAAAGAAAGAAAGAAAGAAAGAAAGAAAGGAGGGAGGGAGGGAGGGAGGGAGGGAAGGAAGGAAGGAAGGAAGGAAAGAAAGAGGGTGATGTTATTAATCATCATTCTGTCACTACAACAAAATGCCTGAGATTGGGGCTGGAGAGGTTGCTCAGTGGTTAAGGCACTTGCCTGAAAAGCCTAACAATCTGAGTTCAATTGCCCAAGACCCAAGTAAAGTCAGATGTACAAAGTGGCACATCCATCTGGAGTTTGTTTACAGCACCTGGAGGCCTTGGCATGCCCAGTCTGTCTGTCTGTGTCTCTCTCTCTCTCTGTGTCTGCTTTCAAGTAAATAAAAAAATATATTAAGGTCGTGTGTGCGTGAGCCCCGTAGGGCCAAGGAGGCACCAGCTGCCAGGCCACACAGCTCCAGGAAGGCGCGGGCCCTCTGCGCCTGTGTCTGGCAAAGCCGCTGTGAGATGAAGACAATCCTTCCTCATCGCATGGATAATCAAGAGTTTTGGCCGGACCTCTGAGCCCTCGTGGAGATAGTGAGGACCCAAGCAAGAAGCACAGACTATGGCTCTGAAACAGATTAATAAGGAATTTAGTGATCTGGCCTGGGACCCTCCAGCACAATGTTCCGCAGGGCCAGTTGGGGATGATATGTTTCATTGGCAAGCCACAACTGTGGGACCTAATGACAGCCCACATCAAGGCAGTGTATTCTGTTTTAAAGATTTTTATTTATTTATTTGATTATTTGAGAGTGACAGAGAGAGAAAGAGGCAGATAGAGAGTGAGAGAGAGAATGGGCGCGCCAGGGCTTCCAGCCACTGCAAACGAACTCCAGACGCGTGTGCCCCCTTGTGCATCTGGCTAACGTGGGACCTGGGGAACTGAGCCTTGAACCGGGGTCCATAGGCTTCATAGGCAAGCGCTTAACAGCTATGCCATCTCTCCAGCCCGGCAGTGTATTCTTTTGACAATAATTTTCCTATAGACTACCCCTTCAAACCACCTAAGGTTGCATTGACAACAAGAATTTATCATCCAAATACTAATAGTAATGGCAGCATTTGTCTTGTTATTCTAAGATCACAGTGGTCTCCTGCTTTAACTATTTCTAAAGTTCTTTTATCCATTTGTTCATTGGTATGTGATCCAAACCCAGATTATCCCCTCGTGACGGAGGCTGCATGGACCTATAAAACAGACAGAGATAAGTACAACAGAGTATCTTGGGAATGGACTCAGAAGTAGGCCATGTGATGCTACCTTAAAGTCAGAACAACCTGCATTAGAGCTGGAATACACTTTAAATGACTATCCTTTTTTTATTTTCTTATCTGGCTGCTCCCCTATAAGACCTCATCTTTTTTAATTTTATTTTTTGTTGACCTCCCTCCACTCATTCACATGCTCATCTGAGAAGACGTAAGTTCTTCCAGCTTTGGACAATAACTGCTTTTACAAACTGTAAAGTGGTCACAAGAGAACAGTTGCCCAAGATTCAGAAAATTTGTTAAACAATGGAGCATGTGTATTATGTGGCCAATGTCTTCACTCTAACTTGGTTATGAGACTAAACCATTCCTCATTGCTCTAACATGCTGAAGAAGTCATCTGAGGGGGAGAGAGATGGATGCTGTCACATCAAAGGAAACATTCTTGCAGCACCCATTCTTGTTTTTAAGCCTTCCACTGTTAGAGATTTGAGGTTACATGATATACTTTATGCTCATAACTGATGGGTCTGGAGAATTGGTAATGAATTTATAGCATCAACAGAACAGAAAATGTGATGTATCTTACGCATTTCAATAAAGGAATGACCTGTTCTTGTTCTACAGTGCGTGGAAATTGGAAGTCAACCACCTTTTGTTTTCCAAAATGGGATCTCAAAACATTTCATAATTCTCATTTAAAATTGTTAGGAGGCTTGGAGCTATTAGTTAATTTATCTTCCAAAACACTGTTTAATATAGCACTGAATACAAGATGCAAGTTGTCAATGGGTGAGTGATCAACTAATAGCTCTGCTAGTGATTGATTTATTGTTCTTCAATAAAGTTGCATAAACCAATGAGTTAGCTGCCTGGATTAATCAGTATGGGAAACAATCTTTTGTAAATGCAAAGCTGTTTTTGTACATACTGTTGGGATTTGCTTCATTGTTTGACAACAAATGATGACGTAAAGTTCAAAAGAGTGAGTATTTGTCATGTTCAGTAAAAGTGCACAGTCTGAGGCAGGTTGGCACATTGCTTGACCTGATTCATGCAGAATTATAAACTATTCAGATAGGAAAGCTTTAATATGCTGCACAGATGCTGACAGCCCTAGAGTTCATAAATGGACTTGGGACCCAGCAGTTTTGAAACATGTATATGGAGGTGGAAGAAACTTATTTTCCAGGTGCATCCTGGAGATCTAAAATTTCTCTTCATCTTGTACACTTAACAGCTGAAAAAGAGACATAACTTGGGAATGATAATGGTCAAAATTTACAAAATAAAACACTGTTTTGGTGTGGGAGCTGTCATGAGGCTGTGTTGAAATGACTTAACTGTGAGATATTGAGTACCCATTGAAATGGATTTGTTCATCCATTTACATTAATGAGCATATTTATATGCAGCAGATACCATTTCAGATGACTTAACACGAATGAATAAAAGTCAATGCTATTGGATTGCTTTTTTATTATTATTTTGTTTGACAAGTACCATCTGTGCCACTAAGCTTCTGTAGTAACAAGGGCATTACCATGTTTCACCCCTCCTCATTCTGGCCCTAGAGTTTTATTTTGTTTTGGGTTTGTTTTTTTTTCTAGCTTTGTCTGTTGCTTTATTTCTTAAAAACCTGTACTTGATATCTAGCACGTAAAATGTCTCCACTTTCACACCTGCACCACTTACACTTACTTGCAGTCTTAGCCTGTCTGCTCACAGATGTGGAAAGCTAGAAATAAATGTTAAAGCTTAATTTTTTTAATTTATTTTTATTTATTTATTTGACAGCGACAGAGAAAGAGGCAGGTAGAGAGAAATAGAGAGAATGGGCACGCCAGGGCCTCTAGCCATTGCAAAGGAACTCCAGACGTGTGCGCCCCCTTGTGCATCTGGCTAACGTGGGTCCTGGGGAAACGAGCCTTGAACCGGGGTCCTTAGGCTTCACAGGCAAGTACTTAACCACTAAGCCATCTCTCCAGCCCTTTTATAAACATTTTAATATGTAATTTGGACATGATTTATTGACTTAAGGTTCTTCTAAACTGGAAGTGAAATGCATGCTTCCTGAAGATGTTCTGGCTTTAATTCTGTAATAAGGATTTCATTGAGAAATACCAATTCAGCTATATAATTTTTCCAGTGAGTGATTTTATTTTCTGCTTAAAATATGGGTTCTTCAGGGTAGATGTCATGTTATTAAAGCTTTTGTATTCAAATTATGAATGAGAAAATAGCATAGTGTTCTACAAAGTAAGAGTTCGTTAGCTGTTTTCAAAAATCATTTCTGAAACTCTTGTACTCTCAAAATAACAGCTTTAGTAGGCATATTTCTTGGAAGCCAAATAACAAGTAAAACTTTTATAAGAGACTGGATCCCTAATTGGCTTTCAAATTGATGTTTTTTCTAGCTTTATAGGTATTTATAGAGATGATTTCCATAAATGATTGATTGCCATGATTAGTGGGTACGTCCAGTTCTTTATTTTTTTATTTTTTTAAAATATTTTTTATTTATTTATTTGAGAGCGACAGACACAGAGAGAAAGACAGATAGAGGGAGAGAGAGAGGATGGGCGCGCCAGGGCTTCCAGCCTCTGCAAACGAACTCCAGACGCGTGCACCCCCTTGTGCATCTGGCTAACGTGGGACCTGGGGAACTGAGCCTCGAACCGGGATCCTTAGGCTTCACAGGCAAGCGCTTAACCACTAAGCCATCTCTCCAGCCCATATATTTTTTTTTTTTTATTTTTGGTTTTTCGAGGTAGTATCTCACTCTAGCTCAGGCTGACCTAGAATTCACTATGTAGTCTCAGGATGGCCTTGAACTCAAGGCAATCCTCCTACCTCTGCCTCCCAAATGCTAGGATTAAGGGCGTGCACCACCACGCCCAGCCTCAGTTCTTTCTTTCTTTATTTTATCTTATTTTTTTTTAATTTTATTTTTTTTTAATTTTTATTAACATTTTCCATGATTATAAAATATATCCCATGGTAACTCCCTCCCTCCCCACCCCCACACTTTCCCATTTGAAATTCCATTCTCCATCATATTACCTCCCCATTACAATCATTGTAATTTTTTGTTTTTTTTGAGGTAGGGTCTCACTCTGGTCCAGGCTGACCTGGAATTAACTCTGTAGTCTCAGGGTGGCCTTGAACTCATGGCAATCCTCCTACCTCTGCCTCCCAAGTGCTGGGATTAAAGGCGTGCGCCACCATACCCGGCCAGTTCTTTATTTTTGACTTGATGCTTTATACAACATTTCACATGTTGCTTCTAAGGGAATAAACCATAGAGGCTTTTCTTCTAGTCAAAGTCTAAGAGAACAGTAAAATATCTGGAAAAACCCAGCAGTTTGAATGTATGGACTGGATTTGGGATTATCCACAATAAGATTTTTCAAAAGAATCCAAGAATTTCCCTTCCTTCCCCACCCAACCCAGTAGTCTTGACATTACTGGTGCCATGTGTAGGACTCAAGTGAATATAAAACAGATTAAGTATTGATTTAGACTATTCCTCTTAAATGCATACATTTAAATTCTTGTTTTTAAAAGTCCAGTTGGAGCCGGGCGTGGTGGTGCACACCTTTAATCCCAGCACTTGGGAGGCAGAGGTAGGAGGATCGCAGTGAGTTCGAGGCCACCGTGAGACTCCATAGTGAATTCCAGGTCAGCCTGGGCTAAAGTGAGACCCTACCTCAAAAAAACAAAACAAAACAAAAAAACAAACAAAAAAAAAAAGTCCAGTGGGTCTGTTAATGGTAAATTTAAATTTTAAGTGACTTTTCTTTCCTCCTGGGCAAGTTTGCAATGTGATAATCAGATTTTTTTAAACATAGTTTTTGCTTATGTGGGTGTGCTCACATTCAAAAGTATGAACGACAGTGGTGTCAGGGGTAGTGAAGCACTCACTTTTTTTAATGACTTAGTTGAAGTATACTTAAGACATTGATCATGTTGTATTTGTGATTTGAGGAGGGGGAAGAAGTCACAAATTAGCCATGTTTTGTGTTGGCTTAACAACTGTTAAATGATTTTTGATTACACTTAAGTGAATTTGTCTTCTGTTTTATGAGGAACCCAGTGCAAGTCACTAAGTGTGGTCTAATAGTGACATCTGCATATGATTTGGGTTTTGTTTTGTTTTTTTTCAAGGTAGGGTTTCACTCTAGCCCAGGCTGATCTGAAATTCACTATGGAGTCTCAGAGTGGCCTCCAACTCACAGTGATCCTCCTACCTCTGCCTCCCAAGTGCTGGGATTAAAGGCGTGCGCCACCACACCCGGCTCTGCATATGACTTGTAATAGCTAAAGTTAATTGAGTTTAAAGGAATTGTTACCATTAAAGTCTGTGTTTAAACACATACACAACATATATATGTGTGTGTGTGTGTGTGTGTGTATATATATGTATGCCTGAGGGCTGGAGAGATGGCTTAGCAGTTAAGGCACTTGCCTGTGAAGTCTAAGGACTCATGTTTGACTCTTCAGATTCCACATAAGCCAGACGCACAAGGTGACATGAGTGTGCAAGGTCATATATGCACACACGTGTCTGGAGTTTACTTATAGTGGCTGGAGACCCTGGCATGCCAATTCTCTCTCTTACTCTCACTCTCGCTGTCTCACATAAAAAATAAAGGCCAGTCTGTTGGTCTTGCCTAAAAAAAAATGCCTGAGATAATGAATTTAAGAAAGAAAGGTCTGGGGCTGGAAAAATGGCTCAGCAGTTAAGGCACTTACTTGCAAAGTCTAACAACCCTGGTTCAATTCCTCAATACCCATGTAAAACCAGATGCACAGAAATGGTGCATGTATCTGGAGTTTGTCTGCAACAGCTAGAGGCCCTGGCATGCCCATTCATTCTCTCTCTCTCTCTCTCTCTCTCACACACACACACACACACACACACCTCTACATGCAAATAACTAAATTAAAAAAAAAAAAAAAAGCTCTCTTCAGCTCATAGCTCCGGTCTGTGATCTGTTAATAGATTTTTTTGTTTTCTGGTTTTTTGAGGTAGGGTCTCACCCTAGCCCAGGCTGACCTGGAATTCACTATGGAGTCTCGGGGTGGCTTTGAACTCACAGCGATCCTCCTACCTCTGCCTCCTGAGTGCTGGGATTAAAGGCGTACGCTACCACGCAGGGCCCAGATATTGTTTTGCAATGTATATATATATATATATATATATATATCCGGGCATGGTGGTGCATGCCTTTAATTCCAGCACTCGGGAGACAGAGGTAGGAGGATTGCCATGAGTTGGAGGCCACCCTAAGACTCCATAGTGAATTCCAGGTCAGCATGGACTAAAGTGAAACCTTACCTCAAAAAAAAGAAAAGAAAAAAATATATATATATATTTCTTTGGTTTTTCAAGTTAGAGTCTCACTCTAGCCCAGGCACACCTGAAATCACTAAGTAGTCTCGGGGTGACCTCGAACTCAGAGCAATCCTCCTACCTCTGCCTCCCAAACTGGGATTGAAGGCATGCACCACCAGGCCTGGTTTGGTGCAGGCTTTTAATCCCAGCACTTCGGAGGGAGAGGTAGGAGGAATACATAGTGAATTTCAGGTCAGTCTGGGCTAGAGTGTGACTCTACCTTGATAAACCAAAAACCAAAAAAAAAACAAAAAAACAAAAAACAAACCAGTGTGCACCACTACACCCAGGGGTTGGAAGTATTTAAGTATTTTTATTTGTGAACAGAGAGAGACAGAGACAATGGATGTGTCAGGGCTTCTTGAGGCTGCAGCCTTTTTTTTTTTTCCCCGAGGTAGTTTCACTGTAGCTCAAGCTGACCTGGGATTCACTATGTAGTCTGAGGATGTCCTTGACCTCATGGTGATCCTCCTACCTGTCTCCTGAGTACTAGGGTTAAAGGTGAGCGCCACATTGCCAGGCTTAGAGGTTGCAACCTTTTGACACATGCATCATTCTGTGCATCTGGCTTTTATGTGAGTACTGTGCAACTGAACTCAGGATGGCAGATTTTGCAAGCAAGTACCTTTTAACCCTGGCCCCCTTAAATTGCTCTTCCTCCCCCCCCCCCCCCCCCCCGTCTCACTCTGGCTCAGGCTGACCTGGAATTCATTATGTAGGGTCAGGGTGGTCTTGAACTCATGGTGATCCTCCCACCTCTGCCTCCCAGTGCTGGGTTTAAAGCCTGCACCACCATATCCGATTTTTTTTTTTTTAATCCCACCAATGAGAAAAATAATGCAGTAGGTATAAGATGTGTGGAGAGTGAAAAACCCAAACATCACCACAGGGTGGTGGCACTGATTTGGAGCCTTGGCCTGAAAGAATGTTGAAAAGTAGGCTTCACTTAGAGGTTGAAGATGGGCAGTGGACAGGCCAGTTTGGTCCTCAGATATACTCCTTCACTTGGCTGGACCTTAACAATGCCTGTAAAGGTGTTTATTACTGCTGTTAATTCATAGGGGTCTTGGGTTGTAGATTCAAGTGTCTTTAGATGACTCTTGTCCCCACCATTCCCTCTTGCCCTGCATCCAGTCTGGTCCCAAGTTTGAGCCTAGAAGCCTGGTCCTTTGTCCTTTCCATGCCTGTCCTACTACATAAATATGAAGGCTCACAGGTGACAGGCTTATCAAGAAGGCCCTGTGCCTTTAATCCCAGCATTTGGGGAGGCAGAGGTAGGAGGCTTAGCATGAGTTCGAGGCCACTCTGAGATTACATAGTTAATTCCAGGTCAGCCTGGACCAGAGTGAGACCCTATCTCAAAAACAAAAAAAACAAAAAAAGAAAAAACAAAGGAAAAACCACTGCTGCAGCCAGTCAGCCAGCTATCTTCTCTAGGCCTTTTCTTCCCCAGTATTTTGGAGATTAACTAGTGAAATGGGCACTGAATTTGCCTTACAGGAAAGGGACAAGCTAGGAACTCCAGTCCCCCCCCCCTCCACACTACCCACAACTTTTTGGGGGGATCAGATCTCATGTAGAATTCAACTTCTGATCTTCCTGCCTTAATTCCCCAGCCCATTTTAATACTAAATTAGGGCTATAGCTCATAGGCAGAGAGCTTGCCCGCTATGTCCAAGGCCCTCTGGCCATCCTCAAATGGCCAGAACAAATACCCCTTTATTTTTTTTTTAATATTTTTTGTTCAGTATTTATTTATTTATTTGAAAGTGACAGAGAGGGAGAGAAAGAGACAGACAGATAGAGAGGGAATGAGCGTGCCAGGGCCTCCAGCCACTGCAAACGAACTCCAGACGCGTGCGCCCTCTTGTGCATCTGGCTAACGTGGGTCCTGGGGAAACGAGCCTCGAACCGGGGTCCTTAGGCTTCACAGGCAAGCACTTAACCGCTAAACCATCTCTCCAGCCCACAAATACCCCTTTAAACATGTCAGCTAACACTTAGAAGAAAAGACAACTGTGGACACATTTTTTTTTTTTATTATTATCCTTAGAATGAAAGGGCAAGGTGCCTAGAGGGTCATACACAAAGCAACAGCCTCCAGAGTTTGTCTCAATACCCCCATTCTACTCAGTACTAAAGGGCAGGAGCCTCCAGCCTGGGGTAGGGGTGAAGTTTACACCAAAGTCCTAGGAGCCATCTTGTCCAGGGCTGAGGAAGGGGTACGGACCTAGCGGAGTGGCAAGAAAGGCTATGGGATCTGCTCCCTTGCCTGTAGGGCACATTGGAGCTTTTTGGTTGGCTTTCTGGAGTCCTCAAGGAAATGGAGGGAGAGGGCTTGGGCGCATCATACAGGGGCTCAGGTTTAGGATGAGGGGGTCTAAGGAAAAGGGAGAGGTGTGCGTGTAGGGCAGATAGGGCTTAAATCCTAGACCTGAAGGCCCAGGCTTACACCTCCAGGGGCTCCCTGACCCAGGACGCCTGTTTCGGCCAGTGCTTCTTCTCCTGGCCCCTCAGATCATCCAGGAGCCCAAACAGGTGACCTACTTGACGGCAGGCTTCCTGGGGCCCACACGGGGCCCTCTTGCCTGGATGCTGGCGTTTCTCAGGCATCAAGGTGTCCTCTCCCTCCTCTTCCTCTTCCCAGCTACCCTGAAAAATGGGATCCACCAGACTCCGGCCTGGGTGCTGCCTCTTAATGGCAGGGTACTTCATCCAGGGGGAGCGCCTGCCGGGGTGCTGCCGCTTGACCTCCTGAACAAAATCCGGTAGCAGTGAAGCCTCATCCCATCGCACAGGGACCTCCGGTTTGGGGGGCTCCAAGTCCACCACCGCTTGACCTTCCTTTTCTGCCTTCTCCCTTTTGCCTGGGTGCTGACGCTTATAGATCCAGCTGGGCAGAGGGATCAGTGACTCTGAAGGAGGAAAGATGCCAGTGTGGGAGAACCTGGCCCGTACAGCGGGATGTGACATATGCCAACCCTCCTCCCAGTCCAGGTAGACTTCCCGCACCAGCTTCAAGGGCCTCATAGACCCTCCTCCACACTTCAGCTGTTACTCCCTCACTGGATAACCATACACCACTCTTGACCTGGGACCCTCCGTTTTCTTCTGTGAAATGGTAATAACAGTATCTGAACCCGCTAGAAACTCAGCATTAAATAGTAATTAAGAAAACTCTCTTTATCCCAGCACTTGGTAGGATTGTTGTGAGTTCGAGGCCATCCTGAGACTACATAGTGAATTCCAGGTCAGTCTGGGCTAGAGTGAAACCCTACCTTAAAAAAAAAAAGAGATAAAGGAAGGAAGGAAGGAAGGAAGGGAGGGAGGGAGGAAGAAACGCATACATATGTGGGACTCAGAAATCTCCCAAGAAGCTCTCTCTGCCCTGAGTCTGGATCCAAGGATTTGTCCGCTTACCCACCCTGCTGAGGTTACCGATGAGGCTCTTTCTAGAAGGCAGGAAGGAAGCTGGATGGCCAGATGGCTCCCCCTCTCTGAATCCGGGCTCCCCCAAACCATGACCACTGTTCCTCTCATGTGCTCACCTAGGGCTTCACCCAGGTCCCCTCGCACCCGCTGAAGGTCTTTCTGAAGAAGACGGTCTGCCAGGCTCAGGGCGTTCTCTACTGCCTCTTCCTGGGCCCCCTCCTCCGGCTGGGCGCAGCCTCCGGGGACACCGGTCAAAATCAAAGTCAGGGCGAGCAGCACCCAAGGGCCCGACATCGCGGCGTCTAAGGTAGAGAGACAGAACACTGGTGAGCGCATCCAGCCTCCCTCCACCCGGCCTACTCCAGGGTTCAATCACCCATCCACCTTCTTAAGAGCAAGGCACTCCCACACCCCCATCTGGGCCAGATGCGGGGGAAATCTGCCCTGTCCCACCTTCGGTCACCTCTGCTGGTCCCCCAGGGCGCCGGAGCGCCTGCCCACTACTCCCGCTCCCAAACTTGGGGAGCCAGCCCGCCTGGTGACTCGCCCATGGCGCAGCCAAGTTTGCATATCGCTGGCGGGTCGGCCGAGCAGCTTATAAAGGACCATTAGTGACAAGACGGTGCCCAAGGTTCCCTGGCCGCTTCCTACCCCCAGCCCTCCGTACCCAACCTTATTTATTCCGAGCACCGCACTCCGGTTGGAAATCTTACACAGTACTTGCAACACTAAAGCTCACGGAGCTAACGCCGGCCGCTACATCTAACCCTGGCACCTCCTCTGATGCTAGCATCCTATTTCCGAGGTGAGCGGTTTTCTCCAGGCGGGTGACCTCTTTGCACCCAAGGCCGGCGGTCGCGGGTGCCTGGGACCCGCGCGCCGCGCTCTGCGCTCCAGACCCGGGGATGGAGAGCTGCAACGACGGCGGAGAGACTACCCGTCCGGGATCCCGGACGCCGAAGCCGGGGGCTGCGGAGAAGGAATTGTTACCTGCAGGGCGAGCGGTCCGCGGGGCAGTGGAGCGTTGCACGGGACGGAAGGAGCCGCGGCCGGCTGCGCGCTCCTCGCCTCGGCTCTCCGCTACTTATGCGCGCGGCGCCGGCGCGGGCGAGGTCTGTGGGGTGGGGGCGCGGGCGCCGCCAGGGAGGGGTGGAGGGAGGGCTGGACGGGCCCGCCCACCCCCTCCGGAAACGCGGGGCGGGGTAGTCGTGGGCACCCAACTCTGGAGCAGTTCTGTTGTCTAAGACAACACCCCACTAGGGCGCAAAAGGAGGAACGGATCCAGACCGGAGCCTGCGATCACCAGGAGGCGAGAGGTGTAGAGATGAGCGAACCCATGCACTTAGAGATGGAAGGGAGGCCAGAGAGAAGGTGGTGGGACCTGAGCTCCCCTCTGGTTGTCATTATGACGAAGGCCTCCTCAATTTTCTCATCTGTACGATGGGAAAGGTAGTTTTTGCGGTTCCAGATTTGGCGGTCTTTGGACTACATACAACCAGTTAGTTCGTGGCTTGCCTCCCACAATGTTTTGAAAATAGGTCCACTTGTTTGCCTGGCCACAGCCCGCTGGCTAAGAGCCAGGCTGCCCTGGAGACTACACTCTCCATGGCTCCTTGCAGGCTCCCAGTGTGTTGCTGGGGTCACTGAAGAAGGGGATTAAAATTTATAGCTTCAGGGCTGGAGAGATGGCTTAGTGGTTAGGGCACTTGCCTGCAAAGCCAAAGGACCCAGGTTCAATTCCCCAGTACCCACGTAAACCAGATGTACAAGGGGGCGCATGCATCCCATCCTCTCTCTATCTCCTGTCTCTCTCTCTCTCTCTCTCTCTCTCTCTCTCTCTACTTACAAATAAATAAAATAATTTTTTTAAAGTGAAATAAAATATTTTTTAAAATTTGTAGCTTCTAGATCACAGAGAGTTCAAGGCCACTCTGTCTACATAGTGAATTACAGGTCAACCTGAAGTAGAGTGAGACTCTACCTTGAAAAATCAAATAATAATAATATATACGTGTGTGTGTGTGTGTGTGTAGCTTCTGGTCCAGCTCCCAGACAAAGAAGGTGAGGGGAAGCATCTATGGATCTGTCCCTTTGAGCTCTAAGAACACTGCCAGTCTGGCTCTAGTATAGGTCCTATCTGCAATTGCTTGATGAGCATCTGCTGCAATCCAAGCTTTTCTCCAGACACAAATGAATTAGGCTCCTCTCTATAGGCAAGGAGTTCAGAAACAGGAGGAAGCCAAGCTTGGGAATGCTGAATTGCTGTGTACTGTGACACTGACTTAGGAAGAAGGCTGGATGTCAGAGGCTGAGCAGGGACCCAAGACACCGAGTTGGCCTGAAGATTCCTAAAGAGTGCCCCCTCTGTGAGAGCCACAATTTCAGGTTGATGGTGAACTAGCCCGGTTCACAGGAAGGAATATTTTTAGGCAGAGGGTACTTGCAGCAAGGGTGTTTCCTCCATCTACACGTGTATCAAGTACTTCTTTTTTTAAAAAAAATTTTTGGTTTATTTTTATTTATTTGAGAGCAACAGAGAAAGAGGCAGAGAGAGAGAGAGAGAGGGAGAGAGAGAGAGAGAGAGAGAGAGAATGGGTGCACCAGGGCTTCCAGCCATTCCAGATGTATGCGCCCCCTTGTGCATCTGGCTAACGTGGGTCCTGGGGAATCGAGCCTCAAACCGGGGTCCTTAGGCTTCACAGGCAAGCACTTAACCATCTTAACCAGCCCTCAAGTACTTTTTGTATGTTGCTAGTCATCTGGCTAGGGACTCCAACTACTTCCCATGATGGAGCCCTCAACTTTCCTGGCACATCCACACCCATCCCATTGTACCTTCTCATCAACAGCAAGAGAAACAAGAACTGAAGCAGAGACTAAAAGCCCCAGGTACAACCAGAGTCCCAGAGCTCTGGAGAGGAAAAATGACTCTGAAAGCCAGAGGTGGACACTGAAGAGTGAGATGAAGAAATGGAGCTGGACCCCAGCTTCCTGATCCCCAGTGTGGCCTCCAGCCATACTCCAGAGTTTGTGAGTTGTCACACTAACTATGGTGTAGGTGTTTCTTCTAGATAGGACATGCCCAGTACTATCCAGACTGAGCAACTGCAGGGGGTCTGCACAGAAATAGAGCTATTCACATTCTCCCTGGATTTAAAGGCTGTCCCCTCCCTGAGGTTGCCTTGGAGGTGGAAGGTTGCCTGGGGATTGGGACTCCAGCAATGCAGCTGCCCAGGTGACTTCCTAATGGTTTAGCTGTATTTGAATCACTCATGCTCCTGCAAGTAATCCAAATAAACTCACTGGTTCACAGAACCCTTTCTTGCCTTTTGGTGCCCTATTCTGAAGCGAATAGATGCTTGTTTACATCTCCCCAGGAAAAGTCCCCTGTGCCATTTGGCCAAGCATTGCATCTTGTAGACCTGCTATTTCCTGTGCAAAGGTGAGGGTGGACCTTGTTCTAGCCTCTTTAGCAGACATAAACGTGTACCCAACATGTACCCTCTCCATACAGTTCCACTGTGCCTGAGGAGCCTACCCAAGGGAACCCAGTGTAGTATGGCTTTGAGAGAAGCCAGAATTGTAAACAGCCCAATTAATGTCTGTCCACCAGGAGGGGGCTGCTTAAATCCAGTGGGGTCCAACCAAGAAGACTCTGGGAACTGATGCAGCAACATTTAAGAGAACAAGACAGCTCGACATGCATGCTTATAAGGTAAGCTCTAATACCCATTGGGAGACAGAAGCAGCCTGGAGTGCATTATGCTACTGTTTGTGGGACAGAGCGCCAAAAGGGACCAAGCAGGGGGAGGCTTGCTTATCATTGTCAGCCTGTTTAGAATTTGACTCTGCGTGACAGTATTTATCCACAGAAGCACCACCAAAAATTAAAAGGACAGTAACCACACCAAAAATCCCACAGAAGACTAAAGGGAAAGCTAAGCACACAGGGAAAGAGACAGTATCCCATGGAGGGTCCCATGCCTGAGCCACGGCCTCCCTAGTGAGTCGATTCCTAGTGTCTGCCTATGGCTGGGCGGATGGGGAGAGAGCCATTCCACTCTGGAGCCGGAATGGTGGGGACAGGTATCTGCAGGATCATTGGCTTTGACATCCAGGACCTTGCTGACCTTGAAGACTGCCCCTCTAGGATTAGCCAGTTCACAAAAAGCGATCCTCTGCCCACTCCATGATCCTCTCCCCACTCCATGCAAGGATCCAACCCAGTTACTCCACCCCTGACCTCCACCCCAGCCAAAGCTAAAACTCTTCTCCTGTTGCATTCGCTCTGTTAGTGTGCCTCTCTCTGTCTCTCTCTCTCTCTCATAACACAAATGTCTCATTCTGAGGACTGCGGGTACTTATCAGATTGATATAGCCGTGCTTCTGAACATGAATAATGAGATCATTTAGCGGGAGTGTGCACCCCATCCCTAAGGTCTAGTACTCCCCAATACACACAGACCGCACAGGAGGTATATGGAGTCTCAGTGTTAGGGAGATTATGGAGGACGGACCCTCCCCCTCGTGGATCAGCTGGGCACCACCTCTTGTTTTCCTGATAACACGCTAATTTAAAGAAAGGGAAATATCACAGTGACCCTCCCTAGAGTCTGAAATACCATGTGAAAGGAAGGAGGAAGCATCACAATTACCCCTCCTTAACATTTCAATACCATATGAGAGGGAGGTAGCAGGGCTTTGTCTTGGCCCATTAAGGGAAAGCTATTTCCTCCTGGTCTGTGGCTGTTTTTTAGATTTTTTCTTTCTTGCTTTTTTTTTTCTTTTCTTCTTCTTCTTCTTTTTTTTTTTAATCCTCTTTCATCTACTCTCACACGATTTTGGGTCAAAAGAATGGTTTTACTTCTGGCCCTGGGTGGTAATGACGTTCTAAACACCCCCAAAACATTATAAGATGAACAAAGACAACCTTAGCCCTTGGGAGGCTGCCATAGAGGAGCGCCATAAGTTCAGGGCTAGCCTCAGCTACAGAGTGAGTTTCAGCTCAACCTGGACTAGAATGTGACCCTACCTCAATCAAAACAAAACAAAAGAAAAGAATATTAACAAAGACATTTTATAGCCTTTACAACCCATCCCTTAAGGGTTCATCCAACTGGACTTGTTAATCACTTGGAGACCATTCCTCTTTATCTCAGGGTGCCTCAAACTCATGGTGATCCTCCTACCTCTGCCTCCTGACTGCTGGGGTCAAGCTGAGCAATGACTGCAGACGCTTAGCCCACAGGAAACATTGTCCACCTCTTATTTCAGCTACTGATTTGCCAGGAGGCTTTAAGTAGGCAGATATCCTAATTTATTCCTTCAGCCATGGGTTTGTTTGGTGAGGTGAAAATGTACAGCTATTCCTTTGTGAAAATTTTCTACCTCAGTTTCCTCCTTGTTCGTTCTGCTTCTCCTCTTGTGCTCTATACTTCTGGACTGTGTGTTGCTAGAATCTATCCTTTTTTGGTTTTCCAGGTAGGCTCTCAGTGTAGCCCAGGCTGACCTGGCATTCACTATGTAGTCTCAGGCTGGCCTCAAACTCAGGGTAATCCTCCTACCTCTGCCTCCCAAATGCTGGGATTAAAGGTGTGTGCCACCGTAGACCCAGGATTACATTTTCCCAGTTGAACTAATCTGTAAGAGCCCTTCTCTTCCTCTCCCAGGTGGAGCTCTCCTTGGTTTAGCCTAGGTCACATGCCCATTCCTACACCAGTCACTATGATTCAGATTAGCCAAACCTGGGCTGATGGGTGGAGTCATTCCCACCCAATTAGGGTGGGCTAAGGGGCTCTTCAAAGTCATGTTGGGGTGCACCTCCCAGTAAGTGATGAACAGATGAAACGCGGATCCTCAGTATCCCCATTGCACAGATGAAGAAAGTAGGCTCAAAAGGGAAAGGATCGCCCACATCCCTCAGTGAATTAGCAATGGACACAAGGATCAGGACCAACCAGTGTCTGTCCTTTACACCACTCAGGTAAGAATTTTCCAACATGGGCCTGGAGAGATGGCTTGGTGGTTCCATTCCCCAGGACCTACGTAAGCCAGATGCATAAGGTGGCGTATGCGCCTGGAGTTCGTTTGTGATGGCTGGAGGCCCTGGTATGTCATTCTCTCTCTCTCTCTCTGTCTCAAATAAATAAGTAGAAATATTTAAATTTTTAAAAAATGTGGCCCAATTGGTCACAAAAAGGGGGATCATAGATTCAACTTGAGCAGTCAGGAGTGGTGTATTGGATGGATCTCTGGATAAAAGAGCATGCTGCTGAGGGTGGTAATCCCATTGGTAATCCCAGCACTAGGAGGCCGAAGCAGGAGGCTTGTGAGTTTGAGACCAACCTAGGTTACATTGTGAGATTCTGTCTGCAAACAAACAAACAAACAAAACAAGTAAAGCATGGTCATACCTACCTGTAAGCCTGGCATTTGGGAGGTGGAGGCAGGAGGATCAGGAATTCAAGGTCAGCCTCAGCCACATACCATGCTTGAGGCCAGCCTGGGCTACTCAAGGCCAGTCTCAAAACAACATAACAAACGAAGAAAGAGAGGATGTGTGGAACAGTCTTGGAGGAACGAAGCAAAATAGAAGGCAGAGTGATCCCAGTGAGCTTTCGGGAGTGGAGGGCAAAAGCTAGACTTGGGTAGAGTCAGGATAAGATAAAGCGAAGTTGTAGAGATCTGCTTCCTCTGCCTTTTCCCAGCAGAGCAGGGCTGTTCTGTCCAGGTGAGTGACCACTCACTACTTGGAACCCTGGCAGATCTGCCTGTGACTGGGCCCTGGATGAGAGTCAGGCTTCCACACTCACAGGGTGACATGAGGAAGACACCCCCCCACACACACACACACCAAGTCAGGTCCCACTCCTTTGGCTGTCTCTCATTCCTGCTGAGTAGCCAACTGTGAGACTGCATGGCTGCATTACTTCCAAGGAGCAATTTTCTGCCCAGCGGGAGCTTTCTAAGTAGAGCCGCATTCAGGATGGCACGGGGATGCTGACGGTGGGGCTGCATGCCTTGGAGAGACTGTTTTGGAGCCCTGTCACATGCATCAGTTGGCCACACACATGCATACCTCTCTGTGGGTGCCTGTAACTCTGCCCATGTATTTTCATGTTCACGTGCTCCTGTGTATGTGTAGATATGTGTGGGTCTGTGGATGGTGTGCACAAGCACATATGTGTACACATATTAAGGGGTACCTGTACACTGAACATGTACAGGTGGGAGCCTATATACGTGGGGATCCACATCTACATGGAGCACATGTGCACATGCATGTTTGTGTCCAAGTATAGCAGCCAGGGTATAGATGGGGACACATGTATCTGTGGCTTAGTCTGAGATAGAGTCTGTTGGTCAGAATGCAGTCCAGGTGGTCATGGATGTCCCTGTCCTGTGACAGAAAATGGCTTTCAGCCTAATGTCCCCTTTCCTCCCCCTTCAAAACGTAACCTCTGCACTCTGCCGTTCTTGTTCCTGTCCCTGATGGTCCATGTAGCCGGAATCTCCTTGGTGACGGCCTGTACACACCCCACACAGCTTTTCACCAGTTGGTGTCAAGAAGGCGCAGAGAAAGATAAAGATTGGGAGGAAGGGACCACTCCTAGGTGCCCCAAACACCCTTTAAGAAAACCAAGGAGGGGACTGGAGAGATGGCTTAGCAGTTGAGCGCTTGCCTGTGAAGCCTAAGGACCCCCGTTCGAGACTCAATTCCCCAGGACCCATGTTAGCCAGACGCACAAGGGGGCGCACGTGTCTGGAGTTCGTTTGCAGTGGCTGGAGGCCCTGGCGCGCCCATTCTCTCTCTCTCTCTCTCTCCCTCTTTCTCTCTGTCGCTCTCAAATAAATAAATAAAAAAACAAAAAAAAATTTAAAAGAAAAAGAAAAGAAAAGAAAACCAAGGATCAGAGGGAGGAAGTGATTTGCTCAAAGTCACTCAGCCAGAAAACAGAGGAACTTTGCTTTGCACTCGGACTGTGCCCACTATGCACCCCACAAGAAGGGAAGCGCCGTGAAAATCGCCAATGGGTTAGGATGGGGGGTAACATGGACATTTTCTTCTTCTTCCTTTTACAAAAGTGTCGGTGGTTTGGTTACATTTTCTTCCCACTAACGGCACTAACCCAGAATGTGAGGTCTCAAAGGCGTGTGTGGCATATGTGTCATGAAGCTGGCCTTCGGATCATCTCCAGACATACGCTAATTCTGATGAGGGCGGGAGTGAGGTGGGGGCGAGTGGGAGACATCTCACAGCCAGGAAGTCACATTTGCTTGGCAGACTAGACACCTCATCATCCGTCAAGCCAGCCAGAGATAACAAGTCCCCCCCCCCCCCCGACACGCACTCCCGCCATTGCTTTCCTTATTACTGCAATCACTTGGCCATTTAGGTGTATTTATCTTGCTGTCAGCTACAGCGGGCTCTCTCCTGACATTCTTGACTAATTAGAGCTTGTCCTCACCATAGGTGGAGTCAGCACTCTGAATATTGGAAATGGGGGAGGAGCAATAATGATGCCACAAGCGCTGGGCTGTGAGTCGGGGTGACAATGGATAGGGGAGGAAGGGCCCGGCAGAGGCTGACAACACCTTCGGTGTGGCCCAGTAAGATGCCCGTTGTCCCTCCCAGGACTCAAGTATTTCTTCTCTCTCTTTTTCTTTCTTTCTTTTTCTTCTTTGCTTTGTTTTTCAAGGTACGGTCTTGCTCTAGCCCAGGCTAGGAATCCACTGTGTAGTCTCAGACTGGCCTCAGACTCACAGCGATCCTCCTACCTCTGCCTTACCAGTTAAGGCACTTGCCTGCTAAGCCTGAGAACCCAGGTTCCATTCTCCAGTACCTAGGTAAGCCAGATACACATGGTGGCACTGGGATTAAAACATCCAGCCTCTTTCCTTCCTTCCTTCCTTCCTTCCTTCCTTTTTCCCTCTTTCTTGTCTTCCTTTCTTTCTTTTTCTTCATAAGATTTACCTTTGGTCTTCCCACTAAGCCATCAGTGCCCCTTTCATGCTAAGTCAGTGCTATGGTGGGAATCTGGAATGTCCCCCAAAGGCTCTTCTCCAGCTGGTGCAAATGTATTGTCAGGCTGCAGAACCTCTAGAGGATGAGGCCATGGTCACTACAGGAAGGCCTTGGAAAGTTACAGCTGGCCCCTAATTGCTCCTACCCAATATTCTTCTTTCTGGTCCACTTTCATGTAAACGGCCTCTACCACATGTTCCTGCCATTAAGATGGGAGCTATTTCACCAATGCCTTCCCCACCATGATGTCTGAAAGTCCCTAAAACCATGAGGCAAAACGGATCTTCCCTGCCTTTCTGTCAGCTATTGTAGCCACAGGGTTGTGAAGGTAACTAATAGTGTCAGCTAGAGTTGGACTCTGTTGTTTACAGTCCGGACTGATAGACCTCCTCCCCTGTGCTGGAACCTCTGGGAGTTGCACACTCAAGACCTGGGAAAGGGAGTGGAAGAGAGATACCAAGAAAAGAAACAAGCGGGCTGGAGAGATGGCTTAGTGGTTAAGCGCTTGCCTGTGAAGCCTAAGGACCCCGGTTCAAGGCTTGGTTCCCCAGGTCCCATGTTAGCCAGATGCACAAGGGGGTGCACGCGTCTGGAGTTCGTTTGCAGAGGCTGGAAGCCCTGGCGCGCCCATTCTATCTCTCTCCCTCTATCTGTCTTTCTCCCTGTGTCTGTCGCTCTCAAATAAATAAATAAAAAATGAACAAAAAAAAAATTAAAAAAAAAAAAACAAGCAAGGAGATATAATCATGTGGGAAAAAAAAACACATAAACAACATGAAGAGTAAAGGAATTCCACATAGGTGCCCAAAGATGTACCAAAATGTTTTCTACATAATCAGAAATAATTGTCAAAAGAAATTTGGGTTGGGCATGGTGGCACACGCCTTTAATCCCAACACTCGGGAGGCAGAGGTAAGAGGATCCCCGTGAGTTCAAGGCCACCCTGAGACTACATAGTGAATTCTAGGTCAGCCTGGACTAGAGTAAAACCCTACCTCGAAAAGCCAAAAATTAATTAATTAATTAATTTTAAAAAGCCAGGTGTGGTGGTGTACGCCTTTAATCCCAGCACTTAGGAGGCACAGATAGGAGGATCACTGTGAGTTCAAGGCCACTCTGAGACTACATAGTGAATTCCAGGTCAGTATGAGCTAGAGTGAGACCCTACCTTGAAAAAAAAAAAAAAGGAAGAAAAAGAAATTTGAAGCAAAGATCTATTTCTACTTGTATAAGCAGCTACTATTTTTGTCTTAGTCCCCTTCTTTATAATAGGACCTGGTTAAGGAAGGTATACTGTCTACAGCCCTATTGATATATATATGTTTAAGGTCTTGCATTACCCTGGAGTCATGTGACCAAGGCCTGGTCAATCAGTGTGCATCTGCTTGGGATTGGTTCACTGGATCAATGAATCTCCCACTTGAGATTTCTGTGGAAACTGTAAGAAAAGGTATTTTATTCATGCTGAACTTGTGGTATCAATAAGCCCAGAAGGGCCGGGGCAGTGTTTATTTATTTATTTATTTGAGAGAGACAAAGTCAGACCGAAGGAGAGATGAGAGACAGAATGGGCATGCCAGGGCATCAAGCCACTGTTAACAAACTCCAGCACTCAGGAGGCAGAGATAGGAGGATGGCCATGAGTTTGAAGCCACCCTGAGACGCCATAGTGAATTCCAGGTTAGCCTGGGCTAGAGTGAGACCCTACCTTGAAAAACCAATAATAATAATAATAATGGTGATAATGTTTTCCATGAACTTGTATGAATGTGCCATAATTCTTTTTTTTTTATGTAAGGGTGTCCATAATTTTAATTAGTCTAAAAATTTTTTATTCGGGTTCTTAACAGGTTCTTTTTTTATATTTAATTAATTTATTTTTTTTTATTTATGAGAGAGAAAGAGGAAGAGAGAGAGAAAATGGGCATGCCAGATCCTCCAGCCACTGAAAATAAACTCCAGACACATATGCTCCTTTGTGCATCTGGCTTAGTGGGTCTGGGAGATTCAAACTCTGATCTTTTAGCTTTGCAGGAAAATGCTTTAACCACTAAGCCATCTCTTCATCCCCCCAAAATCTCTATTTATAAGAATAGTTGCTTATTTTCTCGGTTCTTTTTTCTAATTTTTAAATTTTTATTAACATTTTCCATGATTATAAAAAAAAAATCCCATGGTAATTCCCTCCCTCCGCACCCCCACACCTTCCCCTTTGAAATTCCATTCTCCATCATATTACCTCTCCATTACAATCATTGTACTTAACATATATACAATATCAATCTATTAAGTATCCTCCTCCCTTCCTTTCTCTCCCTTTTTTTTTTTTTTTTTTTTTTTTTGGTATTTCGAGGTAAGGTCTCACTCTAGCCCAGGCTGACCTGAAATTCACTATGGAGTCTCAGGGTGGCCTTGAACTCACAGCGATCCTCCTACCTCCACCTCCCGAGTGCTGGGATTAAAGGCATGCGCCACCACGCCCGGCTCCTTTCTCTCCCTTTATGTCTCCTTTTTAACTTACTGGCCTCTGCTACCAAGTATTTTCCTTCTCAGGCAGAAGCCCAATCATCTGTAGCTAGGATCCACATATGAGAGAGAACATGTGGCGCTTGGCTTTCTGGTCCTGGGTTACCTCACTTAGTATAATCCTTTCCAGGTCCACCCATTTTTCTGCAAATTTCATAACTTCATTTTTCTTTACTGCTGAGTAGAACTCCATTGTATAAATGTACCACCATAATCTTCATTATCCACTCATCAGTTGAGGGACATCTAGGCTGGTTCCATTTCCCAGCTATTATAAATTGAGCAGCAATAAACATGGTTGAGCATGTACTTCTAAGGAAATGAGATGAGTCCTTTGGATATATGCCTAGGAGCGCTATAGCTGGGTCATATGGTAGATCAATCTCTAGCTGCTTTAGGAACCTCCACACTGTTTTCCACAATGGCTGGACCAGATCGCATTCCCACCAGCAGTGTAGAAGGGTTCCTGTTTTCCCACATCCCCGCCAACATTTATGATCATTTGTTTTCATGATGGTGGCCAATCTGACAGGAGTGAGATGGAATCTCAATGTAGTTTTAATCTGCATTTTCCTGATGACTAGTGACGTAGAACATTTTTTTAGATGCTTATATGCCATTCGTATTTCTTCCTTTGAGAATGCTCTATTTAGCTCCATAGCCCATTTTTTGATTGGCTTGTTTGATTCCTTATTATTTAACTTTTTGAGTTCTTTGTATATCCTAGATATTAATCCTCTATCAGATATATAGCTGGCGAAGATTTTTTCCCATTCTGTAGGTTGCCTCTTTGCTTTTTTCACCGTGTCCTTTGCAGTGCAAAATCTTTGTAATTTCGTGAGGTCCCAGTGATTAATCTGTGGTTTTATTGCCTGAGCAATTGGGGTTGTATTCAGAAAGTCTTTGCCAAGACCAATATGTTGAAGGGTTTCCCCTACTTTTTCCTCTAGGAATTTCAGAGTTTCAGGTCTGATGTTAAGGTCTTTAATCCATTTGGACTTAATTCTTGTGCATGGCGAGAGAGAAGAATCTATTTTCATCCTTCTGCAGATATATATCCAGTTTTCAAAACATCACTTGCTGAAGAGGCTGTCTCTTCTCCCATGAGTATTTTTGGCATTTTGATCGAATATCAGGTGGCTATAGCTACTTGGGCTTATATCTGGGTCCTCTATTCTGTTCCACTGATCTACATGTCTGTTTTTGTGCCAGTACCATGCTGTTTTTGTTACTATTGTTCTGTAGTATAGGTTAAAATCAGGTATGGTGATACCACCAGCCTTATTTTTGTTGCTCAGTATTATTTTAGATATTTGAGGTTTTTTTGTGATTCCAAATGAATTTTTGTATTGTTTTTTCTATTTCCATGAGGAAAGCCTTTGGAATTTTGATAGGGATTGCATTAAATGTGTAGATTGCTTTAGGTAAGATTGCCATTTTCACAATATTGATTCTTCCAATCCAGGAACAAGGGATGTTTCTCCACTTTCTAGTGTCTTCTGCAATTTCTCGCATGAGTGTTTTAAAGTTCTCATTGTAAAGATTCTTTACTTCCTTGGTTAGGTTTATTCCAAGGTACTTTATTTTTTTTTTTTTTTGATGCTATTGTGAATGGGAGTGATTCTCTGATTTCATCCTCTGTGTGTTTGTTGTTAGCATATATGAAGGCTACTGATTTCTGTGTATTTATTTTGTATCCTGCTACACTGCTGTAGGTTTTGATCAGCTCTAACAGCTTGCTAGTAGAGTCTTTAGGGTCCTTTATGTATAGAATCATGTCATCTGCAAATAATGATAACTTGATCTCTTCCTTTCCAATTTGTATCCCTTTTATGTGTGTCTCTTGCCTTATTGCTATGCCATAATTCTTGACTTAGAGTTGCTGATAACTTGACTCCTTGTTTTTACTTATTTATATATTTATGTTTGGTTTTTCAAGGTAGGTTCTCACTCTAGCCCAGGCTGACCTGGAATTCACTCTGGAGTCTCAGGGTGGCCTCGAACTGATAGCGGTCCTCCTACCTCTGCCTCCTGAGTGCTGGGATAAAAGGCATGCGCCACCTCACTTACTCCTTGTCTCGCACTTGCAGCCCACTGACAGATGATACTCAAAGAATGAAGGAACCTCAGGGCAGGCCATGGAAGGGAAGGGAAGACAGGGGAAAAGAACATGTCGCCAAAGTGAGTTTCCGGGCCTTGACTCCTGAGAGCCTGTGGTCAGCTGCCAGTTCTGCCTCTGTATCCCCGGGACCTAACACATCATTTCAGAATAACCCATGAGGACAGTGACCTCCAAAGAAGGGCGATTTCCCTGGTCTCATCCATGAGTGTTCAAGGGAAGCCAGGAAGCTTCTGGGGCAATGTTTTCGTGGCTAAGAGAATGAATGAATGAAGTCAAGGAGTGAGTGAATGAGTGAGGCAGAATGAACTGGTTCCCTGCAACAGGAAGCAGTCAGTCACGGGGCAGCTGAGAGACAAGGCAAAGCCAGTAGAAATAATTATGTGCCAAGCTACATGGCACTGGCAATGTGTTATGTGGGCAGATGTCGCTAGGGACCAGCTTGAAGCATGAGGTGAATGTGATTGGAGGGGTGGTTAATATTGGAAAATCTGGAAAGGACAGCGGAGAGCACACCGGAGGTGCCCTGTGTGCAGGTGGGAGGAGGAAGCTGGCCAGGGTGACAGACTCATTCCCTCCCTACAGATCAGGCTATTTCAGGCTGAGAGTCACCTGTGTACATAAATCTAGGGCATAGATACCCAGGGAGAAATCATGAGGAATAGATGCTCTTAACTCTGGCCCACAGCTGAGCAGCAACGTGGAGCCAGAACCATCTAGCCCAAGCATCTTGGATCCCGCCATGCAAAAGGTGGAGGCCAAGGGCCCAGCTGGCTACAGCAAATGGGTTTTTCTTTTATTGGTTTTGAAGCAAGACAACAATTCAAGACAGTCATGAATGATGCTCAGACACACCAGGGCTTGTGAGGGACAGGGCCATAGGAAAGAGCAGTATCTCATAGACTCAGTTTCCCAGGCCCACCTCTGCCATTTGCAAGCAATGTTACTTCTCTGTTCCCCATCAGTGTAAGAGGTATTGTAAAATGTACCTCACAGGAATGCTGGCCTGGGACAGAGTAAGGACTTGTTAAGTTACAGTTCTTTTTTTTTTTTTCCTGACTTATTCCAGTTGGACACTTTTGTCATCAGAAATAAATGCAGTTGTTGGGCGTGGTGGCGCACACCTTTAATCCCAGCACTCGGGAGGCAGAGGTAGGAGGATTACCGCAAATTCGAGGGCACCCTGAGTCTACATAGTGAGTTCTAGGTCAGCCTGGCCTAGAATGAGACCCTATCTCCCAAACAAAACAAACAAACAATATATAAACCATGGGCTGGAGGGATGGCTTAGCTGTTAAGGCGTTTGCCTGCAAAGCCAAAGGACCCAGGTTCTATTCCCCAGGACCCACGCTAGCCAGATGCACAAGGGTACGCACGTGTCTGGAGTTCATTTGCAGTGGCTGGAGACCCTGGTGCACTCATCCTTTCTCTTTCCCTCTTTCTCTGTCAAATTAACAAATAAATAAAATCAAACCTGTTAAATTACCTTTCCTGTATATAAATCACTAACAGAAAAGGTCTACAGACTCATTTCTTCTTGGATACAATCACTGTATGGCCGTGATAGGCAGTGGTCTCAGTGTGCTGGCCTCAGGCAGAAAGGATCTGCATGCAGATGTGCCACTTTGCATCCAGCTTTATGTGGGTACTGCAAAATTGAACGTGGGCTGGCAGCCTTTGCAAACAAACACCTTTTACCACTGAGCCATCTCTCCAACCCCTAATTTTTATATTTATTTAAAAAAAAAGAGGGGCTGGAGAGATGGCTTAGCGGTTAAGCGCTTGCCTATGAAGCCTAAGGACCCCGGTTCCAGGCTCGGTTCCCCAGGTCCCACGTTAGCCAGATGCACAAGGGGGCGCATGCGTCTGGAGTTCGTTTGCAGAGGCTGGAAGCCCTGGCGCGCCCATTCTCTCTCTCTCCCTCTATCTGTCTTTCTCTCTGTGTCTGTCGCTCTCAAAAAAAAAAAAAAAAAAAAAAAAGAACCAGGTGTGGTGGCATACACCTTTAATCCCAGCACTCGGGAGGCAGAGGTAGGAAGAGTGCCATGAGTTCGAGGCCACCCTGAGATGACACAGTGAATTCCAGGTCAGTCTGGCTGTAGCGAGACTCTATCTCAAAAAAACAACAGTGTATGCTTTCAAACCCTCCTCTGGCCTGACGTCATCTGGCCAATTGCAATTTTGTAGGTAGTGTTTTGCAACAGAGACAGGGGAATGCAATCATGACAAGGTTTGGATGAAGAATAAGGTGTCCTTATCCAGGACGCAGGCTGAGCGGGGGGATGAACATTAGGGCACTGCCTGATCTGGGGGTTAGGGGACAGGAGTGGCCGGATGTCCTGCTTCAGGATGAGGAAGCAGCATATACGCAGACTGCCCTGTGATTAATGAATCACTCAAGCCCAACAGGTAGGGAAATGAAAAAAAAGAAAGTTTAATAACTTCTGCCTGGAGTCATGCAGACAGATCTGCCCTACCCACCTAATTACCAAGAGTCATTTCTTTTAAAGTTCATATCTAGATGAGTTGTAAATAGATTCACTAAAACAGTTGGGATGACGGACTTGGGATGTACTTTTCAAACTGATGTGATGACACTCTTACTTCTGAATTTAGGAGAGAGGGCTCAGAGCTGGGCAGCCAAGTCTCCCCCACTAGGGTTGTTCATGCTAGGGACAAAGGCCAAGAGGAGAGGGAATGGGCAGGGAGATGTGGGGAGGAGATGTCCAGTATGATGTCACAGACCAGTATCGTATATTGCTTTTCTCACTGCTCCAGAAAATACCTGACAATGGGGCAGGAGACATGGCTGAGGAATTATGGTGCTTGCCTGCAAAGGCAAAGGACCCAGGTTTGATTCTCTAGTACCCACGTACAGCCAGACACACCAGGTGGCACCTACGTCTGGAGTTTGTTTGCAATGGCTAGAGGCCCTGGTGTGCCCATTCTCCCATTCTCTCTCTCTACCTGCCTCTTATGTCTCTCTTAAATATGTGTGTGTGTGTATATATATATATATACTCACAGCACTCCTCCTATATCTGCCTCCCCAGTGCTGGGATTAAAGGTGTGCACCCCCACACCTGGCCTATTAAAAAAAAAAAAAAAACGCTTTTTTTTTTTTTTTTTAAGGTAGGGTCTTGCTATAGCCCAGGATGACCTGAAATTCACTATGTAGTCTCCAGGTGGCCTCGAACTCGCAGCAATCCTCCTACCTCTGCCTCTCGAGTGTTGGGATTAAAGGCATGCCACCATGCCCGGCTAAAATATTTTTAAATGATTTTCTAAATTTTTATTTATTTATTTGAGAGAGAGAGAGAGAGAGAGAGGTAGATAGAAAGAGAGAATAGGCATGTGTAATAGGTATGTGTAAATGTGTGGTTGTGTGTGTGTGTGTGTGTCCCAGGACCTGCAAGCATGTCAAGGGAGATGGATAGGACCTCCATCATTTGTGCCTAGTCATAAGAAAGGGCAGGATTGGGCTGGAGAGATACCTTAGTGGTTAAGGTGCTTGCCTATGAAGCCTAAGGACCCAGGTTCAATTCTCCAGGTCCCACATAAACCATATGCACATGGTGGCACATGCATCTGGTGTTCGTTTGCAATAGCTAGAGTCCTGGTGTACCCATTCTCACTCTCTCTCTCTACTCTCTGTCTCTAACAAGTAAATAAAAATAAAAATAAAATCTTAAAAAAAAAATAAGGGCAGGATGGCCGGGTGAGTTCTAGACATTTCACATGGTAATCTCCTTCAATCCTACAACCACCCTGTGTTGATTATTCTTTTCTTTCCACTTTTTAAATATATATATATATACTTTAAAAAAGTTTTTTTTTTTTATTTTCCAATGTAGGGTCTTGTTCTAGCCCAACCTGGAATTCACTTTATAGTCTCAGGGTGACCTTGAACTCACAGCAGTCCTCCTTATCTCTGCTTCCCAAGTGCTGGGATTAAAGACATGCACCACCATACCCGACTCTATATAAATATATATTTAAAAAAATATTTTATTTACTTATTTGAGAGAAAAAGAGGCAGATAGAGAGAAAGAGAGAATGGGCACTCCAGGGCCTATAGCCACTCCAGATGCATGTGCCCCTTGTGCATCTGGCTTACGTAGGTCCTGGGGAATAGAACCAGGCTCCTTAGGCTTTGCAGGCGAGCCGCTAAGCCATTTCTCCAGCCCTATATTTTTTTTAATTCCTTTTTTCTTCATTTTTAAAAATGTATTTTATTTATTTGTTGCAGGGTGAGGTGAGAATGGGCACACAAGGGCCTCCAGCCACTGCAAATGAACTCTAGATGTACGTGTTCCCTTGTGCATGTAGCTTACATGGGTCCTGGAAAATCAAACCGGGATCCTTTGGCTTTGCAGGCAAACACCTTAACTGCTAAGCCATCTCTCCAGCCCAGAAACAGGCTATGGTCTTGTATCCCCTCACCCCTGGTCCACATTTTCCTGAAGGCCCTTGTCAGTAGAGTCCTTGGTGTTCACTGTGGGATAGAGAGGGCCTCTGTTAGTTTCTAGGGGTGGGGGAGCTGCACCTCAAGGACACTTCTACCCACCCTGTGGCTCTTACAATCTTCCCGCCCTCTTCCTTTGGCCACAGCAGTCACTAAGCCTTTTCACTATTCTTTCTTTTTTATCTTTTTTTTTTTTGAGGTAGGGTCTCATTCTAGCTCAGGCTGACCAGGAACTCACTCTGTAGTCTCAGGGTGGCCTTGAACTCATGATGATCCTCCTACCTCTGCCTCCCAAGTGCTGGGATTAAAGGTGTGTGCCACCATTCCCAACTAGATTATTCTTTTTGTTTTGTTTTTTGGTTTTTTGAGATAGGGTCTCACTCTAGCTCAGGCTGACCTGGAATTCACTATGTAGTCTCAGGGTGGCCTCAAACTTACATCAATCCTACTATCTCTGCCTCCCAAGTGTAAATTATTATTCTTTTTAAATTTTTTTTTTGTTTATTTTATTTATTTATTTGATAGCAACAGACAGAGAGAAAGGCAGAGAGAGAGAGAGAATGGCGCGCCAGGGCTTCCAGCCACTGCAAACGAACTCCAGACGCATGCACCCCCTTGTGCATCTGGCTAACATGGGTCCTGGGGAATTGAGCCTCGAACCAGGGTCCTTAGGCTTCACAGGCAAGCGCTTAACCGCTAAGCCATCTCTCCAGCCCTAGATTATTCTTCATTGTCAACTTGACTGGATTTAGAATCACCTAGGACACATACCTCTGTGTGTATCTAATGAAGGAGTTTCTAGACTGGGTTAATTGAGGTGGGAAGACCCACCCTGAATTTGGGCAGTGTTATCTCATGGGCTGGGTCCCACGCTGAATAAAAAGAAGAAAATAAGCTGAGCACCAGCATTCATCTCACTCTGCTTTCTGCCTATTTTTTTAAATTATTTCTATTTATTTATCAGAGGGAAAGAGAGATACAGAAATAGGCAGGTACAGAGAGAGGGAGAGAATGGGTGTGCCAGGGCCTCCAGCTGTTACAAACTCCAGATGCATGAGCTTCCTTGTGCGTATGGCTAATGTGGGTCCTGGAGAATTGAACCTGGGTCCTTTGGCTTTGTAGGCCAATGCCTTAACTGCTAAGTCATCTCTCCAGCCCTGCTTCCTGACTATTGATGAGATGTGACCAACTGCCTCACACGCCTACCACCATGCTTTCCCCATCATGATAGTCTATGAGCCCAAATTCACCCTTCCTTAAGTCAGGTAGTATAGTCCTACCAATAAGAGAAAGAAGTAACTGATGCACAGCACACAAGGCAAATTCTTTTTTTTGTGTATGTGTGTGTTCCAATTTTTGAGGTAGCTCAGGCTGACCTGGGATTCACTTTGTAGTCTCAGGGTGACCTCAAACTCACAGCAATCCTCCTACCTCTGCCTCCCAAGTACTGGGACTAAAGGTGTGCACCACCATGCCTGGCTGCTGCTTTTTTTTTTTTTTTTTTTTTTTTTTTTAAATGCAAGAGAGAGAGAGAGAGAGAATTGGCATGCCAGAGCCTCCAGGCACTGCGATTAAACTCCAGACAGGTGTGCGCCCCCTTGTGCACATGTGCAACACTGCATGCTGTGCCAGTGTGTGTCTGGCTTATGTGGGACCTGGAGAGTCGAACATGAGTCCTTAGGTTTCACAGGCAAGTGCCTGAACTGCTAAGCCATCTCTCCAGCCCAAGAGGAGATTCTTTCTTCTTTTTTTATTGAGGTAGAGTTTCACTGTAGACCAGGCTGACCTGGAATTCACTCTGTAGTCTCAGGGTGGCCTCGAACTCATGGAAATCCTCCTACCTCTGCCTCCCAAGTGCAGAGATTAAAGGCATGCGCCACCACGCCCGGCTACCCAACCCCTTTCTTGAGATAGGGTCTCCCTGTAGCCCAGGCTGACCTGGAATTCACTATGTAGTCTCAGGGTGGCCTCGAACTCACGGTGATCCTCCTACCTCTGCCTCCTGAATGCTGGAATTAAAGATGTGTGCCACTATGCTGGGCTTCTTCTTTAAAAAAAAAATATTTATTTATTTGAGAGAAGGAAAGAGGCAGAGAGAGAGAGAGAGAGAGAGATTGAGAATGTGTGTGTCAGGGCCTCCAGCCACTGCAAACAAATTCCAAACACATGCACCACCTTGTGCATCTGGTTTACATGGATCCTGGGGAATCGAACTGAGGTCGTTTGGCTTTGCAGGCAAACTCCTTAACCACTAAGCCATCTCTCGAGCCCCCGGCTTCTTCTTTTCTTAAGAGAAATATTTTTATTTATTTATTTATTTGAGAGAGGGAGACAGGAAGAAGAGGCAGACAGATAGTGAGCATAGGTGTACCAGAGCCTCCTGCCATTGCAAACAAATTCCAGATACTCATGCCACTTTGTGCCTCTAACTTTATATGGGCACTGGGGAATCAAACCCAGAGCTGTCAGACTTCGCAAACAAGTGCCTTCAACCACTAAGCCATCTCTCCATCCCTACACTGGTTTTCTTCAGTGGTGTACAGCATCATCTCTGAGCATAGTGACTTTGCACAATCATGACTCATCACTCTGTGGAGCAGTGCTTGGGTGGAAAGGGATCAGGCAGTTTTTGCTCCAAGTCCCTCACACAATGGCAGTCAGAAAGTGGCTGAGGCTGGAGGTATTTCAAAGACTTTTTCAGTCACATTGCCTCCATTGGTTAGAACCTGATCAGGGGTGGTGGTTTGGAACACATCTGCATTAATTTTGGTCATTTTGCAATCCTTCACGGCATGGAGGTTGGAGTCCAAGTGCAAGCAATCCGAAAGAACCAGACCAAAGTTGCCTCGCCCTTTATGACTAAGCTCAGAAGTCACCAAGCATCCCGTGATGTAATCACCTGGCACATTCAAAGAAAGGGGACACAAGTCCCACCTCAGCATAAGAAAAGGGTCATACGTGTTTGCAGGATGGGATAGATAGCAGCCGACCTCTGGAACACACAGACTGATTTAAGAAATAATCTCAAGCTGGAGAGATGGCTTAGTGGTTATGGGGCTTTCCTTCAAAGCCTAAGGACCCAAGTTTGATTCCCCAGTGCCCATGTAAGCCATATGCACAAGGTGGCGCATGTGTCTGGAGTTTGTTTACAGTGGCTAGAGGCCCTGGAACACCCATTCTCTTCTTCTCTCACTCACTCTCTTTCATTGCTCTCTGAAATAAAGCATTAAAAAAGAAGAAGAAGCAGAAGCCACACTCGGGAGGCAGATGTAGGAGGATTGCCGTGAGCTCGAGGCTAGCTTGAGACTACACTGTGAATTCCAGGTCAGCATGTGCTAGAGCAAGACCCTACCTAGAAAAACCAGAAAAAAAAAAAAAAAAAAAAGACTCTCTTGTGTCTTCCTGTTTGATAGCCTATGATCTATGTGTCTATGACTGCTTGGGTCACTGAAAGATATCTTTTTTTTTTTAAGTTTTTCTCTTTTTTTTTTAAAGACAAGCCCAATGGACTAGCCTTATTTATTTATTTGACAGAGAAAGAGGGAGAGAGAGAGAACAGGCACACCAGAGCCTCCAGCCACTGCAAACAAACTCCAAACGCTGAGCATCTGGCTAATGTGTCCTGGGGAATAGAACCTGGGTCCTTTGGCTTTGCAGGCAAATGCCTTAACTGCTAAGCCATCCCTCCAGTCCCCCCTTTTTCTTAATGCAAGAGAGCGAGACTGAGAGCAAGAGACAGAGAGGGGGAATTAGCACGACAGGGCCTCCAGCCACTCTGATAGAACTCCAGATGCCTGCCCCACCTTGCGCACATGTGCAAACTTGTGCACTTGTGTCATGCTGTGCATCTGGCTTACGTGGGATCTGGAGAGTCGAACATGGGTCCTGAGGCTTTGCAGGCAAGTGCCTTAACCGCTAAACCATCTCTCCAGTCCCACTGCAAGATGTCTGCAGCCAAGTCTCTTGTGACCTATCCATGCATTTGGAACATGGGAGGTTGGATCTTCTGTGGCTGCTCACACTAAGCAGGGACATAGAGGGACCTCACAAAGTCAGTGCAGAGCCCCACTTCCTTCATTATGTTCTCCCACCAGGCCAGTCAGAGAGGACAGTTAAGGCCCAGCCAGGAAATAGGCCAGACCTGCGCTAAGTGCTCAGTAAAAGTTAGTCACCATTCATGTTGTTAGCACTGTGGCAGCTCAGGGGAGGGACATCATCCTACTGGAGGTGACATGAGTTGGAGGGTATCAGGTGGAAACCTGGGAGAAGCTAGGAAGTGCAGAGGATCTGGATAGGGTGTGCAGGTTGGGGGGGGATGACAGAGCATTTGGGGGCCCAGCAGACAGACAGCCACTGGGACAGACTGAAAGCCATGAGGCTGTGTGATCAGAGAGCTGAGGAAGAACTCAGTTGAGCAGGCAGGTGCAGGGAAACCTTCTTGAATGGGTTCCCTCTAAAAGGCACAGATCCAGAGCCCAGGACGGCTCTCATAGCTCCAGAATGGCGGACAGATGACTCAACCAGCCTCCCTGTATGCAGCACAGCCCCTTCCTGTAGGGTGAGGAAGATCTCTCCTGCCCGCCCGCAATGGCTGGCTCCATTCGCGGCTTTCCCAGGAGGCAGCCAAGTGTGTAATGACTCTTACAGCTCCATTAGTAAGGCTGTGTTCAATTTAGATAACTTCCCTGCTTGGCAAAGGAGAAAGCTGCAGCCCTACGGGCTAGAGGTCTATACCTGTCTTTCTTTCTTTCTTTTTTTCTTTTTTTTTTTGGTTTTTCGAGGTAGGGTCTCACTGTAGCTCATGCTGACTTGGAATTCACAATGTAGTCTCAGGGTGGCCTTGAACTCACAGCGATCCTCCTACCTCGGCCTCCCGAGTGATGGGATTAAAGGCGTGCACCACCACGTCGGCCTATACCTGTCTTTCTACTGAGCTTGTCTGGCTCTCTCCAGCATCCCACCACCCATCACACCTCTCCACTCCCCCCACCCCTGTGCTTTCTATAAATTGTGTTCCCCACTTGAGAGTCCTGTGAGGGCCAGGTGGCTGTGCTGCTGGGTCCCCAGGAAGACCTGAAGAAGTCCAGCAGAGATAGGAGGACTGAGGTTAGGCTGAGATTAAAAAAAAAAAAAAAAAAGGAGGGAGAGGCCGGGCGTGGTGTCGCATGCCTTTAATCCCAGCACTCGAGAGGCAGAGGTAGGAAGATCATCATGAGTTTGAGGCTGCCCTGAAACTACATAATGTATTCCAGGACAGCCTGGGCTGGAGAAAAACCAAAGAAAACAAAATAAAAAGTAGAAGGAACAAGGAAATAATGGCCTAGAATAATCCAAACTGTGACAGAGCTGTTCACAGGCACAGCCACAGCCCAGAGCACTCAGGAGTTGAGTCTGGGTTCCTGAGGGGGAGCCTTTTGGGATGGCCTTGAGGAATGAGCAGGAATTTACCAGGGGCAGGGAAGAAGAACGAGGAAGTGGAATGGGGAAGGACAGGGTAGAGGGAGTAGTTTGCCTTCTTTTCCCATAGTGCTTGGTTTACTCTAGCCTGGTGGACCTTCTCACAGACACCTATGGTGGCTTGGTTACTCCAAGACCCCTGGGCACACTGTTTCCACATCACTCCTCCACTCATCCCAAGGGGCGCTCTTTGAGTCACCTGACAGAGTGGGAATGCCAGGGTGACAGTCTTTCTCATTGTTACACAGATAGGGGCTCCGGCCACTGCAGAGTCCTTTGAAGGGACTTGGGCTTTTTACTTTTCTATTTTTGTCCCTGGGTCTGTTATTCTCACATTTAATTAATGTTCCACTTGACTAATAAGCTATAACAGACACAGCTGGGACCACTGAAGGCTGGTGGGATAGAAATTGCACGTCCTGGGGAAGAGGGGGAGAACCTTAGGCTCTAGTCTTGGGGAGACGCAGGCATGGAGAAGGTAAAGCCTGGCTGGGCTCAGCTCCACCCTTGGGAGAAAGTAAGAGGGTTAGCTCTGTCCTGGCCCCACTGAACCTCCAGGGGCTGCTTTTCTACCCTTCCAGGGGCTCTCCCACACTCAGAACAGTTTCCATAGTGATTCCCAAAAGCAGCCAAGAGTGGGCTGGAGAGATGGCTTAGTGGCTAAGCATTTGCCTGTGAAGCCTAAAGACCCTAGTTCAAGGCTTGATTTCCCAGGACCCACATAAGCCAGATGTACAAGGTGGCACGTGCATCTGGAGTTCGTTTACAGTGGCTGAGGCCCTGGCACACCCATTCTCTCTCTCTTTCTCTATCTGCCTCTTTCTCTTTCTGTCTGTCACTCTCAAATAAATAAGCAAATAAATAAATAAAAGTAGCCAAGTGTGTGGGTAAAATGGGGTGTTGCGTGCAAAAATTGCAGACCTCATACTCCACTTCAAGCAGTGGGAAAGAGTTAGAGCCCATGAAGCAGCATGTCTCCATGGCTGGTCCACACCTTTCTTTTTTTCTTTTTCTTTTTTGTTTGTTTTTGTTTTTATTTTTTGAGGTAGGGTCTCACTTTGGTCCAGGCTGACCTGGAATTCACTATGTAGTCTCAGGTTGGCCTTGAACTCATGGTGATCCTCCTACCTCTGCCTCCCGAGTGCTGGGATTAAAGCCATGCGCCACCATGCCTGGCTCTTTTTTTTTGCTGACAACTTCCATGATTGTAAATAGTATCCCATGGTAATTCCCTCCCTCCCCCAACTTTCCTGTTTGAAACTCCATTCTCCGTCATATCCCGTCCTCCTCTCAATCAGTCTCTCTTTTGTTTTGATGTCATGATCTTTTCCTCCTCTTATAATGGCCTCATGTAGGTAGTGTCAAGCACTGTGAGGTCATGGATATCCAGGCCATTTTATGTCTGGAGGAGCACGTTGTAAGGAATCCTACCCTTCCTTTTGGCTCTTACATTCTTTCCACCACCTCTTCCACAATAGGCCCTGAGCCTTGGAGGGTGTGATAACAATATTTTAGTGCTGGGCACTCCTCTGTCACTTCTCAGCACCATGGTGCCTTTTGAGTCATCCCAAGGTCACTGCCATCTGAAAAGAGAAGGTTCTCTGAACAAAAGTGAGAGGAGCATTAATATATGGATATGGGGCTGGAGGGATAGCTTAGCAGTTAAGGTGTTTGCCTGCAAAGCTAAAGTCCCTAGGAAGCACATTAGCCAGATGCACAAGGGGGTGCACGCATCTGGATTTCATTTGCAGTGGCTGGAGACCCTGGCGTGCTCATTCTCTCTCTTTCTCTGTCAAGTATATATATTAAGAGAAGTGCTTACTGGGCAGTTTGGTGAGTACAGTATATACATTTAGCCAGACAGAAGCAGATGTTACACCCCTAGGGCTCATGACTACCCCTGTTTTAGGTTTTCAGTATCAGGGATGTATTCCCTCCTATGGAGTGGGCTTCCAAACAAATTAGAGGGCGTTTGGTTTCCCCCATAACAGACGTGCCATATTGTACCAGTTGGCTCATTTGGTCTGGCTGGCCAAATATAAGGCTTGTAGTGTCCACTGTTGAGTATCTTCAATGGTGATTTCTCTCTCTCCCATTGAACTGCATGCAGCTGGTCCACGCTTTTCTGATGCAGTATAAACATGGGAATCATGGTCTAAACAGTAGTAAACTCCATCCTCATCCATAAAAGGAGAACCAAGGACTGGAGAGATGTCTCAGGTTAAAGGTTAAATGGCCTGCCTGAGGGGGACTGAAACTACCTGAGTTCAAATCTCTAGGTCCCACATAAGCAGCTGGGTGTGTCCATGCATGCCTATAACCCTAGCCCCACAAAGGGAGCAGAGAATCACCCAGACTGACAAGAACAGCAAGTTCTGGTATCAGAGGGAGACTTGGCTCAAATTAAGAATGGACAAAAGAGGGCTGGAGAGATGGCTTAGCAGTTGAGGTGTTTACTTGAGAAGCCAAAGGATCCAAGCTTGATTCCTTAGTAACTACATAAAGCCAGATGCACAAGGTGGAGCACGCATTAGTTAATTTGCAGTGGGGAGAGATTCTGGTTGTGCCCATTTTTTTTTTCTCTCTTTTTGCCCCCTCAAATAAATAAATAAATTGTGGGGGGGGGGAATAAAGCTGGAGAGATTGCTTAGTGGCTAAGGCACTTGCCTACGAAGCCTAAGAAACCATGTTCAAATCTCCAGGCCCTACATATAAGGCAGATGCACAATGACACAAGCATGCAATGTCACACATGCACACAAGGAGGCGCATGCGTCTGGAGTTTGTTTGCAGTGGCTGAAGGCCCTAATGCACCCATTTTCTCTCTCTCTCTCTCTCTCTCTGCCCCCACCTCTCAAAGTAAAAATAATAATAATAATAATTAAAAAAGAATGGGTAGAGGTACGATAGAGTTGGATACAGCAAGTACATAGGACACAGCAAGGAAACACACACAGCCCTACTTTATTAATTTTTGTTTGAGATGGAGCCTTGCCTTGTTACCCAGGCTGGCTTGGAGCCCCTGGGTTCAGGCAATGCTCTTGTCTCAGCTTCCCCAATAGCTGGGACAGTACCTAGAGAAAGTGGTTTCTTTGTTCAGCCCCAGGTTGGGGAATGGGAGGGAGAGCAGCTGAAAATTATCACAGAGCTTCCTCCTGCACATTGTTTGAATGACTTAACAAGAACACAAATTACTTTTATAATTTGTAAAACTTGTCTGATTTTCTATCAATATGTTAACTGACTAAAATAAAACCTTGTAGCTTTGAATCTGGTACACATTCTTTTTATAAGGCTTGTTGATTAAGAGTAGATCAGGGGCCAGAAATGTAGCTCAGTTGTCAGAAGGTTGCCTCGCATTCGCAAAGCAATAAGGTTTCCATTCCCAGTACCTTAAAAACTGAGAGTGGTGGTATAGATGTGTAATCTCAGCACTTAGGAGGTGGAGGCAAGAAGAGCATTCCAGGTCATTCTCAGGTACACAGAGAGTTAGAGTACAGCCTGGCCTAGAGAAGCCCTGTCTCAAAAAACAAAAATCACACCAAGTGTGTGTGGTGCACTTTTAATCCCAGCATTTGGGAGGCAGAGGTAGGAGGATTGTCATGAGTTCAAGGCCACTCTGAGACTACCAAGTGAATTCTAGGTCAGCTTGGGCTACAGTGAGACCCTACCTCATAAAACAAAAACAGAAACAGAAAAAAAAAAAAAAATCAGGGGCTGGAGAGATTGCTCAATGGTTAAGGCCCTTGCCTGCAAACCTTAATGACCTGAGTTTGATTCCCCAGTACTCACGTAAAGCCAGAAGCACAAAGTGGCACATGCATCTGGAGTTCAGCATCTGCTTCCAAACTAAAAAAAAAAAAAAAAAATAGTGAGACCCAACCCTTCCTCAATTAAAAGCAAAACAAAACTGGGCTGAACAGTTGGCTTATTGGTTAAGGCACTTACCTGCAAAGCCAAAGGACCCAGGTTTGATTTCCCAGAATCCATATAAGCCAGATGTGCAAGGGTGCACATGAATCTGGAGTTCATTTGCAGTGGATAGAGGCCCTGTCGTGCCCATTCTCTCTTTCTACCTCCCTCCTTATCTCAAATAAATAATAAAAATAAAATTATAGGGCTGGAAAGATGGCTTAGCAGTTAAGCGCTTGCCTGTGAAGCCTAAGGAACCCGGTTGGAGGCTCGATTCCCCAGGACCCACGTTAGCCAGATGCACAAGGGGGCGCACGCGTCTGGAGTTCGTTTGCTGTGGCTGGAAGCCCTGGCACGCCCATTCTCTCTCTCTCTTTCTCTCTCTGCCTATATCTCTCAAATGAATAAATAAAAATAAAATAAACAAAAAAAATAATTAAAAAAAAATAAATAAAATTATAGAAAACTTAAAAAAAAACTAAATAAATGACTATAGAGCGATGACTCAGCAGTTGAGAGCACTTCCTGTGCAAACATAAGGGCCTAAGGAGGCCTGAGGGACCATTGAGTTCAATCTCCAGGACCTACATAATCGCCTGGACATAGCTTCATGTATCTGTAACCCCAGTCTCATCCTGTAGGGCAGCAGAGACCAGAGAATTACTGAAGCTCTCAAAAAAAAAAAAAAAAAAAGCAAGCTCAAGGACTGGTAAGAAACTCTGGCTCCAATAAGAAAAGCTAGAATGGGCTGGAGAGGTGGCTTAGCAGTTAAGGCATTTGCCTGCAAAGCCAAAGGATCCCAGTTCGATTCTCCAGGACTCACGTAAGCCAGATGCACAAGGGAGAGTGTGTATCTGGAGTTCATTTGCAGTGGCTGGAGGCCCTGGTGTGCCCATTCTCTCCCTCTCTCTCTGCCTCTTTCTCTCTCTCAAATAAATAAATAACTAAATAATATATAAAAGAAAGGGCAGAAGGTCAAGTTGAAGTAGGACACTTGATGTTCAGCTCTGGGGGAGTGCACCCAGCCACAGGTGAATGCAGAGGATACCGTGTGGAGCCTTGCAAATGAATACACCACACACTCACGCATGCAGCAACAAAAACAGAACATGTAGAGTGGGGTAGAAGAGAATGGGATTCTGTGTGGCCCATGAGGCTGCCCTCCAGAAGTCCGGCATGGATCTTCAGAAGAATGCTCCTGGCTCCGCATCTCTGAATCCACCAGATCTTTGTGTCATAGCTGGTCTGAGCCCTCCAGGAAAAATGCTTATGGGGCACTGGCCATAGCCTCCCCTTCCTCCCTGTGCCTCAGCCCCACAGCAGATACAGAAAGATTCTGGATCGGTTGAAAACCACACTGAGGGAAAGAGGACACAGTGGTAGTACAGGCGGGTGGTTCAGAGCCAGCCTTGTGTTGGGTGCACTTTAGTAGAGGTATACTTGCCTAGCATGCCCAAGACAGTGAAAAGGACAAAAACAACAACAGACAAACAAAAGCCCCAGGGTTGGGCTGGAAGGATGGCTTAATGGTTAAGGCATTTTCCTGCAAAGCCAAAGGACCCCAGTTAGATTCCCTATGACCCATGTAGGCCAGATGCATATGATGGTGCACACATCTAAAGTTTGTTTGCAGTGGCTGGAGGCCCTGGCGTGCCCATTCTCTCTCTCTCTCTCCCTCAATAAATAAATCAGATATATATATATGTATGTATGTATATATTTAAAGCCACAGGGTTGGAGTCTGACAAGTCCAGATTTTAGATTAAAAACAAAACAGGGCTGAAGTGATGTCTCAGCAGTTAAATGCATTTCCTGTGCAAGCATGGAGGCTGAGACTGTCTGAGTTCTAATCTCCAGAGCCCACATCAGACAGCTGGCTAAGGCCACACTCCTAGTCTCGTAGAGGAGCAGAGACCCAGGAATTGCCCACGCTTGTGAAAAACCCACAAACTTCAGCATCAGTAAGAGACTCTGGCTCAAGTAAGAATGGGTAGAGAGAGCCAGGTGTGGCAGCTCACGGATTTAATCCCAGCACTCGGGAGGCAGAGGTATGAGGATTGCCATGAATTTGAGGCCACCCTGAGACTCCATAGTGAATTCCAAGTCAGCCTGAGCTAGAGCGAGACCCTACCTTAGGGGGAAAAAATAAATGGGTAGAGGAGCAAAGGAGCGAAACACCCACGTTCCATTCCAACCATAGCAGGCGAGCACACTCCACTGCAAGTGAATAAGGCACTGCAAGGGAACATGCATGTGCATACCCGCCCCCCAAAACACACACAGAAAACAAAAAATGCACAGAAAACAGCTGCTTCCTCTGTTCAGCTAACTGACAAAGGAGATTCAGCTGCATCCCAGAGTTGGAGGGCCGCAAGGTATGCACCATGCTTGATCCTGCCACCTGCAATGAGCCCAAGGTGTGTCCACATGGTGTTTTTTTCCACTTCAGTGTCATCCACAGGGGTGCAGGGCAGGGGCCAAGCACGCTTGCCCCTTATTACTTGACTGCATTTGGCCAAAGTCCCTCTCTTCTTCAGCTTCCCTTGCCTGGCCTGCAAAGTGGGGTGAGGATGACGTTCTAGTGACTTGCCACGGGGTGGGGGTGGGGGGCTGCGAGGATGGCGTAAAAGGTCCGCAGGAAGCCGAGGCTGACTGTTGTCACTCAGGGCTGTTGAGCTGGGATGGAGCCGGCCACTGGCTCCGCTCCTCCTCCCCAGTCCCTCTGGAAGTCCCGACCGATGCTGCCTTGGTAATGAATGTACCTCTGAGCCAAGCACGGCTGCTGCCACGCGGCTCTGACAATCAAGGTTCTGGCGGTGGGACCAGCATCTATACAATTAAACCGCTCCGCAGTGCTGGGGAGTGGACGTCAGCCACTGTTATTGATTTCCTGGTGGGATCAGAGTCACAGGAAGAGATGGGGGCAAAGTTTCCCAAGACATGTGTCCTGAGGCCTGGACAAACAGTCCCTGTCCCTCCAGGCAGGCCACACATGCGCTCATGTCTCATGTTATTGGTATGACATGGAGGAAACATCACAAGCATTTACTTATTTTTATTTTTTGTTTTTTCTTTATTCTTTCTTTCTTTTTCCCCTTTGAGGTATGGGCTCACCATAGCTCAGGCTGACCTGGAATTCACTATGTAGTCTCAGGGTGGCCTCGAACTCACGGTGATCCTCCTACCTCTGCCTCCCAAGTGCTAGGATGGAAGGCGTGCGCCACCACACCTGGCTCAAAGCTTGTTTGTTTGTTTGTTGATTTTCAAGGTAGGGTCTCACTCTAGCCTGGGCACTCACTCTGTAATCCTAGGCTGTCCTTGAACTCACAGCAATCACCCTACCTGTCTCCTGAGTGCTGCGATTAAAGGCGTGAGCTATCATGCCTGGCTCAAAGCATCAGTTTATTGCCTATCATTTAATACTTGAGTTCATTGCTGGACCTTAGTTTCCTCAACTACGAAATGGTCTTTTGGGGGGTGAGTTAACTCTTCTGGGTCTGTTTGGAGTTAGTCAGGATGGACAGAGACTTATCTGTGAGCTGAGGATGAATCCTGCCACTTCCCAGAGTATCTCTCACACCTACGTAGCCCAGATAGTAATTAATAATAGCTTATGTGCGGGGCACAGTGGGGGACACTTGGGATACTGAGACTCTAGAGGGTCATGAGCTCAAGGCAAATCTGGGCTACACAGTGAGGAGAACCTTTCTCAAACAAATAAATAAACAAATAAATAAAAATAGAGCTGGGTATGGTGGCACATGCCTTTAATCCCAGCACTCAGAAGGCAGAGGTAGGAGGATGGCTGAGAGTTCAAGGCCACCCTGAGACTACATAATTCCAGGTCAGTGTGAGTTATAGTGAGACCCTACCTAAAAAAAACCAATAAATAAATAAATAAATAAATAAATAAAAATAAGCAAGCAAATAAAGCCAACATTTTTTGAAAAAAATACATATATATGTATATATATATTTTGTTTGTTTTGTTTTTCAAGGTAGGGTCTTACACTAGCCCAGGCTATCTTGGAATTCACTATGTAGTTTCAAGGTGGCCTCAAACTCATAGCAATCCACCTATCTGTGCCTCCCAAGTCCTGGGATTAAAGGCATGTGTCACCATGCCTGGCCAGTTTTGTTTTGTTTTGTTTTTCGAGGTAGGGTCTCACTTTGTAGCTCAGGCTGACCTGGAATTCTCTGTAATCTGAGGATGGCCTTAAACCC